>NC_080028.1:55435392-56035392 GCF_030020395.1 Manis pentadactyla | reverse complement strand
ATAATTTGAGTAAACTTGACATGTTATAAATGAGTCTTCCCACCTATACATATTACAAGTTATTCCAGTAACGGTTATTGATAGATCATACTTTAATGACTGTAACTCTGGGGAAAAAATATTTTCCCAGCCTGGGGCAAAATACCTTTGAAACCGAAACCAGTCAAAGGGAGAAGTAAAGTGGGAGAACCCAGTTTATTGCTTCCAAGCAGTTGTCCATGTCTGCTCACTTGTGTCTTGCCACTGGGCTGAAAGGGTCCAGATATGCCCTCCTCCCCCTTGTAATTACTTATTGATATGGAGATGGCTACTTCTCTCCATCACTTGGAAACACCTACTGATATGGAGATGCACTAAGGCCAGGCAAAAGATTATGGAAATATTGCAGTTTTACCCACAGTGACTCACCTGCAATGCCTCCTTTGCCCACATCAGGCTTTCTTGTATGTACGGATTTAGTTTTGACTTCTCTGCCTTTCCTGTGTCATTTACTACAGCTGTAACTGTTAGAGTTACTGTAGCTTTATAATAAGATTTTCATATTTGGAAGGGTAAGTCTCCCTAACTTGGTCTTTTCTTTTCTTTTTAAAAACTGTATTGGCTATATTGATCCTTTGCTTTCCTTGATACATTTCAGAGTTAGCCTATCAAGTTTCACTAAAAAACCTTCTTGAGTTATACTTGGAATTTTATTGCATATGTAGAATAATTTGGAGATAATAGACTTTTTATAAAATATTGATTCTTTTCATCTATTTATGGGCATTCAAATTGTGCCCAATTTTATTTTAACTAAGCCATGCTGCAGGGAACACCCATGTGCTTGTCTCCTGTGGCCATGTGTGATATCCTAGGGCACAGCTCCTGATATACACATGTCAATGGAAAAGTGTAAAAAACATAATATCGAGCGACAAAAATGAAATGGATAGTGAGATACCATTTAGGCCTAACTTAATGTCTTTCAGTAAAGCTTCATAATTTCATCTGTACAGTTTGCATATCTTTCAGAGAATTTTCTGTAATGGTTATATTTGTCTACATGTAGCAGACACTAAAAATAACTGACTTCTGGGAAGGCAGTACAGCATGGAGAAGACAAGTAATGACTCTATAACATCTTGCAACGCTAATGGATAGTGACTGCAATGGGTGGGTGGGGGAACTTGATATGGGTGAATGTTGAAACCACAATGTTGTTCGTGTGAAACCTGCATAAGATTGTATATCAGTGATACTTTAACTAAAAAAAATCTTGGAAAATAGACATGCAAAAAGTAAAAATAAAAATCTTCTATAAACCCTTACTAGAAAAAAAATAACAGTGACTTACGTTGGAAACTTATTTTACATTCAAAGTTGGAATGAAGCAAATTATTGACTTGTCTCCATAATTTTGAAGAAAAGGGAGAAAAAATGAAAATTGACAGAAGTTTCTTTTGCAAGAATAATCTATAGTTTAATCAAAGACTTTCTGAATAAGAGGAACATCAACATGACAGAACTAAAAATGATCCTATTAACTGAATTGGAATATTAATCTCTTTATCATAAAACTAAGGGAGACAAAGGTAAACCAGAAAGGCTTTCTCTGAATCAAACTAGTTGCTCTCTATAAAAAGAGTCAAGTTCTTGAAACATTTTAAATTTTAATTTTGTTTAATTTTTATTTAATGGGCAGAGAATTAATTTTGAAAACTTATTTTCATGAATATGATTTGTGTCTCATGTTTCTGCAGGTCTGGAGAGCAAAGACATTGACCATCTGTGCTCTGGACTCTTCTTTCCAGGGATGTCTGTACAGCAAATAGCCTTGGAAAATGGAGATTGACAGCCCTGGAGCAAAAAGCAGGGCTGTTTGCAATCCAATATCATGAAGATAATGATTTAGTTTGGGACAAAGAGTTTTGCCCCTTTTAAGAGATGTGTGTTCCCTAATCTCAAGGTTTCTGTGCCTGATGAAAACACACTTCATATGCGACATCAACTTGGACCCTCCGTAGCCCCCCATGAGACCAAGGTAAGAGGGGAATCGGTGCAAACAGGATCCTCAAACCAGTTGATTGTGCTTTTATCTCTGAATCTGGAGTCTTGTGTTTTTCTGCCAGCACCCCTGAAGCTGCCAAGCTGATTTACTAGCTTCTGAGTAAGGTAAAATCTCAAACTCACCACAGTTCCTGACTCTTAAAGAAAGAGATGTAAGCTTCCTAGCATTAAATTTCTTTAGAATAATACAAAAAAAGAGGAAAGAATCTGTTACTGTAGGTATATCAACAGAATCCTCAAAACCCAGAAAATAAAGAGAACAAAGACCGAAGAAAAAAAAAACAGAACAGAAAATCCACAGACTGTGGGACAACTGCAAAAGTGTACATATGTGTAATGGGATTACCACAAGGAGAAGAGAGAGAGAGAAAGGAGCGGAAGAAAGATTTGAAACAATAATAACTGAGAATTGCCCCAAATTAATGTCAGACAGCAAACCACAGGTCCAGGGAGCTCAGTGAACATGTTTTAAAAGCTTAGAAATTTATAGACTATTTAGTTTGGCTGATTTCTGATAGAAAAACTGTGATAAAATATTCACATCTTTTTTCTTAGAGTTTCAGTTTGCAACAAATTGATATTTTGAGCATTAGGTAATTGAAATTGTGATTTTTCTCATTAATTCCTGTTAATATTAAACTGTTTTCTGACTTTATCTATTTAAAATAAATATATGACTCCTAAAATTACTCACAGTATTTCAAATATTTAAGTCAGCTATCATAGTCTACCTTGTCTCCGTGAGTTTTTGTCTATTTGAGTCAAAATTTCTCCAATTCTTTTAGATGTTCCTTATATGCAACTTATATGCAATGGTTTTGAGTCTAGTCACCAATTAATACTTTGCTCAGAAAAAGTTCTACTATAAAATGTAGCACCCAAAATTTCTATATAGTAGCAACGTTCAATTGTAAACTGAAAAAAAAAACCTATGCAAATTACAATAGTTCCATAAAAAAAGAAATAATTTAGGTACACTCTAACTAAAAGCATGTACAGGATCTGTATGCTAAAAACTAAAAAACACTCAAGAATGAAATATAAAAGAAAGACCTAAATCAGTGAAGCAAGAATGTGTTCATAGATTGGAAGAAAATATAGTTAAAACATCAATCCCCAAACTGATATATAGATTAAAATAAATCTAAATAAAAATCCAATAAGAATATTTTGCAGCTACAGACAAGCTGATATTAAAGTTACATGGAAAGACAAAGGAACTATAATAGCTACAAAAATTCTGAGAAAAAGAAGAATGGAGTTAGAGGCAGGATAATAGAAATAGTATGAATATATCATGTGGGAATAGCACAGACAACATAAATTCTAGGCCCTCTACTTCTTTTTTCCCATTTATTTATTTTTATTTTGGTATCATTAACATACAATTACATGAGCAACATTATGGTTACTAGACTCCCCCCATTATCAAGTCCCCACCACATACCACATTACAGTCAATGTCCATCAGCATAGTAAGATGCTATACAGTCACAACTTGTCTTCTCTGTGTTATACTGCCTTCCCCGTGCCGCCCCCCACCCCACATTATATGTGCTAATCGTAATGCCCCCTTTCCCTCGTTGTCCCTCCCTTCCCACCCACCCTCACCAGTCCGTTTCCCTTTGGTAACTGTTAGTCCATTCTTGGGTTCTGTGAGTCTGCTGCTGTTTTGTTCCTTCAGTTTTTCTTTGTTCTTATACTCCACATATGAGTGAAATCATTTGATACTTGTCTTTCTCTGCCTGGCTTATTTCACTGAGCATAATACCCTCTAGCTCAATCCATGTTGCTGCAAATGGTAGGATTTGTTTTCTTCTTATGGCTGAATCATATTCCATTGTGTATATGTCCCACATCCTCTTTATCCATTCATCTACTGATGGACACTTAGGTTGCTTCCATTTCTTGGCTGTTGTAAATAGTGCTGCGATAAACATAGGGGTGCATATGTCTTTTTCATACTGGGCTGCTGCATTCTTATATTCCTAGGAGTGGAATTCCTGGGTCAAATGGTATTTCTATTTTTAGTTTTTTGAGGAACCTCCATATTGCTTTCCACAATGGTTGCACCAATTTACATTCCCACTAACAGTGTAGGAGGGTTCCCCTTTCTCCACAACCTCGCCAACATTTCTTCTTGTTTGTCTTTTGCATGTTGGCCATCCTTACTGGTGTGCAGTGGTATCTCATTGTGGTTTCAATTTCCATTTCTCTGATGATTAGCGATGTGGAGCATCTTTTCATGTGCCTGTTGGCCACCTGAATTTCTTCTTTGGAGAAGTGTCTGTTCAGATCCTCTGCCCATTTTTTAAATTGGATTATTTGCTTTTTGTTTGTTGAGGTGTGTGAGCTCTTTATATATTTTGGATGTCAACCCTTTATTGGATATGTCATTTATGAATATATTCTCCCATACTGTAGGTTGTCTTTTTGTTGTGTTGATGGTTTCCTTTGCTGTACATAAGCTTTTCAGCTTGATATAGTCCCACTTGTTCATTTTTGCTTTTGTTTCCCTTGCCTGGGGAGGTATGTTCATGAAGAAGTTGCTCCTGTTTATGTCCAAGAGATTTTTGCCTATTTTTTTCTGAGAGTTTTATGGTTTCATGACTTACATTCAGGTCTTTGATCCATTCTGAATTTACTTTTGTGTATGGTGTTAGACAGTGATCCAGTTTCATTCTCTTACATGTAGCTGTCCAGTTTTGCCAACACCAGCTGTTGAAGAGGCTGTCATTTCCCCATTGTATGTCCATGGCTCCTTTATCATATATTAATTGACCATATATGTTTGGGTTAATATCTGGACTCTCTATTCTGTTCCACTGGTCTGTGGGTCTCTTCTTGTGCCAGTACCAAATTGTCTTGATTACTGTGGCTTGTAGTAGAGCTTGAAGTTGGGAAGCGAGATCCCCCCCAGCTTTATTTTTCCTTCTCAGGATTGCTTTGGCTGTTCGGGGTCTTTTGTGGTTCCATGTGAATTTTAGAACTATTTGTTCCAGTTTGTTGAAGAATGTTGTTGGTATTTTGATAGGGATTGCATTGAATCTGTAGATTGCTTTAGGCTGGATGGCTATTTTGACAATATTACTTCTTCCTAGCCAAGAGCATGGGATGAGTTTCCATTTGTTAGTGTCCTCTTTAATTTCTCTTAAGAGTGTCTTGTAGTTTTCAGGGTATGGGTCTTTCACTTACTTGGTTAGGTTTACTCCTAGGTATTTTATTCTTTTTGATGCAGTTGTGGATGGAATTGTTTTCCTGATTTCTCTTTCTGCTAGTTTGTGGTTAGTGTATAGGAAAGCAACAGATTTCTCTGTATTAATTTTGTATCCTGCAACATTGCTGAATTCAGATATTAGTTCTAGTAGTATTTGAGTGGGGTTTTTAGGAATTTTTATGTACAATATCAAGGCATCTGCTAATAGTGACAGGTTGACTTCTTCTTTACCAATTTGGATGCCTTTTATTTCTTTGTGTTATCTGATTGCCATGGCTAGGAATTCCAGTACTATGTTGAATAACAGTGGGGAGAGTGGGCATCCCTGTCTTGTTCCAGATCTTAGGTGAAAAGCTTTCAGCTTCTTGTTCTTAAGAATGATGTTGGCTATGTGTTTGTCATATACGGCCTTTATTATGTTGAGGTACTTGCCCTCTATTCCCATTTTGCTGAGAGTTTTTATCATGAATGGATGTTGAACTTTGTCAAATGCTTTTTCAGCATCTATGGAGATGATCATGTGGTTTTTGTCTTTATTTTTGTTGATGTGGTGGATGATGTTGATGGACTTTGGAATGTTGTACCATCCTTGCATCCCTGGGATGAATCCCACTTGGTCATGGTGTATGATCCTTTTGATGTATTTTTGAATTCGGCTTGCTAATATTTTGTTGAGTATTTTTGCATCTCCGTTCATCAGGGATATTGGTCTGTAGTTTTCTGTTTTGGTGTGATCTTTGCCTGGTTTTGTTATTAGAGTGATGCTGGCTTCATAGAATGAGTTTGGAAGTAGTCCCTCCTCTTCTAATTTTTGGAAAGCTTTAAGGAGAACGGATATTATGTCTTCTTTATATGTCTGATAAAATTCAGTGGTGAATTCATCTGGCCCGGGGGTTTTGTTCTTGGTAGTTTTTTGATTACCACTTCAATTTCGTTGCTGGTAATTGGTCTGTTTAGATTTTCTGTTTCTTCCTTGGTCAGTCTTGGAAGGTTGTATTTTTTAGGAAGTTGTCCATTTCTCCTAGGTTTTTCAGCTTGTTAGCGTATAGATTTTCACAGTATTCTCTAATAATTCTTTGTATTTCTATGGGGTCCATTGTGATTTTTCCTTTCTCCTGTCTGATTCTGTTTATGTGTGTAGATTCTCTTTTTTTCTTAATAAGTCTGGTTAGGGGTTTATCTATTTTATTTATTTTCTCAAAGAACCAGCTCTTATTTTTGTTGATTTTTTCTATTGTTTTATTCTTCTCAATTTTATTTATTTCTTCTCTGATCTTTATTAGGTCCCTCCTTCTGCTGACTTTGGGCCTCATTTGTTCTTCTTTTTCCAGTTTCAATAATTGTAACTTTAGACCATTCATTTGGGATTGTTCTTCCTTCTTTAAATGTGCCTGGATTGCTATACACTTTCCTCTTAGAACTGCCTTTGCTACATCCCACAGAAGTTGGAGCTTTGTGCTGTTGTCATTTGTCTCCACATATTGCTTGATCTCTGTTTTAATTTGGTCATTGATCCATTGATTATTTAGGAGCATGTTGTTAAGCCTCCATGTGTTTGTGAGCCTTTTTGTTTCCTTTGTACAATTTATTTCTAGTTTTATACCTTTGTGATCTGAGAAGTTGGTTGGTAGAATTTCAATCTTTTTGAATTAACTGAGGTTCTTTTTGTTGCCTAGTATGTGGTCTATTCTGGAAAATGTTCCATGTGCACTTGAGAAGAATGTGTATCTTGTTGCTTTTGGGTGTAGGGTTCTGTAGATGCCTGTTAGGTCCATTTGTTCTAGTGTGCTGTCCAGTGCCTCTGTGTCCTTACTTATTTTCTGTCTGGTGGATCTATCCTTTGTAGTGAGTGGTATGTTGAAGTCTCCTAAAATGAATGCATTGCATTCTATTTCCTCCTTTAATTCTGTTAGTATTTGTTTCACATATGTTGGTGCTCCTGTTTTAGGTGCATATATATTTATAATGGTTATATCCTCTTGTTGGACTGACCCCTTCATCAGTATGTAATGTCCTTCTTTAAAAACTACTTTTTAGGAGACTGATTGTAAAAGTTAAACTAAAGAAAAAGAATTACATATTTAGGTCACTTGAAATTAAAGCAAGTAACAAGATGTAAGCTTGTAAGATGATTTGGTTTGCAAGGCTTTTGAACCATGAATCCATTTCAGGAATAAAAATCCAAGATTCCATTAATATGGACACTTTTCCCTACATTCAACAAACACTATTCACATTATGTAGGTTTTGGTCCACAAGTAACAGCTGACATTACCTTTTGTACCCAGAACACATACTGCGTATGTTTTCTAAAAATATGTTTTGTGCAAAAACTTATGCACTGTAAAACAGATGCTGTGAACTGGAGCAAAGGGAACTTGCTATGAATGTAAAAGGAAGAGTGACTAACGTCAGAATTCATTCAGGAAAAAATGATGGGTAAAATCTTTTGCAGAATTTATTCTGCTTGAGTTACCTTTTTAGGAAGAAATTTTGATAACCATCTGGTTTACATTAGCACACAAGTCTTGAGATGTTGAATGTTTTTACAACATAAATTTTATTCTGTTTCTTGAGGAGCAGATTTGTGAACTTGTAAACTTCCTTTTGGTTGGCAGTTAGATGACTTGAGTAAGGGACAACATTTGGTGTTTTTTAAGGAAAATTGAGAAATTACTTCCCAGAAATTTTTATAAATTGAAATATAATTGACGTATAACTTTATATTTGTTTGGGTATACAACATAATGCTTTGATATATGTATATATAGCAAAATGATCACCCAAATAAATTTAGCTAACATCTATTACCATGTGTAGTTACACATTTTTTTCCTTGTAATGAGTATTTTTAAGATCTACTCTCTTAGGAACTTGCAAGTGTACAACACAAGTGTTGTTAACTATAGTCACTATGCTGTTCGTTGCCTCTCCAAGACTTATTTTATCTTGTAACTGGAGGTTTGTACTTTTAGACCACCTTCACCCACCCACCAAACCTCATCTCTGGCAACCACTAATCAGTTATCTGTATTTATGAGTTTGTTTTTCTAGATTCCACATGTAAGTGAGGTCATATATTTGTCTTTCTCTGTCTGACTTACTTCACTTAGCATAATACCCTCAAGGTTGCCTTGGCAGGATTTTCATTTGTTGTTGCTAAATAATATTCCATTGTGTGTGTGTGTGCAGTAATTTGTTACAATATATATTCTTTATCTATTTAGCTGTTGATTGGATGCTTAGTTTGTTTCTGTGTCTTGGTTGATGTAAATAATGTTGCAATATACATGGAGGTGCAGAATTTTTTTAAGATGCTGATTTCATTTCCTTTGGATAAGCACCTAGAAGTATAATTGCTGGATTGTGTGGCAGTTTTATTTTTAATTTTTTGAGGAACTTCTATACTGTTTTCCACAGTGGCTGTACCAATTTACATTCCCACCAACAGTGCACAAGGGTTCCCTTTTCTCCACATCCTTGCCAACACTTATTTCTTATCTTTTTGATAATAGTAGAAATTTTAATACAAATAATTCTTCAATGAAGAAATTTTTTGAGTTGATCTATGTTTTATGGATCCATTTTAATATATATAAATTTCTGAGATATACTAAATAATCATTAACTGGATGTTAACCCAAGGAAACACCCAACTTCATGATAGGTAATCTGGGACTAGAGTTTCTTACATGATCTTTTCAAAGTCACACAGTTTGTAGTAGAACTGGTGCAAAAATTCAGAGGTCTGGCTGTCTAATGTACCTTTTCTCCCCAGTCTATTACATTGACTTTGTGTGCAGACACACACACACACACACACACACACACAATTCACATTAGTCTGATTGTCACACAGTCACACACTGTCAAACACATATAATGTCTTATCTAGAATGTTGACTTTGTAATTATAATTTGCATATGACCAAACTAATTCCCACATTTTTTGATAAAAAACACTGTATAGGAGAGCATAAATACATTTACAGCTATGCAGTAGTTATAAGATTCAACAAGTTTTATTTACCCTTGTCCAATGAATCCTATAAGAGGTAGGTACTTAAGCTGGAAAGCCTCAACTTCAGACATGCCTCATTGTGGTTGACAGAATTATGGTCCCTAATGAGACTCTGAAGTCCCTAGCCCCTGAGACTATGTCTACATTACCTTATATGGTAAAAAGGAACTTTGCAGATTTAATTAAGGTTACTAATAGTTGACATTAAAATAGGGAGATTCTTGGATTTTCTAGGTAAATCCAGGGTAATCATATGAGCCCATAAACCAGAAGATGGCAGAAGAGGACATTAGAAAGATGCAACAGAAGTCAGATTGATCTGAAACACTAGAAGGATTTGGACTGCTATTGCTGGCTATGAAGGAGAGGGGGCAGGAGCCAAGGACAGTGTGTACCCTCCAGAAGCTGAAAATGACCCCTGGTGGCAGCCAGAAGGGAAATGGGGACAAGTGTGTCAGCAACCTGAATGAGACTGGGTATGGATTCTCCTTCTGGGTCTCCAAAAAAGAGTCCAAGCTGGCCAGCATCTTAATTTATTCTGCTTGAGACACCAGGGGTGTCGTGACTAAGGTGCCTCCTGAGAATGAACTGGGCTTAAGCTGGGATTTCCTTTGATAGTGTGTCAATATCAGAAGATGGAGACAATTTTCAACATACAACTTTGTGCATCTACTGAATTTTTTTGTCAGGTCAGCCCCTTTGACTCATACTTAAGCCTTAGTTTTCAGTAAAGAGGGAGTTAAAAAAACTTAACCTTAGTTTTCAGTACAGAGAGAGTTAAAAAATTATTTCACAAAAATTACACAAGACCCTAAAGATATCAGAGGCTACTTTTAAAAAAATTACATATGTATCTTGAGTTAAGGTAATTTCCTCACTGTGAGGTTTATAATGAAGCATGTTGGCACGCACAAAGTTTGGAGTGGCTTGGGCAATGAAAAAGTGGAGGAACGAGTTTCTAGACTTCCTTTTGAACCTGTGGCAATCTTAGTAGCTGTGGGTTACAGTATCTTTATGTTACTGACTTTTAACTTAGATTGTGTAATTTTCTCAGCTAAACTACTTGCCTAAAATTACTGAACAAGATGGCATCAAAATCTGTATCTCCAGATTTAAAAATATATGACCTGAATGTAGGTTAGGGTCTGTGCCTTAGTTCCCATTAAAAGGTGTTAAAATCCAGCATTACTTAAAAATTTTGAATCTTGAAGCCCTTATATATTTTGGTCTAATATGGCTTCTTTTGATTCAAATCTTATATTCCCGAGGGTAATATAACTTAACTTAATGCTATTTTTATGTGGAACTTGAGGCTATAGAAATTTCTTTTACCAGAAGAGGCATTAAATAGATATTGAAAAGCCGTACAGAGTCCTGAGAAAAAGATCTCCAAGTTACATTGTGAAAATCTGGAAATCTGGAAATGACTCATGCAATATTTTTGGCTAGATTGTGAGTATATGTACATAAACTTTCCTAATCCTTATTTTACTGTCGCAGGTGCTTTTGCCAAACATTGCAAAATAAAAATTGTTTATATTAGAGCTACAACTGTATATGGACTAAAGACCTTTCTAAAAATGTTGTTTCAAGTCGGAGATTTGGGATTACAGGATTGATTCCAGGGAGGAGGGCAACAGGGCAGAAATGGCATTAAGAAAAGTAGAGAAACAAAGAAAGCAGAGAGTATCTGGGAAGCAGGGATGGATTGCCAAGTTTATGTCGGAAGATATGAAAGCTAATACAGGTTGGTTAGATTGTTAGGTTTCAGTGTAGGAAGCAGAAACTTCCCTAGATAGTTGAAGCAGTAAAGAATTTAATACAGGGAATTTAGGTGCTTGAAATTTATTTAGAAGGGAAGAGGACCAGATTCTAGACATTCTCTAGGAATGTCTTCAGAACACTAGAGAACCGACCTGCAGAAGAGTTTCCACCCTTAAGGCCACCTAAGAGCCACGGCAAAGGCAAGACTGCCATCAGCACCTCTACTGCCACTGTTCTTTTGCCTCCAGACAACCAGGAAACCAAAGAGTGGACACTTGTAACCTCTCATAGTTTCTGCCTTTAGGGATCCAGCTCAAATTGTTGCTGCCTCCACTAAATTGCCTTTCAAATATTCGGGCTTCTTGATATATAGTCATTGCCAAGGTGAGGTTTGCTAGCAGACTGTGAAGAATTGACTGGAAGATGACCTCTGATTGATTTCTGCACATCAATCCTTGCCTATGGGTATAGCTTGCATGCAGAGATTTAGTTCTAAGGGAGTTGGAGTAACATTTTTAGCTAATTTCTCCAATGACAAGAGAAGTGGATAGACTTTGTGAGCCAGTTTATAACTTCTACATATTTCCCAACTTCATGGAAGGCTAAGACCACAAAACTAAGGAATTTAACTTCATCTTAGAAAGAAAAATAGCTCACCTACATTGAGTACTTCAGGATCAGTTCAAACCATTTTTATATATAGCATCTTTTTCAATTTTCTCAATAATCTTATGAGAAATTATTCCTGATTTACACACAAGGAAACCAAGGCACAGACAGGTTAAATTATTTGACAAAGGTCACAGAGCCAGTGGTTTGAACTCATGAACCATGTTCTTAAATACTAAACTGTTCCTTGGGAACAGAATCAAGGTAGGACACCTGGAGGTGGTAATGCCTCAAATAAGTATTGAGGATGAATAGTGAGAAAGATAGGAAAGGGCTTTTTTGAGAAAGCAATGGGGATATGATGAAGCAGGACTCATTCAGTAAATTGCTGGTGATTTTGTTTGGCTGCTAGGTGGGGTATAAGATGGAGTGGCAAAAGATGGCATTACAGTGGCAACTGTGGAATAGAGCCTAATGGGACTTTGATTATCTGCTGAGAAATCTGAATTTTAAACTTACTGGATTTTCATCAGTAATATAATGGATTACTGTCCATCATGGACATATAATTAATGGATTATTATAATGACAGCATGAAATATGAGCTACATGGGGGTAAGACAGTAGTTATTTAGGAATTAATATAGTCCAGATGAGAAATGACGAGGGTGCAAGAGTAAGAGGACACAAGGAAAACGTCAGTGGTAGGCTCACAGCTGTATAACCACTAATGGGCGACAGAGGACGGAGTGTGGGGTGTTCCCAGATTTCTGCTTCTAGGATCACTCAGTCATGGAGGGGAGGGAAGCAGGTTCCATTTTGAACATACTAGAAAATGGCAGTACCTGTGGAATATGATTGGAAATGGTTGGTAGACTCCAGTCTCCAGCTACCGAAAGTGAAAAGTTGAACCAAAAACATTCTGACTGTAAAGCCTCTGTTCTGGCCAGTCCCTGGGAGAAAAAAATATCTCCAAGCACTTTCTGTTTTAAGGGTAGGTTACTAGGTCAACACTGTAGGAGTTCCTCAGATAGCTTTCTTCATTGTGGATGAAGACAGATACACATCACTCCTTTGGAGAGCTATGAAGACTAAACAGGGTCATTACTTTTTAGCTTAGAGGGACTTGTGCTTTGCATTCTTGAAGAAACTTTCCCTATATTCGGTTTTGCTTGAATGAGAACTACCCTTTAGGAATGGAGTTGGGGCAGGTACCCTAAGTCTATCACTCACAGGGTTTTCTAAAAGAAGAGAGTTTATCTCCCCCTCCTTTGCCATAAAATAAGATGAGGGTGGTAAGTATTTAGTGTTTTGTTGAGCACTGTAAGTACTAGAAAGAATTTGCATTTAGCTGCTGGTAACAGAGTACTGACTATAGTGATGCAAGTGCATAAAGATTTCTTCTTTCATATAAAAGAGTCCACAAATTGATATTCTCGTGCTGATGAAGCATTCTAGAAGCTTCATTTAAGTCTTCAAGGACTCTGCCTTCTTTGACATCCTTTTCTCCCCCTGACATTAGCATGTGGCTTTCTTCTTTAAGACAGATCAATGGTCCAGATGGCTGTTGGAAATCTAGCCATCAAATCTACATCTCCAGGAGCAGGAAGGGAAAAGCATGGGGGAGTCAAAAAGGGCCTATCCAACAACCTCTGTTCACATGTCATTGGCCAGATTTGGTCACACAAGCCAGCCAGCTGCAAAGAAGGCTGAGAAATGAAGTCTTTCAGTCAGGCTCCTTACTATTCTTAATCAAGTTAGAAAAAACTGAGAATGGATATTGGGTGGATAACGAGCAGCCTAGCAGCTTCTGCCACAGAATCATACCCAAGATCAGTAGTTCTTGCAGTTGGTCTCTGATGAATCAGAGACTGGGGAAGACAGAGATAACAAGAAATAAGAATTTTGAACAAAAAATAAACAATCATTTTCTTGCATTTGCTAACTCTTTACCTAAAAGTTAGGTCATCAGCCTAAGAGTCTGTGGACTCAGGCCCATAAATGGGCTTCACAGGATTATTTAAAACTCTTGGAACATTTTGGAAATTTTTGTGTCTATAACAATGTTTGCAATTATCTAGGGGGAAAGTCCATAACATTTTGCAGATTCTCAAAATCATCAATTATCTCTAAAAGGGTAAGAATTACTGTCCTAGAACATAAAATCCAAGCAAGTGTATAAGACTTTCATACTTGGATTCAGAAATACTTTCTCCTGTCCCACTTTCTTATTACTTGTGATCCAGCACACAGAAAAGAATGCACTTGATTATGGCATGTATTTTCAGTTCTCTCTCCCTTAGTCTAAAATTCCCTCTGTCAATTCTCCATTTAGTGAATGCCTATTTAAGCTCTAGAAAGTAGTCAAAGCATCATCTCTTTTGAGAAAACCTTGCTAACTCTATATATAGAATTCTCCCCTCTTCTGGGATTTTACAGTAGTGAGTTGTCTAAGAAGACAACATTGGAGATAGGGCTGCCACCAGTAGAAGGCCAGATGGAGTGGGGTATGGGGCTGGATGTAGAAAAGATGGAAATGAAATGAAGTATGAATATGGAATAAGGTTTATCCTTGGGTGTGCAGGACTCCGGCTGCTCAGAGAATGGGAGTGATTGTGACTTATGTGGTTGAACCTGCCAGTCTGATCATTTTTAAATGCCATTTTGGTATCCTTTAAAAAAAAACTACTGTATTGAGCTATAGTGGACATACAGGAGCTGTACAAATTTAATATATCCTGGGCATTTCATTTGCTTTTATTATTTCATAGAATTGATATATTGGGCATTCTTGATTTATTCTATCAAGATCCTACATTAGAAATCAAGAAAATAATTTATGCCTTAGCATGGTTCGATTCCATTTAGTAAAACTATAATTATGTTCAAGATTTCTTTCTAAGTACCACAAGACAGTCAAAGATAATGAAATGTAATACATTCTTAAAAAGTTTAGAGTGTGATGGAGGAAGACTTTGACCGAGTATGTAAGTAACTATAATGCAAGAGATTGTAATGAACATTAGGAGAAAGTGCAAACAAAGCAAAATGGGATTGCAATAGGAAAAGACTTCATATCTCAGAGTGGGGATCTGATAATTCTCATGAAAGGAATGATAAGTGAGACAGGCTTTCAAGAATGAGCCAGATTTTTCAGGGGCATAATGTTCTAGATGAAGCAGCATAAGAAAGAGCAGAGACAGTAAGTTGATGGTTCTCATTTTAAAATGAATTGTGATCATCCAGTTTGGTCTTGAACTACAGAGTGTGACTTGAAGAACAGTGGAATCAACTCTGGAAAAGCAGATAGAGTCATATTTTGTAGGAACTTGAACAATAAGAGGAATATATGCTTAATCTGGGAACTTATAACTAAAAAAATGTTGTAGTGGGCATTTGTCTTTCATTTTGGCTGCTTAGTACTTGGACTCTTTTCTATTAGGGGAATTCGTTACCTTATGAGTCTTGGCGAAGGGCAAAGACCTATAGCTCAAATAAATGCTAAATATTTGCTTTTCTAGTCTCTCTTGCAGTGCAGACTCCACTATGTGACCTACAGTGCCACATGACACCAGACCTAGTCTCAGAAACTAATGTCACAGAAAGGCAGGATCAGTTGCTCTCTCTCATCTGGCAGGAGCAGTAGCAGGGTGGCAAGGTCAAGTTCCTAAGGCAGGGATGGCAGTGGCAGCGGTCCCAGGGCAGTAGCCAGTGTGGCATGGAGGGCACCATCTTGGGGCTGGGGGCAGCACCAGCGGTTCCTGCCCACACAGTCCTGTGGAGGGCAGGCATTTCTGGCAGCTTGGCTTTGAGCCCTCCTTTGATTTCGGTCAGCTCACTGATATTCATTAAAAACTTTTTACTGTAGAACATTATAAACATACTAAAATAGAGAGCAGATTCAGGTTTGATTTTTGGCAAAGAGACTTCATAGGTGGTACTTTCGATTGAGATGAATCAGGAGGCATAAAATGATGAGTTGTTTCTCTTTCTGTGTTAAGATTAATCAAGCAGGTTAAGGCATTACCAGCCTGGTCCATTTAGTATAAGGTTGCAGTCAGCCTTTGGAACTTGTTCCAAAGCTTGTAATAGCATTTTGGCATCACGGATCAGTGAGGGATGAATAGGAAATTAAGGCTATCCAAGGACAGAAGATTTATGGGACCAGCTTATATCTGTTCATTACATTTTTTCCAGAGACAATTCCCTTCATCTCTGACCTCAGAACTAGTGGCCCTTCTTTTGTTATAAAATCCTTCAAATGTCAGAGTGAGCAAGGTATCTTAGAAGTTTATAGTCATATACTTAAAGTTGCCAAGAAAAAATCTTTTAACAGCAATAACAAATGTTTGAGTATGTGTATGTTTGTCAGTGCCAAGCATTTGAAATAGGTCTTTTGAATTACTACTACATCAGGTTTTATACAGGAAAGAGAATAGTGTACAGACATACCCTTGCTGATGAGCTGTTTTGTCTGGGATTATGAAAATATATGTAAGAAACTGAAAACTAGTTTGCTTTGAGTCTTTTGTCTCCTCTATCAAGGGGAGATGAGATGAAAATCTGCTCTGCTGTTATTCTGTATGACCTGGACTATTTTTTTTGAAGGATAGTCAACTTAAAAAATGCAAATATTTTCCTCATTAGTATGAGATACATGCTTATTATATAAAACGGCTATAATAGAATCTGAAAGCTCTAAAAAGCCAAACATAAAAATAAGATTATTCATAACTGTATCTCCTAAAGACATTTAAAAAATATTTTTGGTGACTTTCTAGTCCCCATTTTTCTAAGTACATTTTCCCTCCACAGTTGAAATGCTTCTGCATGTAATGCAGTTGGAACAGTGTTTGTTCTGTTGTAGCTGTTCAGTAATGGTCAGCTCTTGTTATTCTCATATGCTATCTTAAATCCTCTCTTTTAATCATTTGATAACAAAAATATTTTCTCATATTGTAACTAATGCCTTATAAATATATTTCAAGCTATGGATATCCATTGTGTAGATGTGACATA
Source organism: Manis pentadactyla (assembly GCF_030020395.1). Classification (NCBI taxonomy): domain Eukaryota; kingdom Metazoa; phylum Chordata; class Mammalia; order Pholidota; family Manidae; genus Manis; species Manis pentadactyla. Next base: position 56,018,716 of record NC_080028.1, on the reverse strand, counting down.
ATTTATTTAACCATTCCTTATCTTTGGATGTCTATATGATCTCTGAATTTTATTTTACTGTAAAGGACATCATAATGGCATACTTGTATAATCTAATTCCTAAACTATAACTCTTACAGCGCTTAGCAACCAGGCTCATATCTGATGTACAGGGCATTCTCCCCACATGGCAATACTCTTCTGAGATAAAAACCTCTTATTTTGGTAGCTTGGCCATCTAGAATGCAATCCTAGGGTAGAGATTCTTCAAGAAAATTTTCTCAGCAACTAAAGATGATCCCATTCAATTCAAGCACTAAAGCTGATTTATATTCAGCATCTAAGAGAGTGAGCAGCTGCTTTTTCAGAGCCTATTCATTCTCCACTTATGGGTAATTCAACCACTTTTTCAACTGATTTCCTTAGAAAATAAGAAGTGGGAAATTGGAAGGCAATTTGAGGATGGGTACCAGATGGAGGAACGCTGGAAACTGAAAGAAGTCACTGACGAGTTGACAGTGTTGAAGGAGAAGGTAAGTTTACAAATTCAGATGCAAGAACATAAAAGCACAAAACTCTGAGGCCGTATCATGTAAATTAACCTAAAGAAATTCTTTCCTGGATGATATTGTATTGGTGAGGCATTATTAGAATCAATAAATACTACTTGATTTATTTAAATATCTATGTCAAGAGTAAGGTCAGGAATTCTGAATCTCAAGCATAAAGTATAACATTAATAACAAACCCATTTTAAACAGTGGCTTCTAGTTATTCATAGTAGAAAAGCAAAGCATTTATTACAACCTTTAGTGGTTTATTTACATGGATATACAATAGTCATTCTAGGGAAAATAATCATTCTATTTGATCCAGCACCTCGCATTAATGCTGTAGTCTCGCAGAAGATCAGGAGAGGGGTAGGTTATACCTCTGCCCTTAGCTTGCTGTGAAATCCTGGGCAAGTCATCGGTGGGGGGATGTCTCTTTTATTTATTTATTTTTTTGGTATCATTAATCTACAATTACATGAGAAACATTATGTTTACTAGACTCCCCCCATCACCAAGTCACCCCCACAAACCCCATTACAGTCACTGTCTATCAGCGTAGTAAGATGCTGTAGAATCACTGCTTGTCTTCTCTGTGTTGTACAACCCTCCCCATGCACCCCCTCCCACATTACACATGCTAATCATAATGCCCCCTTTCTTCCCCCCCACCCCCTTATCCCTCCCTTCCCACTCATCCTCCCCAGTCCCTTTCCCTTTGGTAACTGTTAGTACATTCTTGGGTTCTGTGATTGTGCTGCTGTTTTGTTCCTTCAGTTTTTTTCTTTGTTCTTATATTCCACATGTGAGTGAAATCATTTGGTACTTGTCTTTCTCCGCCTGGCTTATTTCACTCAGCATAATACCCTCTATCTCCATCCATGTTGTTGCAAATTGTAGGATTTGTTTTCTTCTTATGGCTGAATAATATTCCATTGTGTATATGTACCACATCCTCTTTATTCATTCATCTACTGATGGACACTTAGGTTGCTTCCATTTCTTGGCTATTGTAAATAGTGCTGCGATAAACATAGGGGTGCATATGTCTTTTTCAAACTGGGCTCCTGCATTCTTAGGATAAATTCCCAGGAGTGGAATTCCTGGGTCAAATGGTATTTCTATTTTTAGTTTTTTGAGGAACCTCCATACTGCTTTCCACAATGGTTGAACTAATTTACATTCCCACCAGCAGTGTAGGACTGTTCTCCTTTCTCCATCCTCGCCAACATTTGTTGTTGTTTGTCTTTTGGATGGTGGCGATCCTTACTGGTGTGAGGTGATATCTCATTGTGGTTTTAATTTGCATTGGGGGGAATGTCTCTTGACTACAATTTTATTACTGTTGAATGAGAACATAACCCAAATGCTCTCCACCAGCACAAACAAGGCCAGATAAATGCTCCAGTTATGGGAACTCTTATCCCTTGGTCACTGAGGACCTAGCCTACAGCCTTGCAGCTTCTGTGGCCTGTTATTTCTGATATCCCCAGGTGGTGTAGTGGGGAGACAACTCAAACATTCTTTTCAATAGGTCTGTTCTAGCTTTCCAAATCTCTTCTCTTCAAGGTGCCTCAACACTGCCTCTTTTGCCAATGCCCTACTTGAGAATGATGGTTTCCAGGCCACCCATTTGTAGAGTTTGAGTCCTCACAGCACCCACATCTGCCTCGAGCCTGTGTAAAGTGAGGATCAGGCATGACCTCCTACTAGTTCTTTTCAACATATTCCAGCAACACTACTCTCACTCTCTCTATTGTCTGAGACTCATGAAATTACTCATGAAATTAGCTCTTTAAGCCTCTGTCTTTCCCATAGGCTCATACCCAGCTCTCCAGGCTACCGGCAATTGGTTGCCACCCCACCTCCCCTCCACTGTCTGTCTCTTACCTTTCCCCAGAACTTTCATCCTCCTTCCATACCCTCCTGCAAGTCATCCTTGCAAGACGACAGCCAAACTCTTCTCTTGCAACTCATGGATACAGAATGACTCAAAGAGGATTGACTGCTTCAAAAAAATTTCTACTCAGTAATGAGGTTTCATATGTCATCCATACCAATTTGTAAAAGGATGATTTCTATTCGTTGTTTCTAGCTATTTCTATGATACGTAAGAGAACAAAAGATCACTGTAATCTTTAAATCCAATATGGGCCTCTCATACCACATGTATGTCACACCACATAGCTCCATCAATCCTATAATCTAATTCATCCCAGACCTTTGTAAAATTCACCATCAGTGATTAAAATGGCTGCCCATCATGGCACTTCCTCATTTTTCCAATGCTGCCAGATAGAGGTGGCACAAATGAGAGACTCTTGATGTAGCCCCTTGTGAATACAGATACAAATTTACATCTAGTCACTGAGAAATACAAATTCTGAAAGTTTTAATTCTTTTCAGTTCACTCTGTAGAGCACTCTTCTTTCTATCCAGCACCACCAACCCAATAATCCTACTCTATACCCACCCTAATTCTGATTCCAGTCTGGGATCTGCTAGACCCTACTACTGACGCATTAGACCAGAGCATGTGGAAGGCCCATCCAGTTCTGAATTGTATGATTACACACTTAAGGCATGTAACACTGTGGGATAAGTGGGGCTGATAAGTGCCAACAAAATTAAAGAAAATGGAAGATAACAATGATATGTGTTAACTGAAGGAGCAAAGAGAAGGGAGAATTCAGGAAGTGATTCCCAGAAACATGTTTTAGAGCTTGTACTGGAAGGATGAGTAAGGTTGGCTGGGTATGGTTGAGGTAGGGGCGGTTCTCAAGGTAGAGAACCATAGTAGTTTTTCTCAGAGAAGAACTTTCTCTGCTCTGTTCTGTTGGATCTTTCCTCATTTTCCTTTGGCTCCTTATTTGCAGTTTGCTTTCATCAGTTACTTTAAGCTTAATGCTCTCTTCTCACAAATAAAGTGGTGTTGGAAACAAAGCAGTTTATTGCCTGACCACTGAGCCAAATACAACTCAATCTAATTGATTAACATGGATATTGGGTCTTTGCTCAATGTTGTTTCAAAAATTAAATTTTCAATCTGTTTGATTTATTATTCTCAGAACTTTTCAAAGGAAATAATCTAGTGCCTTATGCTCCTTGGGGTATGAAGAAGCCCATTAAAATTGATTGAATGGTAGTGTTTTTCCCAATAAACCCTATTAATGTTTCTTTTCCCATCATACTTGTTATGTATTAAATTAATTCTATTTCACTTGTCACTTTCAGTTATGGAAAAATGGAGCTCAGTTCCTGCTTCTTTTAAAGCCAAACATCTGGATTTTCTTATCATAGCATGAGATTTCACTCTAAGGTGAATTCCTTAGCCTATAAATCAAGGCTTCTGCTTCTATAAGTACCAGAGAGATCTTATAAAACATCATTTCCATGTATAATAACCACATTTGGGTTAAAATATATAGAACACTGAACAGAATATTTCATCAGGACTAACAAAACTCAGTCCCATTCCAATTTTGTACCAGATTTGGATTATTACTTTGTATAAGTGCCTAAACCTCTAAATTGTGGTCTCTTCATTTCCATCCTCATTCCTGTTTTGTTTGTGGGAGTGGTGGGAGGGTTAATTCATTTTCAAAATATTTATTCTTTAGTCACTATTGTGTTTTTGAACACAATTATTTAACTAGGTTAACTTTGTGCCCTGGGATCGAATAACATGTAGGTGGAAATTGTAAATTATAGCTTGGTAACCAGAGTCAACTATCTAGGTATGTGAAATTAATTTAAATAGAATTTCAAATATCAACTTTATTTAATATTGTAATCAAGTTGGTGTCACTTTCTTTGTAAAGTCTTTCTTAGTATCCTCGAAGTTTAATTTCTTCTTTCTAATCCTGTACCTTGTATAGTCAATGTGGCACATATCACAATATATTGTAATAATTATCTGTGTTCACCACTCAATTGTAAGCTCTTTGAACACAAGGCCTGGGCCTCATTCATCCTCGGTGGGCAATAAGTGAGTAAGACAGTCTTAGAAGTTAACTTGACTGATTTCAAATCCAGATTAAACCACTGCTCCCTCTGTGACCTTAATCTTTCTCTACCTCAGTTTTCTCAGCTATAAAGTGGGGGTAATAATAATAGCTTCCACCTCAGTGTAGGATTACATGAATTACTACATGTAATCAGGATCAATTCAAGTTTTATGGGCCTAAAGTTTAAACAGTTTTGTGGTACTCTAGTAAGAAAAAGAAAAATTTAACATGAAAATAAATATATTTAAAATGGGAAAGAAATAACAATTACAAGTTGTAAAAAACTGAAGAATATAAAAAATATCATAGGATCTGGAAAAATAACAAAATGCTTTAAGAATACCAGTGACCTAACAACATTCTATATATTTTTTCCCTACTTCTTTAGATTATATGTTCCTTGATTGCTTTTTCATATAAAATTATTTTGTTATCTAGTGAGATAATAGATTATTTTCTCTAGCACAGCTACAGCTGATTGAAATTTGTTTTTTATTGTTGATCATTTAGAAATGTTTATTTCTACTTTATAACTCATTGGTAGTGCTATACATATTTTTAGGATTATTGTCAAATTTGGGAATGCTTTATAAGATACAATTTCTGGCCTGCAACTTCATGTTACATTAATGGATTTACACAGTGGGCAGTAGTAATAGACGAGCAACAGATTAAAGGGAGTGATTGTAAACACATACGTAATCTTCTGACCCTGCACTAAATATATACTTAATTTAATTTCCCCACAGCTGGATCTCCAAAATTCCTGTGGCTTCCTCTACAGATGAGTATTTGAAAAATTTAAAAAAGTGTTTCATCAGGTGAACACATTGCTCGAACCTCTCCTAAGGCCTTGAAAAGGGCCAGTGGAAGCGAGGTGTCCTGAACTTTAAGCATTATTAGCTTTGTGGTAAATTCAACTGCATTGGTAATGAGACCCCAGGAACAAGAAGTGAATATTTCAGCACAGATGGCAGAGGATATGAGCAGGTGCACACCAAAGATCCAGACCACTAGAAAGATGTGTCTTTCTTGATCCTGCTTAAGAGTTAATTCCTCAGTGTGGAGGAAATAAGACTACACCAGCCTTCTTTAAACCCCTACCAAGTCTAGGTGACTAAACTTCTGCATTATTTCTCTGCTTTGTACCCTATATTTCACCAAGACTGAAGTCCCAGTTTATATGGTTGGAGTCATAATATCTGTTTCAGTTAGCTATTGTTACCTAACAAAGCACCCCAAAATTTAGTGGCTTAAAACAAAACAATAATTTATTGCTCACAATTCTATGGGTTGGAAATAAGGTCTGAGTTCACTGGGTATAGCTCTTCTCCTCTGATGTGCTGTTAGCTGTGGTCACTCATGGTTTCATTCATCTGGGAGCTCAGCTGGGGTTGCAAATTCACAGAGGGCATGTAGGCTAGGGGCAACTGAAATGGCTGAGAGCTGGCTAGATTTCTCTCTCTGTCTTCTGAAAATCTATTATCATTTAATAGCCTAACTCTTTCTTCTTCCCAAGCTGGCTGGATCCTAAGACAGACATAATGAAAGCTGCCAAGTTTCTAAAGTGATACCTAATAAGATACAAACTGGCACTGTATTATTGTAGCACATTCTATGGTCAAAGCAAACAACACAGTGAGCCCAGATTTAGCCATGTGGGCTTGGTAGGGGTTTAAGGAAGGCTGGTATAGTTTTGGCTTCCTCCATATTGAGGAATTAACTCTTAAACAGGGTCCAGAAAGAGGAAAATAGAGTCTACTCCTTGAAGGGAGAAGCATGTATGTTGGTGGCCATCTTTGTAAACAATTTTCTACAATTTTGTCCTCTGGCCGCAATCTTCATATCTTTCCTGTGTGAAAAATATACCATTCTTTCTCTCAAGACTTGCTAAAGTCTCATACAATCACTTAGGAGGTTCAAAGTCGAGTGTACGGGATCTGCATCGCGTCCTAATCTGGGTCTTTCTTTCTCCATAAAGAATAGGAGACTAAAAAGACAAGTATCAAATGATTTCACAAGGATAGAACAAAGGTTGTAAGATTCTTTTGATTAGGAGCTTATTAATAAATTTAGTGGCTTAAAATGACAAAACAACAATTTATTGCTCACAATTCAGTTTCATGAGACATATGTGAACAAGAGCCAGATAAGGAGTTGTGCAAAAGTAAAAAGAGCCTGTGTAAACTTCACAAAGTTTGAGAACAAAAAGAAGGTAAGATAGGAGATAGCTTAAGGAGGTAGAAGTGGGCTTAAAAGAGAAAAAAATAAATTGATATAAATTATATAAATACAATTTATATTATATATCTATATATCGATATCCATATCTCTCTCTATATATATCTATATAATATATATATATATATGTCCATATATACAGATCTATATCCATCCATATCTTTTTTCCAGGATGCAGCTATTTGAAGACTTGAAGTGGTTCTGGAATATTTAAGAAATGTGAACCCAAGATGTCAGAAAAATCCATGAAATTACCAAGAATGATGATTGAGGAAAGGGTGGAGAGCAAAGTTCTGAGTCAAATACAAACTCCTTTAGGAAATGGCTGAAACTAATCCTTTATATATTGTCATATTTCATTAGAAAAAAATTAGATTAAGAAACCATATCAAATTTAGTGGAAAATAACTGTCATTTGGCAGCTTCTCTATCTTCAACTAAGAATATACTGAAGTCAGAAAATCAAGGAAGGAGAAAAAAGATTGAAAGTTCCATAAGAGACTGTGTGGCCAACCTGGTATCTGAAATGGCTATGATCTTGTATTTATTGATATTACTGTTCTAACAAGCTCCTCTTTAGTTGTATATTCCCAAACATTACCTCTGGCAGAAATCAAAAGTAAACATCTCCAAATTTACCACAGCAGACTCTGAAAGAGAAGGGGTTTAAAGAGAAAATGATCTATTCAGCATCTTCAAATTGATGGAAACACCTCCTACACTGAATTGCTCTAGAATATTGTACAAAAATGGATTTTTTTGGTGGGCATTAAAGATGCCTTCATAGGATGGAATATTATTATATATCCACTTTCAGCTTCAATGGCAGATTGGTTCCTAAGTAACACACTATCACCATTCTGCATATGCTAATAACATGAAAGTATTTCAAGAGACAGAAAATCAAATTGGCTACAAAATGGTGTCATGAAGGGCTGACCCATAAAATCACAACAGTGACCTTATCATGAAAGGTAATCTCAGGACAGAAAGTTAATATATGTGGTAATTTTACCAAATATTTTGTCATTGCGTAATATGGGTTGCCATTTTTCTGTTTCCTGTAATGTTTCCCTTACCTTACTCCATCCATATAATTTGTTTTTTTTCCATCAACATCCCATTTCTACGTATCTGTTTCTGTATTTGCTGTGGTAATGCCGTGTAACAAACAACCTGTATGTATTTATTATTCATATCATGTTTGCTTTTGGTCACTGTGGTCTGGGGCTCCAGGCTGCCAGTAGCCTGAGGATAGACTCTATGTGTCTCCTTAGTTTGGGACTAGGTCTGAAAGTCCTTTATCTGCACGTGCTGTTCTTTCATGACAGAGGACATGAACAGCAAACCATGCTGAATGAAGCAATCACGCTATGGTTTCTCTCAGAACCGGCACACTGCTACTTCTGCTCACATCCCATCCCACTGGGGTATGCCATACTGCCACATGGCCATCCTCAACATCAATGAGATGGGGACGACTACTCTCTCTATAGGATATACCTCACATGGCAATGGGTGGGGAAGTAGTGTTCTATCACGAGGAGGGGGCAGAGAGGTGGAAACAAGTATCCAATCTACCACTAATACCTGTCATTTCAAGATATTTCCTTAGTACAGAGTGACTATCATTCATTCATTCATGAATTCAAAAAATATTTATTGAGCACCAAATACATCCTAGTTCTAAGTACTTGGGTCATAGCCTTTTCTTATGAGGTTTATAGTTAATATTTTAAAAAATAGAATATTGGAAGCTATTTTTCAGGGTTATTTGTTATTGCCTGTCCAGACATTAGGTTTGGTGGCAGTTTTCTTTGTTTTAAAATGACTCCACCTCTGGCTCAGCAATGTTTTTAATGGACATTGTGAATTACAAAGCTATGCCATACTATAAATATGTGGGTTTACTTGTGTGACTTCTCTAAGATGTTGCCAGACAATATTATACAAAAATGGCAAGTATAAATTGGGAGCTGAGATAATGCCCACCCAGAGAAAACATTTGTTTTGATATCACCACCAATAACTACAACCACAGAAAGAAAGAAAGAAAAGGAAGAAGGAATGAAAGAAAGAAAAGACACTATCTGTAAAGGCAGAAACCTAATAGATAGAGAAGATAGGGATCTACAGACTTGACATGTCCCTTCCTAAGCTAAATATTTACTCATTTATCCAATAATTATTTACTCAGCTCCTACTTTGTGCCATGTTCTATTGCAGGTGCTAGAAATACAATAGTATATAAAAGAACAAATATTCTTGACCTTACAGAGCCTACATTTCAGTGGGATTGACAAACAATAAATGAATAATTAAGTAAAATGTAGAGGATGTCAGCTGCTATAGCAGTTAGGAAAGCAAATAATGTCACAGTGCATGGGCAGTGTGAGAAGACTTTTATTTTTATTTTATTTTATTTTTTTAATTTATTTTTTAAAAGCAAACTTGTTTTATTTCAAATCTTGCTATCTTCCTTTTTTTTTTTTTCAGTTTCTCACTTTTTTAAAGGTATCATTGATATATACTCTTATAAAGGCTTCACATGAAAAACAATGTGCTTACTATATTCACCCATATTATTGAGTACTCTCCCCATACCCCACTGAAGTCACTGTCCGTCAGTGTAGTAAGATGTCACAGAGTCACTATTTGCCTTCTCTGTGCTACACTGTCTTCCCCATGATCCCCCCACACCATGTGTACCAATCATAATGCCCCTCAATCCTACTCTGCTCCCTTCCCAACCTCCCTCCCCCACCCCTCCCCTTTGGTAACCACTAGTCCCTTCTTGGAGTCTGTGAGTCTGCTGCTTTTTTGTTCCTTCAGTTTTGCTTCATTGTTATACTCTACAAATGAGGGAAATCATTTGGTACTTGTCTTTCTCCGCCTGGCTTATTTCACTTAGCATAACACCCTCCAGCTCCATGCGTGTTGTCGTAAATGGTAGGATTTCTTTCTTTCTTATGGCTGAGTAGTATTCCATTGTTTATATGTACCACCTCTTCTTTATCCATTCATCTGCTGATGGAGACTTAGATTGCTTCCATTTCTTGGCTATTGTAAACAGTGCTGCAATAAGCATAGGGGTGCATATGTCTTTTTGAATCTGAGAACTTGTATTCTTTGAGTAAATTCCTAGGAGTGGAATTCTTGGGTCAAATGGTATTTCTGTTTTGAGTTTTTTGAGGAACCTCCATATTGCTTTCCACAATGGTCGAACTAGCCTACATTTCCACTAGCAGTGTAGGGTTCCCCTTTCTCCACATCCTTGCCAGCATTTGTTGTTCTTAGTCTTTTCAATGCTGGCCATCCTAACTGGTGTGAGGTGATATCTCATTGTGGTTTTTATTTGCATTTCCCTGATAATTAGTGATGTGGAGCATCTTTTCATGTGCCTGGTAGCCATATGAATTTCTTCTTTGGAGAATTGTTCATATCCTTTGCCCATTTCTTAACCGGGTTATTTGCTTTTTGGTTGTTGAGGTGTGTGAGTTATTTATATATTTTGGATGTTAACACCTTGTCAGATATGTCATTTACAAATATATTCTCCCATATTATAGGATGCCTTTTTATTCTGTTGATGATGTCCTTTGCTGTACAGAAGCTTTTTAGTTTGATGTAGTCCCATGTGTTCATTATTACTTTTGTTTCCCTTGCTCGAGGAGATGCATTCAGGAAAAAGATGCTTGTTTATATTCAGGAGATTTTTGCCTATGTTGTCTTCCAAGAGTTTTATGGTTTCATGACTTACATTCAGGTCTTTGATCCATTTTGAGTTTACTTTTGTGTATGGGATTAGACAATAATTCAGTTTCATTTGAGAAGAGTTTTAAAGATCAATTATTAACTTAAGGTAGTTAATGGATTATCAGCTTAATAAAGAGGTTAATAGAGGAGGATAATTAACTAAATAAAGCAGGGTTAAAAGAACACTATTATTCTAATAATAATAATACTGTAATATGCTGTAAGCAAATCACACACAGCCACACTAACAGATACTTGTTAGCAGACTAGCATAAAACAGTCCTGCAAATGGCTCTGTAAGTTAGGTGAAGTCCCAGATTTCTGTTTCTTTGGCTGTTGCAGAAGCAGGAGGGGTTCACTCAAGGCAATTGATAGTGACAATATTCTAGTGTTAGGATTAGACTGTCCAAGTTTGGGTGAGGTGACAGAAATCATCTAGTGTGAAGAATAAACAAACTATAATTGTGCCGGGCCATTTGGTTTTAGGTTTGCCTGTCATGGTGTAGTATTTCCTATTACACCACTTTTTACAGGTAAGGGTGAGAATTAGTCATACTGTCTTCATTTATCAGAGTGGGAAGTGCATCATTAGAGTTTCATGAATCGTATACATAAAGAAATTGGCCAAGTATGAAGGGATGTGGGGTACATGTATGTAAGTAATACATAAACTCTTAAATTTACCCATCTTTCATGTCTAAGAAGATAAATTATAAGAACAAATTTTTAAAAATTAAGGTATCATTGATATGCAATCTTATAAAGGTTTCATATGAGCAACATTGTGGAAGAGCAAATATTTTTGACTATAACTAAAATAAACTAAAAATAGATTTCAGCATCTTTTCCTATAGAAGTAGTACATGGAAGCATTGATATTTGATTTAACTAACATGTGTTTTCAAAGCAACAACAAAGGATCTGAGGAGAATGACTCAGATGTATGGATGCTGTCTCATTTCAACACATATTACACAATAGATTTAGAGAGTTGTATTTCATTCCTCAGAGGTCTAATATTGTCATGGTGGAAGTCCAACGGTTACTTCAGACAGTGCCTTGCATGTTTACTGGATATTTTTATGAGTGAGTAACATTTATACTAAACTCTGTAGTAATGCAGCCCTGACTGATTCAATCCATTAGACTACTCAACCCTATTCATAAAATCTAAACAATGATCATACCACATTCAGTTGTATGATCAGTATAACACAAGTAATGGAAACATCTGGGCCACTAAATAATTGATTTTAGGAACCTGTAAATAATAAGTAGGATAAAACAGCTAATATGATTAGTATCCCTGGCACTATATTGGTGGCCATTCAAGGTGTTCTAATGACCACAGAACAGTGCTATGTCTGACGGATCAATGTAAAACAGCCTCAGGGTAACAAGGTGAGATGTTGTTGTTAGAATTTGATTCAAAATCTAGAGGGAATTTCTAATGGTTGACCACGACAAGGTGTGGATATCACTCCACCAAGTTTTCTGGGAAAAGCCCAGGCCCTGGCTCCACAACGTAACCCATGGGAATACAGCTGTCAGGATCCAGACACCTGGACTCTCCCTCAGATCCTTTTGCTTTGGTGCTACAGAAGCTTCCTGTGGTGTCTTTCTAGAGCTGAGCTAAAAGATCTCAAGTCAGCAGTTCACTTTTACTTTCCCAGGTGACATTTGCCAGAGGGCATCTTGTATTCCCATGGTGGGCTACATCTCAGAGCTTGCACTGTATTTCCATTAGAGGGAAGAGGAAGTGAAGTAGCATATTTTTGGCAACATGCAACTATTGTGGCACAAGCCTGCTTCTCATCTACATGTCACAGAAAAATACAGTATTCTCTGAGGAGACACACCTACCTTGTACCCTCACTGATGTTATTGTTGGAGATCTAGATTATGTCTTGGTCCAAATGAACTTGTCACAAAGCCTCATGTGACGGCAAACTACAGGACTTCTCTGCCTGTCTCTGCTATTGAAGAGTTCAATGAGGTTATCAGGATGATGTTGTTAACATGTAGAAAATGAGAGAGGCCTAGATACATGACTTTGTTCACAGTATTCCACTTGCTTGGAATCTTATGCTTCCTAAAAGTACCATAAGGGAGTGGCATCTTGTGGAAATGGCATAGAACTGGGAGTCAGATACAGTTCAAATCTAGGATTTGTCAGTTACTAGATATATGACTTTCGCTAAATTACCAAACGTCCATAGGTGTTGGTTTCTAATTTGCAAAAGGGGAGTAATTATACATACCTCATAGGATTGTCGAAGATTCAAATTTTATACCTAGTACAATACTTAGTGTATACTAGGCATTCAGTGAATGTTAGCTTTTATATGAAATGACCTCATGAAGCTGCTAACCACTCCTAGCTCACAGTGATCATTAGTAACTGGTATTTGTGTAGTGCTTTGCAGGTAACAAAATGTTTTTAAATCTACTTTCTTATTTGCTACCTCAGGAGAGAAGGGTCAGAATCATTGAGAAATGTGCATATCACAGATAAAAAATGGCAGAGTTGGGGCTCAGAAGCACATTGACTCCAAATTCCATATTTTTATAACAATAAAGCACTGCCTCTCAGAATTATTGTTTTTACTACCCATTTGGTACTTTTCACTCACTGCCTTATACAGTAATTTCTTTTTATCTATCCACATTCTGTTTCCCCAGTAGTTAGGAATAGGCATTATACTTTATGAATCCCAGTAGCCCTCACAATGTCCTAGCTTAGTGCATGCTCTGAGAAAACAGTCAAATGAAATTGGATTGATCTATCAGTGGGGGCAGTTTGGTTGTAAACAACAGAAATAGATGATTCTGGCTAACCCAAGCAAGAAGGAATCTATTGAAGGGCTTGCACAGGCTCACATAATCTAAAGGAAGCTGACAAACTGAGCTAGAAACATGTTTTTCTGCCAAAGCTACTCTGGAAATGGAATCACAGCATTTTGTATTTATTATAGAGAAAGTGTGTTCAAGACCCTGCTACTTGGGGAAAAACCAGATGTTAAACATTTTCAATTGTCACCCTACTCAAGAATCATATTTTAGGGAGAGTATTATAATGGCCTGTCTAAGGGCATGGGTCTCTCCCTGGTTTAGGGGAGGCTAGGGCATTTTATAGCAGCCCCATCAGATCATATCCAATGGGGTAATTAATTCCTCAAAGTGAAATTTTGGGTGCTGTGAGAAAGGAGAAATAGGGGCTGAGAAGCCATCCCTTCAGCTTTCAATATCATACAGTTGACACAATTGATTAATTGAATTATTTAAAGAACCCTTATTAATGGCTTCCAATTTTGCATGAATCCAGGAAAATAGGGTGTGCATAGTAAATGTATTTATAAAGCTTAATGTAAAATATTGAAGGATATAAGATTCTGTATCTTTGGTTTTCATTTCCCCAGATCTTAAATCAGTTTAGTGTGTTTGGAGAGTCTTAAAAGGACCATTAAATTTTGTTTGTTTAAACCTGTACTGTCATTTCAAAAAATGGAGATAATTTTGCACCTTTATTCCATTATCTGTCATATTGCCTTTCTCTGAAAATAATCAAAATAACTGCAATTTGTTAAGCAAATACTGTGTTCTAGGCACTGGGCTGGTCTTTTACATTGTTACCTTGTATATTCATTCCTTAAGGAGTAGGTTCTGTTAGTTTCATTTTACAAATTAGAAAACAGAGGCAAAACAAGATTGAGGAATTTGCCTCAGGCTACTCAGAAGTTAAGCAATTCACTTCAGGCTCAAATCCAGGCTAGGAATGTCAGACTTTTCTCACCAAATCATTCTGTATCTCAATATCTGGGACTTCTATACTGCAACTCAATAATTAATTGAAAAAATATGCTGTGGTGTGTTCAAAGCACATCTCACCATCTTGCTCCACTTACAAAACACATTTCACAGCCAAAACGGAAAAGACTGTAATAGAAAAAATAGTACTCAATAGTATACAGTAATTTATTTACATGGAAGAAATGGAAGGTAAATTTTATCAAAAATAATATGCCATATGAGTAAACTAAGTGTTACATATTTTTTATTCAGAAGGGAAAAAGCAGTATACAGAAGGGAAAAAGAACTTTTCTCGGTATTTTAAAATTGCTTCAAGGAAACCATAAAGCTGAGATTTACATATTTATAATTCATAATAATATGACATTTTTCTATCCAAGGTGTCTAGGCAAAAGAATTGTACTTGCATAAACATATTTTTTATTATTAACAAATCTCTCAATACAGATAATTAACAATTTAAGTCTCTACTAGAAGAGATCTTTTTATCTGAGACTCTTGATTTCTATAACCTAGCTATATGAGAGTTAATTTACCTAAGGTTTTTGAATGGGAAAAAATTTTTTTCTCATATTTCTAATGCAAAGAGAGCAAGTGACTTCTGCTTGATGGGGGAACTTAATTTCTTTAGGGAACTAAGGTGCTAGTTAACACCCTAGCATAGTAAAAAAAAATGACAACGAGCATCTGTTGGATGTTAGCTACACATCCTACCAAGCACTGCAAATAATCATTGCATTAGAGGCTCCTGATAATATTGGTCTTGAATTTAAAAACTAAACTTTAGTTAAAGTTCCTTTTTGAAAATAAAAGTAACATGACACATTCTTCATGTCACTGTGTGAATAGTTTTACTCTCTGACTCTGGAAAATAACCATTCCAATATTTCCCTCATTGGCAGCTACAAATCATAACACATCTGGAAAACTTCTGAGAGAGCCCTTTTAATGGAAATGGTCTTTTAAAATGAAGATGATAGTTTTGCTGTGAAAAGATGGTGGAGTTGGACAGCAAAGGTGGAAACCTCTTCCCATGTACACACCAAGGAATGGACTATAGCAAATACAACTAACCATGAAAATGACCTGAAGACTGCAGAACAGACCACCTACACCTGGTGAAGAAGAGATGATCACACAGAGAAGGGTAAAGTGGCAGAACCATGATCAATTGGGACCCAACAAGCCCTTCCCGTGTCCCAGCCCATAGGTGGGATGGAAAGGAACCAAGCCAGGAGGGGATAAGTGCTCAGGAATCCTGCATACCTGTCCCTGGAGATCTGCTCTGGGAATACAAGTCCACACTGCATTGGGATTTGGAGATTAACATAGCTGGACACCAGGGAGAGTTGGAGCATGCTGAGAGGCCGAGACTCCTGCTGTGGTGGTGGACAGACATGCTCCATCTGTCCTGCTGGAACTCAACACAGAGACAGCAGTTTGAAATATTTACCAGCAGTGGGAAGGGTGCCAGAGAGGCAGAGGTGAGAGGGAGGTGGACGATGCTTCTCCATCCCTCCCTCAGCCCAATTGGTTGGGTGCTTGTGGGAACCAGCTCCAAATGATCCATATCCCTTGCTTGCTGCTCAGTTCTGAGGCAGTGCTCCTTTGTGCACCTGCCCTGCCCAGCCCACTTGGCCCAGCAAAGTTGCCATTGCTGACCAGCAGGCAGAATGGCCCACCCACAACCCACCAACAGCAACTGTAGCTCCACCAAAAAGGAGAACCAGGCACTGATGATCAAAGAGTCTTGAGCTTCTAGGCACCACAGGACACCTTCTTAATAAAGCCATTACTTTCTAGACCAGGAGGCATAGCTGATCTATCTAAAACAAAGGAAAAACACAGAAACCCTGGCAAAATGAGGAAGCAGAGGAATATGTTCTGAATAAAAGAACAGGATAAGACATCAGAAAGAAGGCTAAATGAAACAGAGATCACCAATCTTCTTGATAAGATTTCAAAGTAACAGTAGTAAATAGGCTCACTGACCTGTGGAAAGAATTGATTATCTCAGTAAGAACTTTAACAAAGAGATAGAAGATTTGAAGAAGAGCCACTCAGAGATAAAGAATACACTAAATGAAATGAAAAAATATCATTGAGGGAATGAATAGTAGATTGATGAAGAAGAGGATATAATCAGTGAGATGTAAACTAGGGAAAAGGAAAATAACCAACCTGAGGAACAGAGAGAAAATGGAATTATCAAAAATGAGAAGATGCTGAGAGCTGTGTGACAACTCCAAATGAAACATTATTTGCATAATAGTAGTCCCAAAAGAAGAGAAAGACAAAGGAGTAAAAAGTCTCTTTGGAGAAATACTAGGTGAAAACTTCCCTATCTAGGGAAGGAAATTGATACCCAGGTCCTGGAAGCATAGAGAGCCCCTAACAAAATGAAACCTGAAGAAGACAACACCAAGACATAGAGTTATTAAAATGACCATGATTAAAGATAATGAGAGAATCTTGAAAGCAGCAAGAAAGACAGTTGCCTACAAAGGAAACTCCATAAGGCTATCGGCAAATTTTAATGCAGAAACTGTCCAGACCAGAAGGGAGTGGTATGAAATATTTAATGTAATGAAAAGGAAAAACATTCAACCAAGAATTCTGTACCAAGCAAGGTTACCATTCATAATTGAAGGAGAGACTGAAATTTCCCAGATAAATGAAATTTGAAAGAATTTACCAAAACTAAAGTGGCTTCATAAGATATGTTAAAGGCCCTTCTGTAGATGGAAGTGTTCTTAGTTCTAAATATTTTTCATCGGTGAAAATAAACCTACAGTAAAGGTAGTAGACCAATTACTAAGCAAGTATGAAGTTGAAAAAAGCAAAAGTAGAAAATCAACTATACACAAGATCAGTCAAGAGATACACAAAAGATGTAGATCATGACATACATAAAATGTGGAAGAGGAAGAATAAAAATGTAGTACTTTTAGATTGTGTTCAAAATAGAGTTACCATTAATATAGACTACTATATATTTAGGAAACTACCCATGAAACTTATGGTAACCACAAAACTAAAACCTATAATAGATACATTAAAAAATCTAAAACAATACAAAAAGAAATCCAAGCATAACACTAAAGAAAACCATCAAATAATGAGTAAGAGAGGAAAAAAAGAACAGAGAGGAACTACAAAAACAACCAGAAAACAATTAATAAAATGGCAATAAGTACATACCTACCAATAATTATTTTAAATGTAAATTGACTAAGTGCACTGATGAAAAGACATAGGGTGACAGAATGGATACAGAAACAAGACCCATCTATAGCTGCCTATAAGAGACTCATCTCAGACCTAAAGAAAAGGCAGACTGAAAATGAAGGGATGGAAAAATATATTCCATGCAAATAAAAGGGAGAATAAAGCAGGAGTAGCAGTACTTACATCAGACAAAATAGACTTCAAAGCAAAGACAATAACAAGGGCCAAAGAAGGACATTACATTATGATAAAGGGGTCAGTCCAACAAGAGAATATAACCATTATAAATATCTATGCGCCCAACATAGCATCACCTAACTTTATAAAATAAATACTAACATACCTAAAGGGAAAAATAACAGCAACACAATCATATTAAGCAATTTTAACACCCCACTTATATCAATGGACAAATCATCCAGGCAGGAAATAAAAAAGAGAACAGAGGCATTGAAGGACACACTAGACCAGATGGACTTAACAAATATATACAAAACAGTCCACCCAAAAGCAGCAGGATGCACATTTTTCTCAGTACATGGAACATTCTCCAGAATTGATCACACATGAGGACACAAAAGAACCTCAATAATTAATTTAAAAAGACTGAAATTGTATCAAGCATCTCTCATATTAAAATGGTGTGAAACTAGAAATCAGTTACACAAAGACCCACCTAGAAAAACAGCCCACAAACACATGGAGGCTAAACAACATGCTTCTAAATAATCATTTGATCAATGAACAGATTGAAGAGGAAATCAAGCACTACATGGAAAAAATGGAAACAGAAATACAACAGTTCAAAATATGTGAGATGCAACGAAAGCAGTTCTAAGAGGGAAGTACACAGCAACTCGGGCATACCTCAAGAAATAAGAACAATTTGAAATGAACAATCTAAACTCACAACCAAAGAAACTAGAAAATGAAGAACAAATTAAATTCAAAGTTAGTAGGGAGGACATAATAAAGATCAGAGCAGAAATAAGTAAAATAGAGAAGAATAAAACAATAGAAAAAAAATCAATGAAACCAGGAGCTGGTTCTTTGAGAAAAATTAACAAAATAGACAAACCCCTAGCCAGACTTATCAAGAAAAAAAGAGGGTACAAATAAACAAAATCAGAAATGAAAAAGGAATAGTAGAATACCACAGAAATACAAAAAAATATTAGAGAATTCTATTAAAAATTATATGCCAAAAAATTGGACAACTTAGAGTAAATGAAAAATTCTTAGAAAAATACAACCTTCCAAGACTGACCTAGGAAGAAACAGAAAATCTGAACAGACGAATTACCAGTGATGAACTTGAATTAGTAATAAAAAAATTCCCAAAAAATAAAACTCAAGGTCCAGATAGCTTCACAGCTGAATTCTACCAAACATTTAAAGAGCTAAGACCCATCCACCTTAAAGTATTCCAGAAAATAGAAGAGGAGGGAACACTTTCAAAGTCATTCTATGAGGTCAGTATCACTCTAATACCAAAACCAGGCAAGGACACTACAAGAAAAGAAAATTATAGACCAATATCCATGATGAACATAGGTGCAAATATCCTCAACAAAACATTAAAAAATACATCAAAAGGATCATCCATCATGATCAAGTGGTATTTATTCCAGGCATGCAAGGATCATATTCATAAATCATAAATCAATCAATGTGATGCATCCCATTAATAAAAGGAAGGATGGAAAGCCATATGATCATCTCAATAGATGTTGAAAAAACAGTTGATAAAATTCAACATCAATTCATAATAAAAACTCTCCACAAAATGGGTATAGAGGGATTTGCTCAACATAATAAGGGCCATATACAAGAAATCCATAGGTAATGTCATAATGGTGAGAAGCTGGAAACTTTTCCTCTAAGATCTGGAAAAGACAAGGATGTCCTCTCCCACCACTTTTATACAACATAATACCAGAGGTCCTAGCCATGGCACTTAGACAAGATAAAGGATAAAAGGAACCAAAATTGGCAAAGAAGAAGTTAAACTGTTACTATTTGCAGATGACATGATACTATATATATAGAAAGCCCTAAAGACTCCACCAAAAAACTATTAGAATAACTGGATTCAGCAAAGTTGCAGGATGCAAAACTATACACAGAAATCTGTTGCACTCCTATATATACTAACAATGAAGTAGCAGAAAGAAAAATCAGGAAAACAATTCCAATTACAATTGCATAAAAAATAAACCTAGGTATAAACCTAACCAAGGAAGTGAAAGATCTGTACTCTGAAAACTGTAAGACACTGATGAAAGATATTGAAGAAGACACAAATAAATAGAAATCTATTCATGCTTATGGATAAGAAGAATTATTAATATTGTCAAAATGGCCATCCTGCCCAAAGCAATCAATGCAATCCCTATCAAAATAACAATGGCATTTTTCATGAACTAGCACAAACAATCCTAAAATTCTTAAAGAACCCAAAAGACCCCAAATAGTGAAAGCAATCCTGAGCAAGAACGAAGCTGGGATATTATGCTCCCTGACTTTAAGCTGTACTACAAAGCTACAGTAATCAAAACAGTATGCTACTGGCACAAGAACAAACCCGTAGATCAATGGAACAGACTAGAGAGCCCATATATGAATCTATGCATATTTGGTCAGTTAATATATGATAAAGGAGCCATGAATATGCAGTGGGGAAAAGACAGCCTCTTCAATAACTGGTATTGGGAAAACAGGACAACTACATGCAAGAGAATGAAACTGGATTACTGTCTAACTCCATACATAAAAGTAAACTTGAGGATCAAAGGCTTAAATCTAATACATGAAAGAAACCCTTCTACACTGTTGGTGGGAATGGAAATTGGTGCAGCCACTGTGGAAAGCAGTATGGAGGTTCCTCAAAAAACTAAAAATAGAAATGTTATTTGACCCGGTAATTCTATTTCTAGGAACTTACCTGAAGGAAACAAAATCTCTGATTTGAAAAGATATATGCACCCTTATATTGATTGCCACATTATTTACAGTAGCCAAGACATGGAAGCAACCAAAATGTCCATAAATACATGTGAGGATAAAGAAGAGGTAGTACATATGCACAGAGGAATATTATTTAGCCATAAAAAGAAAGAAACCCTGCCATTTGTAACAACATGGATGGACCTAAAGGGTATCAAGCTAAATGAAGTAAACCAGGTGGAAAAGACAAATACCATATAATTTCACTTATTTGTGGAATCTAAAAACAAAACAAAACAAAATGAACAAAATAGCATTAGACTCACAGACACTGAGAAGTGACCAGTGGTTACCATGGGGGAGGAGTTGGGATGGGTGGTTGGGAAGAGTGAGGGGGATAAAGGGGCACAAAAATTCTCAATCATAATATACGTTGGTCATGGGGATGGTAGTACAGCATGGAGAATATAGCCAAAGATTCTGTAACATCTTATGTTGACAGATAGTAACTGCACTAGTTGGGGTGAAGATTTAATAATGTGGATAGCTGGTGAACCAGTGTGTTCTATACTCGAAACTAATAGAAGACTGTATATCAATTGCACTTCCATTAAAAATAAAAAAGAATGACCATGTCACAATTTTTGATCTCTTCCCAAAAGTTACTGATTTGGTAGCTAGATGAAACAAAATAACACTAGGATGTGTTCTATTTTCAGATATTTGACCCAATTCCTATGATTCCTCTTTTAATCTCTTGAGTGGGACTTCCATAATTAAAACCAATCTTGTGCAGTTTAATACTTCTACACATTTTAATATACATGTGTTTTAAAAAATTTTTATTTTGGTATCATTAATACACAATTACAGAAAGAACATTATGTTTACTAGGTTCCCCCCTTCACCAAGTCCCCCCTATATACACCTTCACAGTCACTGTCCATCTGCATAGTAAGATGCTGTAAAATCACTACTTGTCTTCTCTGTGTTCCACAGCCCACCCCGTGTCCCCCATGCACTATACATGATAATTGTAATGCCCTCTTTCTCTTTCCCCACCCTTACCCCTCCCTTGTCACCCATCGTCTCCAGTCCCTTTCCCTTTGGTAACTATTAGTCCATTCTTGGGTTCTGTGATTCTGCTGCTGTTTTGTTCCTTCAGTTTTCCTTTGTTCTTATACTCCACATATGAGTGAAATCATTTGGTACTTGTCCTTCTCCACTTGGCTTATTTCACTGAGCATAATACCCTCTAGCTTCATCCATGTTGTTGCGAATGGTAGGATCTGTTTTTTTCTTATGGCTGAATAATATTCTATTGTGTATACGTACCACATCTTCTTTATCCATTCATCTACTGATGGACATTTAGGTTGCTTCCATATCTTGGCTATTGTAAACAGTGCAGTGATAAACATAAGGGTGCATCTGTCTTTTTCAAACTGGAGTGCTGCATTCTTAGGGTAAATTCCTAGAAGTGGAATTCCTGGGTCAAATGGTATTTCTATTTTGAGCATTCTGAGGAACCTCCATACTGCTTTCCACAATGGTTGAACTAGTTCACATTCCCACTAGCAGTGTAGGAGGGTTCCCCTTTCTCCACAACCTCACCAACATTTGTTGTTGGTCTTTTCAATGATGGTGATCCTTACTGGTGTAAGGTGATATCTCATTGTGGTTTTAATTTGCATTTCTCTGATGATTAGCGATGTGGAGCATCTTTTCATGTGCCTGTTGGCCATCTGGATTTCTTCTTTAGAGAACTGTCTATTCAGCTCCTCTGCCCATTTTTTAATTGGATTATTTGCTTTTTGTTTGTTGCGGTGTGTGAGCTCTTTATATATTTTGGATGTCAATCCTTTATTGGATCTGTCATTTATGAATATGTTCTCCCATACTGTGGGATACCTTTTTGTTCTATTGATGGTGTCCTTTGCTGTACAGAAGCTTTTAAGCTTGATATAGTCCCTCTTGTTCATTTTTGCCTTTGTTTCCCTTGCCTGGGGAGATATGTTCATGAAGAAGTCACTCATGTTTATGTCCATGACATTTTTGCCTATGTTTTTTTCTAAGAGTTTTATGGTTTCATGACTTACATTCAGGTCTTTGATCCATTTGGAGTTTACTTTTGTGTATGGGGTTAGACAGTGATCCAGTTTCATTCTCTTACATGTAGCTGTCCAGTTCTGCCAGTACCATCTGTTGAAGAGACTGTCATTTCCCCATTATATGTCCATGGCTCCTTTATCAAATATTAATTGGCCATATGTTTGGGTTAATGTCTGGAGTCTCTATTCTGTTCCACTGGTCTGTGGCTCTGTTCTTGTGCCAGTACCAAATTGTCTTGATTACTGTGGCTTTGTAGTAAAGCTTGAAGTTGGGGAGTGAGATACCCCCCACTTTATTCTTCCTTCTCAGGATTGCGTTGGCTATTCGGGGTCTTTGACGGTTCCATATGAATTTTTGAACTATTTGTTCCAGTTCATTGAAGAATACTGTTGGTAATTTGATAGGGATTGCATCGAATCTGTATATTGCTTTGGGCAGGATGGCCATTTTGATGATATTAATTCTTCCTAGCCAAGAGCATGCGATGAGTTTCCATTTGTTAGTGATCTCTTTAATTTCTCTTAAGAGTGTCTTGTAATTAGGCTTGGGGTGGATTAATGATTGTGCATTGAGCATTGACCCCCCTATAGAGAATTTTATTGTTGTCAACAACCATTTGATCAATAAATATGAGAGATGCCCTCACACACACACACACAATATATATATATATATATACACGCACTTCCAATTGTAAAATAAATAAGTAACCAGGATGTAATGTATAGCATAAAGAATATAGTCAAAATATTGTAACAACTTGGTATGGTGATAGCTGGTACCTAGAATTATCATGTATATAAATGTTGAATCACTGTGTTGTACACCTGAAACTAATGTAATACTGTGTGTCAACTACCCTTCAATTAAAAAAAAAAAAAAAAAGAGTGTCTTGTAGTTTTCAGGTATAGGTCTTTCACTTCCTTGGTTAGGTTTATTCCTAGGTATTTTATTCTTTTTGATGCCATTGTGAATGGAATTGTTTTCCTGATTTCTCTTTCTGCTAGTTTGTGGTTAGTGTATAGGAAAGCTACAGATTTCTGTGTATTGATTTTTTTTCATGCAACTTTGCTGAATTCCGATATTAGTTCTAGTAGTTTTGCAGTGGAGTCTTTAGTGTTTTTAATGTACAGTATCATGTCATCTGCAAATAGTGACAGTTTGACTTCTTCTTTACCAATCTGGATTCCTTGTATTTCTTTGTTTTGTCTGCTAAAATGAATGCATTGCATTCTATTTCCTCCTTTAATTCTGTTAGTATTTGTTTCACATATGTAGGTGCTCCTATGTTGGGTGCATAGATATTTATAATGGTTATATCCACTTGTTGGACTGACCCCTTTATCATTACATAATGTCCTTTTATGTCTCTTGTTACTTTCTTTGTTTTGAAGTCTATTTTGTCTGATGCAAGTACTGCAACATCTGCTTTTTTCTCCCTATTGTTTGCTTGAAAAATCTTTTTCCATCCCTTCACTTTTAGTTTGTGTATGTCTTTGGGTTTGAAGTGAGTCTCTTGTAGGCAGCATAAAGATGAGTCTTGCTTTTTTTATCCATTCTATTACTCTGTGTCTTTTGATTGGTACATTCAGTCCATTTACATTTAGGGTGGATATTGATAGGTATGTACTTATTGCCATTACAGGCTTTGGATTCATAGTTACCAAAGGTTCAAGGGTAGCTTCTTTACTATCTAACAGTCTAATTTAACTCACTTATTATGCTATTATAAACACAATCTGATGATTCTTTATTTCTCTCTTTTTTCTTCCTCCTCCACTCTTTATATGTTGTGTTTTTTTCTGTACTCTTTGTGTTTTCCTTGACTGATTTTGTATATAGCTGATTTTATTTTGCATTTAGTTAGTATTTGGTTGGTCTACTTTCTCTGCTATGATTTTATTTATCTGGTGACATCTGAGTAGCCTTAGGAGCTCTTCTGTCTAGAGCAGTCCCTTTAAAATACAGTGCAGAGATAGTTTGTGGGAAGTAAATTCCCTCAACTCTTGCTTATCTGAAAACTGTTTAATCCCTCCTTCAAAATTAAATGATAATCTTGCTGGATACAGTATTCTTGGTTCGAGGCCCTTCTGTTTCATTGCATTGAATATATCATGCCATTCCCTTCTGGCCTGTAAGGTTTCTGTTGAGAAGTTTGATGATAGCCTGATGGGTTTGCCTTTGTAGGTGATCTTTTTTCTCTCTCTGTTTGCTTTTAATACTCTATCCTTGTCCTTGATCTTTGACATTTTAATAATTATATGTCTTGGTATTGTCTTCCTTGGGTTCCTTGTGTTGGGAGATCTGTGCACTTTCATGGTCTGAGTATCTATTTCCTTCCCCAGATTGGGGAAGTTTTCATCAATTATTTCTTCAAAGACACTCTCTATCCCTTTTTCTCTCTTCTTCTTCTGGTACCCCTATAATGTGAATATCATTCCATTTAGATTAGTCACACTGTTCTCTTAATATTCTTTCAATCTAGAGATCTTTTTATCTCTCTGCCTCAGCTTCTCTATATTCTTGTTCTCTGATTTCTATTCCATTCACAATCTCTTCCACCTCATCCAGTCTGCTCTTAAATCCTTCCATTGTTTGTTTCATTTCTGTTATTTACCTCTGGAATTCATCCCTTAGCTCTTACATATTTCTCTGTAGCTCTATCAGCATGCTTATGACTTTTATTTTGAATTATTTTTCAGGAAGATTAGTGATTTCAGTCTCACTAGGCCCTCTCTCTGGTGTTTGAGGGATTTTGGAATGGCCAAGGTTCTTCTGCCTTTTCATTACAATGGGAGTGGTCTCTGGTGAGTGGCACGTGTGTAGCTGGGAGAACAAAGTCCCTTCCTGCTTGTTGGTCTCCTTGCCCATCTCTGCTGCCTTTGACAGTCAACCTCACATAGGGAGCAGCCTCTGGGTTAATTCCCTGAGCTGCTGTGGGTGGGGTGGCCCTCAGGATGGCCTAGGGCACTGGCGGGGATCACTGGCCAGCAGTTCGTATTTGCCACCAGAACAGAGCCCCTTCGTGCCACCAGAACAGAGCCCCTTCATAGCATTCCAGAGTGTACGCCCATCTCCTCTGTCTGTGCTGGTCACCTGCACATGGGGGCAGCCTCTGTGTTAATCCTCTGAGCTGCCATGTGTGGGGAAGCCCTCAGGATGACCTAGGGCACTAATGACTGGGGTCTCAGGAGAGCAGCATATGTTCTGCCATGAGAACAGAGACCCTTTGTGCTTCCCAGACTCTGGCCAGTCTCCACTGCCTGTGCTGGGCAACCATACACAGTGAGCACCCTCTGGGTTAATCCCCTGGGCTGCTGTTGGCAGGGCAGCCCTCAGGATGGTGTATGGCACTGGTGGGGTTTGCCAGCAAGCAGCACATATTTGCCATGAAAGCAGAGCCCGTTCATACTTCCCAGACTCTGCACCAGTCTCCTCTGTCTGTGCTAGTCAATCACACGCAGGGGGTAGCCTCTGGGTTAAACCCGTAAGCTGCCATAGGTGGGGAGGGCCTCGGGATGGCCTAGGGCACTGGCAGGGGTTGCAGGCAAGCAGCATGTGTTTGCCACAAGAACAAAGTCCCTTTGTGCCTTCCAGACTCTGTGCTGGTCTCTGCTGTCTGTGCCAGGCAACTGAACACAGGAGGCAGCCTCTGTGTCTGGGCTGGTTAGCCACATGCGGGGCTGTTCTAAACTGTTCTGCAGCAATGGCGTGTCAGCCAGTTTGCTTACAGTGCTGGTGGGGGGGAATGAACAGCATGCTGCTTATTGCCATGAGGGGCTTCAGAGCTGTGTTGCCACCCAGGGAGTTACGGCGCCTGAAGTTCCTTAAGATTCTCAGCCTGCTGGGCTGAGTGTGCCAGGATGATTTTGTCCACTTGTTAAACCTTGTCCCTTTAAGACCTTAAAACATCTGCTTTTCTTTTGTCCCAGGGAAGCCAGCTGTGAGAACCTGTTCACAGTCTTAGTCTCAGATTTTGCTTTTCCATTCTTCTAATATCCAGTACACCATGCAATGTGTGTCTGTGCTCCTGGTGCAGATTACTAGGAGCACACCATAATGTGCTATATGGCTATAATATAATGTATTATAACTCACTTATATATCTATAATGGCTGCACCATTTGCATTCCTATCAACACTGTGCAAACATTCCCTTTTCTCCATGTCTTTCCAGCACTTGTCTTTTGTTTTGTTTTCCTTTATTTTTTTGAGAATACACATCCTGAGAGATGTGAGGTGATGTCTTGTGGTTTTGATTTGAATTTTCCTGATCATAGTGACAGTGAACATTTTTTCATATATGTAATGACCATTTATATGTCTTCTTTGAAGGAATACCTGTTTAAGTCCTTTGCTCATTTTTCAATCAGGTTATGGGGGGGTTCCTACTGAAGTGTAAGAGTTCCTTATATATTTTATAGATCAACCCCTTATACATGTTTTGCAAATATTTTCTCCTATTTCATAGGTTGGGCTTTTGATTCTGTTGTTTCCTTTGCTCTGCAGAAGCTTTTTCATTTTATGTAGTCCCAGTTGTTGATTTTTGCTTTCCCAATTGTTGCCTGTGTTTTTGGTCTCATAGATATGCAGCCATTGCCAAGACCAATGTCATGAAGCTTTTCTCCTGTGTTTTCTTCTGGGAGTTGTACAGTTTCAAATCTTATGTTTAAATGTTTAATCCATTTTGATCTGGTGTTTATGTATGATACATGATAATGGTACAATTTCATTCTATGCATGTGGAGATCCACACTCTTATTAAGGGCAGTTTTACATGGTCCAATAAAAATAAATGAGAAAATTACTAGAAAAGATAACACCCCAAAAATATATGATTAAATATTTATCAATTCACAGACTTCCCTCTCCAAATAAGTACTGGTCTATGCAGATGGCAATATCTTTTTACTCATTTCTAATGAACCAGACAAGTACATCTCAAATTTGAGAATTCTTTGCCCTTAAGAATATATTCACTGTCTCCAGTGATCAGAGAAAGTCTATTTCCCCACTACCATTTAAACAACATCACTTAGGAAAATCCCATGGTCAACACAAAACCAAACATGAGAACTGAAATTACCACATTTGGTTATGAGGTAGGCATCAGACAAACCCAAATATACTTGTATTTTTTTTTATTTCCATGGAAAGGAAATCAGAATTTTAAAATTCTCATAGAGAATATGTCTGTGGATCACAGTGGTCTGGGATTCTAGTTTGAAAAGTACCATACTAGGCCATGCCAGGGAAGAACTAATCTTAAAATATTTTATTACATCCATAAGTGATACTCTTGTAACCTAGCCAAAGCCAAAAGGTGAAGACTATTTGAAACAGACTTTGTGGGAATGTCTGCCAGTGCCAGCAATATTGGGAGGTTGATGTTTAGTACTAAATGCTGATTTACCATGGAGATATGAACTCATCATAAAGATGAAAGGTTTGTTAATATTTAACACTTGTGAGAAACATTTTACAAAGATATGAATAACTCTATTTGGACTCTATCCATTCCAAACCAAAACAAATATTAAAACTAGTGGCACATACAAGTTCTCAGGGCACTAAAAAATAGTGCCTAATGGTGCAGGTCTTTTAAAGGACATTTCCTAAGGGTAGCATAATGCATAATGAAACTGAAATTCAAGTATATTTCTTTATTTGTAAATAATTTTAGTAAAACTGGGTATTTCTCATCCCCAAATCTTGGATTGCATCTTCTTTTTCATGTTGAATTGAATTTTTATAAGAGGAGAAGAAAACCAAAATTAAAATTGGGTATCTGTTTACCAATGGAGTTGTAAATATATACAGTGAGATTGAGGACAATTAACTCGTCATTGAGAGCATTTTTAAAATTATCTATTAAATCAAGTATCTATTAAAAACACATGTATATTAGGATCACGGGAAGATGGTGGCGTGCATAGTTCAGAGGAAATCTCCTCCCCAAAACATATATATTTATGAAAATACAATAAATACAACTATTTCTAAAAGAGACACCAGTGGATGCAGTATAACAGCCAGGATACATCTACATCTGTGAGAACTCAGCATCACATGAAGGTGGTAAGATACAAGCCGCGACCAGGTGGGACCCAAATGCTTCCCCACCCCAAAACCCAGTGGGAAGAAAGGAGTCAGAATGGGGAGGGAGTGAAAGCCCAGGACTGCTAAACAACCAGCTCTAGAAATCTGCACCCGGAACACAGACACAAGGTGCACGGGGTGCTGGATATTAGAGAAATGGAAAAGCAAAACCTGTGGGCAGGTCCCCACAACCGGCACCCCTGAAACAAAAGAAAAGTAAGTGCTTTCTGCAAGTCTTAAAGATACAGGGACCCCATAGGTGGATGAAGTTGTCCCAGCAGCTGGGAATACCAGGGAAACTTAGGAGCCCTAAATAGAGGCAGTGCAGCTCTGAAGCCCCTCAGAGGACTAGGCAGCCTGCCAGTCATCCCTCCAACTGGTGCAGACCCCAGCACATGGGCCCAGTAGTAGGAGAGTGGGAGCGTGTGCCGGGGGCAGAAGCACTAGAAAGAACTGAGAGCAGATCCATACACTGCAGGGCTAGCCCGCAGCGGCACGACCGAACAGCCCAGGCACAGCTTGTGTGCACCAGCAGCAGTGAAGCTGGTAGAAGCCTGTGTGGAAAAGCCCTGTGCGCACCGGCAGTGGAGCCAGAGGGAGCAGGCATGCTCCCAGGAGCCGACTGGAATCCCAGCCTAACGCACAGCCACCCAGGCCAGACTCAAAGGCGGCTGCTGCCACACAGCTGCCTGGCAGGGTGGCCGTTATCATGGAGGAGCGCACCTGGCGTGCCTGAAACTCCCCGCAGGGCTCCGTGCCACTCTGATGGACACCCCACCCACAGCAGCTTAGGAGATTAACCCGGTGGCTGCTGCAGGAGTGCAGGTAGCCGTCACAGGCAGCAGAGAAGGGCAAGGCATCCAGAAAGCAGGAAAGGACTTTCTTCTCCCAGCTGACACACCCGCAACCTGCCTACAGCCACTGCAATCACCATGAAAAGGCAAAAATATCTGGTCCAGACCAAGATAGTTACACCTGAGAAAGTATCTGCAGAGGCAGACCTAACCAGTCTCCCTGAAAAAGAATTCAAAATACAAATCATAAACATGCTGACAGAGCTGCAGAGAAATATGCAAGAGCTAAGGGATGAAGTCCGGAGGGAGATTACCAACAGCTGGAGGGAGATCACAGATGTCCGGAGGGAGACTAGAGAAGTGAAACAAACTCTGGAAGAATTTATAAGCAGAATGGATAAGATGCAAAAGGCCATTGATGGAATAGAAACCAGACAACAGGAACACATAGAAGCTGATGCAGAGAGAGATAAAAGGATCTCCAAGAATGAAACAATATTAAGAGAACTGTGTGACCAATCCAAAAGGAACAATATCCACATTATAGGGGTACCAGAGGAAGAAGAGAGAGAAAAAGGGATAGAAAGTGTCTTTGAAGAAATAATTGCTGAGAACTTCCCCAAACTGGGGGAGGAAATAGTTGCTCAGACTATGGTGGCACACACAACTCCCGAGAGATGGAAACCAAAGAGGTCAAAACCAAGACACATAATAATTAAAATGGCAAAGTTCTAGGACAGGAACAGAGTATTAAAGGCAGCCAGAGAGAGTAAAAAGGTCACCTACAAAGGAAAACCTATCAGGCTATCATCAGACTTCTCAACAGAAACCTTACAGGCCAGAAGAGAATGGCATGATATATTTAATGCAATGAAACAGAAGGGCCTTGAACCAAGGATACTGTATCCAGCACGATTATCATTTAAATATGAAGGAGGGATTAAACAATTCCCAGACAAGCAAAAGTTGAGGGAATTTGCCTCCCACAAACCACCTCTACAGGGCATCTTACAGGGACTGCTCTAGATGGGAGCACTCCTAAAAAGAGCACAGAACAAAACACCCAATATATGAAGAATGGATGAGGAGGAAAAAGAAGGGAAAGAAATAATCATCAGACTGTGTTTATAACAGCTCAATAAGCGAGTGAGGTCAGACAGTAAGGTAGTAAACAAGCTAACCTTGAACCTTTGGTAACCACAAATCTAAAGCCTGCAATGGCAATAAGTACATATCTTCCAATAATCACCCTAAATGTAAATGGACTGAATGCACCAATCAAAAGACACAGAGTAATAGAATGGATAAAAAAGCAAGACCCATCTATATGCTGTTTACAAGAGACTCACCTCAAACCCAAAGACATGCACAGATTAAAAGTCAAGGGATGGAGAAAGATTTCAGGCAAACAACAGAGATTAAAAAGCAGGTGTTGCAATACTAGTATCAGACAAAATAGACCTCAAAATAAAGTAATAAGAGATAAAGAAGGACATTACATAATGATAAAGGGATCAGTCCAACAAGAGGATATAACCATTATAAACATATATGCACCCAATACAGGAGTACCAATATATGTGAAACAAATACTAACAGAATTAAAGGAGGAAATAGAATGCAATGCATTCATTTTGGGAGACTTTAACACACCACTCACTCCAAAGGACAGAGTCACCAGACAGAAAACAAGTAAGGACACAGAGGCACTGAACAACACACTAGAACAGATGGACCTAATAGACATCTATAGAACTCTACATCCAAAAGCAACAGGATACACATTCTTCTCAAGTGCACATGGAACATTCTCCAGAAGAGACCACATACTAGGCCACAAAAAGAGCCTCAGTAAATTCCAAAAGATTGAAATCTTACCAACCAACTTTTTCAGACCACAAAGGTATAAAACTAGAAATAAACTGTACAAAGAAAGCAAAAAGGCTCACAAACACATGGAGGCTTAACAACATGCTCCTAAATAATCAATGGATCAATGACCAAATCAAAATGGAGATCCAGCAATATATGGAAACAAATGACAACAACAACACTAAGCCCCAACTTCTGTGGGACACAGCAAAAGCAGTCTTAAGACGAAAGTATATAGCAATCCAAGCATATTTAAAAAAGGAAGAACAATCCCAAATGAGTAGTCTAATGTCACAATTATCGAAATTGGTAAAAGAAGAACAAATGAGGCCTAAGGTCAGGAGAAGGAGGGACATAATAAAGATCAGAGAAGAAATAAATAAAATTGAGAAGAATAAAACCATAGCAAAAATCACTGAAACCAAGAGCTGGTTCTTCGAGAAAATAAACAAAATAGATAAGCCTCTAGCCAGACTTATTAAGAGGAAAAGAGAGTCAACACAAATCAACAGTATCAGAAACGAGAAAGGAAAAATCACGATGGACCCCACAGAAATACAAGGAATTATTAGAGAGTACTATGAAAACCTATATGCTAACAAGCTGGGAAACCTAGAAGAAATGAACAACTTCCTAGAAAAATACAACCTTCCAAGACTGACCCAGAAAGAAACAGAAAATCTAAACAGACCAATTATCAGCAATGAAATTGAATCGGTAATCTAAAAACTACCCAAGAACAAAACCCCCGGGCCAGATGGATTTACCTCGGAATTTTATCAAACATACAGAGAAGACATAACACCCATTCTCCTTAAAGTTCTCCAAAAAATAGAAGAGGAGGGGATACTCCAAAACTTATGCTACAAAGCCAACATCACCCTAATACCAAAATCAGGCAAAGACTCCACCAAAAAAGAAAACTACAGACCAATATCCCTGATGAACGTAGATGCAAAAATACTTAACAAAATATTAGCAAACCGAATTCAAAAATACATCAAGAGGATCGTACACCATGACCAAGTGGGATTCATCCCAGGGATGCAAGGATGGTACAACATTCGAAAATCCATCAACATCATCCACCACATCAACAAAAAGAAAGACAAAAACCACATGATCGTCTCCATAGATGCTGAAAAGCATTTGACAAAATTCAACATCCATTCATGATAAAAACTCTCAACAAAATGGGCATAAAGGGCAAGTACCTCAACATAATAAAGGCCATATATGATAAACCCACAGCTAACATCATACTGAACAGTGAGAGGCTGAAAGCTTTTCCTCTGAGGTTGGGAACAAGACAGGGATGCCCACTCTCCCCACTGTTATTCAACGTGTTACTGGAGGTCCTAGGTCACAAAAAGGTCTCTGTAATTTCAAAAAGATTGAAATTGTAACAAACAACTAAGTTCTCAGATCACAAAGGTATACAACTAGAAATGAATTGTACAAATAAAACAAAAAGGCTCAAAAACACATGGAGGCTTAACAACATGCTCTTAAACAATCAATGGATCAATCACCAAATTAAAGCAGAAACCAAGCAATATATGGAGAGAAATGAAAAGAACAGCACAACACCCCAACTTCTGTTGGACATAGTAAAGGCAGTTCTAAGATGAAAGTATACAGCAATCCTGGTCTATTTAAAGAAGGAAGAACAATCCCAAGTGAATACTCTAAATCCACAATTATTGAAACCTGGAAAAGAACAAATGAGGCCCAGAGTCAGCAGAAGGAGGGACATAATAAATATCAGAGAAGAAATAAATAAAATTGAGAAGAATAAAGCAAAGAAAAAATTAATGAAACCAAGACTGGTCTTTGAGAAAATTAACAAAATAGAAAAACCCCTAGCCAGACTTCTTAAGAGAAAAAGAGAATCTCCACACATAAACAGAATCAGAAATGAGAAAGGAAAAATCATGACAGACAGCACACAAATACAAAGAATTATTAGAGAATACTGTGAAAATGTATATAGTAACAAACTGGAAAACCTAGAAGAAATAGACAACTTTATAGAAAAATACAACCTTCCAAGGCTGAACCAGAAAGAAACAGAAAATCTGAACACACTATTACCAGCAATGAAATTGAATTGGTAATCAAAAAACTACCCAAGAACAAAACCCCTGGGCTAGATGGATTCACCACTGAATTTTATCAGACATATAGAGAAGACAAAATACCCATTCACCTTAAAGTGTTCTAAAAAAATAGAAGAGGTTGGAATACTTCCAAACTCATTCATGAAGGCAGCATCACTCTAATACCAAAACCAGGCAAAGACACCAAAAAAAAAAAAAAAAAGAAAAAGAAAATTACAGACCAATATCCCTGATGGACATAGATGCAAAAATACTCAACAAAATATTAGCAAACTGAATTCAAAAATACATCAAGAGGATCATACACCATGATCAAGTGGGATTCATCACAGGGATGCAAGGATGGTACAACATTCAAAAATCCATCAACACCATCCACCACATCAACAAAAAGAAGGACAGAAACCACATGATCATCTCTGTAGATGCTGAAAAAGCATTTGACAAAATTCAACATCCATTCATAATAAAAACTCTCAACAAAATGGGTATAGACAGCAAGTACCTCAACATAATAAATGCCATATGTGATAAACCCACAGCCAACATCATACTTAACAGTGATAGGCTGAAAGTTTTTCACCTACGATAGGGAGCAAGACAGGGATGCCCACTCTCCCCACTGTTATTCAACGTAGTACTGGAAGTCCTGGCCAAGGAAAACAAAGAAAACAAATAAATACAAGGCATCCAGATTGGTAAAGAAGAAGTCAAACTGTCACTACTTGCAGATGACATGATATTGTACATAAAAAATCCTAAAGACTCCACTCCAAAACTACTAGAACTAATACCTGATTCAGCAAAGTTGCAGGACAGAAAATTAATACACATAAATCTGTTGCATTCCTATACACTAAGGATGAACTTTCAGAAAGAGAAATCAGTAGAACCGTTCCATTCACAATTGCATCAAAAAGAATAAAATACCCAGGAATGAACCTAACCAAGGAAGTGAAAGACCTATACCCTGAAAACTACAACACACTCTGAAGAGAAGTTAAAGAGGACATTAATAAATGGAAATTCACCCCATGCTCTTTGGTAGGAAGAATTAATATTGTCAAAATGGCCATCCTGCCTAAAGCAATCTACAGACTCAATGCAATCCCTATCAAAATACCGACAGCATTCTTCAACAAATTGAAACAAATAGTTCTAAAATTCATATGGAACCACAAAAGAGCCTGAATAGCCAAAGCAATCCTGAGAAGGAAGAATAAAGCAGGGGGCATATTGCTTCCTAACTTCAAGGTCTACTACACCACAGTAATCAAGACAATTTGGTACTGGCACAAGAACAGACCCACA
The DNA here is from genome assembly GCF_030020395.1 of Manis pentadactyla. Classification (NCBI taxonomy): domain Eukaryota; kingdom Metazoa; phylum Chordata; class Mammalia; order Pholidota; family Manidae; genus Manis; species Manis pentadactyla. The sequence goes on along the minus strand of NC_080028.1, from coordinate 55,983,890 downwards.
GACCAGTGGAACAGAATAGAGACTCCAAACATCAACCCAAGCATATATGGTCAATTAATATATGATAAAGGAGCCATGGACATACAATGGGGAAATGACAGTCTCTTCAACAGTTGGTGCTGGCAAAACTGGAGAGCTACATGTAAGAGAATGAAACTGTATTATTATCTAACCCCATACATAAAAGTAAACTCAAAATGGATCAAAGACCTGGATGTAAGTCATGAAACCATAAAACTCTTAGAAATAACATAGGCAAAAATCTCTTGGACATAAACATGAGCACCTTCTTCATGAACATATCTCCCTGGGCAAGGGAAACAAAATAAAAAATGAACAAGTGGGACTATATCAAACTAAAAAGCTTCTGTACAGCAAAGGACACCATCAGTAGAACAGAAAGTCATCCTACAGTATGGGAGAATATATTCATAAATGGCAGATCCATTAAGGGGTTGACATTCAAAATATATAAAGAGCTCACACACCTCAACAAAGAAAAAGCAAATAATCCAATTAAAAAATGGGCAGAGGATCTGACCAGACACTTCTCCAAAGAAGAAATTCACATGGCCAAGAGGCACTTGAAAAGGTGCTCCTCATCACTAATCATCAGATAAATGCAAATTAAAACCACAATGAAATATCACCTCACACAAGTAAGGACAGGCAACATCCAAAAGACAAACAGCAACAAATGTTGGCAAGGATGTGGAGAAAGGGGAACCCTCCTATACTGCTGGTGGGAATGTAATTTAGTTCAACCATTGTGGAAAGCAGTATGGAGGTTCCTCAAAAACCTCAATATATAAATACCATTTGACCCAGGAATTGCACTCCTATGTTTTTTGCAGCATTCTTTACAATAGCCAAGAAATGGAAGCAATCTAAGTGTCCATCAGTAGATGAATGGATAAGGAGGATGTGGTACATATACACAATAGAATGTTACTCAGCCATAAGAAGAAAACAAACCCTATCATTTGCAACAACATGGATGGATCTAGAGAGTATTATGCTCAGTGAAATAAGCCAGGTGGAAAAAGACAAGTATCAACTCATTTCACTCATCTGTGGAGTATAATAACAAAGAAAAAACTGAAGGAACAAAAACAGCAGCAGACTCACAGAACCCAAGATTGGACTAACAGTTACCAAAGGGAAATGGACTCAAGAGGATGGGTGCGAAGTGTGGGATAAGGGGAAAAAGTGGCATTATGATTAGCACACATAATGTAGAGGGGGGCACATCACAGGGAAGGCAGTATTACACAGAGAAGAGAAGTAGTCATTCTATCACATCTTACTACACTGATGAACAGTGTCTATAAGGGGGTATGTGGTGGGGACCTGATAATGGGTGGAGTCTAGTAATCATAATGTTGCTCATATATTTTACATTAATGATACCAAATATATATTATATAAAACTTCCCCACATGATGCTCTTACCTCCTGGATGTTTTGGGTACAGTACCATGACCTCTGGGGGCCATTCAGCTGTTATTCCAGGAATATACAGGAGGCCAGCTTCCAGGCCTTTCCCCCAATGTGCCAGAAGGGCCAGCTATTACTGTTCCATGTGTTGAAATGTCCAGGGCCAGGTCCATTCAACAGTGTCTCCAGGGCTTAATGCAGTTGGGGCTGGCAGCAGGATGTTGCTCTGCTGGCCATATCCTGGCTTCAATAATGCTTCTTTGGTTTGGACTCACAATTGTATAGGAGAGGCAGCAAGGTGTGTGAGCATATCCACAGGTCTCAAAGCTCCTTTATGTGGCTTCTCATTCAAAGGCTGCAGCACTGTTCATAGGTGAACTGATCAACCCTGTAGACTATTGGTGTCTGACTTAAGGTCAGATTTCAACAAACCATTATACCTCTCTATCATGCCTGCCCCTGTAGGATTATCTGGTACATGAAATTTCCACATTATTCATAATTGCTGCACCCATTCTTGTAATGCATGTCCAGTAAAGTGGGTGCCTTGATCACTTTCAATCAACTGTGGCTGGCCATAGGCTGCAAACAGGCATGCCAGGCCCCTCTTGGTGGTTTGCTGATCTGCACAGGAAAAGCAACCAATAGTCCAGTAGCTGGGTCCACACAAGTCTTCTGATATGGGCAGAAGCCCAATATAGTCTATTTGTCACCTGACAAGGTGTATTGGCCCCCTTACTATTTTCATGTGTTACTGTGGGACTTAGTGTAAGTCTCTCTTAGAGCACTCAAGGCACTCCTTCTGGGCTCTGCTGACTTCTTCAAAGGTCAATGGCAAGCCCCACCAATGGCCTACAGCCCACATTGTCTTATGCCCTGTGTGCAACAAATGCTGGTGTAGCCATTGGGTCACATCAGAGATAGGCTTCCCTTCTAGCCAGCACACCTGGCCCAGTGTGTCTGCTTCATCATTCACTGGGGATACCAAAGGTAAATGGCCAGTCACATGATACACAATAACAGTCTTAGTCTGACTAGAGGCCCATAGGTCTTACCACAACTCTTGCCCCCAAAGGGGCCGGTAAGCAACCATCCAGTTGGCATGATAACATGTTGATAGCCACAGGGTCAAACCTTGATAGATGGCCCAGCTGTCAGTGCAGACAACTATGGGGGAAGGCTCCTGGGTGATCATGAGCCATACTGCCCACAACTCAGCCCATTTACTGCTCTTCCCCTCTCCATCCTCCATCCATATTGTCTCAGTCTTAGGATGGAACACCGCAATCCTCCACTTTGGGGACTGCCCATGACTGGAGCCATCTTCAGGTATAGTGGCTTTTTCATGCTGATAAGGAGTCTTGGCTACCAAGGGCTGAAAATCAAGTTCTTTCTGCTTTCCCCTGCTATAGGTCACTGACCCCAATAAACATTGGAGTTCTCCACTTAAGGGGCTAGTAGAGAGTGTGCTACATTGCTGTAAATATGTGCCCCATTTGGGCAGTGTAGCTGTCTGTGCCATGCCACTCCACGGCCTTTGGTTCCAGTCTCACACCCACCCTGTGATGGGATAGATGGTTATAATCTTGGTCAGAGCTGTTCCAGTGATGGCTCTGTAGCCAGCAAGGTGTGGTACTCAGCATCCGGTTGCTTCTCTATCAAGGTGTACCAGACCTCTGCTCCTTTCCATAGTTGTGACCAGAATCTAATAGGTTGGTGTGTCCATTCAAGCCACTGCCAAAGACCCCATCCATAACCATCTTCGGTTACATGAACATCTAGCTCACAGGGCCTCAATGAGTCCATTTCATTCAAGGCCTGTACAGCCTTGACTGCTGGTTTGGCAGCAGTAAAAGCAGCTGCACATGTCTCATCCCAATCTCACCTGATGCCTGTTTGTACAAACCAGTATAAAGGCTTCAGAATTTGTGCCAAGTGCAGTATAAACTCTCCAGTAGCCCAAAAGATCCCAAAACTCTTGTAATACTGCCACAGTGGTAGGGGTGGGGAAAGCCTGGACCTTGTCTATTACTGCTTCAGGAACTTTAGTTTTACCCGAACAGACAACCTCCAAGAATTTCACGGGCAAACTAGGTCCCTAAACCTTGGTGCTATTCACAGCCCATCCTTTTTCCTGTAGTTGTTGCAACAGTCTAGGAAATGCCCCTTCTAAATCGGCAAGAGAATCAGATGGGAGCATAATATCATCAATGTAGTGATACAACTGCACTGTTTGTGGTTTCTTCCATGTGACAAAGTCCTGGGCTACAAGCCCATGACAGACGGTGGGACTGTGGAGGTATCCCTGTGGAAGGCAGTTAATGTCCACTGCTGGCCTTTCCACGTGAAAACAAATTGTTCCTGGCTTTCCTGTGCTATGTCAACAGAGAAGAAAACATTAGCAAGGTTTACTACATAATGATACATTTCCAGCTCATGTCTGAGTGTCCAGAGTGTCCATGCTGCTATAGAGGGGACAGCAGCATGCAAAGGGGTGTGACTTTATTCAATTCCCTGTAGTTCACAGTCATATGCCAGGAGCCATCTGGCTCTCTCATTGGTCACATTGGGGAATTAAAAGGACTATGAGTGGGCTTTATGATGCCCACCTTCTCCAACTCCTATAGAGTTTCTCCGATTTCCTTGTTCACCCCAGGCAATTTATACTACTTAATATCTGTCACCCACTGAGGTATAGGCAGAGCTACAGGTGGGTGCTTAGCATGTCCCCTCAGAACTGCCTTTACCACATATACCCTCAGTCTGAACTCACCTGCAGTGGTCTGTAACCACAGGCCCTGCAGGATATCTACCCCTAAAATATATTCAGGGATGGGAGAAATGTACATGGTATACTTCTTTGGCGGTAAACACCCCGTCCCCAATGAGATTTGGGCTTTCTTCACTCTTATTGCCTTACCCCCATAGCCATCTATCACAGCAGGGGTCCCGGGAAAACACTCAGGGTTGCCATGAATCAGAGAACACTCAGCTCCCATGTCCACCAGCGCCAGGACACATTGTACATTCACAGGGAACCAATGAATTGCTAATTCTACATGTGGGCTCTGGTCCCCACCATGTTTCCCAAGGTGGGGACTTTGACCCATCCCCCAGTTGAACTGTGATGCCCAATCATCCTCCTGTGGGGGTGAGGGCTCAGGTGAATCCTGAGTACTGTCTCCCATGAAGTTTTCCAGGGACACCAGCTGGGCATGAGACCTTGACTCTGGTTTCCACGTCCTGGACCTCAGTGGCTGGAACTGCGGCTCTGGCTTTAATTGGTGCCACAGATCTAACAATATTCTATTGGGCTGCCCATTGAGTTCTTCTTTCACTACCCTGACCTTTATCAAATCAACCCACATCTGGGTCCTTGAGACCTTCACAGGGCCTTTGAACTTCTCCTTTCAGTTGTAGCCAATACTTCCCTCCATGCCCTTATTGTTTCAAACTACCCCAGATCTGCTAAAGTACAAGTAGCCTCACTTATGGGTTGCCCTAAGTGGGGGTCAAGAGTATTCACTAGGGACCCAAGAGAGATGTAGGAGCTGTATGAAGCACCAGTTTTCTCATCCCTATAGCGAACATCCCCTCATCACGACCCTGGGGGTCCATATTATGGATGATATTTTTCATATCCAAATCCCACAGTACCTGTTGGAGCTCTGCATATGTTTTCCAATTACTGGGAAAATATGGTAAATCATCCTGATTAGGCCAAACTACCCTGATGGCAGCTGTCAGCCATTCCAGGAGTGTCTGATTCCCTGAGGAGTGATGGGCATTTTGCAACTGCTGCTGGAGGGAAGGGTGAGCCATTAGTGAAGCCATTCTACTCATCTCAGTACCTGACAAAACAATGTTCTTCACCCCCATAGCCCAGAGATATAAAAGCCATGTAGGGAGAGATTCTGATGGCCTCTGCCTATACTGGATGCTCATGTCCACCAGCTCATCCTGGGTATAGGCACTGAGGATGGAGTGCTCCACAACATGGGGAGGAGGCTGCTCCTCCCCCTGAGGAGTCTGCAGTTGTTTCATTTTTATTTTCTTAATTTCAGCTGGGCAGGTCTTTAAAACAGGAGAAGATGGTACCTCTGGCAGTGACCTGGTTAGCAAATCTACTAATGGCCCTGCCTTCACTATTTCTGGGGCTGAAGGCACTACTCTTTCCTCCCCCTCCCCCATGGCCTCCTGCAATGTGGCTGTTCCTGCTGCCTGCCCCTTGTTGAGAAGGAGTCCTCTAGGAGTGTGACCTGTCCTTTCAGTAACTGTCTCCCTTCTTTAATAGCATCCCATAGGTTATCACTCAGCTCCTCCAAGCGATGCTGAAGTGTGTCTCTCTCCCACCTAAGTCCCTCTCTTTCTTCACTAATCCTCTTGATAATCCTCTCTTTCTCCTGTATATCATATTCCACTATCTTGATGAAAAGAGACCCTACAATGCCAGCCAGTACATGGCCCCCTAAGGTCTCCAAGCAGTCTTCCAATTCACGGAGGGCTAATTCTGCAGCTTCTGGAATTTCTACCCTCCAGGAGGTACTTTATCTTAGACCATTTCCCCACTAGGGGTTCCCAAATTGGAAGCCCCACATCTTGGGGGATAATAACAGGTGAAACAGCACCCTCTGCTGCTGCATCCACTGGGTCCTCCCCACCATCCACAGGAGCAGCCCTCCCAAAGGTTGCACCCATTATGACAGACTTTGGGTTCAGAGGAATCCTGCCAATTATGTCAGATGTAAGTCCAGGGAGAGGAAATCCCAGGGCAAAATACCTCTAAAAACCAAAATCAGTCAAAGGGAGAAATAAAGTTTAAAACCCATTTATTGCTTACAAACTGCAGTCCAGCATGGTCTCACCCCCCTGCTCCAGAAAAAGCAAGCAAGTCCCTCCCCCTTAACCTCTCAGGTATAGACATGGCCTCATTTGCCCAGGTAATTACCAGTTGACATGGAGATGAACTTCTCTCCACCCCCTGAGGATATGCAAATGCACCAAAGCCAGGTGAAATATTCTGGAGATATTACAATTTTACCCACAATGATTGAAAGGACCAGTTTTTCTCATTTAAAAAACAGAAATTGGAATACTTAAAATTGAAAGATGACTTTTTCCCAATAATTTTTGACTAAGAGCAATAAATGCTTCTTTGAGGTGCATTAATAAGAATGAAATACATAAAAGTGACAAACTATTATGTAAAAAGTATTTCCCCTTCCCACTCATTTTTTAAATAGCCAGTTCCAGTATCCCTATGGAGAGCTTCCTTTCAGAGAATGGCTGGGTTTCTTAAAGTTGTCCCCTAGACGTTCAGAGCTCAATGACATGTGCCCTTCAATTGCTCCAATTTCTCAGAACAACAGACACCAAGAAAAATCTCTATTTTCCCTCCTTCTGTTGAAGATTAATGAAATGTAAATTCCTCCATTTATTGTATTTCTTTTCATTTATTATGGAATCATTTTTCCTTTCTGGAATGATGAATCATTTTCTGAACAAATGAAACTAAATAAAGGCTTTCTGATTCTGAGAAGAATGAAAGATAACACTGTTTCTCTCTTAGGGAGTCAATATTTTGAATTTAAACAGTACACATATAAGTCAGAGTTACTGTTAGAATTGTCATTTTTGTATCATAACAGGACTCAGTTCAAATTCCCTATGTCTGCTAGTATTTCCCTAATCTAGAAATGTCCCATATAATACATATTAAGCATTTATATATATTGTTTATCTCTGTTCAAAATAATGGCCAATAGCCACAGGTAGCTATTTAAATTAATTAAAATTAAATAAAATCAGAAATTCAGGTTCTCAGACACACTAGCTACATGTCAAGTGCTCCACAGCTACATGTGGCTAGTGGCCGCCATACTGAACAGCACATATATAGAATATTTCTAGAAAGTTCTATTCAACAGTGCTAATTAGAGGACAATCTGATTTTTTTTTAGAAAAGCATGATTACTTTTCTTGTTCCCTTATTCATGGGGGACAGATCTACAAAATATATTTAAAAAAATACATTAATAATCCTACTAATTCACTTATAGTAATGTAAATTACATGAGCTCTATATATCTGGTATTAGTTTCTCAATTATTACCATATGTTGAGAAGGTGATATTGACTGATCTGAGTCAAAATTAACTTTCCACCAGAATTAGAATCAATAGAAATAATTATCAGCAACACGACTGATAGAAAATTAATGGATTGGAGACCTGAGATTTACGAAGGTAAGGAAATTAGGTTAAGGCATTTAAAAAAAAAAAGGGCAGGCATCGTATCACATAAACTTTCCATTCCCGAGGATTAGTATACATCATAATTATATAAGAAATGCTTACTGAAATTGAAATCTAGTATGAGGAGTTACAGGATCTTCAGGATCCTAACAGTAATTATAACTGGATGACATGATTGTAGTGGAGAGTAGCCATGGTTCTTCACTATCTCTTCTCTCCTTTTTCTGTTTATAATAGATCGTTTGAATATTAGCTGGACATGTTGTCACCCAGAATAAAGGTCACAATTACTAGCCTCCCTTGCAACTAGTTGTGGCCATCCAAATTTCTGCCAAGAAGATGTGAGCAAGAGTGACATGTGCTATTTTTTCTTCCCTGTCTTCCTGCTGAGTTACTCACTGGGTGAAGATGACCCTCAAGTACTAGAAGAGCAACCAGAAAGAAGGAGCCTGAGGCTGTGTCACTGTGTCATGTCTCAACTGCTTCTGTTCAGATGCTTGCATAAAAGATATACTTCTGTGTTTTTAATATTATTTTGAATTTTGTTTTAGCAGTTAATACAATAGAATACAGTAGTCAATAGAACAAATAATAGTACATCTAAACTAAAACAACAATCAACATAGTAATGAGTAGAGGGAAATAGAATGGAAACATTTTCAGATTTATAAAATGTATCTCCCCTCATTGTTCCATGTGGATTTCATTAACCAGTTTAGGAAACAAATTCATTGTGTGCAGTGTCCAGTGCAAATGTCTATTTCCTCTTCTATAAAAGTAGATTCTATATATGATATTTATAGACAATTGTTCTTATAATTTGAAAAGTCACTTTTAGTTATTTTAGTCTTTGTACAATTTCTACAATATACTGTCATTACCTTTATTTTATAGATGAAGAAATTAAGACTCAGACTGTTTGATTGACTTCCAAAGTACACATGGCCAGTAGGTGGTGGGGCTGAGACCCACACTCAGAGAGGAAACCCACTGTGAATCCAACTAACATGTAAGTACATTTGTGATGTCTATAGGTAGATTTAGGATTGTGAGTGAAAGCTGTTTTTTAATTTGTGGGAAAACAGAAAAGTTTCTAATGGGAGATGATGGCCTGTATCCCATTAGTTAGTATTCTGACTATCTAAGGTTAGTTGCAGCACCAGTGACTATCTTTAAAAGGATTCTTTGTCCTTTGTTTAGAGAATGCAGCAAATTCCTCTCAAAGATTCACAATTCATTTGTATATTGAAAGCCCTGAAAAATCCCTTATAAAGAGGACTTTCAAATGTCAGCTCTGAGTTGATAAAACTCATTCACTACAGAACTCTCTTTCTCTGTATATATATGAAGGCAGGACCCTTTACGAGCCCCGTCTTAGTACCAGACAAGTTGTTTCTGCTAGAGACATATAATGGTGGTCTAAAACTTGAAGGCATTTTAGAAACAATAGTTTAATGAGTTTCTTAAACTACAAAATCATATACCCACAAAAATGCTTGGGGATTTGAGGCATGTGGGAAGTAGAAAACTCATTCATTCTTGAACTTTTATGGATCCCAATTCTTGGGAAGTTCTTTTTATGGAGTTGGCAATTCCAGTTACTCCTCAGGGAGGCTGTGTCTGCTATATATCCCATTCTGGATTACTTATCTTTTCAGACTTCTCTGACTCAGGACAAGCAAATATGATTAATTACTTTCTGGGAAAGTCTTAGAATTACATGTATGCTATGTAAGACTATGAGATGGGACACTACAGTGATTAGGAGAAATTTTTTAATGTTGTAAAAATAATTTACCAGTTTCCTACATAGAAAGAAAAGGAGACCACTAGTTCCTCTCAGAATTCTCAAAACTGAGAAATGCTTTTTGACTTCAGCTACTTGAAATTTGTTATTTACATTAGATTCTTTGTCACCAAAGAAGCATGGAGTTTTGGCATGCTAATGTTAGATATAGGATATTGAAGCCAACCTGGATATTAAATAAAAATAAAATAAAACCAAATTATTGTTATTATTTTCATTAGTTTTAATGGGAAGTACATGGCAATAGCCAGTTTACTAGGGCCAGAGATAAGACTGAACTATTCACTGGGAAATTTCAATTTAGGTTTCGAGATTAATAAAAACAGTCTTGAATTAGAGTAAGATGATTTAGGCTTCAATACTAGCAAGGATGCTGCTGTAAGTCCAGGGGGAAAATCCCAGGGCAAAATACCTTTGAAACCAAAATCAGTCAAAGGGAGAAATAAAGTGGGAGAAACCCATTTATTGCTGACGAGCAGTCATCCACTTCTGCTCTCCAGTGTCTCTTGCTACCTGGCTGCAGAAGAAGGGACCCCACCCAACCTCTCCCTCGCTGGCCCTTGTAATTACCTATTGATACGGAGATGGCTACTACTCTCCACCCCTTGGAAACACCTATTGATATGGAGATACACTAAGGCCAGGTGAGAGATTCTGGAAATAACTGCAGTTTTACCCACAGATGCCCAGAGAGCAACTATCTTAAAAATGCAGTTCTCTGCAAAGTAATCTGTATGTTTCAAATAATTCTAATGCAAATTTCAATAAACTTTTCTTTTAAGGTTTGAAAATCATTTCTAAAATCATCTGGAAGAATAAATGGATAAAATCATCCATGAACATTTTGAGAAAGAAGAATTTTGTGTAGGAATTTTTACTACCAAACATTAAAACATATTATAAAACTTTAATAATTAATGCAACACCACACTAGTGACAAGAGAATAAGTTACAGGTGTAGAATAAAAAGGCAACAAATAGACTCTAGTATAGATGGGAATTTGTAGCAGAATAAAGGTGGCATTTCAAATTGGTGTGAAAGAGAAGGTCATTTAATGAACAAAATGATGAGTACAGTATCATCATTTGGACAAAAAAACTTCCTTTCATAATTTTATTAAAATGAATTGCTGAGGGCTTAAAGAGTTCAAGATAAAATTAAGAAGCTACCAATATAAAAGTATAAAATACTTTCCAGGTCTAAAAACAAAAGTGAAGTATTAATAGATTTTTACTACACAAAAATTTTCAAAATTAAAAGGCAAACTGGGGAAGTATTTGTGACATATATGACTAACAAGGTTCAATAATCTTAATAGAAGAAAAATTATTAAAAATTATTAAGTAACAGATTTACCGAATAGAAGAATGGGCAAAGGAGTAAAGAGGACATTTAAGAAAGAAGAGATACAAATAGGCAAAGTTCATATGAATACATGAATAAATCACTGGTCATGTAATAAATGAAAAGATAAGGTATAATAGAAAAATACTAGAGACTTTTCAAAGAACTTGCTGAAGGTTAAATAAAATGAGAAATCCTTTCACTGATGATGGGAAAGTAAATTGGTATAGTATTTCTGATGGTCAATTTGACACTATATATCAAGAATCTCATGCATGCTTAAATCCTCAGATTTGTTAGTACTGCTCAAGTAATTTAACCTAAGAAAATATTTTAAAATATGTACAACATTTATGTACAGAGGCTTTTATTGTTAAAAAATGAATGCTCCCTAAAAGATACATTATTATCTCAGAGAATGTTATGCTTAAAATCATCAGCCTTGGAGGACACACACCTGGTTTGAATCTCAGTTCTTAAAAAGCATTGCATTCTTGAGCAAGTTACTTAACTTCTGGGAACTGATCCACAGGAGGGATGCAAAAATGCTTGCTTCATGAGGCTCTTCTAAGGATTAACTGACAATATCTGTAAAGTGTTTTGCATAATACCTAGAATTCCCTAACAGCAGAACTCAACAAATGGTAGTTACTATTATAGTTATTATCATCCATAGATGAAAACTTACTTTTGGAGGATGTTAATGACACCTAGATGTATTTGTGATAAAACATTAAGTGGAAAAATCCAGACATAAGACTGATATACACACACACATATGCACATACATGTTAGGAGGAAATGTTTAGTTGTGGTAGAATTTTAGATGACTTTATCTTCTTATCTATATTTTTTGGTATTCTTATTTTTAAAGAAATGCACCTGTAATCATTTTATATTCTGAAAAAATACTTCTAAGTAATTTATATGGAGTGTATCCATACTGTATTAAATGGAACATGTTGAGATAGACTCTAGAAAATTGCATCTAAGACTTCCAAAAGAAAAAGTAAAATCTATGCTTTTTAGTTTTAGTTACATTCATTTTCATAGTTTTATTTGACCTATTCAAATATTATGATTTACCTATCTTCTTGTTGACTCCTTAGAATAGGATTTGATGGACATTTTGGCCATTCTCTAGAGCAATGAGGGAGGTTCTATCAAAATTTAAATATGGACAATGAGAAAAATGTACAGCATGTAAGTATACATACAAGTAGGTACACAGACAATCCTTGTATCAGTCAACTAACCCTTGATTATGAGATATTAGTGATATTGCATGGTATTTGTAGTTTCTTAAGCAAAAAATTACCTCCACTGATAATAAATATACTATAACTGAAATGCTTTTTGAAATAAAAAAGATATTTCCTACGTTATTTTTCATCAATTTAAGAACAATGTCCACACCTGTTCACACATGTGTTAAGAGGGTCCTTTCTTCAATCATAGCATATTTACACCTTTGATTTTGTCCTATATCAACATATAAGAAATAAGCAGAAAAGATGTACTCCCCAACCTCATTCTTTAAATTAGTTATTGTACAAAAAATAAATACCAAATTAAAGAGCTTTCTCACAAATCTACATCAGTTGGGATAAATCATGTTATGCCGTTGTAAAGGAATGCAGGAAACACCCTAGAGCGAGAGCCACCCAGTTTCCATACCCTAAGGGGGACAAAACTCGTGACAAGACGTTAAGGAATGCTTGTGCAAAGGTCAGGCAAGTGGCGGGTCCCCGTTTCAACTTTATTGGTTAAAGTATGGGATGTGTTTTAAGTTCATTGGTTGTGGTAATGTGTGGGCTTTGGTGCAACGGCTGTGAAAATCCTATATAATCTATACCTAAAGTTGCTTGGGGGTCGACAGCTCGGACTCGACCTGTGTGTCAGGGGAGGTGCTGTCGGCCCCAGCTAGCTGTTTGAATAAAGACTTTGCTTGGATTTACATCTCCGTGCCTGTGTGGTTTGTTCTCTGGAGAAGCCCCGGAGTCCCGAACCCTAACACAGTGGTAACCAACATCCTCCAATATCTTCAATGATTTACAACCATAGACCCATTTGTTTTGCCCCTGCTTCATGTCCAGTGAGGATGTGCAGAAGTGATCTCCTTACTAGTCATTCAGATTCCCAGGCTGTTGGGGCCTCTACTCTTCCAGTACAGGGGAAGAAATAAAGTAGAGCACTGAACACCAGGATTAAATACTTCCACACATAATGATATATATCACTTTGCTCAAACTCATTGGCCAAACAAGTCACATGGCCATGGTGGCAAGGAAGTATAATTCTCTTGAGTGACCAAGAGCAATCCCAAATTACTGAAAAAGACAACATGTATCCTTTACAACATCCATGTTAAGTGAATTCCTATCCTGAAATCACATGGAGAGATAGAGATTATTAGATGGAAGCCATAGATTGCCTTTCATAGAGGTTTCTTTACTAATTTTAATGGGGTAACTATTTTACAATATGTATGTGTATTAAGTCATTATGTTGTACATCTCAGACTTATACAATGTTATATGTTAATTACATCCTAATAAAACTGGAAAAGAATCTGAACTTTAAAATGAAGCATTGAGATGTGTCTAATCAAATGTAACTGTCATGCACCCCAAAGTTAAAAAATCTTAATTTTTTTAATTGCAAAAATACATGTTATCTATTCTACAGAAAAGTATTTCTCAAATACTAAATTTAAGCAGCAAGAGAAAAAGGAATAAACTTGCCATCCAGAGAGGACAGCAATTTTTCTTTGCAGTTTTTACATTTCCTTTTAGTGACGTCCATGCTTGGCAAGCTATTTGAAACCAGGAGGTGGAGCCATGCAGTTTAGGAAGGTCTAGCACCCAGTGTTTCTGGTTGTTCTGAGCAAACCCTCGCCTTTGTGCAAGGAGGAATATTTAGTCTGCAAACTTGGAAGGAGAAAGGAGTGTATGCCAATGTCTTATACTCTTAACAAATAGATTAACTTATAACAGACATTAAAGAAATATGGCATGGCCATTAAGTTCAGGAATGTTTTTGCAAGACTAGTTTTTTTTTCACAAATATCTTTGTACTCCAAGCTTCCTGATTTTTAATACCTTTTTCATGTTCATTTTATTCTGCTTGGTTCCATAGCAAGTATGTGTCAGTCTGTATTAAGCAGAAAAGTCCTTGTGTCTGGACCATAACAAAGCCTGTTTGAATCAAGCCTTCTATCAAGGGTGGACATCTTATGCCAATAAGGGCCAGGGACGTGCAGTGGTGACTGACATGGGCAGTGGAAACTGTCACAGAGTATATGAGCGTGTGTGACAGGGGCTGTTATTCACGTCTTGATGATTGTGGCTACAGGGGAATGCAGAAACTACTCTGCCAGACTTTCTTATTTCTACAGAGAAACCAAAACCCTAGATTTTTAAAATGTGAAATATGCAAGTTTTTATAATTTTTAGCTATTAAAATTTCACAAAAACTCTCCAGGCTATACCAATACCTCAGGACCACCGTTATATGACCATGCCTTAAATAGTTGAGAAATAAATTTTACATGCAATAAAATGTAATAATATTTATTATGTCACTGAATCCTAATAGTAATGCTATGAAGTTCTTCTAATTATTGCTATTTAATAATTATGAATAATGAGACTGAGGACAATCAGGTAATTTGCACACAGCTAGTATGTAGATTTGATTCCAGTTTTATCCAGGGTTCTTTCCACTTGTTAAGCTTTTTTTTTTTAATATTTTTTTTGTATCATTAATCTACAATTACATGAAGAACATTATGTTAACTAGGCTCCCCCCTTCACCAAGTTCCCCCCACATACCCCTTCACAGTCACTGTCCATCAGCATAGTAAGATGCTGTAAAATCACTACTTGTCTTCTCTGTGTTGTACAGCCCTCCCTGTACCCCCCCACATTATACATGCTAATTGTAATGCCCCCTTTATTTTTCTCCCACCCTTATCCCTCCCCTCCCACCCATCCTCCCCAGTCTCTTTCCCTTTGGTAACTGTAAGTCCATTCATGGGTTCTGTGATTCTGCTGCTGTTTTGTTCCTTCAATATGTCATCTGCAAATAGTGACAGTTCGACTTCTTCACAAATCTGGTTTCCTTGTATTTCTTTGTTTTGTCTGATTGCCGTGTCTAGGACCTCCAGTACCACGTTGAATAACAGTGGGGAGAGTGGGCATCCCTGTCTTGTTCCCGATCTCAGAGGAAAAGCTTTCAGCCTCTCGCTGTTCAGTATGATGTTAGCTGTGAGTTTATCATATATGGCCTTTATTATGTTGAGGTACTTGCCCTCTGTGCCAATTTTATTGAGAGTTTTTATCATGCATGGATGTTGAATTTTGTCGAATGCTTTTTCAGCATCTATGGAGATGATCATGTGGTTTTTGTCCTTCTTTTTGTTGATGTGGTGGATGATGTTGATGGATTTTCGAATGTTGTACCATCCTTGCATCCCTGGGATGAATCCCACTTGGTCATGGTATATGATCCTTTTGATGTATTTTTGAATTTGGTTTGCTAATATTTTATTGAGTACTTTTGCATCTATGTTCATCAGGGGTATTGGTCTGTAGTTTTCTTTTTTGGTGGGGTCTTTGCCTGGTTTTGGTATTAGGGTGATGTTGGCTTCATAGAATAAGTTTGGGACTATTCCTTCCTCTTCCATTTTTTGGAAAACTTTAAGGAGAATGGGTATTATGTCTTCTCTGCATGTCTGATAAAATTCCAAGGTAAATCCATCTGGTACAGGGCTTTTGTTCTTGGGTAGTTTTTTGATTATTGCTTCAATTTTGTTGCTGGTAATTGTCTGTTTAGATTTTCTGTTTCTTTCTGGGTCAGCCTTGGAAGGTTGTATTTTTCTAGGAAGTTGTCCATTTCTCCTAGGTTTTCTAGCTTGTTAGCATATAGGTGTTCATAGTATTATCTAATAATTCTTTGTATTTCTGAGGGGTCCGTCATGATTTTTCCTTTCTCATTTCTGATTCTGTTAATGTGTGTTGATTATCTTTTTCTCTTAATAAGTCTGGCTAGAGGCTTATCTGTTTTGTTTATTCTCTCAAAGAACCAGCTCTTCATTTCATTGATTTTTTCTATTGTTTTATTCTTCTCAATTTTATTTATTTCTTCTCTGATCTTTATTATGTCCCTCCATCTGCTGACCTTAGGCCTCATTTGTTCTTCTTTTTCCAATTTTGATAATTGTGACATTAGACTAATCATTTGGGATTGTTCTTCCTTCTTTAAGTATGCCTGGATTGCTGTATACTTTCCTCTTAAGACTGCTTTCACTGCGTCCCGCAGAAGTTGGGGTTTTGTGTTGTTGTCATTTGTTTCCATATATTGCTGGATCTCCATTTTAATTTGGTTATTGATCCACTGATTATTTAGGAGCATGTTGTTAAGCCTCCATGTGTTTGTGAGCCTTTTCGCTTTCTTTGTACAATTTATTTCTAGTTTTATACCTTTGTGGTCTGAAAAGTTGGTTGGTAGGATTTCAATCTTTTTGAATTTACTGAGGCTCTTTCTGTGGCCTAGTATGTGGTCTATTCTGGAGAATGTTCCATGTGCACTTGAGAAGAATGTGTATCCTGTTGCTTTTGGATGTAGAGTACTATAGATGTCTATTAGGTCCATCTGTTTTAGTGTGTTGTTCAGTGCCTCTGTGTCCCTACTTGTTTTCTGTCTGGTGGCTCTGTCCTTTGGAGTGAGTGGTGTGTTGAAGTCTCCTAAAATGAATGTATTGCATTTTATTTCCTCCTTTAATTCTGTTAGTATTTTTTTTCACATATGTTGGTGCTCCTGTATTGGGTGCATATATATTTATAATGGTTATATCCTCTTGTTGGACTGAGCCCTTTATCACTATGTAATGTCCTTCTTTATCCCTTGTTACTTTCTTTGTTTTGAAGTCTATTTTGTCTGATACTAGTGCTGCAACACCTGCTTTTTTCTCCCTGTTGTTTGCATGAAATATCTTTTTCCATCCCTTGACTTTTAATCTGTGCATGTCTTTGGGTTTGAGGTGAGTCTCTTGTAAGCAGCATATAGATGGGTCTTGCTTTTTTATCCATTCTATTACTCTATGTCTTTTGATTGGTGCATTCAGTCCATTTACATTTAGGGTGATTATTGAAAGATATGTACTTTTTGCCATTGCAGGGTTTAGGTTTGTGGTTACCAAAGTCTCAACGTCAGCTTCTTTACTATCTTACTGTCTAACTTAACTCGCTTATTGAGCTATTATAAACACGGTCTGATGATTCTTTATTTCTCTCCCTTCTTATTCCTCCTCCTCCCTTCTTCACATGTTGGGTGTTTGATTCTGTGCTCTTTTTAGGAGTGCTCCCATCTAGAGCAGTCTCTCTAAGATACCCTGTAGAGGTGGTTTGAGGGTGGCAAATTCCCTCAACTTTTGCTTGTCTGGGAATTGTTTAATCCCTCCTTCATATTTAAATGATAATCGTGCTGGATACAGTATCCTTGCTTCAAGGCCCTTCTGTTTCATTGCATTAAATATATCATGCCATTCTCTTCTGGCCTATAAGGTTTCTGTTGAGAAGTCTGATGATAGCCTGATTGGTTTTCCTTTGTAGGTGACCTTTTCCTCTCTAGCTGCCTTTAAAACTCTGTCCTTGTCCTTGATCTTTGCCATTTTAATTATTATGTGTCTTGGTGTTGTCCTCCTTGGGTCCTTTCTGTTGGGAGTTCTGTGTATTTCCGTGGTTTTTTCGATTATTTCCTCCCCCAGTTTGGGGAAGTTTTCAGCAATTATTTCTTCAAAGACACTTTCTATCCCTTTTTCTCTCTATTCTTCTTCTGGTACCCCTATAATGCAGATATTGTTCCTTTTGGATTGGTCACACTGTTCTCTTAATATTGTTTCATTTCTGGAGATCCTTTTATCTCTCTCTGTATCAGCTTCTATGTGTTCCCGTTCTCTGGTTTCTATTCCATTAATGGCCTCTTGCATCCCATCTATTCTGCTTTTAAGTCCTTCCAGAGATTGTTTTATTTCTGTAGTCTCCCTCTGTACTTCTTTATCTCTTGCATATTTCTCTGCAGATCCATCAGCATGTTTATGATTTTTATTTTGAATTATTTTTCAGGGAGAGTGGTGAGGTCTATCTCTGCAGATCCTCTCTCAGGGGTTGTCTGGACTATTTTGGACTGGACTAAACTTTTCTGCCTTTTCATGGTGATAGTGGTGGCTGTAGGCAGGTTGTGGGTGTGTCAGCTGGGAGAAGAAAGTCCTTTCCTTCTTGCTGGACGCCTTGCCCTTCTCTGCTGCCTGTGTCAGTTACCTGCACTCCTGGAGCAGCCACTGCGTTAATCCCCTAAGCTGCTGTGGGTGGGTTCTCCGTCAGAGCAGCGCAGAGCCCTGTGGGGAGTGGCAGGCATGCTGGGTGCGCAGGTCTGTGATAGCAGCACCCCTGCTGGGCAGCTGTGTGCCAGCAGCAGCCCTTGGGTCTGGCGCGGGTGGCTGTGTGTCGGGCTGGGATTCCAGTCGGCTGCTGGGAGCGTGGTTGCTCCTGGGCTGCTCCTCCACCGCCGCTGCCAGCTTCCACAGGCCGCTCCTGGGCCCCTCTGGTGCCGCCTCCGCCAGCGTGCATGGGCCACACTTGGGCCTCTGTGGTACCGCTGCAGGTGCATGCAGGCCTCTCCCATACCTCTCTGGTGCCACTGCCGCTGGTACGTGCAGGCCACTCGGTTGCCGCTGCCATGGGCTCACATGGGCCTCTCCCAGGCCCCTCTGGTGCTGTGGTCGCCGGTGAGTGTGGGCTGCTCCCAGACCTCTCAGTCACCGCCATGGCGGGCTCGCATGGGCTGCTCCCAGTCCCCTCTGGTGGCACCAGCTCTGGTGCGCGCTGCCGCTCTCCCACTACTGGGCCAGTGTGTTGGGGTCCACGCCAGTTGAGTAAACGACTGGCAGGCTGCTTAGTACCGTGAGGGGCTTCAGAGCTGTGCTGCCACCCAGGGGGTTAGGGCACCTAAAGTTCCCTGGGATTCCCAGCTGCTGGCTAAGTGTGCCGGGATGACTTCATCCAACTGTGGGGTCCCTGTCTCTTTAAGACTTGCAAAAAGCACTCGCTTTTCTTTCGTCTCAGGGGCACCGGTTGCAGGGACCTGCCCGCAGGTTTGGCTTTTCCGTTTCTTTAATATCCAGCACCCTGTGCAGTGCGTGTCTGTGCTCTGGGTACGAATTTCTAGAGCTGGTTGTTTAGCAGTGCTGGGCTTTTACTCCCTCCCTGTTCTGACTCCTTTCTTCCCGTTGGGTTCTGGGGTGGGAGGGAATTCAGGTCCCGCCAGGCCGCAGCTTGTATCTTACCCCCTTCATGTGATGTTGCATTCTCGTAGATGTAGATGTGGCCTGGCTGTTTTACTGTATCCCCTGGTGTCTCTTTTAGGAATAGTTGTATTTATTGTATTTTCATAAATATATATGTTTTTGGGAGCAGATTTCCACTGAACTACTCATGCCACCATCTTGGCTCCACCCTTGTTAAGCTTTATCAGAATATGTTTCTGAATATTGAAATGGAGCTGGGATCAGACATCTGGTTATCTCTATTTTGGTCCCAGTTTCTGCTGTTTACATGTGACTGACTTTGACCTTTCTTATTTCAATTTATCTTCTGTCAGGTGAGGGGCCAGGACTAGATCTTGTGGCTTCTCTGGCTACTCTAATTCTGAAATCCCATCATTTCCAGCCAGTAACTCCTGTATTCCACATGTATTTAACACCATAATATAACCTTATACAACCCCATGAGAGGTTTAGGCCACCAGGTTACGTTATGACCACAATCGTCTGGGTTATAATGATTAGTCAGTAGATACAGGGTATCCTTCATGCCCTTTCTGTATACAGTTCTGGCATTCTCTCTTGTCTCTGCATATTCTAATAAGATACCACATCTGAGACCCTGAGTGAATTAATCTGGTCTCTACTTTTAAACTAAGAATTATAAACTTGATCATTTACTTCTTCCTAGATATATACATTTTTGTAAAGTTGTAAATTTCAATGGCAAGTGCAGAGATAAAGGGGCTAAAAGGTAATACTTGCCTGGGGTTCTCCTTTAATTACAAGCTTTAATTTATGACTTATTTACTCTTTCAGTGAGTTTCTCTACTATTTAATGAAATGGATTGCCATGAAATCAGTAACTCTAAGTACTATTAGCTCTTTATATTATTTTTAAATGTAAATGCCTACTTTCTTAACTCTTGGGAAAGCTTAGTAGACTTAGAAGACACAGTTCAAATTCTCTTGAACTAAGGATTCTCTCCACTAATTGGATCATGTAGGAGGGATTGCCATAATCCTTCCCTTATGCTATCATCACATCTCCTGCTAAGCCTTAAGGACTCAACACAAGTCCATGTCATATAGAACTAAGCTTTGGAGTAACTAGAAAAGGCACATTTAATTAGGAGCCAGGGTATCACTTGTCCAATATAGGCCCAGATAATATATACAATTATCTCAGAATCTCTCTCAACAAACAGGTGTCACAGATATGTGTGTGGCAGGGGCTGTTATTCATGTCTTGACGATTTCACAGGTGTCACAGATACCAGTAGTCCTAGATTCAGAAGGATTAAATTTCTCAAGATCACATGGTTCATGGTGGAACTTGAAACAAATCGGAAGACAAGTTCAAAGCTTTTAGAGGTCTATGTTGTATTATTGTCCTCATTCTACATTTGGTTTTGTTAATAGTTTTGACTGTCCATCTTTTCCCTCCATTTTTGAAGACTCGTTCGGGTGTTATCATGAACAGAAATTAATTGTAATGAAAATTAAAAGTTCTGACAGACTGGGTAAATTTACTAATTTATGTTAAGTTCTTAGAGCACTGCCAGAAGGATAACAATCCATCTGGGTTAGCTTTAAAAATTGTTGTTATTGTTGTTTAATCTAGTACAGTCGTTACATCACTGAGAAATACTATCTGATTATGTAATATTTACTTAGCACTATCTTCTAGTTGACAACTGAAGTATATGTAAAAGATAAGAAGAGTGCCTGGCCCAGGTACGCACCCTACATGGTGAGCTGCTTTGCTGTCATTGTTATCACTCCCAAGAAACCTTCTACACGATGTAGTCAATTCTCTGTCTTTCAAACATGACATGTGTATGCCTACCTGCAAGCATGTGCTGATGCCATTCCCTTGGCTAGGATTTCCCTCAACTTTATCTTGGTCCACACAGATCCTGTCTGTGCTGTAAGGCTCCTTCATTCCACAGCAACTTCACCCTCCTCAGATCTCCAATAGCACTATGACTCAAATAGTTGATTCATTACTTAGCATGACCCATTAGTAACTTCTTTGCAGACAGTATCATGACATTTCTGGCATCTTATCACATGCCTGTCACATCATCCTTGGCCTAGTGGGACTGGGTACACATTTGGCGTTTGCTAACTTTGTCCAGACTTCTGATGTACATATTAGGATAACTGTTTCAAATTTGTAAGTTTTCTCTTCATTGCTCATATTGTTTAATATTTCTTGCTGTGCTCAACAGAATTTTTTACATGTTAAACAAGAGCAACATGTTTAGGACTAGTGTTGCTTAAATGCAAAAATAGCTAGTTTTGAGGGCACAATTTAGAAATCTATCATTTGGACTTGATCCATTATAACAACAGAAGTCTTTTTAATATACTTTGGGTATATTTAGAACATGATGCGATTACTTTACTGAGGCCAATTATTTAAATATATTGCTGATATGTGCCTCTGTTAGGGGTATCAGTAAAATCCATAGCATTTATGGCAAGAATGTGGATGCAATGTACTTCCTTTTCCCTTGGCTTTGCACTTGGCCACATGACTTGCTTTGGCAAGTGGATGGGTAAATAAGTTATAGTGTACCAATTCTACTAGGACTAAGAAGCCTCCCATGTTCCTAATTACCCTCCTATACTTTCACCATTGCCATGTGTGGGGACAAGCCCTGCCCGCTTGTAACTTTTGCCCCAGAATAATTATGTGCCCACATGGTCCCCTCCTTTGGGCTGTATGCTAAGTATACAGTAGGTTAATGGCCTGGTGCTGGCCAAATCCAGGCCTGCCTTATCAGTGAATACATTGTATTGGGAGGCAGACTCCTCTGATTAAGGTTTTGTTCCTTGGGGTGCTGGTTGCACCAGCACGAACCCTTCTAGCAAAGCACAGTCTCTGTCCCCTCACCCCCTATAAGCAGTACCCTCCTTGTCCACCATAGTGATGCACAACCTCCTCCAGCCTATCTCCTCCAGCCTGCCACCCGTGGACCCCGTGTACCTAATTCTCAATAAACCCACATGTCTCCTATACTGCCTACAGGTCTTTTCTATGGTCTTATTTTTTTTTTGGAGGATTATAATTTTTTAAAATTTTGGTATCATTAATCTATAATCACATGAGGAATATTATGTTTACTAGACTCCCCCCCAAGTCCCCCCCACATACCCCATTACAGTCACTGTCCATCAGTGTAGTAAGATGCTGTAGAATCACTACTTGTCTTCTCTGTGTTGTACAGCTCTCCCTGTGTCCCCCCACATTGCACATGCTAATCATGATGCCCTCTTTCTTTCCCACCCCCACCTTATCCTTCCCTTCCCACCCATCCTCCCCAGTCCCTTTCCTTTTGGTAACTGTTAGTACATTCTTGGGTTCTGTGAGTCTGCTGCCTTTTTGCTCCTTCAGTTTTTTCTTTGTTCTTATACTCCACAGATGAGTGAAATCATTTGATACTTGTCTTTCTCTGCCTGGCTTATTTCACTGAGCATAATAACCTCTAGCTCCATCCATGTTGTTGCAAATGGTAGGATTTGTTTTCTCCTTATGGCTGAATAATATTCCATTGTATATATGTACCACATCTTCTTTATTCATTCATCTACTGATGGACACTTAGGTTGCTTCCATTTCTTGGCTGTTGTAAATAGTGCTGCGATAAACATAGGGGTGCATCTATCTTTTTCAAACTGGGCTCCTGCATTCTTAGGGTAAATTCCTAGGAGTAGAACTCCTGGGTCATATGGTATTTCTATTTTGATCTCTTTGAGGAATCTCCATACTGCTTTCCACAATGACTGAACTAATTTACATTCCCACCAGCAGTGTAGGAGGGTTCCCCTTTCTCCACAACCTCACCAACATTTGTTGTTATTTATCTTGTGGATGGTGGTGATCCTTACTGGTATGAGGTGATATCTCATTGTGGTTTTAATTTGCATTTCTCTGATGACTAGTGATGTGGCGCATCTTTTCATGTGTCTGTTGGCCATCTGAATTTCTTCTTTGGAGAACTGTCTGTTCAGATCTTCTACCCATTTTTAATTGCATTATTTGCTTTTTGTTTGTTGACGTGCGTGAGCTCTTTATGTGTTTTGGATGTCAACCCTTTATCGGATCTGTCATTTATGAATATTTTCTCCTATACTGTAGGATGCCTTTTTGTTCTATTGGTGGTGTCCTTTGCTGTATAGAGAAGCTTTTCAGCTTGATATAGTCCCACTTGTTCATTTTTGCTTTTGTTTCCCTTGCCTTTTCTTTGGTCTTTTGAGCACTTTCCCATCACAGCTTGCCCACTTGGGCATGTGGTCAGACTTGGGACCACACGCCATGACAAGCTCCAACTAGCTCACTAGTCCAATAAGGGTGATAGGAGTGGAAGACACCTCCTCCTGCTGCCTTACAGACCCACAGGGAGAAACAAAGACTCTCTAGCCATTGCAGTCTGAGGTAGGGCCTCCTAGCAATGCCCAGACTGAATCACTTGAACCCCAGCCAACCCTCAGGTCTGTGAAAATAAGTGCTTGCTTTTACATGCCATTGAAAATTTGTTATTTTTAAAAATACAATATGATTGTAGCATACTAGACCTATATAGCAGTGAAGGTAGTTTACCTTTCAATTCTATTATACTGTTAAACACCATATATAATCTGTCTCTAACATGTAGAAACTTTATTTCAAAATTTTTAAATCTGTTCCAATTTATTACTAATATTCAATAAACACGAAGAAAATATGGAACTTTATAAGAAAATGGGACAAAAGTAATTAGTAACATTTTCTTTAAATTTCAGCTAAAAATAGCACTTTCTGAAATGGGCTTTCTCTCACATGGAAATTTATAGCAGGTACCTCCTGTTAGAATCTCTCACATGGAAATCAGCCTTTTCCTTTATACCTTACCCATGTTGGTAATTATATAACTGATTTTTATTTTTAAAATAATATTTATCATCCTTGCTTGACTGAATTTCATGAAGGTGAGTCCATATATTTTTTTATTTATCACTCTACCCTAATATTAAGCACAATAGTTGGAAAAGAGTAGGCACTCAATACATATTTGTTAAATAAGTAAAAAGGAACAACTTGAGGTTCTGATTATTACTATAGCAAGTTTGATATTCATGTGATTAAAATCTCTGACACAGCAGTTTTCTGATTATCTCTTTCACCATCTCTGTAAGGTAGAAATAAAAAAGCTTTTATACCTGCTAGTATCTCTAGGCAGTTTATAAAACTCACATGTTTACCCTCTGCAAAGAATGTCTTCAATTTCAGTCTGCTCTGCCACATTGTGGTGGTTTTTCCACATCACACAGTCATGACATCTCTGTGGTTTCCTAATCAGTATATAGGCTTCCCAGTGATTTGGAGCATAAGCCATATGTAGATATGTTCAAATATGAGTCCAGATGGAGCATATTACATCAATAGAGATTCAGAATGATTCAGTGGAGGAAATTTTGGTTTGGGAGTCAGAAAATGGAGGATCTCTGTTTGAGTCCCTATTCATTCCACAACTTTCTAATTATGTCATTAACCTGAAAAACCAGGAAAACCAGTCTATTCCATGGAGTGGTTATGAGAGGCAAATGAATTACGAAAAAATGCTTTGTAAACTGTATACCATGATACAAATATCAGTATTTCCAGTATCTGTGTGACTCTTATAACATATGTAGAATATATTGCATCGAATATTAAAGTTGTTATATTCACTGCTAGAAATGCCCACCACCATGCATTCTGGCTCATCGGAATGTTTTTTACATTTAACTCCTATAATTTACAATGACAATGGGCCCTGTGATATTTTCTTGAACTTTCCAAATTTGGGGGATTGTTAGCATCTGCATTTACTAAAGGCATTCCATAAGCTAGAGTGGGGATGGCTTTTAGTTTGGAAAATATGGTGGCCAAAGATCTCTGGTATCTGGAATATATTATGAGAATTTTATTTAAACTATTGCATCTTGCTGAATCCATGAAACATGTTATCTTATCACTAATACATTGTGAAATTGACTGAAAGATGTGTTGACCATTATAGAAATTTAAACCTTCAGGAAAAACAGGTGAGCTTACATATTCAAACTAATTTGTCTTAGTGACATTGATGGAATGGGTCTGTATGTCAAATACAGTTTGCCTACAGCACGAATCCATTTATTCAGATTTGTTAATCCACTCTCCTAAATTTCAGCTGAGGAAAACATCATGTCCAAAATTCCTGACTGGTTTTACAAATCTTTGAAAACAGCATGAAGTTTATACCTAAACTCTTCTTGGCCTCATTTAAAAGAGTTTCAAGCAAAATATTTCTCAAAAATAAACACACACTGCTGCTTTATGAAGGGCATGTTTACCACTATGACATTTTGTAAAAGGAGAGAAGTATTTTTACCTGGAGCAACCAAGCCACATAGTACCCTCATTTATCCATTTTGTTGCCATTTAAAATTGTAATAACTATATAATATAGAAGTGAAACATATAGTATGGCCTGCAATGTACAGGAACTTATGCACAAATTATCCCAAACAACTCAAGTTCCTTACATTACAAAGCAGATTATGCTGACTTTTATGTGGGGAATAATGGTTCAAATAAACTAAACAGTGTAAATCTTTCTACTTGCTTCTCTGGGTAGAAGTCTTTGTAGTCTTTTCCCAACAGGTAATTGAATGAGTTGAATTATATATCTCTAATAAAGGAGAATGCACATCAGACTATGCTTTAGTATAAATGTTAACAATTTTCATCAGCAAACCTAGTACTTTGCACTTTGGTGAAATGCCCCATGAATAATAATAGCCTTTGGAGGATTCTGTTGAAAATATTTGACATAGTGCCTGGAACAAAGTAGGTGTTTGCTAAATATTAGTACTTTCCCTTTGCCCATTTTCTCCTGCTTTTTGATAATTGAATTACATGTTTTTCTTTGGTTTAGGATTGTTGAAGATAATAATTATTTAAGTCAGATTATAACTAAAATTCATTTTTTGTTTATAGCATCCACATGAAATTGAGGCTGAAAAATTTGCCTTATTTCACAAACAGGTTTTTTTTCTGAGGTAGCTATGTTTTCACTTTAAATTACCTTTTGAGAATTTAGGTCATTTTTGAGAATTTTTTCCTTTTTTGGAGAATGGAATCTCATATTTTTCTTTGGTGTAGGGCTGTTTGTTTGAAGTAAAGAGGTAGAGAAGAGAAATGGGACAAGGATCATGCCATTATACAATCTACTTAGCCTGCAAACAAAGGCCTCACTTATTTTTTAACTAAACCTTTATGCTGTTCTCTCTTCTTCCAGCCACCTTAATCAACTAAGTAACACTATAACCATGATGGGAGACAGACCTCTGGATTGTAACCAAACCTACATGGATAAAGGAAGCTGCGGTCTGGATCAGCAGAGTCATCTAGACAGCCCTATTCTTAAGACAAAACTTCAAAGGAATTATTAACCGTCTGTATACATCATGCCTCATACTGACCCCTTCCCAAAAGACTCCATAAAACTCTAAATCCTAAACCCTTAAAGCACTCCTCTGTGAGGCTGCCCACATTCCTGAGTGTGTACTGTTCTTTTAAATTAAACCTGCTTGGTGCCTCTTCTCTGAGGTTGCTGCAACACCCCCCACCCCCCACCACAAAGTGTGTACTTTGCTTTAAATGAAACTTTCTGCTTAAGCCTATTGCTCTTTGTCTCTGAATTCTTCTTTGCAATAAAGACAACCCACTGACCTCCACCACCAGTGGTATCTTTGTTACTTTGCTTTTTCATTCAGCTTCCCAGTCTTAAAGGAAATCCTTTTCTTTCTCCCTGTTTTATTTCAGACCAGTGGAGAAGCAGCTGCAGAAACTTTTGACTAGGGAGAAACATGCACTTTCCCATTGCCTGGGTGACCTGGACAGGACTGTGGCCATTTGATCATGTTCTTTAGCAGCCTGCCGAAACATCTCCTTTGCTTTGGGAAGTTCTCAGAACATAAACTCACTCCATCAGTGCTCCAGAGCTTCCCCAAATGCTGGGGTGGTAGGGACATAGGTAGCAGACACTGGACACCAGGTGACCCTGGCTTTAGGTGTTGGCAAGGGATTTGCCCTACACACAGAAGGAGTTCCATGAACTTTCCTTTTCTCCCTTTGCTCGTTCTTGTTTTCTACAGCCTGCATGGCTGTACAAATAAAAGGGTCACTTTTCCTGGCATTACAACTCTTGACACTCACTACTATTTTTCCTTTAATGAATTCCTTTCTTGCTTGTACTTGTTCAACTTGATCTCAAATTCATTCCTGCTCAGAGTCAAGAGCCCTCTCTTCCCACCTGGGTTGAGATTTTGCCTAAGGTGTGGGGAGAGACCTCCCAAGATGGGACTGCTGGGCAACAGTAGCAGTCATTTAAATGAAATTATCACTAAAATTCAAAGCAAATATCAAAATTTAAAATAAACTAGGTAACTATATGTAAAATTGGAAAAGTACTTACATTTATCCTTTAAAATTCCATTTTAGCCTTTTACTCAAAATATAAAATGAAATATAAAGCTTCCATTGATGTAACAGAGGAACTCACAGCTCTAGGATACTTCAGTTTAATATTTCCCTATTAAAGAATTATTAAAAATTGGAGAATGGCTGAACAAATTAAGTTAATGCATTTAATATATTTTAAAAATGGACAGTAAACTTGGTACTGAATTTTGTGTCTTACCATGTAATTGTCTGACTAACCCATTAAAACACAATTATTCTATGCAAGGACACCCAACTTGTACCTAAATGTGTTTTAGGGCAGCGAAATGTTGGAAAAAACAATGTGACTGTGCATCATTTAAAATTTATGATCACTAATCTCAAATGGGCCAAAAAGGCTGATATTCCTCTAATAACTTTATTTTTGCATTCTCAGGGGTTATTTTACATTTTCTCCTATATAAAGAAAGCCACAGGCCCAAGGACAAGTCATTTGTGCTGAAGTGGGTCACCAAACAAGGGCTTAATGTCTAGCCTAATTGCAGTTTCAGCATCCCCTCACAAAATGTCCTAATAACAGTCAATCAGGAATTTTGTGGTCAGCAGTAATCTGGTCAGGAGGTAATCTATCACATGAGCCCTCTCCATTCCCTAAAAGGAAGAAGAGATGATATGCAGGACAAGACCCCTTCCCCTTCCTCCTAAGGGAGGTGACTTTGCCTGAAACAATTTCTTCTTTTCTTTTGGTAGTAATAACTTCTTGCCCCATCCTCCTGTCTATACAAACCATCCCTTTTGTACAACTTCTTGGCATATGTATCTACTTACTAAGATGGGATGCTGTACGATTTATGAATTGCTTAATAAAGCCAATTTGATCTTCAAATTTATTGGGTTGAATTTTGCAACAGCAGATAATATCAACCTACAACATCTATAGCTACTTATCATAACTTTTCTCCTATTACAGCAGAAAATTGTCCCCACTCTTACTTAAGTGTTCATGCTCCACTTGGATCCTATTACATCTTACCTCTATGAAGTAAGTTTTCTCTTTTCCTTCATAAAATTCTCCCTCTCTTTCATTCTCATGTCTTTCCCCATATCTCTGCTCTCTGATATAGCAAAACTTATCAAAAGGTGATCTGCATTCATCGTCTTTTTGGAGACTTCCTGTTTTCTTCTCAACCCAATCCTATTTGGATTGCATCCTCACCTCTCCACAGAAATGATTACTGGCTCTTCCACTTGTTCATCTGATAGGTATCTCAAAGTCAACACATCCAAATACATCTGATGGAATCAAGACCTGAATACTTCCTTTTGAATAAGCCCACCCATCATCTCAGAGAGACGTAGGTTTCATGTTAGGCTACAAGCATCCTCAAGAGGACATGTCATCAAGCCACAAGCCCACTTTTCTCAACCCATCCCCTCAAAAAGCCCGCCAAAGCCCTAGCCATAAAAAGCCTCTTGACCTGTTAGAGACCCTCTTTTTCCTTTGTTCTGCTGGCCAGGACAGAGGGGTCCCTCTCAGATTCAGCAATAAGTCTGCTTGGACTGCTGAGTTCACATCCCCTCTCTTCTTTCATACGGTGCCGAAACCCAGAAGTGGGAAGCTGAGAGCAGGGGCTCTTTTGCAGCCTAGGAAGCAGCTCATTCTGGGCTAATGCCTAGATCCTGAGAGCCTCCTGGGTCTCTCTCTGTTCCCCTTCCCTCCCTCACCCAACACCCCTTTGTGAAACTCCAGTCCAGGGATCATCTTGCCAGACCTCTATCTATACATCCACCAGTGGCCGCAGTTCCCAGGAGGGTAAGATTTTGGCCTCTCTTCCTCTTTCTCTTGGCGCTGAGAGAAAGTTGGTCTCCTTTCCTTTATCCTTTCCCTTCCTCTCTGTTCTCCAGTTGAGAACAACACAAGGGGACCTCCCGCACTCTGACTGAGGGGGCGCTTCCTTTGGGTGTGCAGGACGATCCGGCTCCAAGAGCCCCGGGCTGGGAAACTGATTGCAGGGAGACATCCCGGGGGTGTGCTTCCTAAACCCCAGCCACCCTTTCTCACCCTCCCACAATGGGCAATTCTCCCTCAAAGACATCGGGAGACACCCCCCTCAGCTGTTTCCTATGTAATCTTTCCCAGTTGGGATTCAAAGGGGATATTAAACCAAAAAAATTGGTCTTTTACTGTACTTCCATGTGGCCTCAATATAAACTCGACATGGGTCACGCTGGCCAGCTGTGGGCACTTTTGATTTCCAAAAGCTCCAAGATCTTAATAACTTCCTCCAGAGGACTGGCAAATGGGCAGAGGTTCCCTAAGTCCAAGCCTTCTTCACCCTCCATGAGCAACCTCCCTGTGTTCTTCCCTTTCCTCTCTTCAAATCCTTCTTGCTGAACAAAAACTCCCTAAATCTCCTTCCACCAAACAAAAACCCTCTAAAGCCCTCCTCATCAAACAAAAATCCCCTACCCCTGCCCTGACAACATCGCGCCTGTACCCCCCTCTTCCCTCCCCTGTTGACAAGCTTGACCCAGCTGATGACCCTCCGCCTTATCGTCCTCCCCAACCGCCTGAGCAAATCCAAATCCCTCCCCACCGTCCGCTCCCGCCAGCGCCCCTCCCCCTCCTCCTTTCCGATATCCGCCAGCACGTGTGCGCCTTCTAAACCAACCCCCTCTCCAAATCCACCCTTTTCCCCCACCCCAGACACGCTCTCACACTCTCGCTTCCCACCCAATACCTCTCCAGACCGCTTCTCACCCTATCCTACCTGTCCGTGAGGTAGCAGACATTGAAAGGCCCATTCGTGTTCACATCTCCTTTTCAATTAATGATCTGGAGTGTATTGAACAAAAAATGGGGTCCTTCTCAGAAAAACCTGATAAATTCAGGAAAGAGTTCCTCTGTGTTACTCAAATGTACAACCTCAGTTGAGGGGACATACCTCATCCTCTCATCCACCCACATGGATGACGAGAGGGAACGCATTTAGCGTGCAGCTGAAAATCATGCTGATGAGTTGCACCACCAGCACCCTGCTAATCATGCTCCAGCAGCTCAAGTGGTCCCCGGGACTGAGCCCCAAAACCCCGAGTGGACATACTAACTCAGAGACCCTGGTAGGGCAAATCGTGATCACATGATCACTTGCCTCATGGCAGGGATGGAAAGAAATGAAAATAAACAGGTCAACTATGAGTACCTCCGGGAAGTTACCCAGGGGGCAGATGAAAACCCAGCCCTCTTTATGAACTGCCTTTCAGAGGCCATGATCAAATCCACATACACCAGCCCTAACTCCCCTGAGGGCCTTATTCTCCTACACTTCCACTTCATTTCCCAGTCTTACCCAGACATTCATAAAAAGCTTCAAAAATTAGAAAATGGACCTTATAGAAAGAGCTTATAGACCTTGTCTTTAAAGTCTTCAACAACCTGGATGAGGAACAAAAAACTCAGAAAGAAAAACAGGCTAAAGCTAAATATCAGGACTCCCTAGTTTGACCTCCCACTGACAAACCTGCAAAAGGCTCCACCCCACACCCACCTAGCAACTGTTTTCACGGTGGCAATCCCAGCCACAAGGCAAAAGGCCTAATCCCAGGCCTCCTACAAAGCTGTGTCCAAACTGTGGACAGTGGGGTCACTGGAAAGTGGATTGCCCTCTAAGGAAGTCAGCCCCTCCCTTGAGCCCTCTCCCCACCAGGAGACCAGACACATCTAGAGGGGACTGGCACTCATGGCTTTGTCTTCAGTGACTGATTGATGCGGCCTGGATCCCAAAGCCCCCTCCACAATGACACCAACAGATCCACAGGTAACAATGGTGGTGGCAGGAAGTCAGGTTCCCTTCCTGGTCGACACAGGGCCAGCCTCTCTGTGCTTACTAAGTACTCGGGACCTTTGTTCCCTTACTTTATCTGTTATTGGAATGAAAGCCTTAATAGAAACACCAGCCCAAACCCCTCCTTTATATTGTTCCTTGGGCCATATGACTTTCACTCCCTCCTTTCTAGTAATCCCCCACTGCCCCACCCTCCTCCTGGGGAGACATATTCTCCACCACATGGGAGCATCCTTACACATTCCCTCACTTCCCTTGGAACACTCCCTCATTCTCACAGTCATATCCCCTACAGAGGCCCTCCCCTCTGAGGCATTACAGACTATTAAATCACACTGTGACCTTATCATTTGGGACACAAAAAACCCTTCTATAGCCTCACACCACCAATGCCTCAGAATAGCCTTGAGAGACCCTGCTCAAACTGTCACAGTTAACCAATACCCTCTGAGCCCCAATGGCCATCTTAGCCTCCAGTCCATCGTCAACTACCTTCTTAAAGCTCAAATCCCCATTCCTACTCATTCCCCCCACAACACTCCCATCCTTCCTGTAAAAAAACCTGATGGCCAGACACATGAAAAGATGCTCCACATCACTAGTCATCAGAGAAATGCAAATTAAAACCACAATGAGATATCACCTCAGCTCAGTAAGGATCACCACCATCCACAAGATAAACAACAACAAATGTTGGTGAGGTTGTGGAGAAAGGGGAACCCTTCTACACTGCTGGTGGGAATGTAAATTGGTGCAACCATTGTGGAAAGCAGTATGGAGGTTCCACATAAAGCTCAAAATAGAAATACCATTTGACCCAGGAAACCCACTTCTAGGAATTTACCCTAAGAATGCAGCCACCCAATTTGAAAAAGACAGATGCACCCCTATGTTTATCGCAGCACTACTTACAATAGCCAAGAAATGGAAGCAACCTAAGTGTTCATCAGTATATGAATGGATAAAGAAGATGTGGTACATATACACAATGGAATATTATTCAGCCATAAGAAGAAAAGAAATCCTACCATTTGCAACAACATGGATGGAGCTAGAGGGTATTATGCTCAGTGAAATAAGCCAGCCGGAGAAAGACAAGTACCAAATGATTTCACTCATCTGTGGAGTGTAAGAACAAAGGAAAAACTGAAGGACCAAAACAGCAGCAGAATCACAGAACCCAAGAATGGACTAACAGTTACCAAAGGGAAAGGGACTGGGAAGGGTGGGTGGGAAGGGAGCGAGAAGGGGGAGGAAGTAGAAAGGGAGCCTTATGATTAGCATGTATAATGTGTGTGGGGGCACAGGGAGGGCTGTACAACACAGAGAAGACAAGTAGTGATTTTACAGCATCTCACTACACTGATGGACAGTGACTAATGGGGTATGTGGGGGGGACTTGATGAAGGTGGGAGTCTAGTAAACATATTGTTCCTCATGTAATTGTAGATTAATGATACCAAAAAAAAAAAAAAAGACCTGATGGCTCCTTCCGACTAGTCCAAGATCTCTGAAAGATTAATGAACCTGTTATTCCCACCCACTCAGTAGTCCCCAACACCTACACCCTCCTCCCCCATATCCCCCCAGTACTCAATATTTTACTGTTCTAGACCCCAAAGACACCTTCTTTACTATCCCCTCAGCCCTGAGTCCCAACATCTTTTGCCTTCACCTGGACAGTCCTCTCTCTTTCTCTGTTCACTCAACAACTCACATGGACAGTTCTTCCCCAGGGATTTTGGGACAGCTCCCACTTCTTAGGCCAAGCACTACAAAAGGGCCTCCAATCTCTCAAACTTGCCCCTAGCCACCTGCTCCAATACACTGATGGCCTCTTGCTTTGCAGCTCCTCAAAAAATGATTCTCTATACCACACTATCTCCCTCCTTAGATTCTTGGGAGAAAAGGGATACCATGTCTCAAAACACAAAGCTCAACTGGTACAGCAAAAGGTTGCTTACCTTGTTCTTGACTTCACTCGCTACATACCCACCTTCCATAAACAAGCTATTAATAATCTCCCTTTCCCCACCACAAAGTGAGATCTTTCCTTGCTGGGGTTTCTTAGCTATTTTAGACTCTGGATCCCAAATTTCTCACTCATTGCAAAACCCCTTAAGGAGGCCTCCCATGGGGATTCCCAAGAAAGGGTGCTAGAGACAGACTTAATTCCTACTTTTTTTCTGGGCCCTTAAGAGGGCACTCCTCAAGACACCTGCTTTGACTCTACCTAACCCTAACAAACCTTTCTTTCTATTCTAAACCAGCAAAAAGGGACAAGTGTTAGGATTACTTGCACAATCAGGAGGGGACTCCCTCCAGCCTGTTGCCTATTTGTCCAAACAACTCAACCTTGCAATAAAAGGTTGGCCTCTCTGCTTACAAGTCCTGGCATCAGCTGTGCTCCTTATCCCCCAAGCCTCCAAAATTACCCTTTATTAGCCCTATAGGTACACACCTCACACAACCTCCCAGACTTTCTCAGTCACCAGGCTTTGACTCTTCTCTCCCCCATCTTACACTCTCAGCTTCTACAACCCTCAGTTACTTTCTGTCAGTATTCCCTGCTACCACCCTCTCTCAGTACCTAACTGCCCAGACTCTACTCCCCAACACGAATGCACTGAACTCCTTGATTTCACTCTCACCCATTACATAACTTCAGAACATATTCCGGGGTCTCCTGACTGGTTTATTGATGGAGGTGCTTTGAAGACCATCTCCTCCCAGGCAGAGTATGCTATCAGTCCTCCTACTCTCCCTAAGAAGTAAAAGAGGTGGCATCCCTCCTCACGGAATGACCTCACAGCAGGCAGAATTTATCGCACTCACCAGAGCTCTTACTCTGGCAAAAGGTAAATCTATCAACATCTATACATACTCCAAATACGCTTCTAATATCCTGCATACAAATGCCCATATCTGGCATGAGAGGAATCCTAACAGCAAAAAACCTAATTCAAAATGGACCCCTAATTCAAGATCTCTTAGAGGGAGCACTTCTACCCCATAGAGCTGCTGTCATTCATTGCAAGGGCCATCAACGCCCTAATTCACAGGATAAAAATCTTGGGCACATCATTCATAGAAATAATGAGGCTGACAGAGCAGCAAACCAAGCAGCTACCAACCCTCTCTCCATTCCCCACTTCCTGTTCCATCTTATACCCTCCTACTCACCCCAAGAATCAGCTCTACTTAAAGAACAGGGGCACTACAGGAAGGACCATGGTGGTTCCTCTATGGAAAACTAGTCCTTCCTGAAGGCTTACAAAATAAGTTCCTTTCATCTTCCCCTGACCAGTTCCATGCCAGATCATTCCCTCTGCTCCAGTTCCTACAGACCCACATACATCTTACTCCTGGTCTCAGGGCCTCCCTACAAAAGATTATCGCCCAATGCTCCATATGCCAAACCACCAAACGTCAAGGCAACCTCAGACCTCCCCCCCTTCCCTACTTATCAGTTCCGGGGATCCCCCTCTGGCACCAACTGGCAAATAGACTTTACCCATATGCCTCCAGTAAAGAAACAAAGATGTCTCCTTGTCCTGGATGACACCTTCTCCAGATGGATAGAGGCCTTTCCTACACCAAACAAAAGATCCTCCACAGTAGCACATATCCTACTCACTGAAATTATCCCCCGCTTTGGACTCCCAACCTCTATCCAAACCAATAATGGACCCGAATTCACCTCACTAATCAGCCAACAGGTAGCCTCTTCTCTAAATATAACCTAAAGTTCCATATCTCATATCAACCCCAATCCTCAGGTAACGTAGAAAGGGCTAATCACCTTCTCAAACAGACCCTAACCAAGTTTTCCCTCCAGGTTCATCTGGATTGGACTAGGCTCCTTCCTTTAGTCCTTTTTAAACTCAGGTCCCTCCCCTGCAAACCTCTTGTGCTCAGCCCCTTTGAGGTTCTATATGGAAGGCCCCTTATTGCCTTCACCCTTCCCACCTCCAACTCAAACCTACCCCTCCCTCTCTCAAATGCTTTACTTAATACATTTAGACAGCTCATCTGGAACTATGCAGACTCCAGCCTCCCAAAACCTTTTGACAACCCACACACCCTCACTCCTTCATCCCTACAACCTGGAGACTGGGTATATATGAAGTCCCTCAGCCTCTTCCAGGGGCTAAAACCAAAATGGACAGGGCCCTTCCAAGTAATCCTGACTACCCCAACAGCAGCCAAATTAAAAGGTCATTCCCCCTGGGTCCACTTTTCCTCTCTAGAAAAGGTTCCCCCTTTTCAGTGCACACCAATTGGACCCACATCCCTGAAGATCGCCAAGCTGTCTCCTGTGGCTGAAGAAACTGAAGACATGGCCAAACAATCCCATGAGTCTCTCTCTTCATAACTTTGCCTAAATCTTGACCACTCTAATAGGAGAGCACTCCCATTACTCACCCTCCACTTCCTCAGATACTATAAACCAGGACCTATGGCTACAGGGAACCTTCTCAGATTTCACCCCAAATCAAATCACCACCTTTACCTCCTGTGTTATTCTGCTCCAATCCTTTCTTTCACAGTATTACTTATCTTCATTGGCTCCTACCTCTTCTGTCCCCATTAGCCTTTATCACCCTCCTCCTTCTTTTCCTTCCCTGCTTAATTGACCTATTCCAAAGATTTTTACAGAATTGAATGGCAGGCATCTCCCAGCAACTACTCGAGAACATCTCCAAATGGCTTTTCTGCTTCAAAATATCAGAAAACCCCCTTAATTGCCCCCTCTCATCAGGAAGTAGCCAAGAAAAGAATGGCAACCCGTCTTCCTATACCCTTTAGAGCAAGGAATGATAGAATCCGGACCTGACTACTGCATTTTGAATAAGCCCACCCACCATCTCAGAGAGACCTAGGTTTCATCTTACTTACGCTACAAGCATCCTCCAGAGGACAGTCAGCAAGCCACAAGCCCACTTTTCCTCTGACCCCTCCCCTCAGAAAGCCTGCCAAAGCCCTG
This sequence comes from Manis pentadactyla, assembly GCF_030020395.1. Taxonomy (NCBI): domain Eukaryota; kingdom Metazoa; phylum Chordata; class Mammalia; order Pholidota; family Manidae; genus Manis; species Manis pentadactyla. The sequence continues at coordinate 55,947,413 of NC_080028.1, read as the reverse complement.
GTCATAAAAAGCCTCTTGACCTGTTAGAGACCATCTTTTTCCTTTGTTCTGCTGGTCAGGACAGAGGGGTCCCTCTCAAGTTCAGCAATAAACCTGCTTGGACTGTTGAGTTTGCATTCCCTCTCTTCTTTCAACATCTCTACTTCCTTCACGTGAAACGTTCTTAAATGCTGCTTTAAATTCACATTTTAAATTTGTTAGGCAGGAAAATAAATATGAGCAGGGTGGAAAGAGAATAAGGTCAGTAAAGCCCACTAGAAAGGACTCAAGAGTTAACCAGCTAAAACTAGAAAGCCAGAAAAGACTCAGAGTTGATGAGTTAATCAGGTAAGCTCAAAAGGTCAGAAGAAACTTGGCCTTGAAGTTGGAATATTCCCCAGATTAAAGTATCTAAGCACAGCCCATGTCTTCGCTGTGTCAATAAGATCATGCCATTGTAAGATTTATTGTAGCCTGCTAAAAGGCCTACCTATAAACAGCATAATAAAGATAGGAAGATTTTATCTTAAAGCAAAAATTGCATATTAGAAAACCCAAGAAGTTAAGAAGTAAGATACTTAACATACTCTTTAGCAAACAGACAATAACTCAGCCCACCTTGGAGGAAGGGCAGGCAGTCTTGATTGATATGCTCCCAGATGAGGAAGCTGCTATTCTGGTAGGGAACCAGAGCAGTAAATTTGTTGTATTAAGCTAACTTTGCAGAACTACCTGGAAGACTGATAAGAAGAGAGAATGTCTCATAAAAGATAAACATCTTGAGATTACTTAACAAGCCAACACCCCTAGCTCTTTGTCACTTACCTGAAAAACCCTTAAAAGGGGGAACCCACAACCTTTTTTATTATTAAGGTACTGATATACAATCTTATGCTCAAGTTTCACATGAGCAACACTGTGGTTACCACATTCTCCCTATTATCAAGTCTCAACCACATGCCCCATTACAGTCACTGTCCATCAACACAGTAAGATGCTATAGAGTCACTATTTGTCTCTCTGTGTAATGCTGCCTTCCCTGTGCCTCCCCATACTATGTATGCTAGTCACAATGCCCTTTAATCCCCTTATCCCTCTCTTCCTACCCACCCTCCCCAGTCCCTTTCCCTTTGGTAACTGTTAGTCCATTCTTGGGTTCTGTGAGTCTACTGCTGTTTTGTTCCTTCGGTTTTTCTTTGTTCTTATACTCCACAGACGAGTGAAATCATTTGACACTTGTCTTTTTCTGCCTGGCTTATTTCACTGAGCATAATACCCTCTAGCTCCATCCATGTTGTTGCAAATGGTAGGATTTCTTTTCTTCTTATGGCTGAATAATATTCCATTGTGTATATGTACCACATCTTCTTTATCCATTCATCTACTGATGGACACTTAGGTTGCTTCCATTTCTTGGCTATTGTAAATAGTGCTGCGATAAACATAGGGGTGCATCTGTCTTTTTCAAACTGGGCTCCTGCATTCTTAGGGTAAATTCCTAGGAGTGGGATTCCTCGGTCAAATGGTATTTCTATTTTGAGTTTTTTGAGGAACCCCCATATTGGTTTCCACAATGGTTGAACTAATTTACATTCCCACCAGCAGTGTTGGATTGTTTCCCTTTCTCCACATCCTTGTCAGCATTTGTTGTTGTTTGTCTTTTGGATGGTGGCCATCCTAACTGGTGTGAGGTGATATCTCATTGTGGTTGCAATTTGCATTTCTGTGATGATTAGCGATGTGGAGCATCTTTCATGTTCCTCTTGGCCATCTGAAGTTCTTCTTTGGAGAAGTGTCTGTTTAGATTCTCTGCCTATTTTTTAATTGGATTATTTGCTTTTTGGTTGTTGAGGTGCATGAGTTCTTTATATATTTTGGATATCAACCTCATATTGGATATGTCTTTTATGAATATATTCTCCCATACTGTAGGATGCCTTTTTATTGTACTGATGGTGTCCTTTGCTGTATTGAAGATTTTAGTTTGATATAGTCCCACTTTTTTATTTTTGCTTTTGTCTCCATTGTCCAAGGAGATCTCTTCATGAAAAAGTTGCTCATGTTTATATTCAAGAGAATTTTGCCTATGCTTTCTTCTAAGAGTTTTAAGGTTTCATGACTTACATTCAGGTCTTTGATCCATTTCAACTTTACTTTTGTGTATGGAGTTAGACAGTAATCCAGTTTCATTCTCTTACATGTAGCTGTTCAGTTTTGCCAACACCAGCTGTTGAAGAGGCTGTCATTTCCCATTGTATGTCCATGGCTCCTTTATCATATTATTAATTGGCCATATATGTGTGGGTTTATATCTAGGCTCTCTATTCTGTTCCATTGATCTATGGGTCTGTTCTTGTGTCACTACCAAATTGTCTTGATTACTGTAGCTTTGTAATAGAGCTTGAAGTTGGGGAGCGTAAACCCCCCAGCTTTATACTTCCTTCTCAGGATTGCTTTGGCTATTTGAGGTCTTTTGTGGTTTCATATGAATTTTAGAACTTATTTGTTCCAGTTTGTTGAAGAATGCAGTTGGCATTTTGATAGGGATTGCACTGAATCTGTAGATTGCTTTAGGTAGGATGGCCATTTTGACATAATTAATTTTTCATACCCAAGAGCATGGGATGAATTTCCATATTTTAGTGTCATCTTTAATTTCTCTTCAGAGTGTCTTTTAGTTTTCAGAGTATAGGTCTTTCACATCCCTGGTTAGGTTTATTTTTGGGTATTTTATTCTTTTTGATGCAGCTGTGAATGGAATTGTTTCCCTGATTTCTCTTTCTATTGATTCATTGTTAGTGTATAGGAATGCAAGGTTTCTGTGTATTAAGTTTGTATCCTGCAACTTTGCTGAATTCAGATATTAGTTCTAGTAGTTTTGGAGTCAGTTCTTTAGGGTTCGTTATGTACAATATCATGTCATCTGCAAACAGTGATAGTTTAATTTCTTCCTTGCCAATCTGGATGCCTTTTATTTCTCTGTGTTGTCTGATTGCCATGACTAGGACCTCCAGTCCTATGATGAATAAAAGTGGGGAGAGTGGGTACCCTTGTCGTGTTTCTGATCTTAGAGGAAAACCTTTCAGCTTTTCAGTGTTGAGTATGATGTTGACTGTGGGTTTGTCATATATAGCCTTTATTATGTTAAGGTACTTGCCCTCCATGCCCATTTTGTGGAGAGTTTTTATCATGACTGGGTGTTGAATTTTGTCAAATGCTTTTTCAGCATCTTTGGAGATTATCATGTGATTTTTGTCCTTTTTGTTGATATAGTGGATGATGATGATGGATTTTCAAATGTTGTACCACCCTTGCATCCCTGGGATGAACCTCACTTGATCATGATACATGATCCTCTTGAAGTATTTTTGAATTTGGTTTGCTAATATTTTGCTGAATATTTTTGCACCTATGTTCATCAGGGATATTGGTCTGTAGTTTTCTTTTTTTGCAGTATCTGCTTGTTTTGGTATTAGAGTGAGGCTAGTTTCATAGAATGAGTTTGGAAGTATTCCCTCCTCTTCTAATTTTTGGAAAACTTAAAGGAGAATGTATATTATGTCTTCTCTATATGTCAGATAAAATTCAATGGTGAAGCTATCTGAGGAATCCACAGCCTTTCATAGTGCACCTCTCTGAGGTCACCCACACTTTTTAGTGCATAGACTTTCTCTCCAACCTTTCAGGGCTCCTCTCCTCCCTGAGGTCACCTGTACTTTTTCTCTCTTTAAGTAACTCTAAATAAAACTTTTGATCTTCTTCACTATTGTGTCTCTGCCATTCAATTCTTTGTTGCCATGGGGACAGGAACCAAGGAAAATACACAATGCCCCCCAACAAATTGAAGTATGATTTATAGGCTATAAATTTTACAAATATCAATCATATAGTTTGATATTTACCTACAAATCTTTGTAACCTTCTGTAACTCTGGGGGAAAATCTGGGGCAAAATACCTTTGAAACTGAAATCAGTCAAAGGGAGAAATAAAGTGGGAGAAACCCTATTGTAAAATTGTAATATTTCCTGAATATATCACCTGGCTTTAGTTCATATGCATATCATTAGGCATTCCTCACAGGTGGAGTTCATCTCCATATCAATGTGTAATTACCTGGGCAACAGAGGGCTTACTTGAACCTGAGAGGTTAGGGGGAGGTCTTGCTTGCTTGGGCCTGAGCAGGAAAGAGACAGCCCCAGACTGCAGTTTGTAAGCAATACACAGGTTTTAAACTTTATTTCTCCCTTTGACTGATTTCAGTTTTAGAGGTATTTTTGTCCCAGGATTTCCTCTCCCTGGAACAACAAACCTGTTTATTGCTTACAAGCAGTCATCTACTTCTGCTTGCCTGTGTGTTTCTCCAGCGGCTGCAGAAGGACCCCATCACACCTCTCTCATCCAGGTACGCATTGCCCTCCAAACCCCTTGTAATCACCTATTGTTATGGAGGTGCACTAAGGCCAGGCGAGAGATTCTGGAAATATGCAATTTTACCTACACCTCCATGTAACTCAGGGGGAAAATTCTGGGGCAAAATGTCTTTGAAATTGAAATCAGTCAAAGGGAGAAATAAAGTTTAAGAAACACATTTATTTCTTACAAGCAGTCATACCGTGTCTCTCTATACCTGGCTGCAGAAGAAGAGAGAGAGAGCTCCTCCCAACCACTGTGGTCCAGATAAGCCCTTGCTGGCCGTTATAATTACCTGTTGATATGGAGATGGACTATTCTCTCCACCACTTGGAAACACCTAATGATATGCAGATGCACTAAAGTCAGGCGAGAGATCCTGGAAATATTACAATTTTATCCACAGGCTACCCCTCCAGAAATCTTGCCTCACAATCTACACATTCCCCATCTTCCACATGGCCCCTGTGGAGCACTGTAACCAAGCTAATAACATAAAATAGCAAGAACAATAAAATCATGATAATCCTCAAGCTGAAGTATTCAGCTAGGTTCAAAGTCCTAGGCAGATTAAGTCCATAGCTCGCCCATTGCATAGGAAGTCAGTAGTTGAACAGATAGGGACTTCAGAGCAATCATCATGTGGCAGCTGAAGCCATGGCCTGTGTGCAGGCCATAGGGAATGTAGAAAATAAGCTTAAGGGTGATAAGATACATGTTTTAATGACATCAGCATAGGCAAATCTTGTCCATCAGGTAGGAGATACGCAAGAGAGTGGTCCTGTGATAAAACAGTGGCAGGAATGGGATCTCATCCTGGTCTAGTATACCAGACTTTCACCCGCTCCCTGTGGGAGTTACAGATTGGTCAATACATAGGACTATGGGAGGTACATGCACTAGCTATAAAGATAAAACAAAACTTCCCTGTAAGATGCTCTTACTTCCTGGACACTTTGGGTACAGCACCATGATCTTTGGGGGCCACTCTGCTGTTACTCCAGGAACACACAGGAGGCCAGCTTCCAGGCCTTTTCCCCAAGGTGCCAGAAGGGCCAGCCATCACTGGTACATGTATCAACATGTCCAGGGCCATGTCCATTCAACAGTGTCTCCAGGGTTTAATGCAGTTGGGGCTGGCAGCAGAATATTGCTCTGCTAGCCATGTCCTGGCTTCAATAACTCTTCTTTGGTTTTCACATACAGTTGTATAGGAGAGGCAGCAATGTGCGTTAGCATGTCCACTGAGCTCAAGGCTCCTTTTTGGGGCTTCTCATTTAAATGCTGTAGAATACCCAAAGAGAGATGAGGGAGGTGTTTGGAGCACCAGATTTCTCATTCCTACAGAAAACAACTCCTCATCAGGGCCCTGGGAGTCCATATTATAGATGATATTTTTCATTCCCAATTCCTGCAACACCTGCTGGAGCTCTGCATACGTTTTCCAGCTAGTGGATAGGTATGGTAAATCACCCTGATTAGGCCAAATTGCCCTGATGGCTGCTGTCAACCAATGCAGCAGCACCCGATTCCCTGAGGTATGACAGGCACTTTACAACTTCTGCTGGAGAGAAGGGTGAGTCATCAGGGAAGCCAGTATTCTCATTACAGAATCTGACATAACAATGTTTTGCACCCCCATATCCCAAAGATGCAAAAGCCACGTAGGCAGAGGTTCTGATGGCTTCTGCCCATATCAGATGGTCATGTCTACCAGCTCAACCTGGGTATGGAGCAGGGCAAGGAGTGCTCCACAACCTGGCGAGGGGGCAGCTCCTCTCCCTCAGGAGCCCACAGTTGTTGTGTTTTTACTTTCTTTTTTAAAATTTTTATTAAGGTATTAATGATATACACTCTTATGAAGGTTTCACATGAAAAAGTGATGTGGTTACTACATTTACCCACATTCTCAAGTCCCCACCCATATCCCAATGCAGTCACTGTTCATCATTGTAGTAAGATGCCACAGATTCACTATTTACCTTCTCTGCGCTACACTGTTTTCCCTGTGATGCCCTACACCATATGTACTAAACATAATACCCCTCAATCCCCTTCTCCCTCCCTCCCTGCCTGCCCTCTGACACTCCTCCCTTTGGTAACCACTAGTTACCATTTCTTGGAGTCTCTGATTTCTTGGAGTATTTCTTGGAGATTTCTTGGAGTCTCTGAGTCTGCTGCTATTTTGTTACTTATGTTTTGTTTCGTTGTTATAGTTCACAAATGAGGGAAATCATTTGGCACTTGTCTTTCTCCACCTGGTTTATTTCACTGAGTATAATATCCTCCAGCTCCATCCATGTTGTTGCAAATGGTAGGATTGGTTTCTTTCTTATAGTATTCCATTGTGTATATGAGCCACCTCTTCTTTATCCATTCACCTACTGATGGACACTAAGGTGGCTTCCATATCTTGGCTATTGTAAAACGTGCTGTAATAAACATAGGGGTGCATATGACTTTTTGAAACTGAGAAGTTGTATCCTTTGCATAAATTCCAAGGAGTGGGATTCCCCGGGTCAAATGGTATTTCTATTTTTAGTTTTTTGAGGAACCTCCATATTGCTTTCCACAAGGGCAGAACTAGCTTACATTCCCACCAGCAGTGTAGGAGGGTTCCCCTTTCTCCACATCCTCAAGAGCACTTGTTGTTCTTAGTCTTTTCAATGCTGGCCATCCTTACTGGTGTGAGGTGATATCTCATTGTGGTTTTAATTTGCATTTCCCTGATGATTAGTGATGTAAAGCATCTTTTCATGTGTCTGTTGGCTATCTGAATTTCTTTAGAGAACTGTCTCTTCATATCCTCTGCCTATTTTTTATTGGGTTATTTGCTTTTCGGGTGTTGAGGTAAGTTCTTAATATATTTTAGATGTTATCCCCTTGTCAGATATATCATTTACAAATATATTCTCCCATACTGTAGGATGCCTTTTGGTTCTGTTGATGCTTTGCCATACAGAAACTTTTTAGTTTGATGTATTCCCATGAGTTCATTTTTGCTTTTGTTTCCCTTTCTTGAGGAGATGAACTCAGGAAGAAGTTGCTTATACTTATATTCAGGAGATTTTTGCCTATGTTGTCTTCTAAGAGTTTTATGGTTTCATGACTTACATTCAGGTCTTTGATCCATTTCGATTTTACTTTTGTTTATGGGGCTAAGCAACAATCCAGTTTCATTCTCTTGCATGTAGCTGTCCAGTTTTGCCAACACCCACTGTTGAAGAGGCTGTCATTTCCCCATTGTATGTCCGTGGCTCCTTTGTCATATATTAATTGACCATATATGCTTGGGATTAAATCAGGGCTCTCTAGTCTGTTCCATTGGTCTATGGGTCTGTTCTTATGCCAGTACCAAATTTTCTTGATTACTGTGGCTTTGTAGTAGAGCTTGAAGTTGGGGAACATAATCCCCCCAGCTTTATTCTTCCTTCTTAGGATTGCTTCAGCTATTCGGGGTCTTTTGTGGTTCCGTATGAATTTTAGAGTGATTTTCTCTAGTTCACTGAAGAATGCTGTTGGTATTTTGATAGGGATTGCATTGAATCTGTAGATTGCTTTAGGCAGGATGGCCATTTTGACAATATTACTTCTTCTTATCCATGAGCACGGGATGTGTTTCCATTTATTGGTATCTTCTTTAATTTCTGTCATAAGTGTCTTATAGTTTTCAAAGTATAGATCTTTCACTTCCCTGGTTAGGTTTATTCCTAGGTATATACTTTTTGATGCAACTCTGAATGGAATTGTTTTCCTGATTTCTCTCTCTGCTAGTTCATTGTTAGTGTATAGGAATGCCACAGATTTCTGCATATTAATTTTGTATTCTGCAACTTTGCTGAATTTAGATATTAGATCTAGGAGTTTTGGAGTGGATTCTTTAGGGTTTTTTATGTACAATATCATATCATCTGCAAACAGGGACAGTTTAACTTCTTCCTTGCCAATCTGGATGCCTTTTATTTCTTTGTGTTGTCTGATTGCTGTGGCTAGGACTTCCAGTACTATGTTGAATAGAAGTGGGGAGAGTGGGCATCCTAGTCTTGTTCCCAATCTTAAAGGAAAAGCTTTCAGCTTCGCACTGTTAAGTATAATGTTGGCTGTGGGTTTGTCATATATGGCCTTTATTATTTTGAGGTACATGCCCTATATAGCCATTTTTTGAGATTTTTTATTATGAATGGATGTTGAATTTTGTTGAATGCTTTTTCAGCATCTATGGAGATGATCATGTGGTTTATCCTTCTTTCTGTTGATGTGGTGGGTGATATTGATGGATTTTTGAATGTTGTACCATACTTGCATCCCTGGGATGAATCCCAGTTGATCATGATGGATGATCTTTTTGATGTATTTTTGAATTTGGTTTGCTAATATTTTTTGAGTATTTTTGCATCTATGTTCATCAGTGGATATTGGTCTGTAATTTTCTTTTTTTGTGGTGTCTTTTTCTGGTTTTGGTATTAGAGTGATGCTGGCCTCATAGAATGAGTTTGGAAGTATTCCCTCTTCTTCTACTCTTTGAAAAACCTTAAAGAGGATGGGTATTACATCTTCACTAAATGTTTGATAAAATTCAGCAGTGAAGCCATCTGGTGCATGTGTTTTGGTCTTAGGTAGGTTTTTGATTACCAGTTCAATTTCGTTGCTGGTAATTTGTCTGTTTAGATTTTCTGTTTCTTCCTTGGTCAGCCTTGGAAGATTGTATTTTTCTAGAAAGTTGTCCATTTCTTCTAGGTTATCCAGTTTGTTAGTATAGAATTTTTCATAGTATTCTCTCATAATTCTTTGTATTTCTGTGGTGTCCATAGTGATTTTTCCTTTCTCATTTCTGATTCTGTTTATGTTAGTAGACTCTCTATTTTTCTTGATAAGTTTGGCTAGGAGTTTATCTATTTTGTTTATTTTCTTGAAGAACCAGCTCTTGCTTTCATTGATTCTTTCTATTGTTTAGTTCTTCTCAATTTTATTTATTTCTGCTCTATTCTTTTTTATGTCCCTCCTACTGACTTTGGGTCTCATTTGTTCTTCTTTTTCTAGTTTTGGTAATTGTGAGTTTAGAGTGTTCATATGGGATTGTTCTTCTTTCCTGAGGTAGGCCTGTATTGCAATATGCTTTTCTCTTAGCATGGCCTTTCTGTGTCCCAGATTTTGTGGTATCGAATTATTGTCATCATTTCTCTCCATATATTGCTTGATCTCTGTTTTTATTTGGTCATTGATCCACTGGTTATTTAGGAGCATGTTGTGAAGCCTCCATGTGTTTGTGGGATTTTTCATTTTCTTTGCATAATTTATTTCTAGTTTCATACCTTTGTGGTCTGAGAAACCGGTTGGTACAATTTCAATCTTTTTGAATTTATCAAGGCTCTTTTTGTGGCCCAGTATGTGATCTATTCTTAAAAATGTTCCATATGCACTTGAGAAGAATGTGTATTCTGTGGCTTTTGGGTGTAGAGTTCTGTAGATGTCTGTTAAGTCCATATCTTCTTTTGTGTTATTCAGTGCCTCTGTCTCCTTACTTATTTTCTGTCTGGTTGATCTGTCCTTCAGAGTGAATGGAGTGTTGAATTCTCCTAGAATGAATGCATTGCATTCTATTTTCCCTTTTAATTCTGTTAATATTTATTTCACATATGTAGGTGATCCTCTGTTGGGTGCATAGGTATTTATACTGGTTATATCTTCTTCTTGGATTGACCCTTTTATTATTATGTAATGTCCTTGTCTCTTGTGACTTTCTTTGTTTTGAAGTCTATTTTGTCTGATACATGTAATGCAACTCCTGCTTTTTTCTCTCTATTAGTTGCATGAAATATCTTTTTCCATCCCTTCACTTTTAGTCTGTGTATGTCTTTGGGTTTAAAGTGAGTCTCTTGTAGGCAACATATAGATGCATCATTTTTTTCCCATTCAGTGACTCTATATCTTTTGATTGGTGCATTCAGTCCATTTATATTTAATGTGATTATCAATAGGTATGTACTTATTGCCATTGCAGGCTTTAGTTCGTGGTTACCAAAGGTCCAATGTTAACTTCCTTACTATCTTAGAGTCTAACTTAACTCACTTAATATGCTATTACAAATACATTCTAAAGGTTCTTTTTTTTCTCCTTTTTCTTCCTCCTCTACTGTTTATATGTTAGGTATCATATTCTATACTCTTTGTCTATCCCTTGATTGACTTTGGGGATAGTTAATTTTGCATTTGTTTAGTAATTAGCTGTTCTACTTTCTTTACTGTGGCTTTATTACCTTTGGTGACACTTATTAAACTTTAGGAACAGTCTATACTCTTTGTCTATCCCTTGATTGACTTTGGGGATAGTTAATTTAATTTTGCATTTGCTTAGTAATTAGCTGTTCTACTTTCTTTACTGTGATTTTGTTACCTCTGCTGACAGCTGTTAAACCTTAGGAACACTTCCATCTATAGCAGTCCCTCCAAAATAGACTGTAGAGATGGTTTGTGGGAGGTAAGTTCTCTCTGCTTTTGCTTATCTGGACATTGTTTAATCCCTCCTTCAAATTTAAATGATAATATTGCTGGATAAAGTAATCTTGGTTCAAGGCCCTTATGTTTCATTGCATTAAATACTTCATGCCACTCCCTTCTGGCCTGTAAAGTTTCTGTTGAGAAGTCTGATGATAGCCTGATGGACTTTCCTTTGTATGTGATGTTATTTCTCTCTCTGGCTGCTTTTAATAATCTGTTCTTATCCTTGATCTTTGCCATTTTAGTTACTATATGTCTTGGTGTTGTCTTCCTTGGGTCCCTTGTGTTGGGAGGTCTGTGCATCTCCATGGCCTGAGAGACTATCTCCTTCCCCAGATTGGGGAAGTTTTCAGCAATTATCTCTTCAAAGACACTTTCTATCCCCTTTTCTCTCTCTTCTTCTTCTTGTACCCCTATGATGCGAACATTGTTGTGTTTGGATTGGTCACACAGTTCTCTCAATATTTTTTCATTCTTAGAGACCTTTTTTTCTCTCTGTGCCTCATCTTCTTTGTATTCCTCTTCTCTAATTTCTATTACATTTATCATCTCCTCCACCGTATCTAATCTGGTTTAATACCCTCCATTGTGCTCTTCAATGATAGGATCTCTGACTAGAATTCATTCCTGAGTTCTTGAATATCTTTCCGTATCTCCATGAGCACATTAATTGTTTTTATTTTGAACTCCCTTTCAGGAAGATTCATAATATTGATGTCATTTAAATCTTTCTCTGGAGTTGTATTAATAATTTTACTCTGAACCAGGTTCCTTTGGCATTTCATATTTGTATATGGCGCCCTCTAGTCTCCAGGAACTCTACTTTCTGGAGCTGTTCGGTCCCTGAAGTAATGTTGGGGGTTGCAGGGGAGTGGTATTGGTGCCTGGGGGGAGGAAAGAGCTGTTTCCTGCTTCTTGGCTGCTGTACCTGTCTTCACTGCCTGAACCAGTGGGCCGAGCACACAGGTATAAGCCTCTATGCTTTGCATTTGTAGTTGCTTTGGACAGATCTTCCCTCTGTCTGGCCTAATGCCAGGGTAGGGTTTGTCGGTTTGTGACCCAGGTGGGGCTGGCTGGGAGAAAGGTGCAGTAGGCTGCCTATTATGGAGGGGGTCCCTGGAGCTGTGTAGCCAGTCAGGGAGCTGGAGCACCTGAACATCATAAAAGCTCCCAACCTGCTGGGCAGAGTGTACCCAGACAGTTTTGTCTACCTGTCCTTTCTCCTGAGCAGTAAGCTCTGTGCCATCCTTGCCCCTTTAGCAGCCCTTTTGCTAAGGGCTTCCTTGTTAGGAAGTCCCTCGGTCTGCCCACCTTTCTTTTGTCCCAGAGCAGCCAGATATGGATCCCTGCTTTCCACAAGCAGCTGGAATCTCAGTCTCCCCAGGAATTCTGCCTGTTTTAGCTTTCCAACCCCCTAATCTCGAGAGTATCATGCAAGAACCATGAAATGTAGTTTTGTGCTCACAGAGCAGATCTCTGGAGTTAGGTATTCAGCAGTCCCAGGCCTCCACTCCCTCCTCACTCCATTTCTCTTCCTCCTGCCAGTGAGCTGGGGTGGAGGAAGGGCTTGGGTCCTGCTGGGTCACAGCTTTGGTACATTACCCTGTTCTGTGAGGTGTGCTCTTTTCTCCAGGTGTATGCAGTCTGGCGCAGTCCTCTTTCCTGTTGCTCTCTCAGGATTAGTTGTGTTAATTATATTTTCATATTATATGCGCTTTTAGGAGGAAGCCTCTGTCTCACCTCTCATGCTGCCATATTTCATGTTTTCACTTTCTCAATTATAACCAGACAGGCCTTTAATATGGGAGAGGCTGGTGCCTCAGGTGGTGGCCTTGGCAACAGATAGGCTCTTGGCCCCACTCCCTCATAGTCTCCCCACACCTCCTCCACCATCTTGGAGCTGAAGGCACTGCTCCTTCCTCCCCCTCTCCCACAACCTTCTGCAATGCGGACTCTCCTGCTGCCTCCCCCTCACTGCTGCTAAGGAATTTTCCAGGAGCATGACCTGTCCTATCAATAACTCTCTTCCTTAAGGGCATCCCATAGGTCATTACCCAGCTCCTCTAAGTGAGGCTGAAGTGTGTCTCTTTCCTGCCAAAGTCCCTTTCTCTCCTCAGTAACCCTCTCTCTCTCCTCAATAATCCTCTCTCTCTCCTCAATAACACTCTTCACTATCAGGACAAAAAGAGATCCTATAATGCCAGCTGCTACACTGCCACTCAGGGCCCCTAAGCAATCTTCTATTTGATGGAAGACTAATTCTGCAGCTTCTGGAGTCTCCATCCTTCCCCAATTCCGGGGGAGACCCCACCACTCTAGGAGGTACTTTACCCTAGACCACTCCCCACTAGGGGCTCCCCAGGTGGAAGCCCCACATATAGAGGGTTTCCAAGTGAAGCTGCACCCTCTACCACTGGTGCCATTGGGTCCTCCCCATCATCCCTAGAGGCAGCCTGCCCAAGGGTTACACCCATTTAGACAGATTTCAGGTTCAGAGGTCCTGCTGACTACCCCCAGATGTAACTCCAGGTGGGGGGAATCCCAGGGCAAAATACCTTTAAAGCCGAAATCAGTCAAAGGGAGAAATATAGTTTAAGAAACCCATTTATTCTTTTTTAAAATTATTATTTTTATTTATTTATTTATTATTTTGTTACAATTAATCTACAATTACGTGAATAACATTATGTTTACTAGGCTTCCCCCTTCACCAAGTCTCCCCCATGCCCCCATTACAGTCACTGTCCATCAGCGAAGTAAGATGCTGTAGAATCACTACCTGTCTTCACTGTGTCGCATAGCCCTCCCATGTCCCCCTACATTAAACTTGCTAATCGTAATGCCCCCTTTCTTTTTCTCCACCCTTATCCTTCCCTTCCCACCCATCCTCCCTAGTCCCTTTCCCTTTGGTAACTGTTATTCCATTCTTGGGTTCTGTGATTCTGTTGCTATTTTGTTCCTTCAGTTTTTCTTTGTTCTTATACTCCACATATGAGTGAAATTATTTGATATTTGTCTTTCTCTGCCTGGCTTATTTCACTGAGCATAATACCCTCTAGCTCCATCCATGTTGTTGCAAATGGTAGGATTTCTTTTCTTCTTATGGCTGAATAATATTCCATTGTGTATATGTACCACCTCTTCTTTATCCATTCATCTACTGATGGACACTTAGGTTACTTCCATTTCTTGGCTATTGTAAATAGTGCTACCATAAACATAGGGATGCATATGTCTTTTTCAAACTGGTCTGCTGCATTCTTAGGTAAATTCCTAGAAGTAGAATTCCTGGGTCAAATGGTATTTCTATTTTGAGCTGTTTTAGGAACCTCCATACTGCTTTCCACAATGGTTAAACTAATTTTACATTCCCACCAGCAGTGTAGGAGGGTTCCCCTTTCTCCACAACCTTGCCAACATTTGTTGTTGTTTGTCTTTTGGATGGTGGCGATCCTTACTGGTGTGAGGTGATATCTCATTGTGGTTTTAATTTGCATTTCTCTGATGACTACTGATGTGGAGCATCTTTTCATGTGTCTGTTGGCCATCTGAATTTCTTCTTTGGAGAACTGTTCAGCTCCTCTGCCCATTTTTTAATTGGATTATTTGCTTTTTGTTTGTTGAGGTGTGTGAGCTCTTTATACATTGTTGATGTCAACCCTTTATTAGATCTGTCATTTATGAATATATTCTCCCATACTGTAGGATGCCTTTTTGTTGTATTGATGGTGTCCTTCCCCGTACAGAAGCTTTTCAGCTTGATATAATCCCACTTGTTAATTTTTGCTTTTGTTTCCCTTGCCCGGGGAGATATGTTCATGAAGAAGTTGCTCATGTTTATGTCCAAGAGATTTTTACCTATGTTTTTTTCTAGGAGTTTTATGAGAAACCCATTTATTCTTTACAAGCAGTCGTCCCGACTCTCTCTTGACCAGGCTGAAGCAGAAGAGAGAGCCCCACCCAACCTCTCCGGCCCAGATAAACCCTCGCACATCCTTGTAATCAAATTACGTACTGGTATTGAGATGGACTAAGTGTCTCCACCCCTTGGAAAAACCCTGTGATATGCAGATGCACTACAGCCAGGTGAGAGATTCTGGAAATATTACAATTTTAACCACAGTTGGCTTCCTGTATAAATTATAGAATAAGTGGCATTAAAATCTCCAACTATAACTGTTGATTGTCTAGTTCTCCTTTTGGTGTTTCAATTTTTGCTTCATATATTTTAATTCCTCTTTTTAAGTAACATACACAGGATTTATTTTTATATCTTTCTGGTTAATACATGAAATTCCCATAATATATGAAACTCCAATAAAATTCTTTAATTTCATGTCTCATTTGGTTGATATGAATATTCTTACAGCAGCCTTATGATTAGCATATGGACAATGTGGTTTTTATGAATTTATACTTTCACTATTTGCATTTTGTTTAAAATATGTCTCTTGAAATGGCAAATAATTGGATCTAAAAAAATTGCTTCTGAGTATATCTATCTTTAAATGAGTATTTAATCTATTTATGTAGCTATTATATAATTACTGATATGCTAATAAATCCAATATTTAGTCTTTTACATATTGCCCCAAGTACCTTAATTAATCCAAATATTTTTAAGTTAACTTTCTAATTAATAATAAAATTTTTATTTTTTATGGCTATCAAAGAATTAATAAAAATTTGCATTTGTATCTTTTTAAAGAAAGTATATCTGAAAAATATAATGTCAATATTGACCTATGAATTATTTTTTCTACAGAGGAGTAGATTTTTAAATCTTTCCACATTGATACAGGCATGATATATATATGTATGTATAAAAATATGTATAAAAATAAATATTATTATATACATATGTATATATGTATAAAATAAAGATTACTTATAAAATGTATAAAAATAAATTATTTCTCTTAACTGTTATATGGAATTCTATTTTATGGTTATAAATCATAGTATTTATTCATTTCTATGAACATTTAGGTGGCTTTCTTTTTCCTTTGTATTATGCTGTCATAAATTCTATTATGCTTTCTAATACATATGAATAGCTTTCTACAGTTTCCTTGAGCATAAACACAAGAACCATTCCAGGAAATATGCCTATACTTAGAATTCCATTTTAGTGTTTTATGAGATATTGCCATATTGCAATATCCAAAATTCTTGTTCCAATTTATTTCTACAGCAATGTATAGTGTTCCTATTTCCCAGCATTCTTGCTAACACGTCACCATTCTTGACAATTTTATGATGATTCTTGTTTGAATTTTCATTTTTCAGATAGCTGAGCATTTTGTTAGTCTATTTGGGTTTCCTCTTATGATTATTATCTGTTCATATTCTTTGTCCATTTTCTGTGGGTTTATTTTTCTTTTTCTAATAGATTTTTGAAGGTTTCAAAAATATTCTGTATATGAATTTAGTTACCTTTATCTTTTGTGTCTCTTACTTTCAATGTTGATTATGTTTTTGTTGACTATACATTTTTAATTTTGATGTAAAATTTATCAAATGTGTTTTTATCATTTTTCTTTTTGATTTTTATAAAAGAAAATCTTCCTTACCACCAGTATTATGAACTTATTTCTATATTTTCTTCTAATGTGTCAAATTTTATATTTTACCTATATATCTTAATGTAGCTGGACCTTATTAAGGTTGAGATCTAACTTTATTTTTTCCATGTAGAACACCAACAACTGAATAAGTCTTCCTTTTGTCTGATTTGTAATGCTATTCCTACCACTTTCTAGCTGTGTGACTTGGTCAAGTTACTTAATGTCTCTGTAAAATGGTAATAATAATATTTTCCACATAGGGTTATTGTGAGTTATAAATTATGTGTGTATTTATGTGCACATATGGTTACTTCTATGTTTAAGTCATTATTGCATTATGTCATATTGATGATCCTATTCTTTGGAAGTAAGCATTTACCTAAAGGTCATTAGATGAAGAGTATACAATTTTAGGGGCAGTGCATATTTTCATGATTAGCCCAAGAGTTGGTCCCTTTAAGAGCCAGCCCTTTAATCTTACCCTGCTCATTTGACATAAAGGAAGCACATTTTGACATAGATAATATATAAAAACTACATAAAAATCTGTTGTGTACAGAAATGCTGTAAGCATGATAATTTCTTTGAAGAAATCACTACTGACTAAAAAAAAATATTTTTCTTTAGTATGAATGAAAATGACAGTTGACACAATGCCAAAATGCCCAGCCCTTCAATTTCAGAAGCACTAAGAGAAGCCAGCAATTAATTTTGAATTTGACACAGTGGCAGAAATTACAGATGGAGAGGGGACCAATCATTTCTACAGAAAAATTGGGCTCATTTGACTCTACCTTTTTTAAGAATAAAGATGTGAACCTAGGTCTATCTGACTTCAAAATCTTAGCTCTAACTATACAAAGGTATAGGAAGAAAGGAAGGATGGAAGATCCCTACTTGTGTATAGAATATGAAAAATACATGAGATGATACATCAGAAGGATCTAGATTTGAATTCTGCCTGTGTCACTAACAGACCTGTGACCTTCCCTACTTTCCTTCTCACTAAATTGGGAACAATAATAACGACCTTATAAGGTTGTTGGGGAAAATTAAGATAATGTTTGTGATGCTCTTGACATGTCCAGTGCTATCAATGTTAGTTTTTATCTTCTTTCCTGAGAAATTGTGTAGCCTGTATGATTAGCAAGATTAAACTATCTCCAGCTTCTTTGTGCAAATCATTTCTACAGAAAAATTGGACTCATTTCATTCCACCATTTTTAAGAATAAAGGATTGCAGCAAAATAAAAGATGACTTTGAGACTTGGATACAGAAATAGCAGCCTAATTCTGAGCACATAACACACACATGTGCATGTGTGCACACACGTCTGCTTTCCTAGATATTGTCCTTTGACTCAGTCCCAAGGTTCTGTCTCCTTATTAGATCTTGTTCCCAGATTCCTAAAATGTCACGCCTGGGATGATTCAAACTTTGACCAGTATAAAAAATTCTAGAATGACAAGACAATGTCATGATATTATGTTACGATGCTATATTTATGGCATAATTTAATTATAGGTACTAGCAAACAGGTGTGGAAAGTATTTAAAGAGAAAGTTCCCCCTCATTCCTCTGAAAATATGATTTTAAATTCCTCTTTAGACAAGAATAAACTTGGAATGGTTGGCCTGACTCAGGTCACAGGGAGCCTCAATTATACCTCAAGATGTAGTGTGATCCAAGAGACAGTATTTAGAGTATAAAGCCAGCAGGATAGTCTAAATTTGGGATGATGACTGTCAGCCCAATCTGTATTCTCGGAGAACACAGTGCTCATCATTTCAGCATACAAACTTGTAAAATGGAACAGCAGAATGTCTGCAAACTGCTTCAGGAATCATAAACCACAATCTGAGGGAAATTGTCCCAGTAGCAATAATGAGATTTTTTATGGATGCTGAAGCAAAAAAACCCTGAGCCTGTGTTGCACTCAGTGATATATATATATTTTTGGTGATATTTTTAATGAGTTAGATCAGATTTGCATGTCAGAATTTCAGTTTTTACATCCAGCACATGTCAGTTTTCAGCTGAAACTTTTTTAGACATTTATTGTCAGTATTATGTCACTTTATAACCACAGCTCTTTCAGCTGAAACCCAGTTAATTCATATTCAGTGTACATTTCTCTTTTTCATTTAGGAGTCCCCTGAATTGGAATTGGAACTCTGTGTGTATGTGTGTGTGTAATTTTTAGCTAAATACAAAGAGAATGTCTTTCAATATATTTCATGTGACTAGGTACACTAATGACGTGGGAAAGGGTTACCTAGTGGAGGCTGAGGCCATGTAATGTGCGGTCAGGAAGGGTCAGTGTTTCAGTTTACATGGTAATTCCATTTTCAGATGGGGCACCAAAATGGGGATTGCTTTCCTAGTAAAAGGCTTGGGTTATAATTTCACTCATCAATGATGTGAGGACTGAAAAATAAGAAATTGGTATTTTTGTCAGGAGGAATTTTGCCAGGAGTTGGGAGAAAATAAGCACCATTAGAAATACAATGGACTGTTTTTAATGTGAAAATTGAGCAAGTACATCATTAAGTTGAGCAAGTACATCATCACAGGTGGAAAGCAAGGACCCTGATCTTCATAAGGCAGAAACAACATGAAACACAAGAGGAATCAGCAGGATGGAGACAATGCACAAAGAGAGAGGATACAGGTGGCATCTTCATCCCAACAGAGACTGAGCTTTCCTCTGTGACACATGCTCCACTGTGTACCATTCAGGGTAGTCTGTGTATTTAAGTAGCCACTTAGTATATACATATATTTAGTTAAGTATACATTTCTTGTCTCATAGCATGGATTCAGTCATTCTCAACTAATGTATATTTCCATAAAAAACCCAAGGAGCAAGTCCCTTTGCTCAGACCAGGAACCAGCCTCATGTTAGGATATGCTCTATATTGCACATTAATAACCAGATAGGTGCCCCTTGCCATGTCCAGCATACATTCTCTGGTAGCATCGAGCAGTGTTTTCTGCATATTCAAAGGCTAAGAAAGAAAATGAACTACTGTTTTGCTATACCAAGGAGTGAGATGTACCACAATCATGATACTCTGTGTTACATAAGGAAAACCATAGAGTCATTCTTGAGTCTGGTCCCTCCTTCATTCCTACCACAGGACAGTCTATCAAGCTCCATAGGCTCCACCTCAAAAGTGTAACCCAAATTGACCACTTCTTGATAATTCTGCTGCCACCATCCCTGACCAAATGATCCTACAGCAGGCCCCCGAGTGGTCTCTTGAATTCTGCTATTGCCCCTATATTCTTTTCTTTTTTTAATGAGTGAGTCAAATTTTATTTTTAATTAAAACTTTAAAAATAAAATTGTATATATATATAAAGGATACAACATGATGTTTTGATATAAATATAGTGAAATAATTACTAGTCAAACCAATTAATTTATCCATCTCACACAGTTGCCAGTGTGTGTGTGTGTGTGTGTGTGTGTGTGTGTGTGTGTGTGTGTGTGTGTGTGTGTGTTGGTAAGAGCTCCTGCAATGGACTCTTTTAGCAAATGTCCAGTATACATTTTTTGTTTTTTCCCCACACAGCAACTGAAGTGATATTTTTAAAAATAACAATCATATTGTGTCATTTCCCTCCTAAAAGTCTTCCAGCAGCTTTCCATTAAAATTTGAGTGCACCTCGAACTCTTTGCTACAGGCCCAGAAGGCTCTTGGTATTCTGGCCCTGTCCCCCTCTCGTCATCCCTTCTCCCTCCTTCCCTGACTCACTACTGTGCAGCCACAGGGTCCTGCCCCTGTCTTGTGACATGGCATTCCCACTTCCTTCTTCAGATCTTTGTACTAGGAGTCTCCTCTGCCCTCACTGTACCCCTCCAAGACCTTCTTTACTTGACTGCCTTCACCTCAGTATTCTTGTCTCAGTGGAAATCTCACCTCCTCTGAAAATGGTTTTCCCACTTGCCACATTGTAGTAGCCACAGACAGACAGCACACGCACTCTCTTGCCCCACTCCCCGGTTTTGTTGCCTGCATAGGAATGGTTACTGTGAAAAGCTATTTTATGCAGTATGTGTGTTTGCACACTTACATGATTGGTATCTATCATGTCTCTCCTTCCTCAACAGAATATGGGCTTTGTGATGGCAGAGACTTTGTCTTTTTTACTACATTCTGGCACTGAAAACATACGGGCACATAGTTTGATGTATGTGGCAGATAAACAGTAGCCTGAAAATACTTGAATGATGTGTAGGTCATATTTTATAAAGGGAGAGGAAATTTTAACTTCCTACAGGTTCTTTCCTAGGGGGGGCAGATTATTTGTATAGAAGACATACTTTTATAAGTCACTGCTGTGGCCAGTGAGGCCTCGAGGATATCCTTAAACAATAAAAATAGTTGCTAAGTTGCTATACATGAAGCAAAGGATTCACTTTACTCCTCAAAGAAAGGAGAAGGAAGTGAATACAGAGAAGGCCTGAGAGGGAAGTGAAAAGACTGAAGGCTAAGCAGTCCACAGTACTGCTCATCTTTCTGTGGTCTGCATATATCCATTTTGGATTTGTGAAATGCTTGCTAGCAATGGTTTCAATGCAGAGAACAGTGCAGAGGTCTATTTGACATCTGCATCAACACAATGGGCCAAGACTTAGAAGTAGGAGTTGCCATGAGAAAATAAGTCTCTGGAAAGCTAATGAAATCTAGAGAGAAGGTTCAGACTTTGCCAGGTCACAGAATTGGAATAAATCTAAATATACACTGCTTCAAGCTCCCAGAGGCAAAGGTCCTGAACTCCTACCTAAATTTCGTTTACATTTCACATATGTTAATGCTAACACAAGGTCCACTAAGTGCTTCCAAAGGCCAATCATGAATTCTGCCACAATGTGAGCTTGCAGGCAGGTGTCTGTTTTCACAGTGACACAGCCTGCTGCCAGTCCTTAATGGGAGACCAGTGTCCTCTCATACTTATGAGCCAGTCATATATGTCTTTCAAAATGGTTAAAGTATGTGTTGAAACACCCCTTCTCCCCCCTGCTGCCACAAACTGCCTTTTTAAATGCATGTTTAGAAACTGATATCTTTGGGTATTTCCAGAGTTACAGTTTTGAAATATGTGTAATAAAAATAGTGAATATTTAGGAAAGCGGTTATTAGCTGAAAGTTTAAAAAAGTATGTTTCAAAAGCCCTACTTGGTTCTGAAGCCCAACGAATATACACGCACATGCATATTGAAGTCTATGGAACATATTATATATATTTGATGGGTGTTTTGAGATTTTTTTTTCTGAGAATTTTTAAATTCATAAGACATAAAAAAAATTAAATTTGCAAGACTGGAGAAGCAAGAGAGTGTAGAGAAAGTGTGCAAAAGCAATTTGGTACTGCTGGAGTGTGGTCACTGTGCCTTCCCAGCTCTCTGTTGTGGGCCTTGCTCCAGTAATGGTATTTAGCCTCAGTACCAAAGAAACTCAGTTTATCTGTAAAGTCAGAAGCAGTTATCCACCCCTGGGTATGGCTGAGTTAACTGGATGCATGTAAGCATTGATTATTCAGGCAGGAGTGTGGGGGTGGCTGCAAATGTTCCCACATTTAAGGCTTTGTGCAGATCTACAGGGAACTGAAAAAGACAAGCTTTTTTTTTGTCTGTGTAGGAAGTGTACACGTAGGAAGTGCATAGGGGCTGGTTTTATGAATGTGAATTTCACATGCGCTTTTATGTGAGCTTAAGTTTAAGTGGGCAACTCTTGCTTTTAGTTATCCGTAGGGTCACTTTTAATTCTTCAGTGATTTTGTTCTCTTTTTCCTTTCTATTTCAATACTATGCACAAACGTAGGAGTAAATTTTTCTTTTAAATTGACATTGAGGTTGTTTCCTAGACTCTTAAAAGTAAGATTCTAAAGCAGAAAAAGACATCGCTCAAGGTCAAGATTCATGGCCCAGTTACAAGGCCTTTTCAGCCTACCAATGATCTATGCTATAATCATGCCTCTCTCTGCATCTCTACATTTTTATGAAGCATCTTGGGGAACAGTACTATGCAGGGATGTCTCAGACCATCTATGTAACATCACAAGCCAATATTTATTTTGTTTCTACAACATGCAGAGCTTGGGGGAAATTCTGAATCTTGTCTCTTCCTATGCACTGTCCGGGAAAGGGATGCAGTCCTCTTCTTATTCTTCTAGGTCTTCAGGTTCATCCAGGGCACTGTAATGCCCAACACTCCACCATGGCTTTGTCTGGGAGAGGAAGAGGGATCTTCTAAACTTTTCGGATCCTCTCTAATCCTTTTCTCTCTCATTGGACTCCACAACATTCTAGGCATTTGTCCTTACTTGAAATTATCTTGTGCATTTTTATGCTGACTTTGTTGTCAATCTTTGATCACTACAAAGTAAAATCCATGAGATCAAGGCTTTTGTCTCTTTCACCTCTGAATTTCTAGTACCAAGAATAATGACTATCATCACACAGCAGGCACTCATTAAATATTTTTTGAATAAATAAATAGGATCGGGGAGAAGGTTTATTTAGCAATGGATAGAATGGCTTAAAAAGAGCAGATGGGATTTTAAAAAATTAACTCTCCAGATGGATTTCAGTATCAGTAACAGGTTCCTTTGCTTTTATTTCAGTGTAATTCCATGGATGCAGAGAGATTAATACTCTTTTTGAAAAGGGAACCTCACTAAGAGACAAAAATATGCCAAGTGACTAAAATATGGGAGTGGACTAAAAAGTGTGAGATGTGTGTCAATGAGGGAATGAAGAGAAGGACATTTAGGGAAAAACAACAGTGACTGTGTTTGAAGATGAGAGGCTATGATCCTAAGTTATTACCCAGAACAGGATTCTGAATTATGAGAAACTGTTCTCAGCTGAATATTCTGCTACATAGTTAAGAAAGGCAAACACAAGTGGAGCCCAAATCAGAACCTGCATTAGAAAGTGCATGCAAGCATTGCCCTATCCATGTGCTAAATCAGGAAGAGCATATCCATGTAAGTAATGAAATAACAACACATGCAAGTTGTTGAATTTTACAAGTTGTGACAATTACTAGGAATTCCTTGGGTAATCTTGATTTTTGCATCTTAAGAAAAGTTATAATATTGCTGGAAAAGGTTGAGAAAGTGGCAACTGCAGTGATCTCTTTGACTCAGTGTGTATGAAGAGGCTGTTAAATTGATACTGACTTAAAAATATTAGGGTCTTTAGAGAGTTGAGAGATAAGGAATATGGATGGATACAGATGAATCAAGAAATATGAACAAAGTCAAATTGTGATAAAAGGAAAAGGAAAATATATTGAGTACTGATTAAAAGAGCAAGGCCCAACTGTATGCTCTCTACAAGAGATGCACTTGTAATATAAAACAGGTAGGTTGAAAATAAATTGAGTGGATAAACAAAGATATATTATGCAAACAGTAAGCATAGGAAACGTGGTGTCTATATTAATATCAGGTAAAGTAGATTTCTAGACAAAGAGTAGTAACAGATAAAAAGGCATGTTAGGGACAATTCAACAGGAAGACATAAAAGTCATTAATGTGTATGCACCTCAGAGCATCAAAATACATGGAACAAAGACAGATGGAATTGAAGGGAAACATAGACAAATCCACAATCACAGTGGGAGATTTAAGAATCCCTTCTTTCATAATTGATAGCACAATTTCACAGAAAATCAGTAAAAGCATTGGGTTTCTGAACACATTATCAACTACTTGTACTTACTTGGTATAGAACACTGCTACCACAATGGCAGAATGTAGTCTTTTCAAGTACACGTTATAGAAACCAAAACAGAGTATATCATGGGCCATAAAATGAGCCTCAGTAAATTTTAAAAGACTAAAATCATACAGAGTATGTTCCCTGGTCACAGTGGAGTTATATTAGAAATTAAGAACATTAAGATAGCTACAGAAAATGCCAAGCATTTGGAAAGAAATAACATACTTCTAAACAACTCATGGGTCAAAGAAAAATTACAAGGGGATTCAGAAAATATTTTTAAGTGGATGGTAAAGAAAATACATATCATCATTTGTACAATGAAACTTAAAACAAGTTTTAGAAGAAAACGTATAACTTTTAATGATTATACTAGAAAAGAAGGCTTTAAAACCAATTTATTGACAATTTCACCTTAAGAATCTGGAAAATGTAAATTCAAAGGTAGTAGAAAGAAGGTAATAGTCTAGTCAAGAGTAAAAATAAGTAGACAACTGACAAGCAGTAGAGAAAATTAACATACTGTAGTCTCCCCTTATCCAAGGGGGATACATATGAAGACCCACAGTGCATGCTTGAAACTGCAGATAGTGCCAATCTCTATAAATACTATGTTTTTTTCTACACATAGATACCTATGGTAAGGTTTAATTTATAAATCAGGCACAACAGTAGAAAACTAGCAACATTAACTAATAATAAAATAGAACAATTATAACAATGTACTGTAATAAAAGTTTTGTGAATGTGTTGTCTCTCTATATTCAAAATATCCTATTGTACTGTACTCACCCTACTTCTTCTAGTGATGATACAAGATGACAAAATGCCTACGTGATGAGAGGCAGTGGGGGGAATGACGTGGGCACTGTGATGTAGCATTAGGCTATGAAGGACCTTCTGATGATACGTCAGCAGGAGGTTCAACTGCTTTGAGATCACAGACCCACAGGTAACTGAAACCATGGATAAGGGGGGACCACTATAGTCAGGTACAGATTCTTTGAACAAGCAACAAAATTGAAAAGCCCTTAACTAAATGGATTGAAAAAAGAAAGAACACAAATTACCAATAACAGACATGAAAGAATGGTCCTCACTCTAGGTCTAGCTGATATTAAAAGAATAGTAAAGAAACATGAATAGTGTTTTGCCAAAAATTTTGTTAATTTAGATGAAACAAATTATTTGAAAACCATAACTTACTGATTCAAGATGTGAAAGAAAATTTAATAGCACTCTTAGTTGAGAAAATTATGATGGTTACCTTAAACATAGATGAAAAAGTTTTTGTTTTTATTTTTTGTGTGTGTGTGCTGTATGTATAAACTGTTATTTTACAGAACAATAATCTCACTTGTTATACAGTCTTCCTTTAAAATACAAGTGTATTTTAATACTCTTAAGCCTCTGGGTATTGGGTTCAGTTAAATGAACATCATATAAGGCTGAATAAATGAACAATGGGAAGAAATCTCACTTCTTATTAACAATACCTAAAAACCCTTTGTTGGAATTAAAATGTGAAAATTTTCTATTTTATTTAACACTTTTTCCAAGAGCCTTTATTATTCTATTAGTATATATTTATATGAATTTTAATTCCCCTTACAAGCATAACAGCTGAGCTTTGTTTATACATGTATGGATGAGCAAAATAACAAAAACCACAAGCCAAAATATGGAAACTCAGCTATACATATTTTGTATAAATAAATTCTACCTGGTTACTTTCTTCTAAAATTTTTCTAAAGGGTCAATGTCAGTAAACTGAACACAGAAATTTCTTTGAAAATGGCACATTTCAAGGTCTTATATTATTTTTGCTGGATCTACCCCAACAGATACTTGTAATTGTTTAAGGAGAAGCTGAAGAGATGAATATATAACAGGGAGTGTGACAGGTATAAAAAAAACATCTCATAATGTTTACCAAAATGACCTGCTAGGGACTCATAGTCAATGCATTCCAGAGACTGAAAACCATGGGAACCATGTTTTACCTTGTTTTCTTGTAATACAACCAAGTCAAAGAATAGTAAGTTCTCCCACTTTTGACTCTAAATGGAAATTATCTGCTCTTACCAGATTGCAGGATCCTCATTAATTGAGTCTAAACACGGCCCTGGCCGGCTCTGCAGTCTGTCACTTTGTGGGTATTAGTAGAACAGAGTTGTTTGTTCTTATTCTGGGAGTGAATGGATAAAAAATAGCAGGATACAAAAAGCCTCACTGGAGGGGCAAGAATCAAGCAAGAGTACGTATTAAGCCTCACTGTTTACAGAACACATGTATACCATGGGCAGGCAGATGACACAAAAGAGCAGAAATAAATCATAATGCATAGACCAAGTTTTGCATTTATGGGAAAATTTGCCAAAATTCCAGAATATTGCAAATATAATGGTAAATGGAATAATGTAATGTTAGTTCAGTAAACTGAGGGTGTCAATAAGTAGGAATAAAAATAGATTTGTCCAAGTAACATGTTCAAGAATATAGGCCAGAGTTTAATGGAAAAAGAGGAGTTGGTGGACTGGGGCAGGCAGAAGGAAGGAGCATGGTGCTGGCCTCCTTTAACTGGTGTCCTTAAGGGCACAATAAAATCTAGAAGTTCTTAGAATTTCAATGGAGACATCCTGGAATGTTTGTAGTTCTCTATGCTCTATGGAGAGACAAATAATAAATGGTTTTGAAATGCATAAAATATTATGGTTGAGCTTCCCTCAAATAGGTTCCTTTCAGGTGAATGGCTCAATTTCACCACTCAGCTCCTTGGCACAAGAGACAGAACCTGGACCTGGGGTGAAATTACCTTGGGGCGTTCACAGACTACTGAGCTCTTGGGGTCCCTAAGGACCATGCACTCAGTCATTTAGAGCCATTGGATATCGTTCTGTACCTTTGGATGTAAAGAAAGGGTTATCACAGTTAGGATAACCCAGGTGAATACACACTTCTATTCCTCATCCAGAGAAGGGAGGGGTGTTTGGAGAGGGCTAGAACTGTAGGGACTAGCTGGGTGTGAGTAAGCCACAGAGAACAGGATGTGTGCGAACTATGTACTCTGATTTAATTCCAAAATTTATTACACAAAGAGCAATTGTAAATTAGCAAAGATCTCAGTCTAAATATAGGTAATCTATTATTTTTTATATCAAAAGGCTGCTTGAATATTTGCCACCTCAATTATGCACAGGGGTCACAGGACCTTATTCTGGGAGCCTCTTCTAACTCGTTCAAAGGGGAGGAACTTTGCTCGGTGGCTCTGCAGTCACACAAGTCCATCTCTGGCCCAGTCAACAAACCATGTAATACCAGCAGGTCCAAAGCCATACTTACTATTGTCCAGGTGTCTTCTTAAAAAGAACCCAAATAGCTGTCAATTATTCACAGTAAGTGGGTGTGTAAGGTGGGAATCACAATGACAGAAGTCCACAGCTATATGAGTGTGCTTAGGCTGACATACCACAGACTGGGTGACGTAGACACATAAATCAATGCTCTTGTATTTCTGGAGCCCTGAAGTCTAAGATCAAGGTGTCAGAGGTTTGGTTTCTTCTCAGGCCTCACTGTCTGGACTTCTTACATGGGCTTTCCTCTCTATGGGTCTATGTCCAAATTCTCCCTTCATATAAGGACATCAGTCATATTGGATTAGGGCCCACCCTAGGGACCACATTTTAACTAAATTGCCTCTTTAAAGTCCTTTTCTGTTAAGTACAATTACATTCGGAGGTACTGGGGGTTAGGGCTTCAACATATGCATTTGGGTGGGGGCATACAGTTCAGCACAGAACAACAGGTATGCAGGAGCTTCTCTTTAGCCAAATGTTTCACCTTTTCTCATGACTGAACTTGTTAAAACTGTCAATAAATCACCAAAAATATTTGGCTTGAGTTCAAAGTATCCTTCTATCTGCCCAGTTGGCTGTGAAGAACTAGAATTATGGCCAGGAAACACACAGATGGCTCCCTGAATTGAACTGACTCAAATCAAAAACACCAAAAACATATTCATTGTACAGTTTTGCTGTTTAGTTGTACTGCAGCTCTCCACTAAAAAGTGCACAATATAATAACATACATATTGCCTATGTCAGCCATAATGAATAAACTTGACAGATTAAGTTTCAAATGTACATAAGGTCTTCATTTAGGAATTTTTATTTCTCTTTAAAGGAAACATGAATTTTGAGGTCATTCCTATGTTGTGGAAAACATCATTATTTTACTAAATAACAGACTCAGAGCATTCAATGTCTTTGCCTTCACAAATGCTGTGAAATCCTGACACCCTGAGTGTAACTCCAGGGAAAGGATATCCTGGGGCAAAATACCTCTAAAACTGAAATCAGTCAGAGGGAGAAATGAAGTTTAAAACCTGTTTATTGCTTACAAACTGCAGTCTGGGGCTATCTCTTTCTCCTACTCTGGCAGAAGCAAGCAAGCCCTCCCCCTCACCTCTCAGGTTCAGAGAAGCTCTCGGTTGCCCAGGTAATTACCCACTGATATGGAGATGAACTACTATCCACCCCTGAGGAATGCCTATTGATATGCAGATGCACTAAAGCTAGGCTAGATATTCTGGAAATATTACAACTTTATCCACACTGAGTGATCTATTTCTACTGATGTGCACAGCTGCAATGGTGAGAAAATAGAAAAAAAATCCCACTGTTCAAGAGATTTTGAATATTTCAAGAGCACTCCCTTCTGGTTGGAATTCCCATGCCAGGATTTACTTTGTAATGTTAAACTGAAAAAAGATGAATTTGTCATTATGATATGGAAATTAATTTGCCATGACTGAATTGTTCCTACCACTTGATGTTTCTCAAAAGAGAATACGGAAAACCAGAATCTAATCATTAAGTGCTAGCTTCAAGTATCTTTTCAATGGGAATTTTATTCGTAGGCACAACAAATTGGACAATCAATGGGGTAATAGGAGCTACTTATCTCTTATTAGAGGCTGAAAACTTTGTATCCTGTGCACAGTGGAGGGTTCATGTCAATACGATTTCCATGGGTTTTGAGGTTTCATAGACAGTGTTCCTTAGAAGTATGGGTTGGCTCACAAACCATACATATAAGGTGAGATAGCCTTCCATTACCAGAAATCTCTATGGCACATGGGTCTTCCCTAAGGTACTTTATGAAAGGAAAGGAGCGACACACAGCAGCAATTCACCGGAGAATTCCGCTTTATTAGGGAACGGTGTTGGGTTATATAGGAAGGGGCATGGGGTGATTGTGGTGTCACTTCTACGGGGCTGGTGGCTATTGACTAGGTGCTGGGATTGGGAGGGGGGAGAGAGGTGATTGGGCTTCAGGTGGCTCCAGCGGGAACCGAGGACTCGGAAGAGAAGCAGGAGGTTCGCCATCTTATGGGTGGGGGCCCTTCATTCCCCCCTTTCTCCTCTATGGGGTTGTGGACGTTGCTTTCTCTCTGACTGCTTCCTGCTGAACGGGGGCGGAGAAGGGGGTGAGGGCTTGAGGACTGGGAGGAAAGGGTGGATAGGACTCCCCACAGTAAGGACGAGTAGATGTGGACTTCTTCAGGTTGGAAATCAATGAAGGTTCCCTGTAACCATAGGTCGAGGACTTGTTGATTCCAATGGTGCCAAGAGGATACGGGTGCCAGAAGCCAGGCGTCTGTGGCCATTGTTTCCAGGAATAGTTTCCAGCGGAGAGAGGGGTCCATCTCAGCGTGTGGTGAGGAGGTTACGTGAGGGTGAGGGATCTTCTGTGGCTAAAAGCTGGTAGTTCCTGAGTAAAAGCTGGTTGAAAGTTTGATTAGAGATTTTACCAACTTGGGATTTGATAAACTTTATTATACAAGGCAAGAAGAGACAGGCGAGGAGAATGATTATTATAGGGCCTGCAATGGGCCAAAACCAGGTAAGGAAGGGGTTTGTTAGTATTGAAGAGAATGGGTGGAGGAGTAATACTGTGGGTACCGGGAGTTACCCATGTAGTGAATGGCGCAAGACCAGTAGGGACATCCCCCATAGGTGTCTGGCCATCACCTGCAACAGGCTTGTTTTTGGTCATAGAGGAAGCAGAAGTAGGGAGAATAAAGGTAGCTGCTAGTGAACACTTCGGTGGAGGGAGGAAAGTGGAGGTATAAAGGCTCAGAGCAGCCTTTCAGAGGGCAGTCTGATGTGGCAATGAGGGCAGTAATTTTTGTTTGATGCTGTGTGTAAGTCTGTCTGACTTTGAATCGCCATACAAAGGAGGCTGGGGTGGCGGGGAAGACAATAGGAATGAGGAAAAAAAGCGAGAGAGAGCGAGGGAGCAGTAAAGGAGGAAAAAGTCATGATTCAGGTATGGATGGCAAAGGGGGTGAACGGGATTTTGGAGGAAAGAGGACAGTAAGGTCAGGAGTCTGGAGGGAGGGAGAGTCTGTAAACTTTTGTAGGTTAAGAGATCCTTTAGGTGATGTGGGGACAGAATGGTAAGGGGCGCCCCGAATGTCAGTTTATGAGCTTCCTTCTGCAAGAGCTGTCCAGCGGCTAATGCCCGTAGGCAGGGGGCCCATCCCCGAACTGTGGGGTCTAATTGCTTGGAAAGATAAGCTACTGGGGCAAAGGATGGGCCATAATATTGGCCTAGGACTCCTAGAGCTTGACTGGACCTCTCATGAATGTATAATGAGGAGGGCTTCGACAAATCAGGAAGATGGAGAGCTGGGGCTTCCACAAGGGCTCCACGAAGCTTAATGAAGGAGTGTCAGGGTGAAGAGGATAATGGTTCTTCAGGGGGGCCCTTGCTGAGGTCGTATAGGGGTCTTGCCAACAGGGAGAAGTTAGGGATCCACACTCTAAAATACCCAGCCAGGCCTAGAAAGGAAAGGATTTCTGTGTTGATTTTGGGAACGGGCAGGTCAGAGAGGAGCTGTTTTCTGTCTAAGGTAATGGACTTTCTTTGTTGAGATAGAAGAAATCCGAGGTAAGTGACAGAAGGGGAAGAGATTTGAGCTTTGACAGGGGATACCCGGTAACCTCTGGAAGCTAGAAGGTTAAGTAGGGAGGCAGTGTCAAGTTGAGACTGTTCCCACGAGGGACTGCAGAGTAGAAGATCGTCCACGTATTGTAATAAGGTGGACTCAGAGTGATCATGATGAAACTGTTTGAAGTCCTGAGCTAGGACCTGTCCAAAAATATGGGGACTATCTCGGGAGCCTTTTGGCAAAACTGTCCAAGTGAGTTGTTCAGAATGTCTTGTGTATGGGTCCGTCCAGGTAAAGGCGAAAAAATCTTGGGAGGAGGGGTCCAGAGGGATAGAAAAAAAAAATGCGTCCTTGAGATCTAGGACTGAGAAGTGGGAGGCCGAGGCAGGGATCTGCGATAAAAGGGTGTATGGATTTGGGACTAAGGGATAGATAGGGACGATGCCCATGTTAATGAGGCGGAGGTCTTGGACAAGGCGGAAAGATCCGTTGGTTTTTTTAACAGCTAATATGGGGGTATTAAACAGGGAGTGAGTGGGTCTGAGGTAATTTTTGTTTAAAAGATTTTGAATGATGGGTTGGAGGCCTATGAGGGCTGAAGTGGTTAGGGGGTATTGGGCCTGACACATATACTGAGAGGGGTCACGTAATTTGATAGAGGCAGGAGGACATAGAGCCATGGAGGGGCTTGTAATGTCCCAAACTTTGGGATTTACAGGGTGTTTGAGGGCGGAACTGGAGCTTTCATTGGGTAGAGGGGGGTCGTCAGCTATGAGGGCCATTAGAAAGGGAGTACTGGGGGCTGTGGGAGTGGATATAGTTATGGAAACATGGAGGAGAGAAAGGATGTCTTGTCCTAGTAAGGGGATGGGACACTGGGGCATAACCAGGAAGGAGTGGGAGAAAGGTATGGGATTGTCTTGGATTGTGCATAAAAGGGGGGGGTTTAATGGGAAAATCTGTTTACCTCCTATCCCGACTATAGGAGGAATGGCAGGCGTGGTAGGGCCCCGGTATTCCCGCAAGACTGAGAAGGTGGCTCTTGTATCTAGGAGGAAGGAGATGGGGTGACCGTCTACTATTAAAGTAACCCTGGGCTCCTGTTTGGTGATGGAAATGGTCGGGCGAGAAGCCCCTGGGCCCCATCAATCTTCTTCTGCCAGCCCCATTATGGAGGGCTTAGGATGGGGGTTGTTCGTCCAGCCTCCCCTTTGGGTGGCTGGGCAATCAGACCCCGAGTGGCCCTTTTTGTGGCATCTGGGGCATAGGGTGGTAGCCCTTGACTAATGTCCTTCTTTTCCGCACTTGAAACAAGCTCCTGTGGGGGGCTTGTTTGTAGAGGAGTGCCCAGGTTCTGGTTTTATCAGCTGGGCCAACATTTGGAAATTGGCCTGATCAGCCTTTTGTTTACGGTGTTCTTTCTCCTCCTCCCGGTTATGGAAGACTTTAAAGGCCACTGTTAGGATCTCAGTCTGTGGGGTAGCGGGGCCCTGTTCTAACTTTTTGAGTTTAGCTTTAATGTCGGGGTAGCTTTGAGCTAGGAAGTATGTCATAAGGACATGTCTCCCGTCAGGTGTTTCTGGGTCCAGGCTGGTATACTGTAATAGGGCTTGAGTGAGTCTGTCTAAGAACTCGGAGGGAGCTTTTGAAAATTGACTACTTTACGAGCTGCCTTTTTCAGACCTGCTATTAAGCAGGAGGCAAAAATATCTCGAGAGTGGAGACTCACAGCGGTGTTATAATCCCAGGGTGGCTCTTGTTCGGGGACAGTGGTGGGGCCAGGGGGATAGGTGGGGTCAGTCCTGTGGTTTTCGGTGGTGTGTGTTTAGGCGAAGTCCCAAACTTGTCTGCGCTCTTCAGGAAGGAGGGTATTGGCCAGGAGCATGAAAATGTCATGATGTGTGAGGCTGTATGGCTGGAGGGTCCATTGAAACTCCTTGATATATGTCGTGTTATCAGTGGAAAAGGAACCTAGGCGTTTCTCCAGTTGGGCTCTTTCTCCTAAGGAGAAAGGGACGTGAATGCACATGATGCCTTTGGATTGTGCTACTTCTCGAAGGGGGGCAATAATTTTGGGAGGCCCTTGGGGCTGAGTCTGAGGAGGACTGAAGGGTTCTGGCTCAGTCTGTGAGGGAGAAACAGGTGATGGGGGCAAAGACAGAGGAGGCTCCTGGAAATTAGTTGGAGGGGGGCTGAAAGGCTCTGGCTTGAACTGCAAGGGGGGTGAGGTGGGGGAGGAGATGGTGGTGGAGGAAGGGGGAGGGGTTGTTGTAGGAGAGGAGGGGGAAGGGAGTGAACGGGAGGCTTCTGCGGTGGAGACGGCTTGCAGGCTAGGAGAACTTGGGGGTAGGCGGGGGGAGGAGGCAGAAAGCTTCGGTATAGGGAATCTCCTTCCAGTTTTTCAGGCGCTGGCAGTAAAGAGATCGCGAGTGATGTTAGGATCAAGAGTTTCCCCTGCGGGCCATTGGTTGTTATTGTTTAGGGGCTATGTAGGCCAATCTTGGGAGCAGTATTTGTGGAGAAGTTTTGGTTTTATATCAGGCATCAGGGAGAGGGTGGCTAGATACTTGAGCAGGCATTCAAGAGGTGAACTTCCAGGGAGGGATGAGGAGGCTCCCATGGCTAAAGGACAGAGAAGGAGACAAACAGGGGAAGACGAACGGAGATCCTCGGACTGGGAGCAGACCGCAAGGAGACAAAGGGAGTCCCCGATGGTCCTTGGTGGTCTGCAGAAACTCGTATATGAGTCAGAATTTCTTAGGAAGTGTGGGTCGTCACCCAGACTTCTCTAAGAAGGCAGAGTGCTGGAGTCCGAGGTACCTAGTACTAGGAATTTTCGGCGGAAGGAATGGAAGGAGGAGGGGGGGAGAAAGGGAGCGTTCTCATCCGCAAAGGAGTCACCTCGTTTATGGCTGTTGGAGGAGGGGCCTGAGGGTCCGCCGCAGCCGTGAAGGCCTAAGGCGGGGAGAGTTCCCTCCTCGTCCCCGAGCATCAGGGCCTTGCCGGACGATCACGGTCAATGGCGCTGCGATAGCTCGGGGAAGAGCAGCCCGCTCCGGGGGAAAACATACCCAAAGGCCAGAGAGGAGTGGTGAGTGTGAGGAGCCAGCGCCGGAAAAAGAGGACGAGGGCAAGCTGCTGCTGGTGTCGGGGGGAAGACAGGGCCCAGTTGGGGTGTCCCATCTCCCGGGTTTCGGCACCAATGAAAGGAAAGGAGCAACACACAGCAGCAATTCACAGGAGAATTCCGCTTTATTAGGGAAAGGTGCTGGGTTATATAGGAAGGGGCATGGGGTGATT
This sequence comes from Manis pentadactyla, assembly GCF_030020395.1. Lineage (NCBI taxonomy): Eukaryota > Metazoa > Chordata > Mammalia > Pholidota > Manidae > Manis > Manis pentadactyla. The sequence continues at coordinate 55,912,964 of NC_080028.1, read as the reverse complement.
GTGGTGTCACTTCTACGGGGCTGGTGGCTATTGGCTAGGTGCTGGGATTGGGGGGGGGGAGAGAGGTGATTGGGCTTCAGGTGGCACCAGCGGGAACCGAGGACTCGGAAGAGAAGCAGGAGGTTCGCCATCTTATGGGTGGGGGCCCTTCACTTTATATACCTCATGTCTTCAAGTGTGGTTATTGGTATATATGACTTACTTGGCCTTTTTAGCTTGAGCTCACAGAGGCAGGGACTTTTCCTTATTCACCAGTCTGTCAAACCCTGGGGCATTACAATATCCCCCAGAGCACTTTGTGCTCTTCCTGTGTGGCCATTAGCTTACTGTTTTATGATACCCTATGTAAATACTCATCTATTCTACTATTCTGCAAACTCCTGAGAGCAAACTTGTTCACCCTTGCATCATTTGTTGGGACCACAGCTATCATTTGTTGAGCCCTTACTGCTAAACACTTTCTCCTCAGCATCTCGGAGAGAAGATAAAAATATATATATATTCTTTTCAATGTACAGATAAGGAAAGTAAAGTTTAGGAATGGTTACAACTTTTCCCAAGGCTATACAGTTAGTACTTTGTTTTTGAAGAGCAGTACTGGTTTTGAACAGCGTATTTCTGGAGTTACATGCCCTAGGACTACGTTTGTTGAGTTGTCTTTGAGAATCAGAGAAAACTTTTAGAAGTTACTGGTTCTAAGTAATTCTGTTTTGCCACTATTGCCAACAAAATAGCTAGTTGCCAGTTAATTACCCCAAAGTTTTATTTTACCAGATGGCAAGAAGAAGAATATGAAAAGGAAACTGATGGATAACTGGGATGTTTTATTGTTGTTCTTTTTTTTTTTATATCAAACAAAGCACTAGTCCTGTATTACCAGATATATAGGATTTTTATAGAAATTTCTAGAAAGAGGGAGGCTACAAAATTCCAGGACACATTGATCTCCAAGTGGCCAAAAACAGCAAATCCAATCAAGTGTTGCTCTCAGTCCTTCCCATCTTTGAGATGGTGCTGGCCTCTCAGATTAAGGACAAGGGTGTGGTGGAGCAACTCTGCATTGAAGGAACAATTCCTTCCCCTCCTCCCCCCATCCCCATACACAGCATGTCACCCAGATTTTCAGCAAAAGATTGCAGAGCTTTTAACTGCCACACCCATGGACACTTGGAGAAATCTAAGTAAATAAAGAGTAAGTTGAAAGTAATACTGTCTTGTGCTTCAAAAATGCCCACAAATTGTTCTGGAAGCAAAAGAAAAAAAGGGCCACTGAAGCTGGGAAAGATCTGGAGACAGATTTCCATCAATCTACAGCCATTGCCCCACTGAAATAGGCTTGGCCAAAAAGAGAACTTTGAGGCCAGGGGAATGGAGTGGAGACACATACATGTTTCCCTGTGCCTCTAACAGGGAAATCAGGGCCATGCTGAGGACTGCAGCCCATAGGAAATAGACTGTTTCCTCAGGAAACAGAAATGGGTTCTCTTTACTATAAAATGATAATTGCCAGAGGTTCAAAGGTTGCCTTATTTTAGGAAGAGAAAGTATAAAGAAAATGTCTTTTTTTTTTTGCCAAGCAAAAAGCATATTTTTTTTTTTTGAGAGGGCATCTCTCATATTTATTGATCAAATGATTGTTACCAACAATAAAATTCTGTATAGGGGACTCAATGCACAATCATTAATCCACCCCAAGCCTAATTCTCATCAGTCTCTAATCTTCTGAAGCATAACGAATTCTTACATGGTGAGCAAATTCTTACATAGTGAATAAGTTCTTACATGGTGAACAGTACAAGGGCAGTCATCACAGAAACTTTCGGTTTTGATCACGCATTATGAACTATAAACAATCAGGTCAAATATGAATATTCGTTTGATTTTTATACTTGATTTATATGTGAATCCCACATTTCTCCCTTATTATTATAATTATTATAATTATTATTTTTTTAAATAAAATGCTGAACTGGTAGGTAGATGCAAGATAAAGGTAGAAAACATAGTTTAGTGCTGTAAGAGAGCAAATGTAGATGATCAGGCATGTGCCTGTAGACTAAGTGTCTCTCTCTCAAAATACATATTGTACTCTACTCACCTCTCTTCTTCTTCTTATGATGTGAGATGATGAAATGCCTATGTGATAAGATGAAGTGGGGGAATGACGTAGGCATTGTGACATAGAGTTAGGCTGTTATTGACCATCTGATGTCTGTTTCCGGACTGCTGTTGACTGTGGGTAACTGAAACAACAGAAAGTGAAACCAGAGATTAGCGAGGATTACTGTATATCATTCCCTTGCTTGGAACCCTTCAATTTCTTATCACATTTAGCAAAAATTCTCAAGATTCTTGCTATCACCTAAGAGGCCCTGCAGGTGGTGGCCTCTGGCGAACTTTACAACCTCACCTGATATATTAATATGCTCTCACCTCAGGCCATTAGCACTTCCATTTCCCTTGCCTAGAAGGCAAGTTTTTATGATAGACCTCTGAATGATTTGTCCCTCCTTCATTCAAGCCTCTGCTCAAATATCATCTCTTCAAAGAGGCCTTTCAGGTCTTATATAAAATAAGTTACATCTTTCATTTTATACAAAATAACTATTCCCTCTCTGACTCCCAAATCCTTTGACTTATGCAGCTTTGTTTTCTGCAGGGGGGTGAGGGGATAACATTTATCACTATTTGATATTCTACTATATGTTTTTTTGTTCTTTCTTCTATAGCCTCCATGAAGATGAGAACCTTCCCCCACCCTACTCCCGGAGTATCTTTTCCCTGCCTAATGTTCTTAAAACAGGTATAATGCTTAAAACAGTATGGTAGTGTAGCAATACATGTTCATTAAATTGAATGAAAGATGCATGAATGAACTGCTCTTAGGATTATTTGTTGTGAAGATTGAGTAAGATAATATATGGTACATGTTCAAAGAAAGTTGATTTATAAAAAGATTAAATGAGACTGAAGTGAATTTTAAAATATTGCCCAGGGCCAGCCCTGTATTTATATTATACAGGTACATACTGGCATCCATACCATATAAGACTTATTAAATTTTCAAGACTTTATAAAATAGGACATCATTTTTAGATTTTTCTCTAACCCATTACAATGAAGTCTTATGAACTTGTTATTTTGAAAGAAAATGTTTTCTTACGGCAAAGAGGATAATATCAGGATAAAAAGCAAGCCATCAGTGTAATAACTAATTATATTGGTATTTTCTTAAACAACTCGAAAATCATGGCCTTGAGTTTTTAAATTATCCTAGATGTAAGAAATCTCAGGAGACCTTTTTCCTTATTTTTGTACCATAATTTATTATAAGGTATTTTACTAGGCCTGTGAGGCTATAAACATGTGAGTTTTAAACCCTTGAGAAATGTATAAACTAAGAGGGGAGATATGTTATTATTATGTGGGGTAGAAAAACATACGCACCCCAAGTGGTTAGAGATGAAATGCCCTGGGAGTTCAGACTGGGTGGAGACATTTCCTGGTGAGAGGGAGTGGGGGTGTCATTACAGTCATTTGCAAAAGGTAAGTTGTTCAGACAGCTGGAGTTAATATAAGGCAAATAACTAACTGGGGTGTCAGGACAGGAATCACTATTCCAATTTCTTTAAGTGAACCAGTGTACATTTGGAGTAAGAATCACCGTGTCCAACCTCTCTGAAATCTTTGGCAAAGCAGGTCAAAAAAAGAGACACTTGAAGTGTGGGCTGATCCAGGAAGGCCAGCTAGACCCAGGCATGGAGCACCTGGAGGAACTACACCAAACCAAAGGTTATAGGTGAAAGTTCTGAGAAGGTTCACAGCTTAATGACTTCATAGGACACAAGACAGAAGTCTAAGAATTTTAAATTCAATTCAGGTCTGATCACAGTGAGTGGTACTGCAAGGGAATGTGCTCTGGTTACAGACTTTATTATTATTAATAAGAACTGCATTTGATTATGAAACTTTTTAAAGGGCATTAAAGAAGTTGGCAACAGAGCCAAAATTAGAAAGAACTCTTGGTTCTTTCTCCTATGTTTAGACATATTTAGTCATAAGTTTTCTTTACAAACTGTGATACTCATGTAGTTGAATTGTTTTCCAAATTTTAAAACAAGCCAGCTTGGATGGATAGACTCAGACCATAATAATAACAGCTACCATCTCCTCAATACCTACTTTGTTCCAGGCACTATTTAGCACTACACAAATACTATTTTTAACCCTACTAACAGTGAAAAGTAGGCATTCCAGTCCACGTTTTTCTTGGATGAGAAAGTGGAGGATTAAAGCTTTTTTCTAATTAATCACATGCTTTGTGAACCAGAATTTGTGCCCCAATAGATATGCTACCAAGCATATGCTATGAAGTTGGTCAATACACCTTTACTGAGGTCCAACTATGCTAAAAGCACTTGAAGTCACACATACACTGGCAAACCTTTTGCATTGCAGGTGCCACAGCTCTTTGGCTTAGCACCTTACCTAACAGGTCTGTAGGCTACATAAGGTGAGAGGTTGTGCTGTCTACCTGGACCTATCCACACTTGGATTTGGCTTCCAAAACAGTCTTCTCTGCCTGTTATGCTAAGCAAGGAAAGAGCAGTGCTGTTTCATGTTATGCTCATCCAGACATACAGGTGATGCCCAGCGGTATTCATAGTAAGAACTAACATTGTCGACCGTACATCAGTATTGCTCCAAGGGATTTTTGCATGTAATCTTTATAAGAACTTTGTGGAGTAGGTATTAATATTCCCTCCCTTTACACATGAGGACAGTGAAATACAGAGACATCTAGTCACCATACATCTGGTAAGTAGAGTAGCATTTAAATCAATAGCCCTGTTCTAGAGACTGGGCTGCGAATCCTTCTGCTCTACTCTTAGCAGAAGAGTAGGTGAAGGCAGTGAGGCTGTTCAAGGATAAATCATTTTTAACGGGGCCAGATAGACCCTGATGCTCTGATGCCTGATAAAAGCAGAAGTTTTACTTCCCTTCCTTGCTTCCCTTTCCCGTATTGTCTTCAAATTTTAAAATAATACAAATAACACATTTCCTTGTAAATATACATCATTACAAAGGTACCTAAAGAGATAATATTCTATGTCCCCTCTGCCTTATTGTCTACTGTCCACCTTATCCAGAGGTGGGGCTCCATTTAGAACTTCCTCTAGGAATACATGTATGTCCTTATTCAGTTATACACTTTGATTTCTCCCTTGATGTGCGTACATGAATGTAAATGCATTCATACAAAGTATGTACAATGGGACTCGCTTTCTGCAAGAGCCCCAGCCTACCTTGGGGCTCTTTCCCTGTAGGTATATATTCACCTTCCTCATTCCTTGTGACTACTCTGCATATGCAAATAAAGATGTACCATAATTTACTGAGCTATATGTATAGCTTGGTTAATATGTTTTTATATTCATTAAATAAAATATAAAAAGTTTATATATCAAATATATTGAAATACTATATATTTACTTCTATATTTTAATGTATTTATTCATTTAACATATTCTACATATATTATTTTTAGACTATATACTTTTTTTGTTATTTCAGAGGATGCTGAGATAAATATACTTGTATAATTTGTCTGTGTGTGTATATGAATTGTTCTTTTGAATACTTATGAGTAGAACTGCTGGGTCTAAGAAAACAATGGCATATTTTCATTGAAACCACTAATTGCCCACCAAGTAAGCAGTAGCAATTTAATGTAACCCAGTCTTGTCTGAATGCCTATTTCCCCATCTCTCAGCACTTGATTTTAACTATTTAAAAATTGTGTTCGTTTCATGGCCAATAATAAATATTTTTACACGATTTTTTTTTACCAAGCTGGCTATCTTTTCAGATGTTATTGGTTGTTTCTTTATCTCTCTTTCCATCTTTTCATTGTATCTTTTGCCCATTTTTCTATTGGTTTGTTTATTCTTATTCATAGAGGCTTTTATATTTTTTAGATATTAAATGTGTATTCATGAATACATTGCTAATATTTTTCCCCATCAGTTGCTGGTCTTTTTTTCCTGCTTTATTGAGGTATAAATGACAACTAAAATTGTGCATTATTTAAAGTGTGTTTTAATTGTGTATATCTATGAACACATACTTTTCCAGCCAGTTTTTTTTAGGGTTAAATCCATCAGTGTTTTAAGATGTTGGGTCCTTTGTTGCTTAGAAGAATCTTCACTGTGCAAAATTATTTTTAAAAATTCCAACATGTTCTTCCAATATTTTTTATAATTCAGTTTCTTTTCCCATTTGCAGACAGATTTAAAAAAAAATGAGGTCAAGGGCAGTCTCCCATAGCCTTATACAATGTAAGAAACCAACGCAAGCATTCCATTTCTGACCTCAGCATTTAGGAGTTTGTGGTGGTGTTGAGGATCTCAATTTACGTGCATAGGGAGGGTCCCTCTTCTGCCGCAGGCACAGAGTTTAGCTATTCTAAGCTCAGCAAGTATGTGGATTAGTTTTTCTCATGTTATTTGAGCATTACAGTGTGTCATGACTGAAATACTTTCCAGTAGAAATTGTTCTCTTTTGATCTGGGAGCCGTGGGAAGGATCATGTCTCAGGACAGCCATCATGGTTAAAATCTGATGGGTTCATGGAAATGACTTGACTAATGATTTCAAGGAGAAAACATATGGAGGCTGGTGGGGGAATTCCACAGACTGTTAGCACTGGAAGAAATCTGGTTCAATGTCTGTAATTCTATGTGCCTGTATGTCTTTAATGACAAATGAGGAAACTGAGGCATGAAAGTATCATTTGTCTAAGATCATCCAGCCAGAAGGACAATGATAAAACTGTGATGAACAGGAAAACTTGCTAGGCTTAGCAACAAACTGGACCTTGCTGTGCTGACCTTTTAGCATTTCTAACATTTGGGAAAAATTTCAATCTTTGAGGTTGTTGAGAATCCCATCCCAAAATATGAAAGAATAAATATAACCCTGTAAATACTCCCTCTAACTCATTTGTAAGAGGAAAGTCCTCTTCCTTACACCCTGGAGGACCTCAGAGCTGTGAGGTTTTAGCTTACATTCAAATTGTATTGCTTTTTCCCCCTCATTTTCAAAATACTTTCTCCTGCATGATCTCATTTGATTCTCACTTGAATTTGCCTCAATAAAGTTAAAAATAGCAAACATCCTGCTGGCTTTTGGATATCACCAGAACATATGATCACCACATACTACTACTTTTTCACCATCCCACTACCTTAGACTTCTAATAACGAGTACTTTTCTTTCTTAAGGCAGGTTGTTGGTTTTCTCAGTAAAACACTAAGGCAGTGCCTGGCACCCTGTAGGAAATCAAACAAAAAAAATGCCCTTTTATAAATGTGTGTATTTCTTTATTTATGAGAATAGGATATATTTTTACAAAAGGATATACTGAAAAGTCACAAAGAACCCCTGTCACCATTCCCACAGGGATACATAGGCACCTAGCAGCTGATTTAGAAATAGAGTGTGTCTGTCTGTTTTCTTTCTAGTTCCATGATCCAGGAATCAGTCAGGGTCTCTGTACCTGGAAGCCCCATTCTGGCTTTTGGGAGCTAATCAAAGGTGTGCTTAATAAAGTGTTTTCCACACTTGAAAATAAAGAAAATCACAACCCACAATAAGAACCATACTTAATAACACATGCATTACAAGAAATGATTCTTATCCTTGCTATATGAGATAAACCCTAATGCTCCTGTTGTGTTTCTGTTTGTAGCAGTCCACTAAACAAGCACATATATATTTTATCTCCCCAACTCAATTCAATTTAAGAATATTTCTTGTTTTTCTTGTTGTAAAAGTTATATAGAGACTTTTGGTTAAATGTGGGACTAAATACTCAGTTTGCAGGAGCCTCCTGGCAGCCTTGCTCTCCTAACCCCTATCATGATAAAGAAATTTAAATAAAAGGGCAAAATCACAAGGACTGAGAGGAGAAAATAGCTGGGCAGTAGATGGGCAAGTGATAACAGATTTAGCTGAAGCCATTCCTTGGGAAAAGCACAGAAGCCCAATGTCTCCTGCTACAGAATCTCAATGACACCAAGAATGGAGATCCCGGTGGCTACAGAAACCAGTGCTAAAACCTGGGCTCCCTTCACCAAGAGGGGAGTCGGCAGCTGCATTTGTCCAGAGCATGTGCCTCTCCACCCAGGAATTTTCTACCTGGGGTGAGAGAGGTGGAGTAGACTCTTTCACAGAGACAGCCACAGAATCTCTGCTTTCCACTCCACCTCTCATTCCTGCCTGTACCACAGCTATTTCCCAGGGAGGAGTCCCTCTAGGGGATCTGAAGGGCTGTCTTCTCAGCTTTGTGCCTTTCTGCATGCATTTCGCTATAGCTTTCTCTGCCATGCTTCATTGGCAGCGCCTTCCCCCACTTTCAGTCTCTCTGAAATGGGTAGAGAGCTTTTGTTAGCTAATGGCTTTTCTTGTTTGCTTTGTGTGTTTTTAAGCCTTTGTTATTATTATCATCAGTATTTTTCATTTAATGAGGGTTTAGAAAAGAGATCAGGTAAGAGCATGTGCTTATACTGAACAGGAATTCACAGATAAATTTTTGTTGGTTAATATCTGTATATCCAAATGAATATACAGGTAAGTTGTAAAGCACAATGATAACCCACCTCCTAATCTTGGAATTAGGACATCGATAAATCTGATGACGCACCTCCTCAATTGCACCTCCCTCCTTTTAACCCAGAGGCTGCCGCTGTCCTGGGTTGTGTGTTTACTGTGCATGTGCTCTCTTTGACAGCTTTATTACATCGTGTATACTTGCTTGCTAGTTAGGATTTTTTTTTAAAGTATCATTTATATACAATCTTATGTTGGTTTCAAATATACAGCACAGTGGTTCAACTTTCACCCATATTATCAAGTCCTCACCCTCTCCAGTGCAGTCACTGTCCATTAACATAATAAGATGTTACAGAATCATTAACTATATTCTCTGTGCTGTACTACTGTCTCTGTGACCAACCTATATTGTGGTTGAGAATTATTGTGCCCCTTAAACCCTTTTGCCCTACTCAACTCCTCCCCCTTTGTAAATACTAGTCCCTTCTCAGTGTCTATAAGTCTACTGCTATTTTGTTTCTTCTCTTTTTCTTTGTTTTTATACTCCACAAATGAAGAAAATCATTTGGTATTTGTCTTTCTCTGCCTGGCTTATTTCACTGAGCCTAATACCCTCTGATCCATCCATGTTGTTGCAAATGGCAGGATTTCTTTTAATGGCTGAATAATATTCCATTGTGTATATGCACCACATCTTCTTTATCCATTCATCTACTAATGGACACTTAGATTACTTCCATATCTTGGCTATTGCAAATAGGTCTGCAATAAACATGGGAATCCACATGCCTTTTCAATCAGGGATCTTGTTTTCTTCACGTGAGTTCCTAGGAGTGGAATTCCTGGGCCAAATGCTATTTCTAGTTTGTTTTCTGAGGAGCCTCCATATAGCTTCCCACAATGGTTCCAACAATTTACATTCCTATAACAGTGTAAGAGGGTTTGTTAGAAGGTTTTATAAACATCGAATCATATGTAATCTTTTGTGACTTGTCTTTATTTAGCATTTTGTTTCTAAAATCATCTCTGTTGATGTGATGATACCTCTTTTATTTTCGCTGCTGTTGTAGTGTGGATATGCTGCCATTTATTTAGTTATTTCCCTGACCAGTGGGTCATCCCCAATATTTCTATTTTTCTTTCTTTTTAAATTTATGAACAGTGTTTTTATGAAAGTCTTCTGCATGCTATCTGATACAGATATGCCAGAACTTCTCTGGTTTAGGAATGGAATTACTGAGTTGTAGGATATGCATGTGTTCAGCCTTACATGATAATGCCACATTGTTTTCCACAAATTTGTTTGCCAATTTACACTTCTAAAAACAAGTTCTCATTTTTGCACATTCTTGATCAAACTTTGCATTGTCAGACTTTAAATTTTTTCCTATTCTCCAAGTATAAAATGGTTTTCCACAGATCGTAACTGTACAGCTAGATGCATTTTCACAAAATGAACACATGGATCAAGAAACAAGCACCCAGTGACCACCCCTTCCCCAATACTCCTTTCAATTTACTACATCCCTAAGGAACCCCTTATCCCAACTTCTAACAGCATAGGTTAGTTTACACATGCACATTTTGTGTGTGTGTCTGGCTGCTTGCCTCAGTGTTATGTTGAGATCCATGCATATTGTGCATGTGGTATTAATTTTGCATCACCAGCAGGCTCACTCTGACTCCACCCCTTCCTCTCTTTTTGATCTATGACTCAACACATTTGGGATACAGAGGTTTAGAACTGCTGCCCTAAGCAGCTTAGAGATATGAGTTCTATTGTCCTGCCCTAAACACAGAATGGGAGATGAGCCATAGAGCAAAGAGATTAGAAGTCAGATAGCCAGTGGACAAGAGGAAGAAGGAACAGGGCAGGTCAGTCCAGGACAGCATCTGTCAGTGGCCCAGGAGCATCTGCATCTCGGGCCACATTGGTGGTCAGCGGCTCTAAGTACACTTAAATAAGCAGGCTTCTTCCACTAGGTAGGGTGCTGAGGACTGAATAGTAAACAAAGCTTTCCTTCAGGAAGCTCAGAATAAGGGTTAGAGGATGGACATAGAAACAAACAACTAATCTGCAATAAAAAGTGATTTATAAGCTGAAAGTATAGCACCTAGAAGGAGTTTCTTTGCTTGGGAGGGAGGGATTCAGAAAGGACATGTCCTAGGAAGATCTGTGTGCCTTAGTTTTTAAAGGATAAGGAATAGTTTACTATTTGAACAGAAGTATAAAAACAGAAGAGTTTCCAGACAAGGGAACAATGTGCAAAGAAATGAGGTTTGGTAGAGCATTGTTCAATTCTGGGTGTGAAAGCCTTTCACTAAAAAGGCAGCAGAGTAGGTATGAGGATACTGAATGTGGAAGACTCGGAAGAATTTTCATCGTGAAGATCTTTGTGTGCATGGCCCGGATTTAGGATTTACCCACTAACCCACTAAAGTGTTTTGTGTAGGAAATTACATTGGATTGGTGTTTTGGAGGAAGTGAGGAGGACTGACTGGTGAGTACAAGACTGGACAGAGGGTAATCCCAGCCCCATCTGCAGAAATTTCCTTGCTTACTTCATTCTTGCTCTGTTCTATTGCCCACCTGCTTCAGGCTCTTTGGCTAAGTGTCCTTCACACTGGATGCTTTTACTTAGGACTTGACAACAGAAAGTATTTTCTATGGTGGCTTAGGGAATGCAGATAAAGGGAAGATAATGAATTCTGTTGAAGGGCTTCATGGGAAGGTCAGGCCTAGGATGTGGGTTGGACTGCTGAAGAGGAAGGCATGAAGTCCTTAGGAGGCAAGGAGTTGAAGAAACTATTTAAGGATGAGTCAGCACCATGGGCACGGAATTCACCAGCAGGAATGGCAGGATTGAGTTGAAGAGGAAATATTGCAAGTTGGGTATGAGAGCCCTTGATGACTATGAGAAACTGACCAGTAGGGAAATGACAATGATGTGAATAGGTAATAGGTGTCCTTACCTATTAGCACGAGCCTGAAGGCAGATGCTTTCTGTGCAAGGGGGGAGAAAAGTCATCTGGAGGTGACACCGGGCCGCTAGGAGAATGCCGACATTGCTCTGAGTCCCATGGCCGTGCTGTGTGCAAGAAGGGTTGCCTCCATGGAAGACAGTACAAAGAAAGCAGTTTCATGGTGGGAAAGCCACATCCCATTAAAGTGAGGAAAGGAAAGAAATAAGAGGAAATATTTTTTAAAAACAACTATTCTTTGTTTTTTTTCACTGTGATGTTTAACTTTAAGTGTCAAGTTGGAGGGTGTAGATTCACGCTTAAACTGATGAATTTTGAGTAAGCAGATTGCCCTCCTTGATGTGAGTAGGCCTCACTGAATCCACCAGAGGTCTGGATGGAAAAGAGCAGCCTCCTCAAGCAGGAACGCGCTCCCCCCTGGGCCGCCTTTGGAAGTCAGAGGCCCCAGTGGCTCTGCTGAGTCTCCGGGCTGCCCGCCCACACTTTGGATTCCGGACTCACCGATCTCCATGATCTCACGAGCCAGTTCCTCATACTAAACGTTTTTGCACATGCACACATGCTGTTTGTCTCTTTCTCTGGAAAACCCTGAGTGATCCATTCCTTCCAGACTTTTCTCATATAGTATTTCACATAACCTCAATCTAATACATTCATCTTTCAGATTTTTCTTGTATGGTATTTCTCATAATCCTCAAGAGACTGAGGCTTCATAAGAGGTTGTTTACAAAGCAGCAGAGTTTCTAGAGGGCAAAAGGCAAGCAAAAGGCAAACATTTTAGAGGAAAGACAACTATGGGAGGCCAATTAAGTCTTTGGAGTTAGCGACACGGCATGGCGACTAGGAAATTTGTACGATGAGAAGCCCCATGATTTTAAACTAAATTACTCCTCTCTACACTAGAAATTGCAGACACAGGAGAACACAGAAAAACTCCAAAGGGTGTGACTCTAGTTGCAGCAGGCAGCCTTCCTTCGCACTTGAGGAAAGAGCTCCTGTCTGCCTCTAGCAGCCGGAGGGCTGAGACCTCTCCCGCCAGCCCTGGGTCTGTGCTGCAGGAGGGTCTAGGTCTAACAAGCCCCCTCAGAAACCTTTGATTTCTCCTCCCCTTCTCTGAACAGCAAGTCCAGGTGTGCTCATCTCTGGGGCACTGAGGGAGAGGATGCCTCCCTCTTGCTTTCCTGACCAGTGGTTTGCATCCTTGCTTCTGCTCTCAGGCGGAGGAAGCCGCTTTCCGCTGTCCGTACCTTACAGCTACAAGCAACACGTGATCCTTTTCTCAGTTTGCTTGGCTGCAACTAGCAATCCCTCTTCCATCAGAACTCATCTACCTGGGAAACCTGGTCACTACAATCATTTTCAGCCACACTGATGATTAAATGGCTTGTCTTTGAGGGTTCATAAAGGATTCTGCTGACCCCCAGATTTCTCCTGTTTTATACCACAGTGCCTGAAATTTCCACCATTAGTGACTTTTCAGTGACAGCAAGAAAAACTCCTTCCTGGTCTTTATTCCCCAAGCCTATACTATCGGAAGAAAGGAGAGCTGTGAATTAGAGATGATGTTTGATTATACCTAATTATCTTATTTCTTCCTAGGGCCCATTCTGAAAAGGAAGAAATTTATTATTTGCCTTATTCGCTCTGTTTTTCTTTTGCTAAAAAAGTTTAGTAATGCTTAGTAGTAAAGATGATGTTTTATCTAGGTGTTTCTGGTATTAGTCACCTATTATTCACATGCTTATAACAATACATTTACCAGTAATAATTCTTATTCTATGCAAGAGCGTGCTAGCACCAGCAACATTGTATAAAACCTTCTCTATGCCAGGATAATGCAGTTCATATATCTCAATGGGCCTTACAAATAAAGAATGTTTTAAGTGTCAGGTGAACATCTTCTCATGTGATATGCTGTCTGTTGCTTGTCTCATCATCAGTATCATCTCAGTGCCGGGTCTGCTGGACAATCATCTTTAGGGATAAGAGACTTTGAGTCAGTATTAAAATGCAAAATGAATAATCAACTCATTATCAAATACTACAAGTAAGAAGTTTTATCAGATTCAGTCTGGAAGCTGGAAGCAGTCAGGAGCCTGAGGGCCTGGGATCCAAGGAGGGCACCCTCTGCTGAGGAGTGAGATGGAAGGAGTGGAAGGAGATGGGAAATACTGGTAGTTTTCCCAGAGAGGAAGTAGGAAGACCTCTGGGGAGCCACAGTAGCATGAACACCTGGACCCCTGTGGGTTTCTGCTAGGTAAGAGGGTCAGAATGCTGGAAGGGATGGAGCCAGGCCCTGAACTGGGAAAAATGAGAGTGGCCGTCTTCCCTGTTTCGCCGGGGACCAGAAGCTTCCTCAACGCAGCCTGAGTGCCCTGGAAGCAGCAGCAGTGGCTGTCCTCAAACCGAGAACCTGGTTCTGCAAATCCTTTTGCTAGGTAGGTAGGGAGGAGGACGGCAGGAAGAGGGCAGTCTGGGCTCTGCAGGGAAACATGGAAAACGTGCACTCTTTTTAAAAGGTTTTAGTTGAAAGTTTCTGAGACAGAGTAGAATAGAAATTAAGAAGCAAAAGTAAAGTGGTAGGAAGGAAGGAGACACAGAAGAATGCTAAAGGCTAGGGGTACTGTGAATGGTGTATGAGAGGGAGAGAGAGAACTAGAGATAAAGCTGGAAAAAGAACTAGGACTAGAGCTAGACAGAGAGAGAGAGAGTGAGGAGCATCTCCACAGGTTTAAAGAGCAGAAACTTCTCAGGTGTGTGTACAGAACGAAGGTCCTAGAAACAATGCATTTATCTGAATTGAAGACCAGAATTGACATGGTGGTCATGTGACTGAATATAAAACACTGCCCAGTTTCGTGATGTAGCCTGAGAAAATAAACACTGATCTATTTGATGTTTTCTATTTCTGATTCATCTTGTTCTGTGATTAGAGACCTTTTCATAGAAAAACAATATTGTGGCTAAGAGTACATCTCAGAAATATTTCCTAATTTCATATAATTTCTAAGTGATTTCCCCCCAGTTTATATACATAAAAAATAAAGGTATGGGAATAAGCTACTTCATCTGTTGCCTGTAATGGTGATTTAACTGTTCTGGAACCTCTTACTTAGTGCATGTATTTCTTTGGTTTATGTTCCCCCTGTACCCTGGCCCTTTCAGCACTAATAAAAAGTTCAGATTAGTTTGGAATGTATTGTATCCCTCTTAATTTGGAGCCATGAACACTAATTGCAGCTATTATATTGCATGTGTCTTACCCTCATACCTAATGATACAATGACCTTTCATAGAACATTCTTTTGAGGAAAGCTCCAGACTTAGGGAGCCGAAGCACAGAATCAGCTGAATTAAACATGCACAGAAGGACTGAACCCAAAGGAGACTCTGGAAGGGTTTATTCCAGAAACAGATTAACCCCCTACCCCCACCCCACAAAAAACAGGGTAGATGTACCCTTGAAAAGTTGACCTTAACCAATTTGATGTAGTCAAGAAATATCTTAGAATCCCAGAGCACCCAGAAATCAGAGGTAGAAATAACTTAGAATTAAAAAGTTAGAAAAAACTTGGGAGGTGATTTGGCCACAGCTGCCTGGCTTTATGAAGATAAGGTATTAATATTTACACTGGGCAGATGAGAAGACTGAGGTCTGAGGCCACCCAGCAAGTTAATGGCCAAGGGAGAATTAAATCCTATGTTCCCATCTTTGGGACATGTTATCTAGAGTTAATAAAAAATTAAAAAGAAACATTTTCTAATGGTACTTTAGAAAAGCAGAGCCAAAACCCCAATGTATTAAATAAGAGTCCAGAAGGAAGATTCAGGGAAAGAACATCTATCTTATCAAAGGAATAACTTAGGAATTTCTGGCTCTATGACTAGCCCATGAGAACTTGAAGAAGAAAAAGTTTTCTTCAATGAAGGAGAGGGAAGAAGAAGAAATATTTTTCTTAAACATTAAAACTTTTAACGATGTGCACTCATATTTTTCTTCTCTATTATTTCACATAACCACAAATACCTTCACAGAAGCACAGTGCAGTTATTAACAGATCAAACAATGTGGCATTTTTTCTCCATTATAACCACATTGCTGCTGAAAGTTTCCCTCTGCTGTTGAGAGAAAGCATGTTTCCCTCTTTCCAATAGCACAAATATATTTCACATTCATATTCTGCTATTATACATTTCAAAATGATCACTGACACTCAACAGGAGGAAAGAGTTATGGACAAAATGACAAATTCTCTTTCCTGTTATACTGTGATGGAAAGATCAAATTTCTTCTTTGCTTAACATAAATTTTAATATATTAATCAAAAGTAGATGGGATAATTTTTTCTTTGTTTCATATTTCACTTTTTGTTTTGGAAACTTGGAAACTAAAATATGCTTTGAAGCAAATTTTCATAGGACTCATCATGGACAGGACAAGTTAAGTACACAATTATCTTTACAACTCAAAAGATTGGAATTGACCAAATACCGTAAGACTAAGAAGATAGGATATGATCTCCTGGTCAAAGAGAATCAAATAGAGTTATAGGATTTGAAGCAACTGCAAAGATTATATTTTTGCCCTTCTATTGAATTATAAGTAGATCTCAGGCTTTGTATTTAAATGCAGGATAAATACATGCTACTCAGAAAATTTTCTTGAATTTCCAGTTGGAAATGAAGAACCTAAGCAATTTTTAAGTAATTGAAGGAAATAAAAGTGTTTATCAATGGAAACTTTTGTGGACTAGTAGAATATCTCCATGAATAAGTTTCATTCGCTGCCTGTTCAAGATTTCTTTGAAACAAGATGATGAGCTAGGTAAAAATTTTCTTCTCTTCAGATTACTCTATTTTTCGATAATAATTGAATTGATAGAAGTGGTGCTTCATGAGATAGAACATGAAAGAAAGCCAGAATCTGATTCTTGGTAAAATCTCAGACATCAGTTAATATAGCTGCATTATTACATTATTTATATTTAAATTCACAAAACATGCCTTTGAATCTTTATATCATTGAATTCAAGGTATTTTTCTTCTTGATGATCTCCTTTTGCTAAGGTAGGATGTATATCACTTTACCCATGAGAGAAATAGAAA
The DNA here is from genome assembly GCF_030020395.1 of Manis pentadactyla. Classification (NCBI taxonomy): domain Eukaryota; kingdom Metazoa; phylum Chordata; class Mammalia; order Pholidota; family Manidae; genus Manis; species Manis pentadactyla. The sequence continues at coordinate 55,896,264 of NC_080028.1, read as the reverse complement.
AACTGAGGTACAGAGAGGTTAGATGATTTGTTAGAACTGATTCTAGACTATAATGTTCTATTCTTACAAACACAAAACGTCTTTCCATTAAGGAGTGTTTTTCAAACTGACCTCAAAAAAGAAAGGGTAATAATGTCACATAGTGGAGGTGCTAGGAGACACTATGGTGGTAATTATTTTGTAATATATGAGTGTATCAAATCAACACCAACTCTTCAGCTTACACAAATACTGTATGTCAATTATATCCCAATAAAGCTGGGGATAAATAATTTGCTTATATGTACATATTTTTTAGCTTGTCTAACTTTGAAAGAATACTTCTAAGGAAAATCTTACTAATTTAAAATACTATATATGTGGTAATTAGAATAGGCAATATTGAAACATTATTCAATTCAGTAATGAAAAATCTGAAAAATTCATAAAATATAAGTATTATATATGGCAAACATTTTGAAAAATAAATGCTTTGAAACTCTAAAGTCTCAGTTCCCTTTAAAATTGATTTAATAAAATCATGCTACTGCTGTTAAAAAATAAATTTTGTTAAACAAAATAGCAGTAGATTCATAGACATTGAGAAGTGACTGGTGGTTAGCATCGGGGAGGGGTTGGGGTGGGTACGGAGGGAGGGTGAGGGGTATAAAGGGGCACAAAAATTCTCAATCATAATATAAGTTGGTTACAGGGATAGTAGTACTGGAGAATGTAGCCAATGATCCTGTAACATTTTTCTATAGTAACTGCATTAGTGGGGGGTGAGTATTTAATGATGTGGGTAACTGTTGAACTACTGTACTATATACTTGAAACCAATATATGATCATATATCAACTATAACTTGAATTAAAAAGAAAGTCCACCAAAACAAAAATTGCCCATGTCTTTAGTCAGCTACAAAATTAGACCCTCACTAGGTAGATGTAACTGAAAAAGGAATATCTTTGAGTAATTTGGAATTTAGACCATGTGAAAGAAGTAGAATTTTAGTTGGGCTATAAAAATCCTCATTTGACTGACTGCCTTGTGTTCAGTATAAAAACAGACAAAAATGGCTCTTAATTTTGAAAGTTGTGCAATCATAGTGTACGTTCCACAACTACATTGTGCAATTGTCACAAACTTCTGTTTTTTAAGAAAAAATGAAAACAGAAAACCACTTTGCAGTTGACCTTTGTAAATAGTCAGATATCCACTCGACCCACAGTAACATAACAAAAATTGGGGATAATGTACTTCAAAGGGATATACCTCCTTTTAGACAGGGCAGGTGAGCTTAGGGAGAGAAAAATTAGGAAAAGTTGCTATGGAAAGAGATCATTAAGATTTTCTTCTCTTCTCTCTCAAATTTTGGTTAAGTACCAGTTTACATGCTTAGTAAAAAGTTTAATATCCAGTTATATACTGTTAATATGAATTTTATTGATTTTATAGTTTTCTCTTTTTTTAAATTTGTTAATGAGTTTTAATTTATACCTCTACAAGATCTTTAAGCCTTTATAACAAGTTTACAGTATTACAATATACTAATAAAGTCATCATTTTTGTCTACATGGGAATTCTTGGAAGCTTTTTCTTGAAAAGGGCCCATTCTTTAATGAAGTGAGGAAAAAAGCCTGCTCTAGCTCAATTATGCTCGTCTCTATATAAAATAATAAATATCTGGATTAAAAAACATATGAAATGTCCTAATTATACTTTAGAATAAGTGACTTTTAAAAAACTCTTTATTTATGTTGTCTCATGTTAAAATAAATCACATCTGAAAAAGTAGGACATTCTATCCAAGTAGGAAGTTCACAAATTTTAAAGTGTCCTACGAGAATTTCAAAATGCGTTGCAGAATAAATTGTTAATTCTTTTAAAGTTTCATGAAATTTACAAAATTATCCCTTATCTTACTATCTGCCAGAGTCTGTACAAGTACGCATGTGATTTCCATAATTTGTTAATAGAGATTTATGATCCTTAGTACACTTGAGTGCTAAAACAACACACATACTTTTAAAAGTAATGAAATTAGATCTAAAGATGGATGCACATAAGTTTTGTTCAAATTTCATAAATTGAATTAAGACTAGAGGGATGTTTCTTATCACATAAATTTATTTAAAAATCAATATACATATTGTTGCCAAAAGAAAATATTTTTAGCAATGTACAGACTCTCACAGATGAGGTTGTAACTTCTATTTAAAAATAAGTGATATTAAAAACAGTGTTATGTATGTATGTGTACTATGTGTAACACAAATGTATTGTGTGCATGTGTAAAACAAATACATATATGTATGTGCATACTTGTAATAAAATACTGTATGTGTGTATATGTGTGTGTATTTAATGAAGACACAGAAAAATACCTTATAATTTTAAAGCCTGACCTATAAACTAATACATATTATGATATAAATTGTGAGCTCAGTACTCTTATATTAACCTCTGAACCTTTCAAACAGTACACAACTCTTTCAAGAGAAACCATTCCATTATAAAGACCAGTGTTTTTAAAGTGCCGTAGCTTTAAAATAACATTCTATAGCATCATTTAATATATTTCTAATCAGTCATATTTATTACCATAAACAACTAAAGGAATTTCTATCATTATTCCTTTTAAAGCATAGAACAAAAAGGCATAGGAAGGTTTTGCAGTCTATAGGAGGTGACCAAAAACAGAGCCATTATGTCTAAATTAATTACACTCATATTAAAAAAATACAGTGGACACCATAAATAGTCGTTAAGTTTTTTGAGGTTTAAACTTTTATAGGTATGTGAAAATCTAAACTACATTGTGTCATGCAAGAATATAATACTATGTGTCCAAATTGAAAAGCAAAGCAAAACCAAGCCAAGAAAAACAAAACAAGAGAACTTCTAAAGAAATGAACACAGCATAAAACTGTTTTAGAAGTATTGTATACTTCTATTGTATATGTTTTAGAAGTACATACAACATGGTTCCAAGGTGTCTAATTTTGAGAGTCAAATATTTGATTAAACTTAAGCTACACAGTATTTTCAGAAGGTTTATTAATCTGAATAGAGCAGTTAGCTGAATATTTCACAAGGCCTTTATTTATGCTTTAAAATGCCATGCTGCCGATGAACACAGCCTCACCATTCCCACATGGATTCTGAAAACTCATCTCATGGTCTGGGAAATATCGGTATAGGACACACTCAGATGTCATGATCATTTTCTTGGACTTAGAAGAAGACATATGGTAATAAAAAATATTTTCTCAGTTCAATCATAAAACTAATTTGCTTTAGATTCATACTATTCATCTAGTTCTTCAAATATGTTATTTGAAATTTTTCTATCACAAAAGTTTATTTGTTTCTGCTCTTGGATTTCATTGGCTTCAATTGTTTTTTTATTTTTATTTTGAAGTTGATTCTTCAATGTTACTGACCACAGATTATTAGTAGGAATATTGTTGGGAAAAATACTTACCTGATGGGTACACAGGTTTTTTTTTCCCAGAAAAAAAATTGAAAATATTTTCTGGAAATAATTTTCTCCTAGAAAATTAATCTTCATCTATTACTTGTGGTATATATAACACTGGTAGTCTCCAGTTACTTTATTTCCACCCAAAGATGATGATGGCCTGTTAAAAAGTATATATATATATATATATATGTTTTTTTTTTTTTTTTTTACACTTCAGACTCTAGAGTTTCTGGAAACATGCATTTATTTCTGAAGATATGCTCCATTACAAAATAGCATTAAAATTCAAGTGACCTTGCTAAAATACTGGCAAAATGCAGGAATATTCATCTTTTAACTTATATAATTGAGAAATGCTGCAACCAATGGTATAATTCCATGCTGATGAAGCATTAGTAAATTATTATTCTTAATCACAACAATGTCCTGTAAAGCAACAGCTAAGTGAATGGGATCAATAATCATTTCAAGTGAACAATAGCTTTTGAAAAAGACCCTGCATAGGATTAAAGTCATACTAAAGACAATTTAGGGTGTTTTGTAGGAAATATATATTATAAATTCATGTCATTGGTAGCAATAAGATAAAAATTAAGAATGACGAACTGACATGAATTAACAGCTTAAGTACCACAAATTGTTATTTCAATCATAATTTCATTAGCAATGAATAATTTATATAATAATTATAATATAGCAGGCACTGATGTGCATTATAAAACTATTTTGGGGTAATATAATTTAGTAATAAAATAGAACAAAATAACAACTGATACAGAATCTCTAAGTCAGTGTTTATAGTATGAAACTTGGACAAAAATGCAGATGCTAAATAAGGTACTAACCCAGAATTGCTGAATCAGAGTATCTGGGGGTAGAGCCTGGAAATCTGTATTTTAAAGGCATACTCCAGATTCTTATGCACAATAGGTTTTGAGATCTACTACTCTATGTAGTAGGTAAGCAGTTCACATAAAGTAACTGAAAAATAAATCTGGTGAGTACAAGATTTCAAACAACTGCTGCCTGGTGGGCACATTCCTTCATTAAGAAGTCCTCATTAAATACAGAGGACCACCAGCTCCTGAAGCTCCAAGAAGAGTAAAGTGTTCGCTTCAGGTCTGTGTCTTGCAACAGGATAGGACTGTATTGGCATATGGGGTTTTGCATATGCGGGTTGGAGGAAACAAAGACAATGAGAAGCCTAGTAAGTTTAAATTATGGATTTAGTATGACTTTTTCTACCGTCCAAGGGAAGAGAGAGAAATGGAATGAGTCCCTCCCCTCACAGTTCACCATTTGTAGGCAAGTCCCAGGAGCCTTGAACATCCACTTTCATGTTCCAATCTCCTTGGTGGGAATCTCTATCCAGTTTTATCTCTATCCAATTGTTTCCTCCTATTTACAAGGGATTTCATTTCCCCACCAAACACATACTCACACTAATTCTCTGCTGATAATTCTTTGTCTTCTTTACCACTCCATCTCAATTCAGGCTGCACTAGGACAGTCTGGCTTTAATGCATCAGGAAAGAGAAAGGTTGGGAAAAAAAACAGAAAAAAGGTTTTACTTAGACTTCTGTGCCTCAAATATTGACCCTGAAGGAAACAGAAAAGGACACAACAATAAGCAAGAGACTTGGAAGACCTTGAGATGGATCAGGTAAAGCTTCTCACTGCAGAGGCTAAAGTTTCCTGGGTTGGACGAAGAGTCAGAGGAAAAGGTAGATGTTGCTGAAAGCAGAGAATGGCGTCCCAAACTACCCCTGCCTCTCCTAACCCTATGGCAGGAAGTCCCAGGCTCAGGGAGAAGCTTGAACTCCAGGTTTGTTTGTTGAGCTAATGAGCATGAAGGCCCCTAGACCTCTTTTTGAGATGAGCCCTAGGTAGGATGGAAAGATCCTCAAGAAGAAATGGCTGGAAGTATATCTAGGAGAAAAGGCTCAATCATATAAAGAAGCTGCCAAATGTTTCTTGTGCTTGTGAGTGAGATAATTCCTACTTTTCTTTCTTTTTCTTTTTAGATAATTATTTTTATTGAAGGGTAGTTGACACACAGTATTACATTAGTTTCAGGTGTACAACACAGTGATTCAACATTTATATACATGATATTTCTAGGTACCAGCTATCACCATACCAAGTTGTTACAATATTTTGACTATATTCCTTGTGCTATACATTACATCCCGGTTACTTATTTATTTTACAATTGGAAGTGTGTATATATATATATATATATATTTTTTTTTTGGTGAGGGCATCTCTCACATTTATTGATCAAATGGTTATTAACAACAATAAAATTCTGTATAGCGGAGTCAATGCTCAATGCACAATCATTAATCCACCCCAAGCCTAATTTTTGTCAGTCTCCAATCTTCTGAAGCATAACGAACAAGTTCTTACATGGAGAACAAATTCTTACATAGTGAATAAGTTACATGGTGAACATTACAAGGGCAGTCATCACAGAAGCTTTCGGTTTTGCTCATGCATTATGAACTATAAACAGTCAGTTCAAATATGAATACTCATTTGATTTTTATACTTGATTTATATGTGGATACCACATTTCTCTCTTTATTATTATTATTTTTAATAAAGTGAAGTGGTAGGTAAATACAAGATAAAGGTAGAAAACATAGTTTAGTGTTGTAAGAGAGCAAATGTAGATGATCAGGTGTGTGCCTGTAGACTATGTGTTAATCCAAGCTAGACAAGGGCAATAAAACATCCACGTATGCAGAAGATTTCTCTCAGAACGGGGGGGGGGGAGGTTCTAAGCCTCACATCTGTTGATCCCCATTTTCTCACCTGATGGCCCCCCTGTGACTGTGCCTGTCTTAGGTTGTTCCTCCCTTGAGGAATCTTACCCGTCTCTGGCTAACCAGTCATCTTCCGGGGCCATACAGGGAAATGTAAAGTTGGTAAGTGAGAGAGAAGCCTTATTGTTTGAAAAGGTTAGCTTTTTACTTCTTTGCATATTTATGCCCTGTGGCTTCTATGCCCAGCATTTGTCTTGAGGTGTCTTTACCACTTGGAAGAAATATGATACTCGATAAATTCGATATGAGGCATGAATTCTATTTAAGGGTTGTAATTAGGAAGGAAGAAGAAAAGCTATAGAAGTAGCAGGCGGAAGAAAACATGGGAAGATTGATTATTTCTTTGGCATATCTTCTTGTAAAGTAACTTCAGCATGTATAGGTTTTAAGCTACTACTTAAATTGTGCACACACATTAACATAATAGTATAGTTACATAACCAAAGCATACCTGTAATTACCAGCCATCTCCAGTGAAACCAAGAAAACCAGTTAGGCACCCTAGGCATTTGTGAAAACTTATCTATGATATGGTGGATATTGTCCAACTGAACTTGAACAGTCTGAGAGAAATCAGACAAATTAAAACAACCCATTCCTGGGGACTGTTCACATCCCATATGTTCTTTTAACAGTAGATAGTCTGTAGTCGTAAGATTTTGGAGCACTACAACTTGTACTTCTCCTAATTCTTGGTTGAGTTCCAACAGTAGAGATTCAGTCAAATTTGTTGTTTTACTGTATGCACAGACCGGCTTAGATATCTCCTTCATTCCCATGGCAAGTCCAGGAACTGGTGGGATGAGTGCATCTACAGCTGTAGCAGTGCGTGGATCTTTGTTGGGGTTTTTTGATGAACATCTTCTGGCATGAGTCTTCCAGAGAGTGCAGATGTTGGAAGTTCTTTTTCATATCGTATCTTAGTTCATTTTTGGGGTAGACAAATTAGACTTTGATCCTCTGTATAAACACAAACAGACCCTTTGCCTACACTTTTATATGCCCTTTATATCATTGTGTAGAACTCATTGGAGGTCACCACACAGGAACTGCTTTTTTTTTTCTTATCATTAATCTACACTTACATGGCGAATATTTTGTTTTCTAGGCTCTCCCCTATACCAGGTCCCCCCTATAAACCCCTTTACAGTCACTGTCCATCAGCAGAGCAAAATGTTGTAGAATCACTACTTGTCTCCTCCGTGTTGTACAGCCCTCCCCTTTCTCCCACCCCCCCATGCATGCTAATCTTAATACCCCCCTTTTTCTCCCCCCCTTATCTCTCCCTACCCACCCATCCTCCCCAGTCCCTTTCCCTTTGGTACCTGTTAGTCCATTCTTGAGTTCTGTGATTCTGCTGCTGTTTTGTTCCTTCAGTTTTTCCTTTGTTCTTATACTCCACAGATGAGTGAAATCATTTGGTATTTCTCTTTCTCAGCTTGGCTTGTTTCACTGAGCATAATACCCTCCAGCTCCATCCATGTTGCTGCAAATGGTAGGATTTGCCCTTTTCTTATGGCTGAGTAGTATTCCATTGTGTATATGTACCACATCTTCTTTATCCATTCCTCTATCGATGGACATTTAGGTTGCTTCCAGTTCTTGGCTATTGTAAATAGTGCTGCAATAAACATAGGGGTGCATTGGTCTTTCTCATACTTGATTGCTGCATTCTTAGGGTAAATTCCTAGGAGTGCAATTCCTGGGTCAAATGGTAGGTCTGTTTTGAGCATTTTGATGTACCTCCATACTGCTTTCCACAATGGTTGAACTAATTTACATTCCCACCAGCAGCGTAGGAGGGTTCCCCTTTCTCCACAGCCTCGCCAACATTTGTTGTTGTTTGTCTTTTGGATGGCAGCCATCCTTAGGTGTGAGGTGATACCTCATTTCTCTGATAATTAGCGATGTGGAGCATCTTTTCATGTGTCTGTTGGCCATGTGTATTTCTTTTTTGGAGAACCATCTGTTCAGTTCCTCTGCCCATTTTTTAATTGGGTTATTTGTTTTTTGTTTGTTGAGGCGTGTGAGCTCTTTATATATTCTGGACGTCAAGCCTTTATCGGATGTGTCATTTTCAAATATATTCTCCCATACTGTAGGGTTCCTTTTTGTTCTATTGATGGTGTCTTTTGCTGTACAGAAGCTTTTCAGCTTAATATGGTCCCACTTGTTCATTTTCGCTGTTGTTTTCCTTGCCCGGGGAAAGTTTTGCTGAGAGTTTTTATCATGAATGGATGTTGAACTTTGTCAATGCTTTTTCAGCATCTGTGGAGATGATCATGTGGTTATTGTCTTTCTTTTTGTTGATGTGGTGGATGATGTTGATGGCCTTTCGAATGTTGTGCCATCCTTGCATCCCTGGGATGAATCCCACTTGGTCATGGTGTACGATCCTTTTGATATATTTTTGAATTCGGTTTGCTAATATTTTGTTGAGTATTTTTGCAGCTACGTTTATCAGGGATATTGGTCTGTAGTTTTCTTTTTTGGTGGGGTCTTTGCCTGGTTTTGGTATTCGGGTGATGTTAGCTTCATAGAATGAGTTTGGGAGTATCCCCTCCTCTTCTATTTTTTGGAAAACTCTAAGTAGAATGGGTATTATGTCTTCCCTGTATGTCTGATAAAATTCCTATGTAAATCCATCTGGCCCAGGGGTTTTGTTCTTTGGTAGTTTTTTGATTACCGCTTTAATTTTGTTGCTGGTAATTGGTCTGTTTAGATTTTCTGTTTCTTTCTGGGTCAGTCTTGGAAGGTTGTATTTTTCTAGGAAGTTGTCCATTTCTCCTAGGTTTCCTAGCTTGTTAGCATATAGGTTTTCATAGTACTCTCTAATAATTCTTTGTATTTCTGTGGGGTCCATCGTGACTTTTCCTTTCTCGTTTCTGATACTGTTGATTTGTGTTGACTCTCTTTTCCTCTTAATAAGTCTGGCTAGAAGCTTATCTATTTTACTTATTTTCTCGAAGAACCAGCTCTTGGTTTCAGTGATTTTTGCTATGGTTTTATTCTTCTCAATTTTATTTATTTCTTCTCTGATCTTTATTATGTCCCTCCTTCTGCTGACCTTAGGCCTCATTTGTTCTTCTTTTTCCAATTTTGATAATTGTGACATTAGACCATTCATTTGGGATTGTTCTTCCTTTTTTAAATATGCTTGGATTGCTATATACTTTCCTCTTAAGACTGCTTTTGCTGCGTCCCACAGAAGTTGGGGCTTAGTGTTGTTGTTGTCATTTGTTTCCATATATTGCTGGATCTCCATTTTGATTTGGTCATTGATCCATTGATTATTTAGGAGCGTGTTGTTAAGCCTCCATGTGTTTGTGAGCCTTTTTGCTTTCTTTGTCCAGTTTATTTCTAGTTTTATGCCTTTGTGGTCTGAAAAGTTGGTTGGTAGAATTTCAATCTTTTGGAGTTTACTGAGGCTCTTTTTGTGTCCTAGTATGTGGTCTATTCTGGAGAATGTTCCATGTGCTCTTGAGAAGAATGTGTATCCTGTTGCTTTTGGATGTAGAGTTCTGTAGATGTCTATTAGGTCCATCTGTTCTAGTGTGTTGTTCAGTGCCTCTGTGTCCTTACTTATTTTCTGTCTGGTGGATCTGTCCTTTGGAGTGAGTTTTGTGAAGTCTCCTAGAATGAATGCATTGCATTCTATTTCCTCCTTTAGTTCTTTTAATATTTGTTTCAAGTATGTTGGTGCTCCTGTATTGGGTGTATATATATTTATAGTGGTTATATCCTCTTGTTGGACTGAGCCCTTTATCATTATGTAATGTCCTTCTTTGTCTTTTGTTACTTTATTTTGAAGTCTGTTTTGTCTGATACCAGAATTGCAATACCTGCTTTCTTCTCTTTGTTGTTTGCATGAAATATCTTTTTCCATCCCTTGACTTTAAGTCTGTGCATGTCTTTGGGTTTGAGGTGAGTCTCTTGTTAGCAGCATATGGATAGATCTTGCTTTTTTATCCATTCTATTACTCTGTGTCTTTTGATTGGTGCATTCAGTCCACTTACATTTAGGTTGATTATTGAAAGGTATGAACTTATTGCCATTGCAGGCTTTAAGTCTGTGGTTACCAGAGGTTCAGGGCTAGCTTCTTTACTATCTTACTGTTTCACTTAACTCGCTTGTTGAGGTATTATAAACGCGGTCTGATGATTCTTTATTTCTCTCCCTTCTTTTTCCTCCTCCTCCCTTCTTCATATTTTGGGTGTTTTGTTCTGTGCTCTTTTTAGGTGTGCTCCCATCTAGAGCAGTCCCTGTAGGATGCCCTGTCGAGGTGGTTTGTGGGAGGCAAATTCCCTCAACTTTTGCTTGTCTGGGAATTGTTTCGTCCCTCTTTCATATTTAAATGATATTCGTGCTGGATACAGTAGTCTTGGTTCGAGGCCCTTCTGTTTCATTGCATTAAGTATATCATGCCATTCTCTTCTGGCCTGTAGGGTTTCTGTTGAGAAGTCTGATGATAGCCTGGTGGGTTTTCCTTTGTAGGTAACCTTTTTTTTCTCTCTGGCTGCCTTTAATACTTTGTCCTTGTCTTTGATCTTTGCCATTTAAATTATTATGTGTCTTGGTGTTGCCCTCCTTGGATCCCTTGTCATGGGAGTTCTGTGTACCTCTGTGGTCTGAGAGGCCATTTCTTCCCCTAGTTTGGGGAAGTTTTTGGCAATTATTTCTTCAAAGACACTTTCTATCCCTTTTTCTCTCTTCTTCTTCTTCTGGTATCCCTATAATGCATATATTGTTCCTTTTAGAATGGTCACTCAGCTCTCTTAAAATTCTTTCATTCCTGGAGATCCTTTTATCTCTCTCTGCATCAGCTTCTCTGCATTCCTGTTCTCTGTTTTCTAGTCCATTAATGGTCTATTGCATCTCATCCATTCTGTTTTGAAGTCCTTCCAGAGCTTGTTTTATTTCTGTATTCTCCTTCCTTAGTTCTTGCATATTTCTGTGCAAGTCCATCAGCATGGTTATGACTTTTGTTTTGAATTATTTTTCAGGAAGGCTGGCTAAATCTATCTCCCCAGGTTCCTTCTCAGGGGAAGATTTAGCAGATGCCGAAGCTGTCTGGGTTAGTCTTGTCTGGATCATATTTTTTTGCCTTTTCATGTTGACAGGTGCTATTGACTGTCAGCTGGGAGGGCCAAACTTTTCACTTGCTACTGGCCTTTCTTTACTGGGACAACTGCGACCCCCTAGTGGCTTGTGTTGGGTAATTGCGTGTAGGCTGGGTCTTTGTGTCTTGCCCGGCCGAAGTGTAGGAATTTTCCTTTCTGTGGGCGTGTTTTGCCTTAGGCTGTTTCTCTGCTTTCACAGCGCCCAGAGGGGTAATGGACGGGGGGCTGTTTGGCTGTTTACCTCTGTGAGGGGTCTCAGAGATGTTTCCCAGGGGGTTAGTGCACCTGGAGTTCCCTGTAATTTCCAGCCACTGGGCTGTGACCTGTGTTGTTTCCATCTAGCTGTTAAATCCCTGTCCCTTTAAGACTTTCAAAAAGCACTCGCTTTTCTTTGTCACAGGGGCAGCAGCTTCGGCACCTGCTCAGAGGTCTTGCTGCCCTATTTCCCTAGTTTCCATCCCTCCATGCATGCACTGTGTCTGCGCTCTGGTGCGGGTGGCTCGGGCTGGGTGTTTAGCAGTCCTGGGCTCCGTCTCCCTCCCGCTCTGCCTATTCTTCTCCCGCCGGGAGCTGGGGGGAGGTGTGCTCAGGTCCTGCTGGGCCTGGGCTTGTATCTTACCCCTTTCACCAGGCACTGGGCTCTCGCACGTGTGGATGTAGTCAGGCTGTTGTCCTGTGTCTTCTGGTCTCTCTTTTAGGATTAGTTGTATTGTATTTTCAAAAATATATGTTTTTTGGAGGAGATTCCCACTGTCCTACTCACGCCGCCATGTTGGCTCCACCCCCAATTCCTACTTTTCTTAACAAGCAATTGCAGGATTCCTATTTTTGTGTGCAAAATAATTGATTATTTTGTGTGCGGCTCTCTTCTTTGGAAGAAATAGTAATTTCAAGAATTCCTAAATCAGTTGTGGGTCCAATTCATACACACTTAGAGTAATGAGAAACAATTCAAAGAAAACACCATTATACAAGTTCAAAATGCAATCTCATAAACTACATATATAAAACTCTTAATTCTTTAGGTCATTACCTATAAAGTTGAATTTCAGTTCATCTGGGAAAGAAAACAAAGCTGTTGTTTAATTCTTGGAGGAAACAGCAATGATCTCCTCTAGGCATGCAAATTGTCATGTAACCAAAATTCAAGGGAAAAGAGAAGAAAATCTTAATGATCTCTTTCTATAGCAACTTTTCTTAATTTTTCTCTCCCTCTGTTCACCTGCCCTGTCTAAAAAGAGGTATATCCTTTTGTAGTATATCATCCCCAATTTTTGTTATGTTCTTATGGGTCAAGTGAATATCTATTTACAAAAATGAACTACAAAGTGGTTTTCTGTTTTCATTTTCTTTTCTTAAAAAAGAGAGGTTTGTGACAATTGCACAGTGTAGTTGTGGAACATACACAACCATTGCACAACTTTCAAAATTAAAGGCTTTTGTCTGTTTTCATACTCGGTACAAGGCAGTCAGTCAAATGAGGAATTTTACAGCCCAACTAAAATTCTACTTCTTTCATGTGGTCTAAATCCCAAATAACTCAAAGATATTCCTTTTTCAGTTACATCTACCTAGTGAGGGTCTAATTTTGTAGCTGACTAAAGACATGGGCAATTTTTGTTTTGGTGGACTTTCTTTTTAATTCAAGTTATAGTTGATATATGATCATATATTGGTTTCAAGTATATAGTACAGTAGTTCAACAGTTACCCACATTATTAAATACTCAACCCCCACTAATGCAGTTACTATAGAAAAATGTTACAGGATCATTGGCTACATTCTCCAGTACTCTACTGTTATTCTGTTCATTTTGTTTTATTTTCATATTCCACAAATAAGTGAAATCATATGATACTTGTCTTTCTCCACCTGGCTTATTTCATTTAGCAAAGTACCCTCTTGGTCCATTCAGGTTGTGGCAAGTGGCAGGATTTCTTTTTTATGGCTGAATAATATTCCATTGTGTATATGTACCACCTCTTCTTTATCCATTTATCTATTTACAGACATTTAGGTTGCTTCCACATCTTGGCTATTGTAAATAATGTGGCAATGAACATAGGGGTGCATATATCTTTTTGAATCAGGAGTTTTTGTTTTCTTTGGGTAAATTCCTAGAAGTGAAATTACTGGATTGTATGGTGTTCTATTATTAGTTTTTTTGAGGCACCTCCATATTGCTTTCCACAGTGGTTGCACCAATTTACATTCCCACCAACAGTGTAGGAGGGTTCCCTTTTCTCCCTGTCCTTGCCAACATGTTATTTCTAGGACGTGGGCAATTTTATGGAAGTGGTTCATAACTGATTAGTTGTAAATACAGTCTTGAAGGAATGGTTCTATTTGTGTTCTAATTATTAGAATTCATAGTCTTTATCTTTAAAGAGCTTAGAGTCTATTGAGATCAAATCTGCATACTCAAAATACTTCATGAGAAATTACATATTAATTTTTTCATAAATGCTAAGTGAAATTGCAGAGTAAATAAGAGCTGAAGGAACAGAGAATAAGAGTGCTTTGAATGAGGTGGTTTTAGAATTTTTTCTCTGAGCATTTTGTCAAAATAACTTTTACTATTTCTCCTATCTATATGCTCTAGAAATATTTGAGTTGTGTTATGGAGAATATATGGTCCCTTTTGAAAGGCTTCACTCTCTGGAAGAACATTGCTTACTTAAGATTAACTATAAAGGTTGGAAAACCAAGTCTGATCCAAAGTTAAGTAACACACTGCTGCATTTTTGTAAAGTGACTTGAATGGTTGAGCATACATTTTTCAGGCCAGGTAATGCCTTCTGAGTATGAAATGTCTCCAAGCTGACATTTTTCCTTGGAATTATCTCCCTATGGAGACAATCCAGGGCTATGTATGTTCTGTTCCTAAATTCTTATTGCATCAGCTTGCTTTCCAAGCTAGATGAAAATAGGTGAAGATGATATGATTGTGATTATCTTTTTCTGAGGGCTATACACCCTGTTTTATGCTAATAAGTCATCCAGTGGGTTCATTTTCTTGGAATATGATATGATGGTTGAGAGTTTGTGTCGCAGTTCTGACCCTAAACAAGTTACTTTAACATTCTGAACTTTGATTACCCTTACTTGGAAAAGTAAGAATATCTACCTCTATATAAGTTATTGTATGGATGAAATGAAATAAGTCATATAAAGCACTTAGAAAAGTTCCTGGTATACAGTTAGTGCTCAAAAACTATTATAATTGTTAATAGAATACTAAGACTGCTCACCCTGGGCATTCTTGCTTCTAATCCGTCTTCATGCTATTCCTCCTGTACATGGTATCTTAAATTGCTCCTAGTTCACTTAGTATTCTAAGCATTCAAAGATCTATTCAAGTTCCACTGTGAATTTTTTTTTTATCTGCTATGGCCTGATTTATCTTTGAGGCCCTCTGATTGCATTTTCAAAGTCAAGTATTAATGCAAAGACTCTGCAGTCATACTGCTTGGGTTTGAATCTTGGCTCTCCACATACTGGCTGAATGACCTTGGCTAATTTAATTAACTCTTCTGTGTCTCACTGTAAAATGGGCATAATAATTGATATTATTGTTGCCTATTTCATAGGAGTGTTGTAGAGATAAAGGGATTAGAAAATGTCTCAAAAATAATAATTATTAAAAATATGTTAATTATAGTCTTTACCTTACAATTTTGTGCCAGTTTTTCTTTAACTGGTTCATACATTGGTTCTCCATCATCAGTTATAAGCTTCTTGAAATGAAAACCATTGCTTAGATAGCATTTACAGTACCCATCTCAGCTATGGGTACACAGTGGATGTTCAATATTTGCTGATCAAGTGAAGTCAAGCAAATTATATGTAAATTATTGAGAATGAGGGAAGAAAAAGAGGCCACATACTGAGTACCACATACTTGAATCACATGAATTATATCAATTCGTCTTCAAAGTACTTGTGTGAAGATTTTTCTTCTATATAAATGGGGCTTGAATGAAAGTGAAATAATAATAAAATAATAAGTGCTCCTTGTCAAGCAGCTAGTTAGTAATGCAACCAGGGATTGAAACTATGTCTTTGGTGTTTACTACATGCATTACACCAAAAACTGCTGAAACATTTCTTTGAAAAAAGGCTTTGAGTTATGGTGATGGGGTGGAGCTCTTAAGAAATCTGTTCCAATAAATTGGTTTAATTTTCTCCTGTTGTGAGATGATCTACAGACAAGGATCTGGTTATTGGGTCAATGAAAAGAGTAATGAATTAGGAGCCAGAATCCAGTTCTAACTTTGGCTTTGCCTTTATATAACTGTTTGTGACTAAACTTCCCTGGGCCTCAGTTTCCTTCTGTAAAAGAGAAGGGTGAATTTAGTTAGAGAAAGGATCTCTAAGCTCCTTTTAGCATCTGACATTCAAAATTACGAACTTAGCATAGAGAAGCTAAGAAACAATATTCTTGTTTTGTGCCACCAGGGTAGAACTTCCTATATTCATAAGGAAGCTGGAAAAATTGCTTTGAAGTACATGTTCAAATGAGATATTTTTTGTTGGTCTGTATTGCTAATTCTGCTATACTGTTCTAAGTTGCATGGGATGCAGAAACCCTGAAATCATTCCTCGTTAATTGTAAGGAGATCATTAAGGGACAATTAGTCTATTTCCTTTGCTTCCAAAAATGCAGAATAAACATCATTCTCCAAATTCATTTCTGGGGTTTTCTTATCTAAGCATATTAGGACTTTCAGTAATGTCATATAAACTCCAAGAAATACCCACATTATTCCAGGAAAAGTGAGGTGGGGTCTGTGTAAGGCCACGTGTTTGAAGGACTGAAAATATTGTTTATCAAAGGAATATTTTCATATATACATATGTATTTGATATTGGGTATATATTTTTTAGACATTCTGGGCAAGGGTAAAAAGCTGTGTAAAATATCCCCCAGTGATGATTAATGATATTGTACCAGAGTCACCAAAAAGAGGGCTGTAACAAAGAAAAACATCTGCTTTTAAACTCAAAGACAAATTGAGTCTGACTTGGATTTTTTGGAGTCCTTAGAACACCATTTGCTACTTGCATTTGTGGGAGCTGATTGTAATAATGAATCAAACTCTGAACAAAACAGAGAATGAAATTGCCATGAACTAAGTGTGAAATTTAGAAAAATCCCTTATTGAGAAGGAGATCTGTGTGTTCCCCCTGTGTATTCCTTTGAAGACTGGCAATAAACCCTGCTAAGCCATTTGGCAATAGAAATGATTAAGACAGAAGTAAGAAAACACAAAAGTAGAATTTAATTGATCTAATCCAAAGGAACAAACCAGTAATTTGGTAATAACTCCAGAAAGCAGCATCATTAAATGTTATTCAAATTTGTTCCAAAAGGTCTTTTAAGCCAATAACTCCTAGGAAAGTTGGATCAAGTAAATGGGAATAAATAATGATAAAAAAGAAAAATCAGTTCAAACAGAAACATCAAAAGCATTGAGGTTAGCTGCTGTTTGACTCACTTGGACACACATTTGCTCCATGGATTTCAAGGTTAAAGAAAATTTAACTTGTAAAGTCCTGGCATGATAGCAACCAGTCATCACATAACACGGACAAGTGTGTTTATTTTGCAGCCACCTGTGGGACCAGGACAGGGCTTCCAGCTCAGCTGGACCCACTTCATGGAAACATTTGTTTCTTTCAAGGGGAATTAGCAGAGGAGATAAGGGTAAAAAGGCCCAAACCTTCTACTTTTGGATCTATACCCCCAAATTCTCCCCCAGCACATAGGTACGAATGTGCTCTTTTTCTTGATGTTTCTATATTCTAGTCTTGTACTAATAAAATGGCTTCAACAAACAAACTGGCTCTAATGGGAGAGATGGGGAGAGGAAGAAATAAGAATCATTTTCTTCAGAGGAAATATAATACTGCAGTGCAATTCTGATGATTTACTACAGGATTAAATATATTCTCCTTGAAGAGAAAATGTTTTTGAAGGAATAACTTGTTATTCTTCTGGAGGTAAGTTCTAGATTTTATTAATAAATCAAAGTTTTGTCTTATTTGATGCTTAATATATGCCCTGAAATGGACTAAACTTTTGGGAGCAGAGGAAGGACACATGCATGATTCACTCACCCAGAAACAGTGTAGTTGGACTGTGGAGGAAATGAAGATTCCTGTGGTCAGGATTCACCTGGCTCTGGTCGACTTGCTCACTGCACTCGTGTGGGCAATACGTTGTTATTGACTCTATATAAAGAGCTCCGCCCAGTGCTCTGGGCTGCTGCTCGCCTGCAGGAGAGCAGAGACTGGAGTGGTGGCAGAGCCAAGCACAGAGACTGAGATGGCTGTGGGTCAAGAGGCCCAGAGGCAGAGACCGGCTTGCTGCATGCGGACTCACCCTGAGTGGACGGGAGTCTAGTGCTTGACCTGCCATCATGGTAATAAAGTTGGGTCTTGTCTTGCCAATGGGTTTCAGCCCCAGGCAAGTTCACTATGGATTCAATTAACCAAAGAAATGACAGTGGAACATTCTTGGGGTGAAAGGGTTATACCCAGCTTTATTTCCACGATGGCTGGTCAATCACTAAAATCTCATTAACTCAGAGTGAGTCTGCATGCAGCAAGGTGGTCTCTGCCTCTGGGCCCCTCTGTCTACACAGCCATCCTCCTGACCTCTCTGCCTGCATAGCCACAGTGGTTCTCTGGGCCTCTGTCTTCTGTGCTGCCACCACTCCAGCCTCTGCTCTGCTCTCCTGCAGGCTTGCAGCTATGCCACCATGTTCCCCAGACCACTGGGCAGAGCTCTTTATATAGAGTCAATAACATATTGCCCACATGTGTGTAGTGAGCCGACCAACCAGGGCCAGGTGAGAATCCTGGCCACAAGAACCTTCATTTTATTCACAGGTGTAAACCCTTTCACCCCACGAACATTCCACTGTCATTATTTCAGTCTCAGTGAATCCATAGTGAACTTGTCCGGGACTGAAACCCACTGACAAGACACAGACCCAATGAACAGTTGGGTATCAACACAGGATGCTGATCTGTGAGGCACAGTCTGAAACATTTCCCTGAAGTCAGAGTATTCATCTGGGATAAGCTGATATGAAAGTTTCCAGAGAAGAGTATGACTTGTGTTAGGCTTTAAGTGTCATTTCAAGACCATGCTAAAAAATATACAGTCACAGGAAAATCAATCACATTTTCTCATATTTACTATTTCCAAATTCCAGGTCATTACTCATGATGTTCTTTCCCATCTGGGGTATTGCTCCTGACAATGCGATCAACCACTTCTTTAAAAATGTGGCTCACCACACACCTCTGCAGGAAATACGTCCTGCCAATTCCTTTGCACTTTTTCATTTTCAATAATTCCCTCTGTGTTATTTTTCATTTGCATTGTTCTTACGTCATTACTTGCCATCTTGCAAAACCAGGTGTACTGATTTTGAAGAACTTTAACTGCTAATGAGAAAAATGTAGCACCTTGTCTGTTTGATGTTGCTATTTTCTTTTTATTATTTCACCACCCCATGCAAGATTTTGCACCTACAAGTTTGATTGTTTCACCTGATTATTTTTCTGACCTTTTAGAAAGAGGTGCGTTCAGAAAATCTCTTCTGTCTCCTTACTGTTTCCCTCCCTCTCCTGCTGTCCTGCCAATGGGTTTCAGCCCTGGGCAAGTTCGCTATGGATTCAGTGTGACCAAAGAAAATGACAGCAAAACGTTCTGGGGGTGAAAGGGTTATATTATACCCAACTTTATTTCCAGGTGGCAGGTCAGTCACTAAAATCCCATTCACTTAGAGAGAGTCTGCATGCAGCGAGCTGGTCTCTGCCTCTGGGCCCCTCTGCACAGCCGTCCCACACAGCCATCCTCCAGGTCTCTCTGCACAGTCATCCCACACAGCTGTCCTCTGGGCCTCTGTCCTCGGCGCTGCCACCACTCCAGCCTCTGCTCTGTTCTTCTACAGCCTTGCAGCCCTGCCACCATCGTGCCCAGAGCAGTGGGCAGAGCTCTTTATATAGAGTCAACAGCCATGTATTGCTCACAGGTGTGCAGTGAGCTAGTCAGCCAGGGCCAGGTGAGAATCCTGGCCACAGGAACTCTCATTTTATCTATACCTGCCCTTTTGTTTTCCTTTTCAAAAAATGAGGACTTGTTTTCTGGGTGTTTCCTGCTCTGTTCCTTTCTTCTACTTTGGCCCTATTGTCACTAACTTGCTCAATATTTAAAAATCTGCTTTGCTTTTTGAGGTATAACTTGCATGTAATTGCAAAATTTGATGAGTACTGACAAATGCATACACTATTGTAACTATCCCCCCAGTCATGACCTAGAACATTCTGTTCTATCATTCCCAAAATTTCCCTCCAATCCCTTTTAAAGCAACCCCTTTCTGTCCCCACAGTTTCATTTTCTTTAAAATTCTATACAAATAGAATTCTACAGCATGTAGTCAGTCTGATGTTCAAGCTCTTTACCTATACCTATTGCCTTTCTTTAAAAGATAGACTATGGTGAAATAGCCGAAACTAAAATTGAACCCATTGCTTAGGATTGCCTCTTGGCTGCCAAGGGAATCCATTCCGGCTCCATTCAGACTCAACAGCCTCATTAGTAATCCACAAATCAAAAAAATTTGAGCAAATAGTATTAATAAATGTAAACAACTGAAAGAGCCTCTGGGGATCCACAAATGAGTACAGTTCCTGCCTTTTAGAGCTTGTTGCTGAGTAGAGAGATAAGACAAAAGCAGAACAAACTCGAATATACCAGTACATAGGGGAGAGAGAGGAGCAAAGCACACTAGGAGCTCAGTGGACAAGGAGAACATACTTAACTGGAGAATCAGGGAAATCTTTTTTAAAAAAGGGATTTTTTATCTTGACCTTGAAAAATGAGTAAGATTTCAAAAGGAGGTGATATTTCAGGGGGAGATGATAACATGGGTATGGAATGCAGAATATTGGTCTTCCAGAGATGTCCTAGTCCATGAAACCTGTGACTATGTCACCTTATGTGACAAAATATACTTTGTAGTGATGAAAGAGCTTGGAATAGGGAAATTATTCTGGGTGGACACAGAGTAATTACAACTATTTTATAAGAGGGATGCAGGAGGGTTAGAGTCACAGAAGGAGGTTTGATGACAGAAATATAGGCAAGTGGGGGAGATGGGCTATTGATTGATTCTTGGAACTGCTGTATACCTGGCCTTGAAGACTGAGGAAGGGGCCATAAGACAGGGAATACAGGTGGCCTCCAGAAGCTGGAAGAGGCAAAGAAAGATTCTCCCCTACAGCCTGCAGAAGGAAGATGGTTCTGCTGATATCTTGATTTAGACTGTAAGACCCATTTCTGATTTCTTGCCTTCAGAACTATAACTTTTGTTTTTTTTAGGCCCTAAGTCATAATTTGTTGCAATAGCAATTGGAAACTAATATGGGGAGAAAATATAGCTTTGTTAGGAAATAGTGCATACTGCAGTTTGGCTATAGACTAAGGTACTTGTAGGGCAGTAGTGGGAAATAGGGCTGAATCTGTAGGTTGGTAAAAGCATCTTGGCATAAGTAAACACTCAAATATTTGCTAAGTGCATATATCTTATATATTATTATGGCTTAAATATCCCCTGACAAATGCATATGTTGAAGTGTAGTCCTCTAGGAGGTGACCTACTGGGATATAGGGATGTAATTTGTTAAGGTGAGTTTGTAATGTAGTTGGGTGGGGCCCTAAACCACGAAGACTTATGTCCTTATAAAAAGGGGAAATTTGGATACAGACTCACATAGAGGGAAAACACCAGATGATGATGAAGGCAGATATAGAGGTAATGCTTCTACAGGGCAAGGAACATGGAAGATTGTCAGCAGACCACCAGGAGCTAGGTGAGAGGCAAGACACAGATTCCTCCTCATGGCCCCACAAGTGACCAACCCCACTACCTTGACCACAGAATTCTAGACTTCAGGACTGTGAGATAATAAATTTCTGTTTTTTAAGCCACTCAATTTGTGGTGCTTTGTTAAGGCAGGCCTCAGAAATGAATACACATATGTTTGGAGAAAAAAATGGGGAGACCTGGAAGGAGTCAAAACTGTTTTAAAAGATCAGTGGGATAAGGTGTATGGATAGTCTGGAGAGTGAGAGGAGAAGTTGGGAGGATTAAAATGGGAGTGCAACAGATTGGAGAGAACTGAAAGAGGAACAGCACATTTTAGTGATTACAATTCCTAAAACTAAAGTCATGGTATATAACACTTAAGGGGACAAAAGGCACAAAATATTTGAAATTATAGCTATCCTAAAAAAACTGTTCTCTGTCAGCGATTCCCAAGTATATAATACAGAACACTAGTTCCACAAATACTCTGAAAGAAAAAGATTTTTTTCAGTCAAATAAGTTCAATATTTTAGAGTATTAAAGGCTCTGAGAAGTCTTGCAAAAAAAATAGTAAACAGTATAATTCAGCACTTCTCAAACTTATGTGAACATGCAACCTTTTCTCATAGAAAAGGTTCATATCCCTGAATATTCTTGGGACACTGTGCTCTCAGTGTATCATATTCTTAAGACCTAAGCTGTCCAATACAGTATCCATTGCCACATGTGGCTATTGAGCTTTTGAAATGTGGCTAGTCTGAACTGAGATATGCTGTGAACATAAATACATACTAGATTTCAAAGCTTTACTATGAAAAGAGTGTGAAATATCATTAATAATTTTTATTCTGATTACCATATTAAAACAATACTTTGGATATAATGCGTTAAATAGAATATATTATTAAAATTAATTTCACCTATTTCTTTTAAAATTTTTAATGTGACTGCTCAAAATTTAAACTTACATATGTGGCCAAAATTATGATCCTGTTGAATAGTACTGCTCTTGACTGCCCTATTTGTTAGTATTTTCTCTGATTTCTAAGGTCTTTTTAAGAACTGTGGAAAGTCTGAGGCTTTATCCTATTTATAAGCTAAGAAATTAGCTTGCCCCAATTTCAAGAATGCTAGTATAAGATGTGAGACTCATGGATCAGAGATAAAGGACACTTAATTATTCACAGCAATAGCTATAGCCAGAGTACCAGCTTTTTTTAAAACTAGTTTTCTTGAGTCCCAGTTCCTGTGGGCAATATGAAGATACCTACACACCTAACCTAGAAAATGTCTTGGAATAAAGTTGGTTTTTATGAGAAATAACTGTGTAGCATTTAGAGCTATGAAAGTTTCTTGTCATGAGAGGTATGATACATAGACTGGTGGTGACATGTTGGGGATATAGAGAAAAGGAGCACCAACACAAAAACAGACCCACAGATCAATGGAACAGAATAGAGAGCCCAGACATAAGCCTAGACATACATGGTCAATTAATATACAACAAAGGAGCCATGAATATACAATGGGGAAATGACAGCCTCTTCAACAACTGGTGTTGGCAAAACTGATCAGCTACATGCAAGAGAATGAGACTGGATTACTGCCTAACTCCTTAGTCAAAAGTAATCTCAAAATGGATTAAATACCTAAATGTAAGACATGAAACCATAAAACTCTTAGAAGAAAACATAGGCAAAAATCTCTTCAGTATAAACATGAGCAATTCTTTCCTGGATGTATCTCCTCAAGCAAGGGAAACACAATAAAAAAATGAACAAATAGGACTACATCAAACAGGCATATGAAAAGATGCTCTACATTGCTAATCATCAGGGAAATGCCAATAAAAAACACAATGAGATATCATCTCATATGAGCCAGAATGGGCACTATCAAAAGACAAAAAAAAAAAAGTGTGGTGAGAATGTGGAGAAAAGGAATCCTCCTACATTGTTGGTGGGAATGTACATTGGTATAGCTACTGCAGAAAGCAGTATGGAGGTTTCTTAAAAAACTAAAAATAGAAATATACCACCCAGAAATTTTACTTCTGAGTATTTGTTGGAAGAAAACAAAATCACTACTTCAAAAACATATATGCATCTCTATATTTAATGCAACATTATTAACAATAGTCAAAATATGGAAACAACCTAAGTGTTCATCAATAGATGAATGGACAAAGAGGATGTGGTACATATATACAATGGAATACTACCCAGTCATAAAAAAGAATGAAATCTTGCCATTTGTGACAACATGAATGGACCTAGAGGTGTTATGCTAAGTGAAATAAGTCAGATAAAGACAAATGCCATATGATTTCATTTATATGTGGTATCTAAAAACCAAAAAAATGAACTAACAAACAAAACAAATACACTCAAAGATACAGAGAATAGATTGGAGGTTACCAGAGGGGAAGGGCCTGGTGGGGTGGGCAAAATGCCTGAAGGGGCTCAACTGTATGATGATGGATGGTACCTAGACTTTAGGTAGAGATCACTTTTTAGTGTATGCAAGTATCAAATTATAATGTTGTATACCCCCAAATTATATAATGTTACATACCAATTTTATCTCAAAAAAGAAAGTTTGTTATTGTTTCAAACTAAGGAGGCAGTGTGTAGCAGTGATTAAGAATATAGATTTATAACAAAATTGGCTAGATTCCTATCCAAACTCTACTGTTTAGTAACTTTTGGTTTTCTCTGTAGACATCCTTAATCATTCTGTGACTTAGTTTCCTCATCTTTAAATTGAGGATAATATTAGTACCTTGGTAGCTGTAAGAATTGAATGAGTAATACATGTAAAGAGCTATGACCAGCATCCATCATAGTAATTACTCAATAAAATCTCAACCCCTGAGGAGGGAATTCAAGACGGCTGAATGAGAGGTGAGATGGATAACTCATCCCAAAACCACAAATAGTATGAAAATGTAGTTAATTGATACAACTAACCCTAAAACAGCAACAAGAAAGAAGGCTAAACCAGACTGCATACAGACCTCACTAACAGAGCAGACGTCATGAAACAGGGAAACGTATGAAAGCTTTGATCCGGCAGGACCTGAGCCCATCCCCCACCCCAGCTCACCGGCGGAGGAAGAGAAACAGAGCAGGGGAGGGGGTGGAAGCCCGGGACTGCTGAACACCCAGCCTTGGAGCTCTGCTTTGGGAGCTGAAACTTACACTGTGTGGTGCTCTGGACATTGGGGAGCTTGGACAGGTGGAGTGCTTGAGAGACTGAAATTCTGGCCGTTTGTGGAGGACAGGATCCACACCCGGCCACTCTGTGTCAGAGGAAAGGCAGGCAGTCTGAGAGGCTTCCTAGCAGGGAGAGGGCTGCCGAAGGGGTGGGGTTTGCATGGAGCTTGCTGTGTGGGGGAGGGGAGAGCTGGACAAGGTTGTCTGAGCATGCTTGGCCTGGCAGGTTGGGAACTTTGAGGAACTTCAGGTGCTCCATCCCCCTGGCTGCCTGCTCAGCTCTGAGGCCCCCCACTGCAACACACAGTCTGCCAAGCCTTCCTCCTGGCCTGCCGTCACCTGTTCGCAAAACAGCAGTCACTGCGCTGGCTTGAGGCCAGCCAGAGAGAGGCCCCGCCTACAACAGCTGGAGATGCAAAGCACAGAGGCTTACACCTGTGTGCTCTGCCCATTGGCTCTGACACTGGAGCCAGGCACCACAGATAGGAATCAGGAAACAAATATTTCCTCACCCAATGCACCAGCTCCGCTCCCCTACAGCCCCCAACCTCACTCAAGGGGCTGAGAAGCTCCAGAGACTGGAGCTTCTGGGCACTAGTGGGCACCACACAGAAATATGAAATGTCAAAAGAACATGGTTCAGACCAAAATCTCACAACCCCCAGGGAAAGGGACAAATGAATCTGAACTCACCAATCTTCCTAAAAGTGACTTCAAAATAAAAACCATAAACATGCTTATGGAGGTACAGAAAAATATTCAAGAACTCAGGAACAAATTTAAGTTGGAGATTCAATCATTAAGAAATTCCATATCTGAAATGAAACACATAATGGAGGGATTTAAAAGCAGATTAGATGTACTAGAAGAGACGGTAAATGGAATAGGAATTAGAGAAGACAAATACAAAGAAGCTGAGGCACAGAGAGAAAACGAATCTCTAAGAATGAAAGAATATTGAGAGAATTGTGTGAACAATTCAAATGGACCAATATTTATATTATAGGGGTACCAGAAGAAGAAGAGTAAAAGGGATAGAAAGTGTCACTGAGGAGGTAATTGCCGAAAATTTACGCAATCTGGGGAAGCAGATAGTCTCTTAAGCCATGGAGGTGCACAGATCTCCCAACACAAGGCACCCAAGGAAGACAAGATCAAGACATATAATAATTAAAACAGCAAAGATCAAGGATAAAGACAGACTTTTAAAAGCAGCCAGAGAGAGAAAAAAGTTCCCATACAAAGGAAAACCCATCAGGCTATCATCAGACTTCTGAACAGAAACCTTACAGGCTGGAAGGGAGTGGCATGATGTATTTAATGTAATGAAGTAGAAGGGCCTTGAACCAAGAATACTGTACCTGGCAAGGTTATCATTTAAATTTGAAGGAGGGATTAAACAATTTTCAGATAATAAAAAGTTGAGAGATTTTACTTCCCACAAACCACCTCTACAGTGCATTTGGAGGGACTCCTATAGATGGAAGTATTCCTAATGCTAAATAAATGTCACCCAAGGGATAGACAAAGAGCACAGAACATGATTCATAACATACAAAGAATGGAGGAGGAAGCAAAAGGAGTAGGAAAAAAAACCCAAGAACCTTTAGGTTGTGTTTGTAATAGCACATGAAGTGAGTTAAATTAGACTGTTAGATAGTAAGGGAATTACCCTTGAGCCTTTGGTAACCACGAATCTAAAGCCTGCAATGGCAATAAGTACATACCTATTGATAATCACCTTAAATGTAAATGGTCTGAATGCTCCAATCAACACACATAAAGTCACTGAATGGATAAAAAAACAATACCCATCTATATGTTGCCTACAAGGGACTCACTTCGAACCCATACACAGACTGACAGTAAAGGGATGGAAAAAGATATTTCATGAAACTAACGGAGAAAAAAGCAGGAGTTGAAGTACTTGTATCAGACAAAATAGACTTCAAAACAAAGAAAGTAACAAGAGACAAAGAAGGACATTACATAATGATAAAGGGGTCAGTCCAACAAGAAGATATAACTATTACAAATATCTATGCACCCAACACAAGATCACCTACATATGAGAAACAAATACTAACAGAATTAAAGGGGGAAATAGAATGCAACACACCACTCACTCCAAAGGACAGATCAACCAGACAGAAAATAAGTAAAGAGACAGAGGCACTGAACAATGTATTAGAACAGATGGATCTAACAGATATCTACAGAATGCTCCATCCAAAAGTAACAGGATACACATTCTTCTCAAGTGCATATGGAACATTTTCAAGAATAGATCATACACTAGGCCACAAAAAGAACCTCAGTAATTCAAAAAGATTGAAATTGTACCAACCAGCTTCTCAGATAACAAAGGTATGACACTAGAAATAAATTACACAAAGAAAATGAAAAAGCCCACAAACACATGGAGGCTTAATAACATGCTCCTGGATAATCATGGATCAATCACCAAATAAAAACAGAGATCAAGCAGTATATGGAGACAAATCAGAACAGTAATTCAACAACACAAAATCTGTGGGATATAGCAAAGGCTGTGCTAAGAGGGAAATACATTGCAATACAGGCCTGCCTCAGGAAAGAAGAACAATCCCATATGAACAGTCTAAACTCACAATTAATGAAACTAGAAAAAGAAGAACAAATGAGGTCCAAAGTCAGTAGAAGGAGGGTTATAATAAAGAGTAAAGCAGAAATAAATAAAATTGAGAAGAATAAAACAATAGAAAGAATCAATGAAAGCAGGAGCTGGTTCTCAAAAAAATAAACAACATAGATTAACCCCTAGCCAGACTTATGAAGAAAAAAAGAGAGTCTGCTCACATAAACAGAATCAGAAATGAGAAAAGAAAAATCACTATGGACACCACAGAAATACAAAGAATTATGAGAGAATACTATGAAAAATTATATGGTAACAAACTGGATAACCTAGAAGATATGGACAAGTTTCTAGAAAAATACAACCTTCCAAAGCTGACCCAGAAAGAAACAGAAAATCTGAATAGAACAATTACCAGCAAAGAAATTGAATTGGTAATCAAAAAACTACCTATGAAAAACTCCTGGACTAGATGGTTTCACTGCTGTATTTTATCAAACATTTAGTGAAGACCTAATACCCACCTTCCTTAAAGTTTTCCAAAAAGTAGAAGAGGAGGGAATACTCCCAAACTCATTCTACGAGGCCAATATCACTCTAATACCAAAACCAGGCAAAGATACTACACACACACACAAAAAATTACAGGCTAACATCCCTGATGAACATAGATGCAAAAATACTCGATAAAATATTAGCAAACCAAATTCAAAAATACATCAAAAAGATCATCGATCATGATCAAGTGAGATTCATCCCAGGGATGCAAGGTTGGTACAACATTCGATAATCCATCAAAATCAACCACCACATCAACAAAAAGAAGGACAAAAACCAAATGATCATCTCCATAGATGCTGAAAAAGCATTCGATAAAATTCAACATCCATTTATAATAAAAACTTCCAACAAAATGGGTATAGAGGGCAAGTACCTCAGCATAATAAAGGCCATACACGACAAACCCATGGCCAACGTTATACTTAACTGCGAGAAGCTGAAAGCTTTTCCTTTAAGATCGGGAATAAGACAAGGATGCCCACTCTCCCCACTTTTATTCAACATAGTTCTGGAGGTCCTAGCCACAGCAATCAGACAACACAAAGAAATAAAAGGCATCCAGATTGGCAAGAAAGAAGTTAAACTGTCCCTGTTTGCAGATGACATGATATTGTACATAAAAAACCCTAACGACTCCACTCCAAAACTACTAGATCTAATATCTGAATTCAGCAAAGTTGTGGGATACAAAATTGATACACAGAAATCTGTTGCATTCCTACACACTAATGATGAACTAGCAGAAAGAGAAATCAGGAAAACAATTCCATTCACAATTGCATCAAAAAGAATAAAATACCTAGGAATAAACATAACAAAGGAAGTGAAAGACCTATACCCTGAAAACTATGGGACACTCTTAAGAGAAATTAAAGAGGACACTAATAAATGGAAATTCATCCCATGCTCTTGCCTAGGAAGAATTAATTTTGTCAAAATGTCCATCCTGTCTAAAGCAATCTATAGGTTCAATGCAATTCCTATAAAAATACCTGCAGCATTCTTCAATGAACTAGAGCAAATCATTCTAAAATTCATATGGAACCACCAAAGACCACGGATAGCCAAAGCAGTCCTGAGAAGGAAGAATAAAGCAGGGGGAATTACAGTCCCCAACTTCAAGCTCTACTACCAGGCCACAGTAATCAAGACTATTTGGTACTGGCACAAGAAAAGAGCCACAGACCAGTGGAACAGAATAGAGAGTCCAGATATAAACCCAAGCATATATGGTCAATTAATATATGATAAAGGAGCCATGGATATACAATGGGGAAATGATAGCCTCTTCAACACCTGGTGTTGGCAAAACTGGACAGCTACATGTAAGAGACTGAAACTGAATTATTGTCTAACTCCATACACAAAAGTAAACTCAAAATGGATCAAAGACCTGAATGTAAGTCATGAAACCTTAAAACTCTTAGAAAAAAATATAAGCAAAAATCTCTTGGACATAAACATGAGCAACTTCTTCATGAACATATCTCCCCAGGAAAGGGAAACAAAAGCAAAAATGAAAAAGTGGGACTATATCAAACTAAAAAGCTTCTGTACAGCAAAGGATACCATCAGTAGAACAAAAAGACATCCTACAGTATGGGAGAATATATTCGTAAATGACATATCTGATAAGGGGTTGACATCCAAATTATATAAAGAGCTCACATTCTTCAACAAACAAAAAGCAAATAAGCCAATTAAAAAATGTGCAGAGGAGCTGAACAGACACTCCTCCAAAGAAGAAATTCAGATGGCCAACAGGCACATGTAAAGATGCTCCACATTGCTAATCATCAGAGAAATGCAAATTAAAACCACAATGAGATATCACCTCACACCAGTTAGGATGGTCAACATCCAAAAGACAGACAACAACAAATATTGGCGAGAATGTGGAGAAAGGGCAACCCTCCTATACTGCTAGTAGGAATGTAAATTAGTTCAACAATTGTGGAAAGCAGTATGGAGGTTCCTCAAAAAACTCAAAATAGAAATACCATTTGACCCAGGAATTTCACTCCTAGGAATTTACCCTAAGAATGCAGCAGTCCAGTTTGAAAAAGACAGATGCACCCCTATGTTTATCACAGCACTATTTATAATAGCCAAGAAATGGAAGCAGCCTAAGTGTCCATCAGTAGATGAATGGATAAAGAAGAGGTGGTACATATACACAATGGAATATTATTCAGCCATAAGAAGAAAACAAATCCTACCATTTTCAACAACATGGATGGAGCTAGAGGGTATTATGCTCAGTGAAATAAGCCAGGTGGAGAATGACAAGTACCAAATGATTTCACTCATATGTGGAGTATAAAAACAAAGAAAAACTGAAGGAACAAAACAGTAGCAGAATCACAGAACCCAGGAATGGACTAACAGTTACCAAAGGGAAAAGGACTTGGGAGAATGGGTGGGAAGAGAGGGATAAGGTGGAAAATGGGGCATTATGATTAGCACACATAATGTAGTGGAGGGGGACACGGGAAAGGCAGTATATACAGAGAAGACAAATAATCACTCTATAGCATCTTACTGCGCTGATGGACAGTGACTGTAATGGAGTATGTAGTGGGCACTTGATATTAGGGGGAGTCTAGTAACCATAATGTTGTTCAAGTAATTCTATATTAACGATATAAAAAAAATCACAACCCCATGAGGAGGTGTGCCAGTTAATTTTATGTGTTAACTTGACCTGGGATAAAAGATGAGCAGATTGCTGGTAAAACAAGCATTTTTGGGTGTGTCTATGAGGGTGTTTCTGGAAGAGACTAGCATGTGAATCAGTCAAGAAAAGGATTGCCTGAGTAGAATAGAAAAGCAAGGAAGAGGAATTTGCTTTTATGCTTGAGCTGGGCATCCATGTTTTCCTGCCCTCAGATATCAGTGCTCCTGGTTCTTGGGCCTTCAGACTTGGACTGGGACTTAAACTATTGGCTTCCATGGTTCTCAGGCCTTTCTGTTTGGACTGCAACTATACCACTGGCTTTCTTGTGCCTCCAGTTTCAGATGGCACATCTTGGGACTTCTCAGCCTCCATAAGCTCACAAGCCAGTTCCTCATAATAAATCTCTCTCTCTATATCTACATATACTCTATTGGTTCTGTTTTTCTAGAGAACCCTGACTCATACTAATATCAAAATCCCTACTTTCTAAATGAAGAAGTTAAGGCAGAAAATAAGTAATTCACTCAAGAGTACACAGCTAGTAAGTGGCAGAGCTGGGATTTGAACCCAGGCACTGTAGCTTGAGACTGTATATCGATAATTCCAGAATATAAGAGAAATTTTGGTTAAATTTTAGTGGCACTGTCAAGATGAGGTCTAAATTGGCTAAAATATTGAGTTCTACATAATAAAAATGTCTAAAATATGACCACTGCTAGTAAAAACATAGTTCAGCTGTTAAGCCTCAAGAGGAAAGAGCACAAGTTTTCTACAATCATATAACCTAACCCTACTTCAATAGATAAAGGGAGAACATTGTTGTAAAGGCCACATTTAAATGAAATGTGAACCAGTGGGTAAGGATGAGTGGTCTATATACAGCTCACTTATTTAGGAATATTAATGTAATAAAAATGAATAATTTCCTTCCATTATTTTTCTTGGCTCACAGGAAAGTCAATGAAGGTTAAAGTATAATAGAGTCATATGAGGTCAGATTGAACTGAGTGGGGGTCTTGAGGAAATAGTCTGAACTTTTGTAAATGTCTTTTTGGCTTCTCTCTGCTGGCTGGAATTATGTTTATACTGAACTGACCATTTGCAAGTTACATTTTGAAGTGTTCACTTCCTGAAGCTGCTTGCTTTCTCAAGAAGCCCTTAAGCATGACACAGGACAGTGGGAAACTGCAGTTCTGACATTGTTGTATAGCCCAGTGATTTAAGAGCGTGGGTGGTGGAATGGGATCAGACCAAGAGGGTTTCTGATCCAGCTCTGCTACTTGCTTGCTACATGACATTGAATAAGTTAGTTAATGGCTATGCATCTCATTTTCTTCATGTGCAAAAGGGAGATAGTAGCAAAATCCACCTCATAGAATTATTGGGAGGATCAAGCATGTTAACACGTGTAAATCTCAGATGGATGACCAACACACAGAAAGAATAATGGGAAGGTTAGCTCTTGTTAATTCTACTGCTGGTGGCCTACAGACCTGCTCTGTTGACTTGGCTAATAAATCCACTACTGATGAACTTCAATGTATCTCTACTTCAGTTTCAGTGTAGAGGTAAACCTGTTTAAGTATCATGAGGCTTACTCAGATTTTTAAATTAAAATTAATAACTTTAAAAGCACATTGATTTTTTTCTTTTTTGGGGTATCATTGATGTACAATATATTGGTTTCAAATATATGGTACAATGGTTCAACTGTTAGACATATTATTAAATTCTCACCCCCCACTAGTACAGTTACTATTTGTCAACATAGGAAGATGTTACAGAATCACTGACCAAATTCTCCAGACTGTACTATACCATCCCCGTGACCAATTTATATTATGATTGAGAATTTTTGTGGCCCTTTATCTCCCTCATCCCCCCTCCACCCCAACCCCTCCAGTGGTAACCACTAGTCTAGTCACTTCTCAGTGTCTATGAATCTACTGCTATTTTGTTCATTCTGTTTTGCTTTGTTTTTATACTCCACAAATAAGTGAAATCCTATGGTATTATTTGTCTTTCTCCTCCTTATATTTCACTGAGCATAATATCCTCTAGGTCCATCCATGTTGTTGCAAATGGTAGGATTTTTTAAATGGCTGAATAATATTCCATTGTGTATATGTACAACACCTTTATCCATTCATCTACTGATGGACACAGGTTGCTTCCATTTCTTGGCTATTATAAATAGTGCTGTGATAAACATAGGGGTGCATATATCTTTTCAAATTGTATTTTGTTTTCTTCAGGTAAATTCAAGAAGTGGAATTACTGGGTTAAATGGTATTTCTATTTTCAATTTTTTGAGGAACCTCCATACTGCTTTCCACAGTGGTTGCACCAATTTACATTCCCATCAACAGTGTAGGAGGTTTCCCATTTCCCCACATCCTCACCAACACTTGTTATTTCTTGTCTTTGGATAGTGGCCATTCTGACGGATGTGAGGGGTGATATTTCACTGTGGTTCTGATTGGCATTTCCTGTGAAATGTGATGTGGCACATCTTTTCATGTACCTGTTGGCCATCTGTATTTCTTTGGAGAAATGTCTGTTCAGGTCCTCTACCCATTTTTAAATCAGGTTATTTGGTTTTGGTGTTGAAGCATATGAGCTCTTTATATATTTTGGATGTTAACTCCTTATCAGATGAATCATTTATGCATATATTCTCCCATACTGTAGGTTCCCTTTTTGTTCTGCTGATGGTATCCCTCACTGTACAGAAGCTTTTTATTTGATCTAGTCCCACTTGTTCATTTTTTATTTCGTTTCCTTTGCCCAAGGACATGTGTCCAGGAAAAAAATTGCTCATGCTTATGTTCAAGAGGTTTTAGCCTATGTTTTCTTCTAAGAGTTTTAAAAAGCACATTGATTTTATACGGAAAAATTAAATGAAAGGGATACCATCATATTTTAAGAACAGAATAAGGAAAAACAACAGTGTTTAAACAAAACACCAGGAAACTTCCAGTCTCCAACCTTTCAGGACATCTTTTAAGATATCAGTTCAAGTTCAATCCCATTACCAATGGCTTCTAAATCTATTATATGATGCACTCATCACTGATAAATTTTGACAACACTCCTCATGTGTCCTAGGTTAGTCCCTTAACATTTCTGAGCCTCAATTTTCTCATTTATGAAGCCAAGGTAGTCTTTGCCCTGCCTGACTCACCGGATAGTTGGGAGGGAGATAGGATGCTATGTGTAGAAACAGCCCCCAGTATCTAAAATATCAAGCTGTTATATGTAGGGCAAAATATGGCATTATTTTAAGAATGATTATTGTCACAACATCCTCAGGTTTAAAAAAGAAAAGTAATCTAGTCCCTTAAAATCACAAGGATAGAAAATAGACTCAAATGTTATAAATATTTTCACTGTGTATAAATGAAAAGATGTACTGATTGAACTTCATATATTTATGCCAATATTTCAGCTAGAGAAACTGTTAATTACAACTCCCGTGTTTTATAAGTCTATCACTCCACTAAAGAGGGGCTGCAATGGTGTTAATTTATACTGGGAATTCCAGGATTCTAAGCAGGCCATGGAAAAAATGAGTTCTGGCCAGGAAGGCTCCTATGGACTCTCATGCCATATCAGAAGGGTAGCCCCTTTCTCTGACTGTGTGTCCTGAACTCCTGTTCTCAGGTGCCAGACCCTGGAGAGGTAGGAGCAATCAGAATGAAGATACTGCTTCTATCTTTATATGCACAATGTAAAAGTACACACTGACCCATAAATTTTTGTAATAATTGGTCCTACAGAAATACTTGCACTCGCATGCATTGATATACAAATGGATCATGAAACATTGCTTGTAATACTGAGAGCTACAGATTGGAAACAAGCTAAAGGCCTACTGATCTGGAGTTCATTAAATAAACTATGGTACATTCAACCTGTGGAATATTTATTCTGTGTAGTCAAAGCATTAAAAAAATCAAATAGATTTTCATGTAAAGACATAGAATGGTGCTCACAATGTATTAAGTGAAAACAGAGAGCTACAGTTCCATATGTGCAGTATGATCCCACTTTTGGAAGAAATATAAGGCTTTTCTCTCCTTAACCATATATAAGCATTTATACACATATATAAAAGCACAAAGTGTTTGTGAAAAATGTACACCATATATTAATAATGGTTCCTTTTGAAAGTAGGACTTGGGAATGGACAATTTTTTACTTTATGCATTTCTGGACTGTTTGAATTGTTTTTACAGTTAGGGGAGTGTTACTTTTCAATTAGGAAGAACATTTAAATACACAAACACACACACACTAACTAAAGCCCAGGTAAAGGCTGTAATCTCTCTCTTTAGCACCTTCCTCCCCATTATCCTTATGGCGCTTTAAATCAAAGTTCAGCTCTGAACTATGTGCACAGTAGGCTTAAGGTCTGAATACTGAACCAGGAGGATCCTTTAAATGTAGACAGGTGTGAATGAACATGTCCACCTCCTTTGTTCTGGGACAGATTTTATTCACAGTTTGTGTAAAGGTCATTGTGACTCCCACAGCAAATTCCTTCCAACTCTATTTAGAATTCCTTGCACCTGCTGAGATTGGCCTTTTAATTTTGCATTGTTATATTTGTGTCTCTTCAATTTCAAAATGTTTGCTTCTGGGTTGAATTTTTGATTTTTTAAAAGAGGCAATGTTTGTATATTTTTACCAAAAATTTGCTTTGTAGCAACATGTTCTTTTGGTCCAGGTTATCAACTATACTGATCCAGAAGTTTCGTTAGATTGGTGGGGCATCTAATGCCATCTAAACTGGAACTGTTCTATTTGCTGGACCTTCTCCAGTTTTGGACAGCCATGCGATGACTGGGCGTGCAGACTGAAAGCTGCACTACCAAATATGCTCAGCCCGCCTTCATCTCTTTCCATTTTAATACATGTCTTAAAATTTTCTCATAGTAAACAAATGCTTTTTTGGTCTAGAACCAAGAGATTTCCTGGCATTTAAGTAAATAATAGCATGAACTCCTGATGTTTGTAAGGAATACATTTCAGAATGTTGTAATTCCCAAACACCATGATGGCTAACAATATCCCCCATAAAGCACAAGAAGGCATCACTAAAAACGTTCACAATTTCTTCAAAACCCTACTCATTTTATAAATACGATACTGAAGTTATGTTTAGGTCATTTGAACTTCTTTATGGAGGTCTGAATTTTTGTTGTTTGCTTCTCATTGTTACAGATTTCAGAATCGAACCTTTTTATCACTTCCTCAAAGTCCTCATGAACAAAAAAGACAAGTAGAGACAATAAAACTAACCTGAGATGTGGATACTTGCAGACAGCTAGGCTCACTCACCAGCAAAGAGACTCACTCCCACAGATAAGCCTCAATATCTTGATGCAAATTTGTAACCTTAGCAAGATCACAACCTGTCATGGGAATCAGAGTCACTTACAAATGGTTAAACCATGAGGGTTAAATTTATGCGTGCTGAAGTCCACTCTACTTAGGGTGAATTAGCCAGCATGAATCAGCCATTCTCTCTGTTACCACTTGTCATTTTGTGGAAGAAAAGTATGTCACCATTACAGAGCTCCAACCCTGCTGATTCCTTCAGTCTCCATGTTACCCTTCCAAACCTTTATGTGCAGCTTAGTGGAAAAGGGGGCAGATGGGACAATATATTTTCTTTGTTTTGGGGTTCATGTTTCTATTGCAAACACACCAAATTTGGAGTCTGGATATCTGCCATTTCTAAGCTATAATCTTGATCAGTTTGCTTCATCTTCCTACAGTTTCTATATTACAACATAACTTGTTAAGCCAGGAGAGATCTACAAAGCTCCCATTTCAGATTTAATGTCCACTGACCTATTTGATAATTCAACTTGGGCATCCTTTGCATATCCCTTAAACCTCTCCAAGATAACATGCCCAAACAGAAATCTCAATTTCCCCATCAGATTTGTTCCTATCTTGTTCTTCACCACTTCAGTTTAGGTTTCACCATGTATCCAGGGTTTCAGACAAAAACCTACGAATCCGACATCACCAAGATGACAGTGTAGAAGACCCCAGTCTGCATAGCCTCAGAAGGAGCACAATTAGACAGCTATCCAAGAACAAGAACAGCTCTGGGAGAGCTGTGAATTCCTCTTAAGTATCTTCAGCAGCACAGTGGAACAAGGAACCTGAGAATAACTGCACAAAAAGGGAAGGTTCATTTTGATTACTCCCTTAAATGTACAGACATCTATACAAGACTGTAAGATCATGAAGAATCAGGCATGCACAACTCCACCAAAGGGACACAGCAATCTTCCAGTGACTGACCCCCAGAAATCGCCTCACAAAGAATTTAAAATGACTGTTCTATGTAAGCTCAGAAGGCTCCAAGAGAACACAGATAAACAATTTAATAACAATCTTTGGAAGGTGAAAAATGCTTCTCAACCATATATTTGATAATGGATTAATATTCAAAATATATAAAGAACTCAGGCAACTCAATAGCAAGAGAAACAATCCAATTAAAAATTGGAAAAGGACTGGGATATTTTTAAAAGAAGATATATGAATGATCAGCAAGTACATAAAAAGGTGGCTGACATCACTAATCGTAAGGGAAATGCAAATAAAATTCACAATGAGATATCACCTCATTTGCCTGTTAGAATGGCTATTATCAAAAAGAGAAGAGAAGTCAAATGCTGGCAAGGACCTGCCATATGATCCTACAAGGAACTATCACACCACCCAGCATTTCACTTCTGGGAATACATCTAAAGGAAACAGCACTGTCAGAACTACAGCTGCACCCTCATGTTCATAGGGGTGGTATTCGCAACAGCCAAAGCAAGCAAGCTAGGCGTCCATCATGGATGAATGGATAAAATGTGGCACATATACATACAATGAAATATTATTTAGCCATAAAAGAGAAGGAAATCCTGCCATTTGTGACAACATGGATGGATCTGGAAGGCATCATACCAAGTGAAATAAGTCAGACAGAGAAAGACAAATACTTTATAATGTCAGTTATATGTGGAATCTAAAAGTATCAAACTCATAGAGACAGAGAGGAGAATGGTGGCTGCCAGGACCTAAAGAGTGGGGGAAATGGGGGTGTGGGTCAGAGGGTATACATTTTTAGTTCTAAGATGAATAAGTTTTGGGGATTTAATATATAGTATGGTGACTATAGCTAACAATGCTGTTTATTTACTTGAAATTTGCCATTAAAGTAGAGCTTTAATGTTCTTCCATAACAACAACAAAATGGTAATTATGAGAGGTTGAGTGTTAACTAATCCTATTGTAAGCATTTCATAATAAATACATATCACATCGTCACATTGATGTGTTGTACATTCAAGTACTTAAGTAACACTTAAATGTACTTAATGTTATATATCAACTCTATCTCAATAAAGATGGGAGAAAAAGCCCTGAGGAATCATCCAAATCCATTTGTTAATATCAGCTTTACCTCCAAAATACATTTGATCATTTTTTATTATTTCCACTTCTCATCATAACCAGGGCTAGCATGGGTTGTTAGCCTTCTCTTTATTCCACTGGGGAGGGAGGGATTTCCACCCTGGGGCTATAGGAATGACCATACTCACCCTGCTCAACACTGGACAAATGAGACTGACAGTAGTTTATCAATCACATATGCTTACAGCCCAGGGGAGTCCACACACCATGCTGGGCTCCAGGGGAGTGGTCCTTGGAACAGAGTGACCAACCAGAGGCTGAGAGACATGGGCTCTGCAGTGGCAAGACGGTGGGATGTCCCCTGGTTCCCATGGGAGGACAGATTGTCTTGTTTGACTAATTGTGCAGGCTGCTGGGGAACAAAAATTTGCTACTCAGGGATAAGCAGGAATTGCACCCAGTCTGTTTGATAAGGAGGAGGGTTTTTGGCTGGGGGACCTTATCTATGGGAGCAGAGAGAGAAGGGAACCAGTGGTTAGGGGATTTGATGTCCTGATTTTACCAGATATTAAGGCAGCACATAATATCAATATTGGTACTTATACCATAGACACCCTGAGGGCCCAAGGCACCATAATCTCCTAAGTAGAATAATGGTATCATTCTACTTGCTTATAATTGCTTTCTTACAATCATTCTACAACCTATTCACCACACAGCAGAGAGAAAGATCTTTTACAGGAGATAATCAGATTGTTACTCTCCCTGCTTAATGCCTATGACATGCTGTGACATTTGGAATAAAATTAAAACTTCTTATGATAGTCCACAGGTTTTGGGTGATCTGGTTCCCACTTTCCTTTTCAGTCTCACACACCAGACTCTTAGGCTCTCTCCCATTACCCATGCTTGAGCACAATTTCTGCCCTATGAAAATGCCACACTCAATCCAGTCCCAGGACCACACATGTGGCTGTTTCTACTCGGAAAGCTCTGCCCAAGGTCTGTCTTTGAATGCCTCTTTTTCATCATGCAGATCATTGTCAAGTGTCACTTCCTGAGAGAACATATCTTGTCACTCAGCTGGCAGAGTCTTACCCGCTCCTAGCCGTCTCTGACCCAGCACCTTGCTTCATTTTTTTCTTAGCACTAATCACCACTGAAATCATCTTAACTATTTACCAATTCATTTACTTGTAAGTTCACCAAAGGCAAGGGTTTTGTTTTGTTCCCCATTGAATCCCTAGTGTCTACAAAAGTGCCTGGCATGTAATACGTGCTCAATAAATATTTGCTGAACAAAAGAACACAGTTTATGTGTCTTGAAGTTTCTATATAACACTCTAGCCAGATACTCCCCTACAGCCTAGCATGATCTTGGGAACTCAAGGATTCTGGGAATACCAGCCCAAGAAAATAACATTTCCTATCATTTCCCAAATACCTGCACACCCTGAAGGTGACTCCTTTAATAGAGGCTTTTGGAGGGATAAAAAGGTTTTTACTTTTTTGAATCTCACTGTTGGTCCTTTCAGTACGAGAACAATCCAGTCCTGGCACCACACTTGTTCCTTTATTGTGGGAATGCTGACTGTACCTCCTGGACTGTGATGTGAGAAGCCCCAACTGGGAAGGAGGCCTAGCTGTGGGTAGCTTCTCCAGGTCTCCTGCCCTTTTCTGCAGCCAAATAGGAAACCGACCACAGCATTCCCCACTGGAACACAGCTGGCTCGCTCTCTGTGGGCTTTCCTAATTATAAAAAACAAAATTCAACTGAGTGAATTTTAAAGTTCTTATTGGCTTTATTCCATGATTGATGATTGGGCAACATCCCATCTCACAGAGGGAAGGAACTCCAAGGAGCTGTGCACAATGGAAGACTGACAGGCAGCGGGGGCAGAACAAGGCAGTTATACTAGCAGAGAGCAGACTGCGTGTGGCCAGGTCGCCTTTCTTTCAGGGACAGCGGGGGTCTGTCAGGCAGATAACCTCTGTGGGGCTGACCAGGTAATTCCAGATTGACTGGTTTAAGGTTCCACTCCAGGGAGAAGCCAAAATTGAGTTAAATATGAAGTCTCAGTTTGGGGACATAGAGCTCAGCATAAATGACTCCACTTGGGACCCGCTGTCTTGCTTTTAGTAGTAGTATCCCACTCTTGGAGAGCTTGAATCAGCCTCTATTAAGAGGCGAGGCAGGGTTCTGAATTTTGCTTCACCCAGACTGGAGAGAAGAAAAGAAAATGATGATTTGGCCCAGAACTGAATTTGCCTTGGAAGGAAAAATTGATTTCTCTAAGAGCTGAGACACTGTTGATGAATTGGCTTTCCAATATCATTTCCTTTATGAAGACACATTCTCTGTGGTATATGCCCTCCCAATAGCCACGGTGGCCTCAAGAAATGAGGAAATAATTATTTTCAACTTTTTAATTTTCTTTTTTAGGCAACAAAGGATGACAGAAGAAATGTTGAAATCCAATTTTATTCCCAAAGGCTGTCTTATTTTTTTTTTAACCTTCTTACATATTCTTGCCTGAGGCAGTGATATTTTATGACCATTTAATTTCAAAAGTGTAAGAGAAATGGCCCACAGACATTCCTACCAGTATTAGGTGACAATGTCTCCATCCCTTTTATGATACTATCTACTTAGTATTTATTTAACACTCCCTTTTAATCATCTTAAATGCCTGTACACATTGACCTGGAGCCAATCAAGCATTAATATAAATTCATGGGATTTTTTAAAATTGCCAGTTGTAAATATAGGCAAAAACTGATTTAAGGGAGCAAAATAATTGGACCACTTTTGAGTCTATAGTGCTATTGCTGCAAAAAGACGATTTTGGCTTAATATAAATTCACATGTTTAGACTCCAACCAGTAGTTAATCAGCTGCATAGTGATTAGAATAAATTAATACTTTAGCATTGACTCAGTTTGGACTTACCCCAAACTAAAACAACCAAAGAACTAACTAACTAACTTAATGTCTGGCCATACTGGTTTTCTATTCCTGCTACAGGAAATTACCACAAACTCAACTGCTCAAAAGAACATACATGCCTTGTCTCTCAGTTCTGTAGGCCAGAAGTCCAGGGGTTTGACTGATTTCCCTGTTCTAGGTCACACAAGATGAAGTCAAGATGTTGTCCTGCATGGGCCCTTACCTGGAAGTTCTGGGCGAGAATCACCTCCATGTTCACTCAGGTTGGTGGCCGAATTCAGGTCCTTGCGGCTGCAGGGCCAAGGTCCCCATGTCTTTGCTGCTCATCAGCTGGGAGCATCTCCCAGCTACTTGAGGCAGCTGGTGCTCCTCACTGTGCCCCTTCCTTCTTGGGTTTCCATCTCTCTGATTTCCCTGCGGCCTCATCTCTTCACCAGCCATCACCTGCAAAAAGTGTTCTGCGTTTAGTGGCTCATGTGATTAGATTGAGTCCACCTGGATAATCCAGACTTTCTCTCTCATTAGGTCTATAAACTTGATTGCAGCTGCAAAGTTCCACGTGCCTTATTCACAGGTTTCTTACTGTAGGGAAAATGGGAGTTCATGGCCAGGATCCTCACCTGGCCCTGGTCTGCTTGCCCACTGAGCATGGGCTTGCAGGCACAGGCTTGCACGTGTGCTTCCAGTGGGCTGTCATTGACTCTATATAAAGAGCTCTACCCAGTGCCCTGGGGCTGAGACTCATTGGAGAGGCCGGGAGGCAGAGACTGGCTTGCTGCATGCAAACTGCCCTAGGAAGTGGATGGGATTCTCGCACTCAACCTGCCATCCCAGGAATAAAGCTTTTACCCCAAAAACATTCCGTTGTCATTTTTCATTCTCACTGAATCCAGAGTGAACTTGCTCAAGGCTGAAACTGTCAGGCAAGACACACACATATATTAGGATGTGGACATCTTTGCAGGAACATTTGGCATCCCACGCTGGTTTACAAAATTCCACCTGTATGGGACCTACTTCATTCTCTCGGTATGGTGCGTTCACACTAACCTGTGTCTTGTCTGTGCCATGTCTGCTCTGCACTGGCTGTGCCCTTTGCTGGGAATGCTCTGCCTCCAGATCTTCATAAAGCTGATTTTTCTCCTCACTCAGGTTCAAGTGTAAATGTTACCTCCTCCGGGAGACAATCCCCTGTCCTTATAATGTTGCCTCCTGGACATTTAGTCACTCTACCCTACTACACTACTTAATTTTCTTTATAGATTATCTTTATCAATTGTCTCTGTTTGCTGTCCATCTCTGTGCACCATGACTTCAGCTCCCTGAGGCCAGGCACCGCTGCTCTGTTGCTTCTGGCTGCATCTCTTGTGTCAAGACCACGGCTGGAAGATGGGAAGAGCTTGATATTTGTCACCCAGCCTTTCTTTGAATGAATAAGATTAGTGATTTTGTACCACTTTTTCTTGCAGTTAGAGCCAATACATTATTTTAATGAAAGATATAATAAATATATGTCACCTGCTGTGAAAATAAATACATGTCTAAGCCTAAAACAGCCACATTGAAAGGAAGCTAGGCAGTTGACTTGTGCTGTAGGCTTAGAGCAGGGCCTCTCGACCCTGGCTGCACATTAGAATTATGTGGGAAATGTTAAAAAGAAATTAGTTTTGCAGCCCCACATCAGACTAAAGCAGAATCTCTGGAAATGAGGCACTGGTATATTTTAAAGCCTTCCCAGTGTCCTCCCATGATTACCAGCAACTGTTACAGGAGTGCCAGTGCCTGAAGACAGAACGGAAGCTGGAGAAGCATGGTGTGCAGGGTCCCACCCAGAGTCCCCCAGGGGAAGGCCCGCAAGTGGAGTCAAGGAATTCATGTTGAGGACAGAGCTGCTTGTGTCATACTTATTCTGCTACAACAGTGTGTGAGTTTACTAGGGCTGTCATCATAAAATGCCATGAACTGAGTGGCTGAAACAGCAGAAATGACTGTCTCGCAGTCTGGATGCTAGAAGCCCAAGATCAAGGTGTTGTCAGGGCTGGTTCCTCCTGAGGCTGTGAGAGGAGGATCTGTTCCTGGCTTCCCTCCTGTCTTCTGGTGGTTTGCTGGTGTTCCTTGGCTTGCAGATCTCTGCCTTTATCCTCACATGACATTCTCCCTGTGTGCACGTCTGTCTCCAAATTTCTCTTTTTCAAAGGACACAGTCATACTGAATAAGGGGCTCACCCTACTTCAGTGTGACTTCATCTTAACTAATTACATCTGCAGCAACCCTTTTTGCAAATAAGGCACATTGTGAGGTGCTGGCAGTTACCAACTTCAACATGTGAATTTTGGGCAGAAGGGCGTGGGGCACGCAATTCCACTACAGCACACAAACACAGACAGAAGACATGTCCCAGTCTAGGGCTGAGGCTGCTGAGCCATGGAAGCACAGGAAATGTGGCCTGGCGCTCAGGCAGGGGCGCCCTCGGAACTCAGAGGGCAGTTGGGCAGCCTGGGAGGCACACTGTGGTCTCCCTGAGCTAAGGAGGCTAAGGGGGTGGAAATTGCAAGGCAAATGCTGAGGTGGCTGGAAATTTCAAGGCAGAGGACAGGAGAGGAGCTTGGGGAGGCAGGGCAGCAGGGGCAGAAACCTACCTGCTAGTTCCCTGCAGGCGCTTGTCAAAGGGCAGGGCTGCACCTGCATGGGGCAGGACTTCAGCAGGCCTAGCCCAGGGTGGCCGTGGTGGATCTGAAGGCTGAAAGGAGATTCCGGAGAGAGCCCAGGGCTGGCTATGCCAGCTCAGCCAGTGTGTTGAGATGAAGTACCTCTGAAGTTCTACTGCAACCCCAGAAAGTTCACACCTGAAGTGTGACTTAATGACAAAAGTAAAATACTCCCACACTAACAAGAAAAGAAAGATAAATGAATCCAAGCCTGATCAAAGAATTGACTTAACTGCCTGTCATGTAACATAATGCTGATTCGAGGAAGAAGCCCAATTCAGAACCTTCAATGCATTATCCACAACATCTAGTGTACTATGAACAATTACCAGGTATGCAAATAAGTAGGAAAATGTGACCCATAATCAAGGGAAGAAAAGAGTCAGTAAGTCTTGACACCTATGTCACCTTACACAAAAATTAATGCAAGATGCACATGTAGAAGTTACAATGATAAAACATCTAGAAGAAAGGGTTGGAGAACATCTTTATGACTTAGGGGGTAGGCAAAGATTGTCTTAGAAGCACTAGCCATAGAAGGGAAAAAGTGTTAAACTGGACTTCATCAAAGTTAAGACCTTCTGCACATCAAAAGACACCATTTAGAAAAACTGCAAGCCACAGATTGGAAATACCTATTTCCACATATATATCTGACATACACTCTTATGGCTAGATGTATGCAGAATTCGTAAATCAATCAGAATAAGACAAATATCTCAAAAAATTTTTTTAAACAGATAAAAACATCTTTCATACAAGAATTTGCACAATGACAATTAGGCACAGGTAAAGGCAATTTAAGAAAATGAAGATCAATTCACATATATCATAAAGGGCTAACACTTAAAAAGGGACCGTTAAAACAAGTCCTGGTGAAGATGCAGAGCAAATGTAACTGTCTTACACTATATAGATAAGAGTGTTAAATTGTACAACCACCCACAAAAGCTGTTTGGTAGTTTCTTAGATACTTAAACATCTCCACTGCTAAGTATTTACCTAACACAAATGGAAACTTAAAATTCCACCAATAGGAAAATGGATAAAAAAATCATGGACTATTTATAAAATGGAATAATAGGAAACTAAAAAAAGTGAACTACTGGTCCACTCACCAAAATGGATGAAATTCTAAAACATTATATTAAGTGAAAGAAGTCAGACACAAAAGATTACCTTCTGTAGGATTCCATTTACAGGAAGTTTGAGAACAGTAAAATTAACTTGTGGTCATGGAGATCAGAACGGTGATTGCCTGGGGGAGGGGGATTAAGTGACAAGGAAAGACACAAAAGGGAGGTTTCTAGCATGAAGAACAGGTTCTAATCTTGATGGGAGTGCTGGTTTCACAAATGTAACCTGTTAAAAGTCATCACATTGTACACTTAAGCTATGAGCATTTCATAGTATGTATATTGACTTT
This sequence comes from Manis pentadactyla, assembly GCF_030020395.1. NCBI lineage: Eukaryota > Metazoa > Chordata > Mammalia > Pholidota > Manidae > Manis > Manis pentadactyla. Next base: position 55,851,382 of record NC_080028.1, on the reverse strand, counting down.
AATAAAAAACGTTTCATAATTGAAAAAGTTAAAAAGGGAAAGAGAAAAGAGAGGCCTCTATGGAGAAGAGCACATTTTAAAAGAAACTGTGCCCATCTCTGCTTTGACCAGTCTCCTGGGAGACGGGTAGCTGGCCCAGTGTGAGCTGGGCTCCAGGGACAACCCTGCGGGGTTCTCAGCAGTCCGTTGCAGGCTGCTGTAGCCATGACGACCCCGTGGAACTCCTCTCAGTGGTGGACTCCGGTGCGACAGAGGGGTGCGAACCACTATGGAGCCTGGCTTTCAGCTGATCCTGGGGAAGCCACGAGAAGTCCTAGCAGAGCGGCTGCCAAATGACCTGAGGCCAGACCTTGTCTACAAGACTCTCCAGTGGGAGTCATTGGTGTGTGTGTCTGTCATTGGCTTTTTGGTGGGTCTCTTATATTTGTTTAGACTGATGCATTAGGTTAGGACCTGATACTGGCAAAAGGAAAATTTGAGCTGTCTGAACACTGTCTGCACCGACTGACGTGAAGCATCCATTTTTTGACACATGTAGTTCGATTCAAAAGGAATATTTAGATATTGAGTCATCCTTAGATGATACCAGCAAAGACAAAGAGTCATCCAAATTCAGAGCTTGGTGAACACATATGGAAATCTGATCCTAAAGAAGGAAATGGCTTCTCTAGTAAAAGAAGAAAGTAAAGAGAAATCCAGACCCTCAAGACAAAAAGATGATGGCTGAAATTATAAGAATGATCCCATCACCAGAAAATGCTTAGGAGTCATCACATCACAAGAAGATTTTTCCAAACACTGCGGTGGCTGGAAAACTGATTCTCTCCAGTCCTTCATGAAGGGTCTGAAAGCAGACCCTTCTCTCCACTCAGACCCCTTGGGTTAACAGTTCTGTTTTCTACCTCCCTTTTCAGGATGGGGTCCCTTGTTGTCTGTGCTTCTGGGAATTACTTGACCCTCCCTCCTCTACAGGCTGAAATTTTAAAAAATCTACTTTCACATTCTGGAAACAGATGTGAGCTCCTTTATGGTAATTCAAACTTCAAATAAACTGTTGGAATTCCAGAAATGCACCAAGAAACTTGGGACTCTTCAAAAAAGACTTTTATTCTCATTCATTATTTTTTGAACTGATGATACTTATTTATGAGACCAAACTTGTGTTGAAAATAAAGCTTAATGGAACTTAGTTCTCAGAATAGGGTTTTATAAATATTGTACTCACATAAATTTTGTAAGTGAATTATTTATATTATTCATTATATTTTGTCTGTTATCATATACATATTGTGTTTTGTTTAATATGTAGTTTAGCAAAATAAGATTTAAAATGCGAAGGCAATTTTGGAGTGCCCTGACCTGTATTTACTATAGTTAGAAATCGAATGAAAAGGTTTGTTTTCCTTTTTAAATAGTGCTTGGTTAATGAACAAGGTTTTTTGTTTTTGTTTTTTTAAATGAACATACCACATATCCTAGTTGGGGGGATATAGCTAAAGTGATATAGAGGGAAATTTATAATATTTAATGTTTCTATTCAATAAGAATGAAATAAATATTTCTATTCAATAAAACTGAAGGCTAATGAGGGAAAAGGAAAATAAAGCATTTATAGTTCCTTGTAGCAGTTTTTAAAAATCCCTATTCTTAGGCTACCCCCTACTTAAATAAGAACACAAGGGATGGGGCCAGGCACCAGTATTTTGTAAAGCTCTTCAGGTGATCCCATGTGTGGTGCAAGTTAAGGACCACTGATTTGTATTTCTGCAGAGCATTATATACATATAATTTCCTTGTAAACCCATGTAAAACCTATCTTACAGATACTTAATCTTAATTATGTAACAAAATACTCCAACCACAAAATTATTTTCCCATATAAATAGACTAAAAAATAATTGTCAATGAAATACTCCATATAAATTGATAATGAGATGGTGTGATATAGAAACATTGTTTTTAATTGGGAGACCTAGTTATGGATCTGTTATGGATCTGTTAATAAATTAGTCAAGACTTAAATTTTTTTCTTTCTTGGTATGGTGTGGTGTGGTTCTTATTCTGTCTTCAGTTTCCTTATTTCTGAAATGAATGAGTGAACTAAAATGATTTCCATGGTTCTTCATAGCTAATAAAATTCCTTGGTTTTAGAATGAGTAAAAAATTTTGGAGGTAAAGGTATTAAGATTGAATTTTGATCTGTTAGACACCTATATAAGAACTTATAATATATCTTAAATGTAAAGAAAGATGATTCAAATCTGTGACAGAGACATCTTTGTATATTTTCCATCTTCTGTTCTAATTCTCTGTCACTTCTCTGATGCTGGAATTTTATTTCTTCCTGACGTTCTACTCATAGACTCAGACCTTTTCTCTATGTAAATTTCCTGTTATCTGAGTTTAAACAATCACCTTTTACAATAATTAGCAATGGCTTAAAACACAAAAACATGAAACATCCTGACTTCATGCCATTTTCAGACCCCTGACTTTCCTGACCTTCCTCAAAGTCCTTCCCTGTAAGTTCAGGCCTGAGCTATAATTCTGGCTTATCATAAGGAGTTTCTCTCAGGAGAATCAAACTATCACATTGCAGGGTTCAGAATTTGTCCCTAAACCCATTTCTTTTATGTTCAGGATGATACCCAGGTTCTCGAGGTGTCCAGATCCTCTCATTCTCTTTTCTTTCTCCATTTCTCTAGAACAACTAGTTTAGTCCAGCTTGTCTAATTGGATTTCTCTGTTGACTTCCAGTCAGTGACCCACCTCTCTTTTTGATAGTCTATTCTGCTTGATCTCTTGTCAATTCTTTATTTTGGAGTTTAGGGCTTGATCCCCAAGCTGAACGAATGGACTCATTTTCTTGTCCTTTTTTCCTCAAATTCTATGTCATTACTAGCCAAAGTGGCTAGTAATGACATAGTACAACCTGGCACTGTGCAGCCTCCAATGTAGAAAACTAGCTATCAATTTTCATTATCTCTAAATTAAATTTGTTTTTCTTTTGAGAAAATGAGAGGGTGTGAATTTTAAAGGTATTTAAATCAAAGACTCTCAACAGTAGGAGCTTACAGATCTTACACCTTTATATTTGGATCAATAAATATTTTTAATAGAAGATTAGAATACATCTGTCTCATAGTGATCTTTAAAATATTCATTTTCTTATCTGCTCTATCACTTATATGGATTGTTATTATTATTGTCTTTTTGTTAATTGAAATAATAAATATCTTAGATATAAACATGGACCAGCAATGTTAATAAGCAGTAGCCAATCCTGTGAAGTGGTGCTCTGCAATGTTCAAATTTCTCTTCTAGAAGAACACAATATAACAAAGGTCTGAGGCTCTTGTGCCAGGTAAACATAAAACACAGGGATGTCTTCAAAAATTTGAAAACAACAAAAATGCCAAAAAAAAAATAATCAGAGGGTCTACAAATTTCCATGGTTGTAGGAGTAACCCATCTCTACATCCATCAAGAATTCAGAGTTTTCCAAACTGAAACACTGCATAAAGCACCCTGCCTAATCCAGCTGATGGGGCTGTTGCAACTAGAGTTCTCTAATTGTCTCAGGATCCTAACAGAACTTGGACCTTGCTTTGTGGTGTCTTCCATGAACCAATAATCTTAGAGCCTATAACAGCCACATGGCTAAAATCTGTCTGATAATTGCTTATTCTAATATATCATTGTCCCTGCATCAAGGGTAGCAACAGATTATCAGAATCATAGTAATGGAGAGCGTCCTGTACACAGGGTAAGGCCTTGGAAGGGCAGGTAAGAAAAGGACTCTGCAATATTTCGATTTTGTCTGCTTTATGCCTTTAAAGACTTCTCTTTTTAAGAGGAATTAACTCCATAAATGCTTGTTTAATTGGCCTCACTGAGATTAGGGAAGATTTTTGGAATCCCTGAGAGATCTGAAAGTACTAAATTTTTACACAGAACTTGGATTTAGCCTGGGGCTTTTCTGGAATGTTTCCCCAGGATCCCAAAGTAATTTAGTTATGATTTAGATTTATTTATTATTCTATACACTTCTTCCCAATCTGAATATGTTTTATGGATCTGTTTTCTTTCAGGGGAAAAATATACTAAAAATGTTCTTACCCATGCTTTTAATTTTGTAACATTGAAAAACCATAATTGTCTCAAATCCCATAAAACTACAAGAAAATTAAATTTTCATATTATTTATTGTAACTTTTCCAGACCCTGTGTTATGGCCTTATATGTATTATCTTTGATCTCAAAAAAATAAGTGAATAAACCAACCCAAACAAAAAACACTGAAGGTAGTTATTATGCCTATTTTACTATATGAAGAAATCAAGAATTGAAAAAGCTTCAGCAAACCACCTATTCTTAAAAAGCTAAGTAACAGAATTTGTACTTAGGTCTCCTCCATCCAAACAGCGGGCTCTCCCCTAGAGCTATGGAAATGTGCAGTAGGAGTGACTTTATTAATCATCTCAGTGGAGTTTCCTTGGTAGAATGTGGTAACATTAAACCTCATTTAATTAATTGTCTCAGAGTAGCAATTACAGATTGTCACTCCAAGGATATTTAATAATTGAGTTTTCTTCATGATTGAAATGTTGTTATTGACTGTTTCATGACATTATATATCCTAGAAGGCAGTTTTATCAGTCATTTGACTAAACTGGAAGAAATCAGATTAAATCAGTTCTGCTATGATTGAACTCCCTAAGCAATTCTTATATAAGAAATAAAATTATTCTCTTTTGGACTACCAGATATATACAACTTTGGAAAGTATAATAAATTTTAGCCCCTGATTTATTACTACTATAGGCCAAGAAAACATATTTTGGGCCTTTATAAAGTGAGACCGTGTTACAGAAAAACCATTATATTTAGTCTGACTTCTCAAGGAAGCACAGTAATTCCTGAAATATTAAATAAAAAATACACATGCTAGAGAAATTAAGTGAACTATATGTCAACAGCAAAAAACCTTTGGGTTTCCATATTCAGTTGGGTGTCAGCTACCAAGTGCCTCTAGATACACTGCAATTGTCTTAATATTGTTAAAAAACAACTCCCAAAAAACTACATGAATACACATGAAGTAAACATTAAGAAAAGTATTAGTGTATGATTGTTACATTTTTAGGCTTGATATTTGGAGAATTGATCCCAATAAAGGTGATGTGACTTATTCAGAGTCACATAATTGTTAAAAAATAAAGATCAGAAGAAGGGACAGTTATTTTGTAAGTACTTGGTGAGCAAATGTCAGAATCCCAATTGTCTGATTGAAGAGATATTAACTAAAGTCAAGGATAAAAGAGTGGCAAAAACAATATCTGAAAGAGAATTTTGTCAATATTGCAGGGAAAAGGAATTTGAAAAGGTTATTTGTCATTGATGAATGAATGATATTAGGCAAGAATCCAGCCAGTCAATTGTTAGCATATCCTTTCCCACAAGATATGGTGGGTAACTTGATCATGCTCAGTCTCTCCAGTTATCATATAATATGGTTAAATAAAGCAGGGTTTCCTTCCCTGCTGTGAGTCTTTTATTAGGATCAAACACAGACTCTCAGAGTTCCCTCAGTCTTAACTCAGCTGCTTGCACACAATACCATCATATCACTTCTGCAGAACTAGAGTATCCTGAAGTTTGACCCCTCAGAAGCAGGACAGTGAAATCTGTATGACTGCACTGTGGCACCATCCATAATAAAAGTATTATATTCTGGGTACAGAATATTTAACTTTACTATCAGAAAAACTGGGTAATAGAGAAACCTGGAGTTTAAATAATCTTAATGGAGCATGGCAGACATTCTTAACAAGGGGTTTTAAAGGCAGTCAAGTGCTGCAGACAAAACAGTATGTTGTTAAAGATGATTTTCAAAAAAGAGCTAAAACTAGATTCTCAAGCACATGTAAAATGAACATATGTCAACATGTTATTTACAATGTTAATTAAACAAGGGAACAACTGGTTCAGTGGAGAATACAAAGAAGAGATACATTTATAATCAGAGATATTGAAATGAACTTGCAAACATATCCCAAGCTTTCCACATATCAGAGGGTTGTTTCTACTTTATGGAGGCCATTTGAATGTCCATAGACAAGAATCACTTGCATTGACATCTGTTCTAGACAAATTTGTTTCAATTTCTATGGACTTACTGAAAATCCTCATCAAAGACAAAGGTAGATATCCTATAGGTTCAGATAATCCCCTCAAAGTCTAGCATTCCATTGAAAGGATATCCAGTGACCTGGAAGGGAGAGTGGGCAGTGATGTGTGCTGGTAAATCTTCAGCAATTGCCCCTCCAAAAAACCCTTAAAACACCAATCCTGATTTGCAGCAGCTGCCAATTTCCATAGTGTAAATGCTCCCACTATGGCTGATTCCAAGCCATCACTGAAAGTCAAGTGAGAAGAGGTGTACAGTATCACCATTATATATTATTTTCTCTATACAGGTATAATACAGGTATAATAAACATACATAAACTCAAGAACATAGATGACAGCAAAATGTAGTAAAATAATTGGAAAGTGATACGGTTTGAGTATTTATTACTTCTGCTCAATGGTTAGTTTGCTCACTGGTGTGCAGTTCTATGAGTTTTAAAACATATGTAGACTTGTTAACTACAGTCAGGATACAGAACAGTTTTTGAAAAAACTCCCTCCTGCTGCCCTTTTATAGTCACACCTTCTGAAAACTCTTGCCCCCGGCAACCACTTAATGATTGTCTGTTACTATAGTATTTTGCTCTCCACAATGTCAAATAAATGTAACCATACAATTTATAATCTTCACAGACTGGGTCCTTTCACTTAGCATAGCACCTTTCAGAATCTGCTGAGTTCTTGCATGCATCCACAGTTACTTTTTATTGCTGAGTAGTATTTCATTGTTTAGATGTACCACTGTTTGTTTATCCATTTACCTGTTGAAGGACATTTGTGTTGTTTCCAATTTGTAGTGATTACGAATAGAGATGCTATACATGTTCATGTACAGGCTTTTGTGTGAACACGAGTTTTCATTTTTCTTAGGTAAATATTTAGGAGTTAGATTGCTGGGATGGAATATATACTCTTTACTATTTTGACTACTAAAAATACAGCTTCTACGAACATTCACTTGCAAGTCTTTGTAAAGACATGATCCTTTATTTCTACTGGGGAAATAGTGGGCACAGATTAGGAAATACTGAATTGTATGTTTGGTGTATGTTCAAGTTTTTAAGAAACTGCCAAACTGTTTCCCAAAGTCATTGTGCCATTTCACATTCCACAACCAGCATATGCCCCTCATCTTGACCAGTGTCTGGCATGATCAATCTTTTTAACTGTAGACATTCTAATAGGTGTGTAGCAGCACTTCATCAGTCTCCATTTGTGTTTTTCTAATGACTAATGATATTGAACATCCTTTAGTGTCTTATTTACCATGCATATATCTTATTTGGTGAAATGTCTGCATGCTTATTTAAATCTTTGGGCCATATTTCATTGGTTAGTTTGTTTTCTTATTTTGAAATAAGATGACTTGCAAATATTTTCCTCCAGGGACTCATGTTTTTGTTCTTTTAACAATGTCTTTTGAAGAGCAGGCATTCTTAATTATGATTAAGTCCAGCTTATTAATTTTTTCTTTTATGGGTGATGCTTTTGTTTTGTATCTATGAAATTTTGCCTAAACCAAGGCAAACCAGGAAATGATTTTTTGAGTGTTAAAACTTCTGGCAGAAGATTTGCCAAACACCTTGCACATTTCAGCATGAAGCAGGGGTGTTAAGTGCCCTATTCTTCTGGACTATCATTTCAAGGATGTTTGGATAGCACTTTTGGAAGACAAAGACAGTGTCTCCCACTGGAACAAAAATCAGATTTGTTTACTGACATTTTTCTCTAGGACACAAGTTAGGCATGTTTACTTATAGTCAATTATAAGACATTAATATTTCTTAAATTCAGGGTTCCTCAGATGTATGTAAACCTTCATGCCCTTGGCCCTCTTGGAAACAGTCCTGTAGGGGGACTTGGGAAGCAAAGAAACTGATGCTGACATGAAGCTACAATTCTTGTTCTGCAATGAGTATTAAAGTGTTTTGTCTGATGGAACAATCTTGTGTCTTGTGCTAGCAACCCTGAAACTGTGACAGGCTAACTTGTTAAATTACAGTAGGTTAGTGTCTCATAACCTTCACAAGCCTTCACAAAACCAACCTTACATTTCTGGGATAATCCTCACTTGGTCATGATGAATTATCTTTTTGACGTATTGTTAGATCCATTTGCCAAAATTTTTGAAAATGATTTTTGTAACTATGTTGATAGAGATATTGGTTTGCAATTCTTTTTCTTATATTATCTTTTGTCTGACTTGGAAATCAGGGCAATGCTGACCTCATAGAATAAATCAGGAAGTATTTCCACCTCCTAAAATTTCTGTAAGAGTGTGTGTAGAATTGCTATTATTTCTTCCTTCAGTGTTTGGTGGAATTCACCAGTGAAGCCATCTGGCTATGGAATTTTATTCATGGAAAGGTTTTTAGCTACAAAGAATTTCTTTAATAGAGATAGGGCTCCATTTCTTCTTGAAAGAGCTTTGGTAGTTTGTGTCTTTTGAGAAATTTGTTCATTTTATCTAAATTATTGAGTTTATATTCATAAAGTTGTTAGATCCCCTTGTTATTCTTTAAATACCTGTAGAATCTGCATTAATGGATCTCTCTCATTCCTGATTTTATAATTTATCTGATTTTTTAATTCCTGATTATTTGGGCTAGGGAGCTATGAATTTTATTTTGCCTAATGTATTAATTTTCTATGCTGTATAACAAATTACCACAAATTCAGTGGCTTCAAACAATGCACATTTATTATCTCACAGTTTCTCTAAGTTAGGAAAATCAGGATAGCTTAGCTGAATCCTAACCTCTGAAACCAAAGGGGCCAGACTCTTGCTGGCTGTCAGCTGGAGGCCATCCTCAGCTCCTTGCCACATAGCTGCTTACTTCTTCAAAGCCAGCAAGGTAAAGAAAGCAAGTTTGTTAGCAGATGCAGTGTTATAAAATGTAACAGAATCATGAGAGTCATAGCCCATCATCTTTGAACATGGCAATCAGAGGAGTGGCATACCATCACCTTTGCCATATATTGTTGGTGAGAAGCAGCCACAGGCCCCAGCCATGCTTGAGCGGAAGGAGTTATGAAAAGGCATGAATACCAGCAGGCAGCGAACACAGGGCCACAGTAAAGTCTGTCCATAGCATTTCCAAAGAAACTTTTGGTTTTATTTAATTTCTCTAACGTTTTATTGTTTGCTATTTATTTGATTTCCACTCTGGATTTTATTGTTTCCTTTCTTTCTGTTACTTGTGTTTTATTTGCTCTTATTTTTCCATTTTCTTAAGGTGGCAGCAGATGTCACTGAGTTAAGATGTTTATTCCTTTTTATTATAGCCCTTTACTGCCCTAAATTGCCCCCAGGTAATTCTTCTCTGGCATCTCACTGAAGTTTATTTGCTGCATTTTCATTTTCATCACTCCAAAATAACTTCTAATTTCCCTTTTGATTTCTTTGACCCCTGAGTTATTTAGAAGTATTTGATTATTTTACAAATATTTGGGCATATTTTCTAGAGCTTCTTCTGTTATGATTTCTAATTTAATTACATTATGCTCAGAGATCATACTTGAAAAGAATATTTATTCTACTGTTGTTGGGTAGTGTTCTATAAATGTTAATTAGGTCAGGTTGATTGATAGTGTTTATCTAATCTGTATCCTTTTTGATCTTTGTCTACTATTCTATCAATTATTTAGAGAAGGATGTCAAATATCTGGTTATAATTGTTCTATTATAGGCAGTTCTTTTAATAGGCACATAAGTATGTGAGATTGTTATGTCTTATTGATAATTGTGCCCTTTATCATCATTAAGTGACCTCTTTTATCACTGACAATATTCTTTGCTCTGAAATCTATTTAGTCTGCTACTAATATAGCTACTCCAGTTTTATTTTGATTTTTGTTAGCAAGGCATACCTTTTCCAATCCTTTTACTTTTAAGCTATGTGTGTCTTTATGTTTGAATTATGCTTCTTATAGGCAACCACTAATTGTGTCATGCTTTTTAAAAATCCATTCTGACAATATTTACCCTTTAATTGAAGTATTTACAGCATTTATATCTAATACAATCTTTGTCCCATCTGTTCTTCTCCCCATTTTCCTTTCTTCTGCTGTGTTCTATGTACTTTTGGATTAAGTTATCCATGTTAAACTCTTGGTTGTCATATTAGTTGTAACTTTTGTTATATGAGGGGTTGGTTTAGTGTTTATAGTGTGCCCTTTTATCTTATCACAGTCTGATTTAAGTGATATTGTCCCATTTCTTGCATAGTACAAGAACCTTGCAATAGTGTGATAGATGGAATGTTTGTGTCCTCACAAAATTCATATGTTGAAACCTAATCCCCACTGTGATGGTATTTGGAGGTGGGGCCTTTGAGAAATGATTAGGTCATTAAGGCAGAACTTTCATGAAAGGGAATTAATGTCTTATAAAATGGGATCCAGAGAACTCACTACCCCTTCTCTGCGAGGACACAGTGGAAGGATGGCCATTTATGAAGCAGGAAGCAGAAAGCAGGCTCTCACCAGACATGGAATTGGCCAGCACCTTGATCTTGGACTTCCAAGCTTCTAGAACAGTGAGAAATAAATTTCTGTTGTTTATAAGCTACCCTGTCTATGGTATTTGGTTATAGTGGCCTGAATGGACTAAGATAAATAGTGTACTTCCATTTAGAGCCCATCTGCTGGGCTCTGCTTGTGTTCTCCTGCCCTGCCCTCCTGTCTAGAGGCTCTGTCATGGCAGGAAGCTGGGCAGTTGTGGGATGCTCCTCATTTGCCTGGGATCACTGTCCCTCATTGCCTGAGGTCCTGGCTCTTAGAAACCATTACTTCATCTATTTTGCCCATTATTTTTTGTTTGTTTCATGCAAAGGGGTAAGCCAGTTCCTGTTACTATATCTTGACCAAAAAGTTCCTACTTAATTTTCATTGAGTAGCAGACATTTTACACTCATCTATGTAATATAGATGCACATAATATCTATACATACATGAATGTAAAACTGTACAAATATTGGGAGCTAGTATATAGTTTCCCTTTCAAAGAGATTAACTTTCTTTTTTGGTAGGTGGTTTGGGGCAATAGAAATCACATTTCCCTTTTATGCAGTTTCAGGAATTGAGATGATCCTAACCTGGACCTCATTCTTAGCAAGGAGCAGTTTATTTCTGGTACAATCACTTTTAAGGGTCACTCTTTGGGATCCCAATTTGAAGTTTCAAGTCAAGACTTAGTAAACTCCCTTTCTCACTCTGGGTTTAATATTTTTAGCCCCTTAGCTCCATGAGAATTTAAAATTTTTTCTCAGCTTCTATGCATCTCAATGACCTCTATCACAATTGGCAGATGTCCTTGGATTAAGAGTGCCTCTGTGTGTTGGACTGACCTCTGAATTTCCTTCTTTTCTTGTTTCTTCACTGTGTTAGCTCTTGATGCCTTCAGGCAGAATTTAAAAAGATATATTGCACCAGTTCTCTAGTTTTCTCAGCTAGAGGGTTGGTCCAAATGACCTAAGGAGTCAGTACTCCAGGTTAAACTGCCCTGATTCATTGTTTATTTGCTTGTTTTTGCATGTTAAATATCTCATATTCTTAATTTTTTGATAGAAAATTTTCAAATATAAAAAAAATGGACAGAATTTTGTGTTGAATATCCATATACCCACCACCTAGATTCTACATTTGTTAACTTTTTGTATATTTGCTTTATCACATATTATCCATCTCAGTTTTAAAGCATTTTAAAGTAAGTCATAGACATCAGTACACTTGATCTACATGTATACAACTAGAATTTTTTATTTTGCTTTAAAGTAAAATTTACATGGAGCAAAATACACAAACTTTATCATTCTATGATTTTTGACATATGTGTACACCTGTGTAACTAAACCACTACCATGATAAAGGATATTTCTGTCATCCAAGAAGCTTCTCTCAATCTCCTTCCCAGTCATTCCCCCAGCTCCACCCCAAAGGCAATCACTGTTTTTTTCATCATAATTCAGTTTTGCCTGCTCTGGTACTTCTTATAAATACATTTCCTTTTTCTTTCTTTTCTTTTCTTTTCTTTTTTTTGCAGAGGCTTCTTTTATGCAGCAATTTTTTTTTGAGAGCCATCCATATTATAGCATGTGGCAGTTCATTTCTTTTTATTGCTGAATTGCACATCATTGTATGAATGTACTACATTTTGTTTATCCATTCTCATATTAATGAACACCAGGCATGTTCTTAGTTTAGACTCTCGTGAACATTCATATACAAGTGCTTTTAGGGACATAGGACATATGTTTTCATTTCTTTTAAATACTTAGGAGTAGAAGTGCTTGATTATAGAGTAGGTGTGTTTAGAAGAAACTGCCAGACCTTTCTACAAAGGACTGACATTTTTATGATGTGAGAGAAATGCATGAAAGAGTACCTGCAGAGTTCCTTTGATTGGAGAGAGTAGAGATGAGAATATTGCTGGGGGTGGGGTGAGGGCTGAGTGGGTGAGGGTGGAGGGTGATGGTACATACGCCTCAGGGTACAAGTCTTGAGTTAAAATCTGTTTCTCTGTCCTAGACTGCTCTTTCTTAAACCTTTCTTTAGCTATAACCATGTAGGGCCTGTGATCTAGAAGGTGAAGAAAGGGGGAAATGCGTAAGGCTCAGCCAGTCCATCTACACCAGCTGTTACCTGCTTTCTATGTCAACTAGATTCTGGTACTACCTGTTTTCTCCAGCTCTGTCCTACTATGCTCTGAATCATCTCCTTTCCTTTCTTTTTTTAAAATTCACGGTAGCACAGGGGCAAGCTATGTATTCCACCCAGGGCTGTGTAGGGCAGAGAAAAGAGCATGTCAAAGTTAAATTCTTGCTTCCTCCTCTATGTCCCTCCTTTGTGCTTGGCCCTCTTCTGCTCCCAGATGCTATTTTCCCCCTCACCTCATTCCTTTATCCACTCTGAGACCTAACCATATTTCTCTGGCTGAAGAAGTTTTCAGAATTTTAAAATTAGTTTGACAGAACCATCAACTTCTGCACTTCTAAGGTGGCTTCTGGAGTGTGTCAGATTTATTGAGATATAACTCAGTGATAGAGTTATGCACAGAGTATTTATATATATATATATATATATTAATCAAATTTAACTTTCATTAGCAAATCTAAGGATCAGAAAAATTCTGGATTAAACATTAAACATTATTTAACCCAGAATTTTCCAAATTATTTAAGCTATTGAACAGCATTGTCCAATAGAAGTTTCTGTGATGATAGAAATGTGCTCTGCCTGCGGTGTCTGGTATAGCAGCCATTAGCCACTTGTGGGTATTGAAGTGCAACTGAGGAATTGAATTTCAATTTAATTTAGTTTGAATCTGAATTTAATAGCTACATATGATTCGTGGCTTTGTTTCCACTGGACAGTGCAATTATAGAATCTTTAAAATTTTTCCACTGAACTATTATCCAATGCAGGACCAACTACGTAATTTGCAGGGCCCACAGCAAAATGAAAATAAAAGTCCCTTTGTTCAAAAAGCAGGAAAAAAATGACATTAAATGTGCTAAAGAATAAAGCATTTTCCCTTCTGTGGTCTCTCAATTAACTTGTCAAGAGAGCTTTTTATTTGCTGTCTGATGTCATTCTAAGTAAAGTTAAAACTGTAAATTATTAACTTTAATTTTACCATTTATCTTTATATTAAGCAATGCCTGAGTAAACACAAATATAAGAGCAACTAACATTCATAAAAAATCTCTAAAATTGCATAATTCATAATTTGCAGTTTCTACGTACACTTGTCTTTTGTTCTTACCAGAACAGTGAAAATGGTACACAAAACTTGACTGATTTAATTTTGTTTCTTGATACATGCACATTCTAAAAATGCTTTTTACTTTAGGATTATAGTTGGGTAAGGAAAAACTAAAAGAAGAAGGAAATATAGGTTGACCAATCCTTCTCTTTCCTTCTCTGTTATCATTCTTAGTATAAATGTTTGTCTAATACAGGGAAGTAGCATGAATAAGAAGAATAGATATGGTTCCTTGACTGGATTGTGTTTCTCACAACGTTATTGCCTCCTTTGTGTTCAAAGCAAATTCTGGTTCAAGTAGAAAGCAAGGCCTTTTAGGGCTGCCAGAACCCCCACTTACTCAGATGTAGACCTCATATGACTACCTTATGCTTAGATGGTCTTGCATCTTGCTGAACTCCCCTGCACTGTGGGACCACCAGAATTCTGTGCTCATGGGGCATTGTGAATGTTATTTGCAAGTGAAGTGGCAAGGAATGGGGTGGCCATCCATTTTGTGCCTATCTCCTTTGCTGACATGTATGCTCATTGTGCCCTTGGACTTCAAATATAAAACACAAGTTCAAAGATAAAAAAGTTAAGAATTTTATGAAGCTAACAACAAAGCATTAAACTAAGTTCAGGGCCTTTTGAGTGTGATGCCCTATGTGATGGTACAGATTGCAAAATCATGTAGCTGGCCCTGATCCATTGGAACACATTTTAATAATATTGTTCTAACTCAGTACATGGTCTCCTCCTTTGTAAGTGAAGATAGTAACATTGCCCACTTCATAGGACGCTGTGGGAATTAAATGAGTTATTGTGTGAATTAGTCAGCAATTGTCAAAACAAGGCTGCATAACAAACAACTCTAAAACACAGTGGCTTGCAGCAGCAAGCATTTTCTCTCACTTATAGGCCTGTGGGTTGGCTGGGCGGATTGGTTTCAGGCTGCAGGTCAGCTGGGGCTTCCTGCCAGGCTTTGAATTTGGGTCTGCTCCATAATTCTCTGCCTTATCTTGGAACCAGCAACTCTCAGGGCATGCTCTCCTCACGGTGGATCAGAGGAGCACAAGAGAGGTGCAAACTGCACAGCTGAGAGCTACCATTCACTTTACATCTGCAGGTATCCACTGGCTAAAGCAAGTCACATGGCTAAAGTCAGGGGATAGGGATATCCACACCACCATGAGGCAGAGGAGCATGAATATTTGCTAAATTATAATCCAATCTATCAGGGTGTTACTCTCTGGACTCACTTTCTCAGCTTGTCTTTCCCAAGGTGTCTTTCTTACTATATCCCATGTGGAGCTATTAGAAAGATGATTTGAAGTTGCTGACAAGTGTTTTGAATCTGGACTCTACTAGAGGATTGTGTGGCTTTGGGTTTTATAGTACAATATACTAGGAGGACCTCTTTAGAAAGCTGGCAGACTCATAAGTCCTGATATCTCCACAATACAGAGCAAAAGGGACCCTGGGAGGACAGTGAGGAAAACACTAGTACTCTAGGTCACTACCAGGCTCACTGGGAGCCTTGAAACTGGCTCCTGGGGATGCTGAAGGAGCAAGAGTAGCAACAGTCAGTCTCAGCATGCTGAGATTCAGACTTTACTACCCCTGACACCCCACAGGACCACAAACACTGTGCAAAATAGTGGCTTCACTGCACAAAATGACAAGATAGGTGGCTGTGGGGCTAAAATGCCTCTAGGCACAGCATGACAAGAGTCACCAAGAGATATGTATTCTAAAAAAGATATTGTAAAAAAGAGAGTAGAGTTTTACTACAAAAAGTGGGGAAGATAACAATTGTCTACGCTGTCCAGTCCATGAAGAGGTGCAAACTTTTCAATTCAGAAACCCTTGGGGAGAGTCTGCCCTTTAACAGAAAGTCTTCTGGTTCTCAGATTCCTTAGAGAAGAGAAGTCTAAGGAAAGAGAGTTACACAGCTAACTGCTTCATGTACGTAGTCTGATCCTGAGTATAGACACCCCTGAGGTATAAGAAGCTGAAGTGCTGCCCAAATGTCTCTCTCGCTTTAGCACCTTCTCAAAGAGCAGCAAGAGTCCTTCAGAAATGAGGCAAGCCTCTGCCCCAGCTACAAAAGGTACACCCCTCCTCCCCAACCCCACAAAACCAAAGATTATGGCTTGCATCCTGCTGAGGTAGGAATACTATCATGCTACCAACTTACAGCTTCACTGCGGCAGCTGCCAGAATGTTGATCTGGAGCTGACATGGTGCTGGTGTCCAAAGGCATTGTATAATATGTTGTTATAAATGGTGGCTCCATCTTCAAACCATAGTGTGGAAGTCTATTTGTAGCCATGAAGTTTAGCATTTGAGCTAGCCTGGCACCTGAGAACTGAAGTTTTTAATTGGAAGGGCTTTAGCAGATGTGCGAAGGCCCTAAATATGTGTGAAAAATGAGGGTACATGTGCATATGTGCACATGAGAATTTTTCTGGGACGTGTGTCCACAGCTTTCAATAGAGTCTCAAAGGGGCTGATGACACAAAGAGACCACAAATACTAATTTAGAACATTGTTTATAAGGGAAATGGATTTTCAGATCTAGAAAAACAACTTACAGACAAACTTTTGGAAGCTAGCCTGTTGGGAAGTTGACAGCTACAAATATATCTTGTTATGATGAATCATACTAAAATATGATCTTATAAAATTTTCAGTAAATGCTTTGATTTTGCTGTCAGTCCAAAATGATCTAAAAGTCTTTCCTACCCACTTTCACCTTCCCTGAAATTATCCAAGGAACCTAGGGGTGCAAATATCAGCTATATCCATGAAATTGTTTAACTAGGTTTTTGTATTTCTTATTTTGCATCTAAAATATATCTAAGATCTTAAAAGTCCTTTGTCTCAATGGGTCAGTAGCAAGAGAGAGAGAGCACAAGGTTGCAGTTGAATGTGGAAAATAGAAGTTTGAAGATAAGGACACCATGTAGGAGAGTGACATTGTTGATCTTTAGGGACTTGTAGATAATTCTAAACAAACTCAGCCCTGACCCAAGCCTTTCTAAGGTTAGAAAACCGAGGGCTAATTTCGTGTGTTCTTGCTGAATTTTCACATGGTCCACAGTGCCTGCATCCAGCTGGAACTGCACATGGAAATACTTATACTGAAATAACATTAGGAAGGGAGCCCCTGTGAGGTTTCTGATCAAGCCGGAACCAAGAAAAACTGAAAATCCCAGGAGACTACCTCGTTTATTATTTTCATCTTTTCTTCTACTTCATCCCAAGAAAGTCTCTGGGCTTACAAGGACCTGTACATAAGAAACATTTTGTGAGACATATTAGCCTTAGATCTTTTTAGAAATCCTGCTTTTAAAGATGCTTACAAAAGAGTTTACCTGCTTGTGAATTGCTCAAGAATCATCCTTTCCAACAATGTTGGCATTACTGAAGACTGCTGTATAGTTCAGTTAACTTTATTTGCTTGATTTCTGACAAATGAATTAAGTGAGCTTTTTTTTAGGAGCAGCCTCCTAGTTCTAGTCAGATTATGTTTCTAGTATCTCTCAAAAAGCAATTTATGTATTTATTTTTGCATATAGAGTCTACTAAGATTACTAAGAAGCAAAGCATGTACAAACATTTAAATATTGATTTTATATGATCCAGATCAGATGTTTATATTCTATTGTCTATGTATTATGCACTAAAGCCAATAATCTCTTAAGTACATCTGTGTCGGCAAGATGGGTGCATCTGTCTGCATGTGCAGGAGCAGGAAGTTTTAACAGGAGTAGCAGAAGCAAAGAAGATGGATCTGGGCATTTTTCTTTTGCATTACTGCTGAGCTCTTTTCTTCTGCATTTCCCTGGCAGGAGTGATGGGTCCCTTTAGCAACTTCTCCGCAGACTTAAGCCACATGAGGAATAACAGAAGTACCCCCTTCCCAATTCTGAAGTCTACTGTAGGCTGGAATCTGTTTGTCTTTGGCTAACAGGGGGTAGGGCAGGTCTACATTCTGCATTTTGCTATGTGTCATGCTGTGCTGTTTACAGAATACAAAACCATCTGACCACATTTTCACATTTTGCAGCAAAATTGTGCTTTGAAAATATAACTCTTTTGAGGGAAGAAATAGGAAGACAAGGATGTTCCCAGAATTCTCAATAATTTCCAAATCTTAGCTAAGTTGGGAAATGCTTTCTCATACCTTCATTTTCCTAACAGATACTGAATTAAACAAAAAAAATTCCTGAGTTATCTCAGGTAAACAAACAGAATATTCTTTCTTGAATGTTTGAAGTTGAACTATTGTATCATATTGTGAGTTTCTCATGGGTAATCACTAGATCTTATATTCCTGTCACTGCATTTTAAAAATATTCCTCGGAGCCCGGGCATGGTGACTGGCATGTAAGAGAGGCTCCATGAATGTTTATTTCATTTGCTTAACTTGTTCAAAAGGAGTACAGAATTTTAGGGTTTAGGCTCAGATTTGAAGCATGAACATCTTTGGGCAGAATTGTTAAATGAACAAATGATGTGCCTCTGGAATCCATCTACTTTCCCTTTCACTATGTACATCACAGGTGCCAGTGTAATTTTGCTGTTCTCTGTTTAAGATTACACATTTCCACTGTATCACTGTCACCAGGACTGTTTCTCTTGATTAAACTCTTTCTTGATAAAATCAGAGCGAGTCATGGTAATAGAACGGGAGGGTCTCTGCATAACTAATTTGCTTTGAGCCCTGGGAACAATAGATATTCATGGAAATGGGAGAGACAGGGTGTGACATCCTTGCAAAACCCCTCAGACCGCGGACCACATCAAGCAGGAAACAGCCCTAGTTTCAGTCTTAATTTTAAGGATTGGAGAGGAAGCAACTAAATATCCCCCTGAGACAACACAGTCTCTCTCCTTATTTTGCAGATGGGAAAGTTGAAAAACAGAGCATAAATGACCACTCAATTTGACATTATAAGTCAGGGTCAGAGTTGGGAATAAAAACAAGGGACCATGCTGGATTTTCTATCATGTTAAGCCTTGATTTAACCAAAGATGTATAATTAACTTCATCTACAACTCTGACTCTTTCTTTAGAAAGTGGTTCATTATATCTCCCCAAACCGTGTTTTAATATATGTAATAACAAAAATCCTCCTCATGAGATCCTGGCATATTCAGTTTTTTGTGTCAGTATGTATTGTATGCATAAAGTTCAATAAACCCCTTACATGCCATTTTGAAGTAATTCAAATATAGAGTCAATTTTTTTCTTTGGAGTTAAATCATATTTACTGTGTACTTAAATTGGATAAAGTGTTTTTCTTTCACATGTCTGCCATTTCAGCTATATGTTGAAGATTAGGTAATAAAATTTTTATTTCACTGTGGCATTAATATAATATATATATAGAAGTCTTCTTGATTTTTAAAAGCTATTTCAAGCTATTTTTGCAACAAATCACAATCTTTATTAAATTCTTTTTGCACAATTTTGATGTTCTAGTGCTTCCTCAAAAACAGAGTAAATCAAAAATGACTATTAAAGTTATTTTTGAAGTCTTCAACTCTGTAAGGCAAGCAGCCTTCTTCATAAATAAACTATCTTGTTAATTAGGTTTTATCAAATTTATGTAATAATTATTAATGACTATCTGCATACTGTGGCCATGCTCACTAAGTCAGTAGATTTTGCCACTTACTGACTAGAAATTCAGAACAGAAAACATAGCTTTCTACAGACATCTTGTCAGTGGGAAATTCCAAGTGAGGTCACTGACAGTTTACTTAACATATAACACCCTGTAATTATTTCACATTTTAAAATATACAATTTGTAAGACAAATTTTCAAGTACTTAGTGGATAAACCCATGCCAATGTACTGATTCATCGAGGTTAGCTATTTTATGCCTCAAGCAGTATTTGATGCTCTGTTTCACATAACTTTCAGAAATGCTAAATTACACTTTTGGAGTTCATGGACCCTCTGGGAAATTAGGGCATTCTTCTCTCTTTAACTTTAGACTTCAGTAAGAAATCCGCTTGAATTCTGTGTCTCATTGGATTCTGCACTAATGAACCCCATATGTGCCAGGCTGTATATGAATTCAAAAGTAGGCAGAAAGAAAATGATAGCTGCTGGTGAATAAACTTCCTCAGTTAACTGAAAATGCAATTATTTTTATATGCCACAAATTATAGCACTGTTTCTAGGTGATGTGAAACCAGTCTATGGTCTTCAATATTCACTTGCTTATTGAAACTTTGTGAGTTTTGTGCTAAGATACCAAGGGAACACAAAAAAGTGAGCAAGAAAATTTGTCTGTAAAGTCTATATCATAGTAAATCTCCCATGTAACTTATTAACAAGTATTCTCTGGAATATTTTAAAAAATTAAGTGTGAAATATCCATTGCCGGCAAATAGACTTGAGGCACTACCTCTGTTACCTCTAAATTTGGAAAATTATGAAGTCTATGTTGGATATTAAAACATGTATTTTTTAAAACTTGAATTCTGGATCCAGGGGGAGAAAATGGCAAGTAGGAAGGCAAGGCAGAAACCTCCACTACCCTCCCCCCACACACCAAGGAAGCAACTACAGCAAATTCAACTCACCTTGAAAATGACCTGAAGACTGCAGAGCAGACCACCTACAGTACCTGGTGAAGAAAAGAAGAACACACTGGGAAGGGTAAAATGGCAGAGCTGTGATCAGGCAGGACCCAAGGCCTTCCCCCATTCCAACTCACAAGTGGGAAGAAGAAGAATGGAGCAGGGAGGGGATAAGGAACTCTGCACACCTGGCCATGGAAATCTGCTCTGGGAACATGAGTCCACATTGCATTGGGTTTTGGAGATTAGCGAGGCTGGATGCCAGGGAGAATTGGAGCACTCTGGAAGGCTGAGACTCCAGCCACTTGTGGAGGATGGCACATTCCACTAGTCCACTGAGGCCCAACACAGAGGCAGCAGTCTGAAAGATTTACCATCAGTGGGAAGGGTGCCAGAGGGGCTAGCATTGGACGAAGCTATTTCTGCAGAAGAAAGGGCAGGAGGATAACACCTCCCCAGCCCTCAAGAGCCCCAAATGCTCCATCCCCTTCTCTGGTGGCTCAGTCCTGAGTCACTTCCCTGTGTGCCTGCCTGCCTGCCTGCCCAGCCTGTTCAGCCCAGCAGCATCACACTTTGCTACCTGGTAGGCAGGGTGGGGTTTTACCAGCTTTTTCAGTCCTATCAGATCAACTGGGGAGGTACCTGCAAGAGCCAGCTCCAAACACTCTTTCCTCCTTGATGGCAGCCTGTGGATGCTGGGTGCCCCACTGACGCTAGGTGACCACATGCCTGCCAGTGCCCTCACTGCCTCCCACCTGCTACTGCTGCAGGACCATACACCCTTGCAAACCACTGCTGTGTACCCACCCCAGAGCCACACAACCGCCATGCCGACCCTGTTAGCCCAGCAGCACTGCCATCGTTTCAGGGCAGTAAGAGGGTGGCCCCACCCACAATGATCTCAGCAGAAGCACTGCTACTCTGCTCATAAAAGAGTAGCTGAGGCAAACTTCCATCCATAGCAGACTGAGATAGACCACTGCTGGCTGACAGAAAGGCAGCCATACCCATAGCCCACCAACAGCAATGAGACTCCACTGAAAAGGAGAACCAGGTACTGAAGGGTAAATGGTCTTCAGCTTCTGGGCACCACAGGGCACATTCTTCATAAAGCCTATTCTCTAGAACAGGAAGTATAGCAGGTGCATGCAATACAAAGGAAGAAACACAGAAACCCAGACAAAATGAGACAGAGGACTATGTTCCAAACAAAACTACAGGATAAGACACCAGAAAGAGGGCTGAATGAAATGGAGATCACCAATTTTATTCATGAAGATTTCAAAAAACAGTCACAGATATGCTCACTGATCTGGGGTAAAGTATTGATGATTTCAGGGAGGACTTTAAAAAAGAGATAGAAGAGTTGAAAGGGAGACACCCAGAGCTGACAAATACAGTAACTGAAAAGAAGTATACAATGGAGAGAATGAATAACAGATTGTTGCAAGAAGAGGACACAACCAATGAACAGGAAAACAACTAAACTGAGGAACAGGGAGAAAAAGAATCTCTAAAAATGAGAGGTTACTAAGAGAGCTGTGTGTGATAACTCCAAACAAAACACATTCACATGATAGGGGTATCAGAAGGAGGAGAGAGAGTCAGAAATGTAGAAAGTCTCAATAATTGCTGAAAGCTTCCCCAGTTTGGGGAAGGAAATAGACACTCAGGTACTGGAAGTGCAAAGAGCCCATAACAAAAGGAAACCCAGGAAGACAACACTAAGACATCAAATAATTAAAATAACAACAATTAAGGATAAGGAGTGGGTACTGAAAGCAGCCAGTGAGAGAAAAAGATTACCTTTAAGGGAGATCCCATCAGGTTATCAGAAGACTTCTCAGTAAAACTTCACAGGACAGAAGGGAGTGGCATGAAACATGTAATGTATTGAAACAGAAAGACCTTCAACCAAGATTCCTCTACCCAGCAAGATTATCATTCAAAATTGAAGGAGAGATTTTAAATTTCCCATATAAACTAAGGCTGAAGGAATTTATAACTAAACCAGCATTACAGGATATGTTAAAGGGACTTCTGTAGATGGAAATGTTCCTAACCTTAAATAGTTTTCATTAGTGACAATAAACTCACAGAACAGGTGTAGGTCAATTACTTACCAAGCAAGTTTGAAATTAAAACAAAACAAAACAAGTAGTAAAACCAACTATATACAAAATCAGTCAAGGGATATACAAAAAATGAAGATTATGACATCCAATACATAAAGTGTGGAAGAGGAAGAAGAATAAAAAAGTACTTTTAGATTGTGTTTGAAGTAGAGCGACCATCAACTTAATACAGACTATTATTTAGTTAGGAAGCTATCCATGAACCTTAAGGAAACTACAAACCTAATGCCTATAATAGATACACAAAACACTCAAAAAGAGAAATCCAACCACGACAGTAAAGAAAACCATCAAATAATGAGAAGATTATAAGAGAGGAAGAAAGGAACAGAGAGGAATTACAAAAACAACCTAAAAACAATTAATAAAATGGCAATAAGTACATAA
The DNA here is from genome assembly GCF_030020395.1 of Manis pentadactyla. Classification (NCBI taxonomy): domain Eukaryota; kingdom Metazoa; phylum Chordata; class Mammalia; order Pholidota; family Manidae; genus Manis; species Manis pentadactyla. The sequence continues at coordinate 55,828,319 of NC_080028.1, read as the reverse complement.
CACTCAATAATTGCCTTAAATATAAATGGACTTAATGCATCAATCAAAAGACATAGAGTTGCAGAATGAATAAAGAAAGAAGACCCATCTATATGCTGCCTTAAACAGTTCAAACTTACAATTAAAGAAACTAGAAAAAGAAGAGCAAATGAAATCCAAAATTAGTAAAGGGAGGGACATAATAAAGATCAGAGGAGAAATAAGTAAAATAGAAAATAACAAAACAATAGGAAAATATCAGTGAAACCAAGAGCTGGTTCTGTCAGAAAATAAACAAAATAGAAAAACCCACTAAGCCAGACTTATCAAGAAAAAAGAGAAAGGACACAAATAAAATCAGAGCTGAAAAAGGAAGCATCAAAATGGATACCACAGAAATACAAAGAATTATTAGAGAATACTATGAAAAATTATATGCCAATAAATTGGACAACCTAGAAGAAATGGACAACTTTCCAGAAAAATACAAATTTCTAAAACTGGCCCTGGAAGAAACAGAAAATCTAAACAGACTAATTACCAGCAATGAAATCAAATTGATAATAAAAAAACTCCCAAGAAACAAAAGTTCAGAACCAAATGGCTTCACAGCTGAATTCTACCAAACATTTAATGAAGAGCTAATACTTATCCTTCTTAAAGTATTCCAAAAAGTAGAAGATGAAGGAATATTTCCAAACTCATTCTATGAGGCCAGCATCACACTAATACCAAAACCAAAGACACTATGAAAAAAGAAAATTATAGACCAATATCTCTGATGAAAATAGATGCAAAAATCCTCAACAAAATATTAGGAAACCAAATACAAAAATACATCAAAAGGATCATCCATCATGACTAAGTGGGATTTGTTCCAGGGATGCAGGATGGTACAATAAATCATAAATCAATTAACATCATACACCACATTAACAAAAAGGGTAAAAAATGTAAGATCATCTCAATAGATCCTGAAAAAGCATTTGACAAAATTCAACATCCATTCATGATAAAAACCCTCAACAAAATGGGTAAGAGGGTACATACCTCAGCATAATTAAGGTCATATGTGACAAACCCACAGCTAACATCATACTCAATGGAAAAAAGCTGAAAGCTTTTCCCTCTAAGATCAGGGACAAGACAGGGATATCCACCTTCACCACTTTTATTCAACATAAACCTGGAGGTCTTAAACATGGAAATAAGACAACACAAAGAAATAAAAGGCATCCAGATTGGTAAGGAAGAAGTTAAACTGTCACTATTTGCAGATGACATGATATTATACATAGAAAACTCTAAAGACTCTACCTAAAAACTATTAGAACCAGTAACTGGATTCACCAAAGTTGTAGGATACAGGATTAATACACAGAAATCAGTTGTACTCCTATATACTAACAATGAACTAGTAGAAAGAGAAGGCAGGAAAACAATTCCATTCACAAATACTTCAAAAAGAATAAAATACCTAGGAATAAACCTAACCAAGGAGGTGAAATACCTTTACTCAAAAACTGTAAGACACTCATGAGAGAAACTAGAGAAAACACCAATAAGTGGAAATCTATCCCATGCTCATGAATAGGAATAATTAATATTGTCAAAATGGTCATTCTGCCCAAAGCAATTTACATATTCAATGTAATCCCTATCAAAATACCAATGGCATTTTTCAATGAACTAGAGCAGATAATCCTAAAATTCATATGGAACCACAAAAGACCCCAAATAACCAAAGCAATCCTGAGAAAGAAGAACAAAGCTGGGGGTATTATGCTGACTTCTAGTTACACTGCAAAGCTACAATAATTCAAACAGTATGGTACTGACACAAGAACAGACCCATAGATCAATGGAACAGAATAGAGAACCCAGATATAACATTAGCTGTATATGGTCAATTAATATACAATAAAGGAGTCATGAATATATAATAGGGAAAAGACAGCTTCTTCAATAAGTGGTGTTGGCCAAACTGGACAGCTACACACAAGAGAATGAATGATTACTGTCTAACTCCATATGCAAAAGTAAACTCAAAATGTGTCAAAGACCTAAATGTAAGTCATAAAACCACAAAACTCTTAGAAGAAAACAGACAAAAATCTCTTGAACATAAGCATGAGCAATTTTTTCCTGGACACATACCCTCAGGCAAGGGAAACAAAAAAAATTAACAAGTGGGACTCCATCACACTAAAAAGCTCTGTACAGCAAAGGACACCATTAAGAGAACAAAAAGGCAACCTACAGTATGGGAGAATATATTTGTAAGTGATTTATCCAATAAGGGGTTAATGTACAAAAAATAGAAAGAACTCATATGCCTCAACATCACAAAAAGCAAATAATCTGACTAAAAGAGGCCTAAACAGACATTTTTCCAAAGAAGAAATGCACATGGTCAACAGTCATGAAAAGATGCTCCACAATGCTAATCATCAGGGAAATGCCAGTCAAAACCACAGTGAGGTATCACCTCACACCAGTCATGGCCACTATCCAAAAGACAAGAAACATATGTTGGTGAGGATATGGAGAATAGGGAACACTTCTACATTGTTGGTGGGAAAGTAAATTGGTCCAGCCTGTGGAAAACAATATGGAGGTTCCTCAAAAAACTAAAAATAGAAATGCCATATGACCATGTAATTCCACCTCTAGGAATTTATCAGAAGAAAACAAAATTTCTGACCTGAAAATACATATGCACCCCTATATTTATTTTCTCATTATTTACAATAGCCAAGATGTGAAAGTAACTAAAATGCCCATCAGTAGATGAATGGATAAAGAAGATGTGGAACATATGCACAATGGAATATTATCCAGCCATACAAAAAAAGAAATCCTCCCATTTACAACAACATGGATAGAGCTAGAGGGTATTATGCTCATTGAAATAAGCCAGGCAGAGAAAGACCAATACCATATGATTTCACTTATTTGTGGAATATAAAAACAAAACAAAACAAAATGAACAAAATAGCAGTAGACTCACAGACACAGAGAAGTGACTGGTAGTTACCAAAGGGTGAGGACTGATTGGGTGGGGTTGGAGGTTGAGGGGGACAAAGTTCTCTATCATAATATAAGTTGGTCATGGGGACAGTAGTACAGTGTGGGGAATATAGTCAATGATTCAGTAACATCTTCCTATGTTGACAGATAGTAACTGCACTAGTGGGGGTGAGGATTTAACAATATGGGTAACTGTTGAACCACTGTGCTGTATACTTGAAAGCAATGTAAGATTGTATATCAATGATATTGAATTTAAAAAAAACCTGAATTCTGGTGTGTTCATTATTTAGAGAATACATTTCCAGTGTAATCTATACACAAAGTGCAGAGAGAATTTAATTTTGGCACATCAACTTAAAAGGCCCTCACTTCCTATATTTCAAGAGCAGATAATCTGTAGAGCAATATATTCCAATAAATCTGGAACTCATATTTCTTAACATTGACAATCTTTCTATTTAACCCTCTGTTGGACGTAAAATTTTATTCATTCTTAGTGCAGAAGGAGCAACAGAAAGAGAAAGCCTTATTAAAGTATTTAATTACCTTTTCAAACTAGAGAACTTGGTTAGTTTCGAGGGGTTCCAATATTTAAAATTTTATTGTTTAAGAAAAGTTAACAATCCAGAATAATCTCCCTATTTTAAGGTCAACTGATTAATAACCATAATTTCATTTGTAACCTTACTTCCCTTCCACAACTCAATTATAAGTGTTGTTAAACGTGAAAGAGGGAGGTAGATGAGGAGGTCAGAGTGAGTCCACGTGAAAACTTGGCCCCGTTGTTGGCTTTGAAGAAGCCAAAGAATATGGGTGGCCTCTCGAAGCTAGAAAAGGTGAGGAAATAGATTCTCCCCTTAAAGTCTCCAGAGAGGGATGCAGCCCTGCTGACACCTAGATTTTAGTCTAGTTGGACACATTTTGAACTTCTAATCTACAGAACTAGTAAATGTAAAGTAATAAATTTGTGTTGTTTAAAGCAAAAAAAATTTTTTTTAAAGGAAAAGGAAAAAGGAGTAAAAGTAGAGGAAAGAAATGAGTGCCACTTATTACATGAAGTAGAAAAGCTTCTACTCTTCGACTCCAGTTTGGGACACATAGGCAGAATGGCTGCTGAGGCAATTAGTACGTCACCAGAGTCACAATCAGCCACTGAGTCAGAGCGGGCTTGTGACCTTTCAGGGAACACAGACACACAGTGGTATTTGTGGCTTTGTGTGTATGCGCAGGTGGTATGGAGTGAATCCCCTTACTTCCCACAGTCTATTAATAATTGTCTTTCTCTTGGCTTTTCAGTATTCCTGTCCACCAGATTACTTTTTTCTTTAGCCTATTCCTAGTATCCCCTTCCCCCCCAAAACATGTATCTACTCTAAAATTCAAATTTTAATCATTATATTTTCTGCTTATTTATTAATTTTCACAAACTGTGTGACTAGAAAATATCGACACTCAATTTACTGAGGTCTCAGCAACTTGGTTTCATTAATTCCCTAAGGATGCTACACCAGAGGGAGAGTTGGGAATAAGCACTTACAGCAATTACCAAATAGAGAGAAAGCCTTGATTAAAAAAAGCTTTTAATTATTCAAATAATTATTATATCAAATAATAATCTATGTCACCTAATTCCTTAAAAAATACAAATCTGTCTACCCATTATAACAATTCCATTATTTAAGCATATAATTTTGCTTTTAATACATACTATGCAAGTATGAAGTCTCTTGGTTATAGTTTATTTAAACTGCAATATTTTGATCAAGCCAAGTTACTCTAAGCTTATTGTGAACATATGTTATAACAGTTAGTGAAACAAACTGAAGGAAGAAAAAAAACAGTCAAGTTTCAACAATTCAGAATATGTAAGAGGGATTAGAATGCAGTGGTTCATTTATGTGTTTTAACCTAAGCAAAGGTGTTTGAATGGAAAGCAGTTCAATAAAATACACTTAGAACAAAGTGAGCATGACCGGATAATCCAGACTTTGGGAAATAGACAAAATGTCAGAATATTGGGAGGCCCTGGGGTGAAGGCAGTGCCTCTCCTGCAGGGAATTGTTCCACTGTTCCTATGCAGAGAAGTTAATTCTGGGCAGGAAATAAATTGAGGAGCTATTCCTGAGAAAGGAATGGGAGAACAAAGTTTTTCTCTCTCTAGAGTAGAAATAGTTTGTTCCAGACTTAAAATTTGGAGTAACATGGACTGGAATTTGAGGAATGGGGAGACAATACTAGTAAATATTTATAGATAATATGAGCGCATTTTTAATGTCTTTTATTAAATGAGAGCTGTATCACTCACATCATTAGGAGCTAAACTAGACAAAAGAGACCTTTAATATATTTTGTAATAAGAGGGCAGACTAACAACTCCTTTAAAAGTTGACCAGGTCTCACCCCGGGTGGGTTTTTTACCTACTTGGCTACATGTCACAACTTGACAAGAGTTTTCTCCCATTTTCACACCTGCTTTTTCAAGGGAAGTAGGGAAGAGAATAGATGAAAAGATTGTCCATGAGCTGAAAATTACTGAAGTTGGGTTAAGGGTACATTTGGTATATGTTTGAAGTGTTCCATGGTAAGTAATAAAGTTCCAGTAATAATAATGATCATAGCACTGGCACACAGCATGGGCTCCCTGAAGCCTGGGCCGGGACCTGAATCATCACGGGGGCGCCATAAAAGCAGAGCCCTCTCACGGTGCAGGATCCTTCTTCAACAGTGCTACCATGTGGCATGAGTGGCCAGCCCAGGCTCCGGATCCATTTGGAGTTTTAGAAGCTAGACTAATGCACTGTGGACTGAGGTATGCCCCTGAGGTTCTTCGATAAATTGAGGGGTAGGACAAGGTTCCAGAAGCATATCCTGAAATTCTGGTCAACAAGAAACAATGGGGGCTCCAAAGTAGATAGGTCTGATAAAAGAGTGCAGCCTGGTGTTTGTACATGCAGACTTAGTAAAATAGTTACACTAGTTAAATAAGACCACACCACTAACAGATTTTAAGCCTCTTATTTTTCTTACTTATTAAAAAACACATTTTCTAAAACTTCTGGAATTCTATGTCCCAATGCTGATCAAGAGATAAAATAATTTTAATGTAGCTATTATTTGAACAAAAATTGAGCTGGCTTCATTTGCTCACCACAGAACTTTCCATTGATCTTGGGATCATATCTTAACTTATTAACACAATGTAATCAGCCAATATCCCCCACCACCATACTCCAGCTTTATTTGCCTTCTTCCAGTTTCTCAGCCCTCCTAAATGACTATCTTGCATTTGATGTTCCCTCTTCTCCCAAGTTTTTCTCCATCCTCCCACCCCCGGGATTGCTTTAATCAATTCCTACTCATTGAAAGGCCCAGATTAATGTCTCCCAGGAATGTTGTTAGTGATACCTCTGTGTGGTCCCCTTCATGAACGTTAGCAGGGGACCTGCTCTTCCCCTTTTATAGAACTTTCATCTATATGTAATACATTACATAAATATTGGTATTCATTATGCTTATTGTCCATCTCTGTAACTAGAATGAATGCTCTAGGAGACTGGGACCCTGGCCTGTCTTATTTACTGCTTTATCCCCAGCACCTAGCATAGGTTACCTTGTTGCCTAATAAATATTTGCTGATTGAATGAATGAAATCATCATCAAGCGATTTTTTGAATTAAAATATCTCTAAAGCCATTTCTTCATATTTGGCAACCTACTCTTGGGATATTTATCAAGATCTGTTTTATTTAAATTCTTAGCTGTGTGTCACTGGCAGGAAAAACACTTCTTACAATAATCTATTCTTTTGCTTCATCTAGTGACAATGTTTTAATCAAAATGTCTATTGTGTGAGTACTATTTTCAGTTTTAAGTAAAATGAGAAAGTAAACAGAACAGTTTTGTCTTTTTGCAGACAGGAATGACAAACAGTGAGATTGTCAGATATTTAAACACAGATGTGTTGGCTCCAAATTTAATCTTACTGTCTCCAGCCTCCTATCCATCAATTATGCTAGCATTTCTTATTGTAGTCCAGGGTCATGAGATTCTTACATCTAGGTTTGTAGAACAACTTGGTTGTTATTTCTATAAACAAAAATAATCTGTCTTTAAAGTTGCACAAGAATACATTTATTAATAAACAATCAGGAGATATAAAGAAGAAAAAACTCACTAACATGTTCACTACCCAGAGATACCCTCAATTTATATTTTGTTTTATCATCTATACATTTTTTATCTCCACAGAATGGATCTTGGGGCATGTACTCTTTGAAATATGATTTTTTTTCACTCCAGCTATATCACAAATACATGTACCACGTGTACATTAGCTAAGCAAAAGCTCACCTTTTAATTCTAGGAATGGGAGGTTTTGTGGTGTGTTGCTCCAATTAGCACCATGTTCCCTGTGGACATTCAGGGGACGCCTGCTGGCTGAGTCATACGCCCAACTGCTGCTTTGTTTTTCTACAACATGGAACCTTTGAAACAACTTTAGCAGTAATTATGATGGTCCAAATGTGATACACAGTACTCTGCTCTTTGTGGAAACATGTAAACCTTATTGGTCCTACACTAGGACTGACTGATTCCTCAGCAACTTCCCACAGAACTGATCTCAAAACACTATTATCTGAAAGTCATTAGCCCTCAGTGTAACTTTTGTTAAAATTACAAGGTTTTTTCCTCTAAAATTCCTCTTGGAATGTTCCAACACTCAAACTTCCCTGTGAATTTAATGCATTTTAATTCTCTAGTACTAAACCTATTTAATATATTTCCATTTGCCAGGCTGTACAACTTCTGGTTGCAGTTATTTCACTCAGCTTGTGAGGAATACCCTGCTCCTACCACTTTGCCTGCCGGTAAGCATAAGAAAGCATAAACCCATTCCTACATCAGTAATACTGAGATATCACTGCTTGTCACATTCGTATATTAGTACTTGCTTGTCTTCTCCACACCAAGCCAAATCAAAACAGCAGCAACTTGTTTTCTGTCTGACCATGTGATTATCCCAAATGGCTGAGAAGTTCACCATTAAATTATTTATGTAATTTTTCATTTATTGGTTCAACACTCTAACATCCTTTTCATGTGATGCTTTATCTCTTGTGCTTCTCCAAACAAACCATGTGACTCCGAAGTAAACACATACTCTTAAAGGAACACAATGACTTACATTGTATAATCACTATGTGATTATAGGAATATAGAAACACTGGGAAAAAATGGGAAAATGAAGGTCATTCTGGACATCTTTGTTTAGTCCAGTCCTTGGACCCTGGCCACACAATTTTCGAAAATGTACTTTTATCCACATCTTCTGAATATTTTCTGCTGTGTTTCACTAGACCAAAATCCCTAAAGTAAAAGCTCAGGGGAAACTTCAGACATTATCCAGGCACCAAGTAATGGAAATTTCATTACAATCATATATTGGCACATTGTGCATTTAATTGTTTCCACAGTGCACAGAAACAATGCAGAATAACCATGCACTTGAATCCTGAAAGCTCTAGAAGAATCTCCCTCTGTGTCATCTGAAGGTAATGCTGGTTGCCACAGAAAAGAGGAAGAAGGCCTGGCATTACCAGGACTCAAAGTTGCTTTTCCTGATACTCTACTTCCATTCTTCTGTTGGCAGTGCCAGACTGCTGTCCACAAATGTTGATCGCCATTCACAGAAACAGAAGGAAGAACTGTTTGAGTAATATGCAGGGAAGCAATGGTCTGCCTGATGGGGTCCCCATTCACTTGAAGCATTGGCCACACTGTGGACGGGAATTGCACAGCCCTGGAAAGCATGCTGAGTGAGGGGCGGAATGACAACTGACACCTAAGAAGAAGTATCCAAATTCTATGAACACTGATTCTAATAAAGAAGAATTGTGACATGTACATGTTTCCATAGCAACCTCTCCTGCTGTGTTGAATCCATGAGACAGAAATTACAAGAACAAACACAGCTAAGTATGTGTGCAGGTAGATAGCAAATATAGAGTACATTTTCTGGGCTCTTCTGTTCCACATTTATTGCTACTTCAGCTGTTTGTGGCATTAATAATGGCACCACATATGCTAATAGTTTTAGTAATTAGTTTTAGAATTGGGCTAAACCCTTCATCATTTTTGTGAACTCTCACAATAAGCCTATGAGGATAGATAATTTTATTATCCCTATTTTACATAAAAAGAAACGGAAGCAGGCAGATGGTAAATTCCTTATCCAAGATTATTCAGCTAAGAAAAAAGCAGGAGCAGGGCAAAATCTAAATGTCAGTTCCATTTAACTCTGAAACCCATGCTTTATATTGGTAAGTTCGGTTGAGAAGTTGCTCGTGTCTTCTTAGGTATTTTGGCTAAAATTTAGGAGCACAGCTGCCAGGGGTGTCAGCTCTGTTAAGGTGATAGGTTTGTACCTACTTAACAGTTTGAGCCTTAGGTATTTTTTACTTTACTTTTGTTTTGTTTCTATGCACTGACAGGAAGCCGTGCCTCCAGGGAGGACCTGGAGAAAGAAGCGCAGGTCCCTTTCACCTACCCCCATCCCCTCTTGTGCCATAGTTGTACCAGCAGCCAAGAGAGAATCTGGCTCTTCCTAGAGCCCCGGGAAGACACCAGAGGAGGTACAATAAAGTGGTCCTAAAGAAGAAGCAAAACATAATGTGACTTTGGCACAAAAGCAAGTCTCCAGTACCCTCGGCCTGAGGATGCTTCAAGAGGCGTTCGAGAGAGAGGAAAACGGGAGGGGGACTGAGCTGCTTCTCATCAGACAGGTGGGGATGTCCAGGCACGATTATTAGGTAGCTAAAATAAATGTGATCTCATCTCACTGACTGGCCAGAAGCCTGGATGACCCTGTCCCTCCTGCAAGTCCTCCCTTTAAAAAGAAGACAGAACGGGACTCCCTACTGTGGAATGCCAGTTTTAAGGCTATTTTTAAAACATGGAATGTAAAGCAAACAGTTGAACTTACAAAGCAGTACCTTTCTCATCCATCTCTAGTTACTGTCAATCACTTTTTTCCAACCCGAGGCCCAAGTATTTTTGGCAGTGATAAAACCAGATTTACCACATGGGACTAGGATTGAGAATGGAGCCAGAATCGTGAGCAGAATAATTTATGCAGTACACAGGCCCAAGAACACAACAGTTTATGTAGGCCACATGTGAAGCTCTCAAGAGTCCTGGAGCAAGCCTAGGTCAAACTAGAGTGTGCCAAATCAACCTGGCAGATGCGCAGATGTTGGAGATTTGACTAGACTGTGGTGAGGATTGGGTGATCTGAGCAGAGTAGGGAATGCAGGCAACAGAAGGGTTATGCTATGAAAACTAGAGCAGTGGTCCAGAGTTCCAAGCAGGGCAGTGACACAGGATGAAGTGCAATGTAAGCTGAAAGTTTGAGCTAGAGATGAACTTGAGAAAAAGAGGAGCTTTGGTAGGAAAAAATGCACTGGAACTCAGCAAAGAGATATTTGTCTGCATTAATCCATAATCAAGACTGCTGACATTTATTTGGAAAGGAAATTTCTGTCTTCTGAATTGATATGCAGCCACTTTTCTCTTTTGGACAGGTATAGGCAAGATTCACAGATACTCATCAAAAATTTTGGTTTGTGTTCTCCCTAAAAGAATTTTGAAAAACTGCAGTCGCTCATATTTTTTAATTGGTAGCCAAAGTTGTCACCCCTACCTTTAAATAATTGCAATGGATGTAATCCCTTTGCAGTACAAATATTGACAGTTTAAAATGAAATTGTTACATCACACTTTTAAATGGAGCCAATGGAATCTAAACAACTAAATAAGTGGATGCTGATTGTAAACCTGTTTTAAGAATACGTGAAGGACTTCTGATATAACAAATTTTATATTGCTCCTTTTTCTCCTTGAACATACATTTCCATTTAACTTCCACCAAGAATTTCATTTAAGATGTTGTATGTTTGAAACTCTTATTATTACTTTACCATACTCCACTAAATTATATATGATATGTATACAATATACTATATATTATAAATATTTACATATATAATAAATAGTTACATATATAATAATATATATAAAGCATACATTTGTATATTATGAAATTGAGGTCAAATGTTTAAAAATGTCATTAGACTTTATAAAATTTTTCTGAGTTGGATTATAATTATAATTATTTTTAGTACAAATTGATCATAAAATAAATGCATCACACATTTAAATAATTATTAACTATAGTAAAAATTTAACAAAATATGTCCCTTAACTAGATAAACATGCTCTCTCAATAGTTTATGTATTTTTTGGATAGTACTTATTACTCAAATAAAACAGGGTTCAGCATCAATTCTATTGCAATATTTCATTTTGTAAGTATTGAGAAACTTTATTCAAGTAGATGGGAATGAGCAAGTTTGTGTATATTGTCATTCAAATTTTTAAAAATTTGATTTTTATTTAATCTCATATATTAATCTAACAAAAACATTTTTAAACAATCTTTCATCTCACCACTTTGATTTTGTTTAGAGAAAAATCCTATGGCTCACAATAATATTTGTTACTTAACTTTTACAGTCATTCCTTTTCTCAACACTGACATCACTATTTCCAAGTGTCCCTTTGGTGAGAAGTCTTCTATATAGAGGAAAGAGGGCAATTATGAGAATGTAGGTAGGAAAGGAGAATCTAATTGCTTTGCTCTTCAATCAGAGGAGGATTCTCAAGCACATCAGCTGTAGGAAAAAGTACACTTAGAATTTGAAAATCTAGAATTGGAACCTTAAAACTACCCATGGCCACAAACCTTTTGGGAAGCCTTCTCACATCCATTGGGGTTTCAGTATTCAGATTTGAGACACTTTAATTTTAACTGAAGAATAGTTGATATACAATCTTATATTGGTCTCAAGTATAGAACACAGTGATTCATCAGTTACCTATATTAATCCTCACCCCAACTAGCACAGTTACTATCTGTCAATATAGAAGATGTTAGAGAATCATTGGTTAACTTCTCCATGTTGTACTACCATCCTTGTGCCCAACTTATTTAATGATTGGGAATTGTGCCTCTTTATCCCTCTTACCCTCTCCACCTATGCACCCCATCCCCTCTCCCATGGAAACCACCAGCCACTTCCCAGGATCTATGAGTCTACTTCTATTTTATTCATTTTATTTTTAGATTCCACATATAAGTGAAATCATGTGGTATTTGTCTTTATCCAGCTGGCTTATTTCACTTAGCACAATACCCTCTAGTTCCATCCATGTTGTTGCAAATACCAGGATTTCTTTCTTTATGGCTGAATAATATTCCAATGTGTATATGTACCACAACTTCTTTATCCATTCATCTATTGATGGACACTTAGGTTGCTTCTGTATCTTGGTTTTTGTAAATACAGAGATAAACAGGGTTGCATATGTCTTTTGAATCAGGGATTTAGTTTTCTTTGGGTAAAATCATAGAAGTGGAATTAATAGGTTGTGTGGTATTTCTATTTTTAGTTTCTTGAGGAATCTCCATACTGCTTTCCACAGTGGCTGCACCAATTAAAATTCCCACCAGCAGTGTAGGAGTGTTCCCATTTCTCCACAACCTTGCCAACACTTACTATTTCTTGTCTTTTCAGTAATTGCCATTCTGACTGGTGTGAGGTGGTATTTCATTGTGGATTTGATTTGCATTTCTCTGATCATTAGCAATGTGGAACATCTTACCATGTGCCTGTTGCTCCAGTTCTTCTTTGGAAAAATGTTTGTCCAGGTCCTCTGCCCATTTTTTAATTAGGTTATATGTTTTTTTGGTGTTGAGGCATATGAGTTCTTTATATATTTTGGATGTTACTCCTTATTGGATGAATTGTTTATGAATATCTTCTCTCATGTTGCCTTTTTGTTCTGTTGATGGTGTCCTTTGCTGTACAGAAGTTTTTTAGTTTGATGGAGTCCCACTTGTTCATTTTTTATATTGTTTCTCCTACCTGAGGAGATGTGTCCAGGACAAAATTGCTCATCATTATGTTCAAGAGATTTTTGTATATGTTTTCTTCTAAGAGTTCTATGGTTTCATGTCTTACATTTAGGCCTTTAATCCATTTTGAGTTTACTTTTGTGTATGGAGTTGGACAGTAATCCAGTTTCATTCTCTTGCATGTAGGTATCCAGTTTTCCCAACACCAGTTTTTGAGAAGACTCTTTTCCCCTTTGTATATTCATGGCTCCTTTACTGTATATTAATTGACTATATATGCATGGATTTATATCTGGGCTCTCTATTCCATTCCATTGATCTGTGGGTCTGTTCTTGTGCCAGTACCAAGATGTTTTGATTACAGTAACTTTGTAGTAGAGCTTGAAGTCAGGGAACACAGTACTCTAGTTTTGTTCTTCTTTCTCCACAATAAACTATATTTATTGTTTTGACTTTTCGGAGTCTTTTCTGGTTCCATATGAATTTTAGAACTATTTTTTCTAGTTCATTGAAGAATGCTATTGTTATTTTGATAGGGATTGTATTGAATCTGTAAATTGCTTTGGGCAGAATGGCCATTTTGACAATATTAATTCTTCCTATCCATGAGCATGGGATAGATTTCCACTTATTGTTGTGTTCTCTAATTTCTCTCGTGAGTGTCTTATAGTTTTTAGAGTACAGGTCTTTCACCTCCTTGGTTAGGTTTATTCCTAGGTATTTTATTCTTTTTGATGCAATTGTTAATGAAATTGTTTTCCTGATTTCTCTTTCGGCTGGTTGGTTATTAGTATATAGGAATACAACAGATTTCTGTGTTTTAATTTTGTATCCTGCACTTTTGGTGAATTCATTTATTGGTTCTGATAGTTTTTTGGCGGAGCCTTTAGGGTTTTCTATGTATAGTATCATGTCATCTGCAAATAGTGACATTTTAACTTATTCCTTACCAATTTGGATGCCTTTTATCTCTTTTTCTTGTCTGATTGCTGTTGAGACACTTGTTTGATTACACCAAAGGACAAGGACCTCTGGGGGATCCCTTTACTTTCTAACACTTCGGCCTCATGTCCAGGTACACTCCCTTATAACACTATTTGAATATGAGTTTAGGATAAAATCCTTCTCTTAATTAGTATAAAATGTTGACCCCTGTCAAACTTATAGCTAGCATTCTTCCAGAAGCTTAGCTGAGAGACCATTATCTTCCCACAGTCACTCTATTATACAGTGGTTTTTCAGCCTTTACTCAGCAAGCAAATCAGTGATGAATTCCACTGGAATCAAACATACATTTTCAAACAAAGTACCAATTAATAAGAAGAAATTCACCTATGGTAGTGAAATTTCATCAAGAGCACAAATATCCTGAAAAGTGGTTCTGTTAACCTAGAAAGTTTCCTCATTTTTTCATTATTTTTAGAAAATTTTATCCAGTACCTTCCTATAGCTCTACACTCTCTTAGTTGGCAGTAGCTAGCCAGATACAACTCATTTAATATCTAACAGTATTAGTACAATGTTGAGTTCAGAACCTCTTAGGTAGAGATTTTGAAAACAAATAAAACTTGTATGTAATATAACTTTCTAAAATTAAAACTAAAAACTAAAAACAATAAAGGGGACATTAAAATGACTCTATTCTAGTACTTATGGATTCCATTTTGTATCATACATCTAATTTCCTTCTGTCAGATGAGGTGGACTTCTGGCTTCTGAGGTTTTCCAAACTGCTTTGAGTAAGAGCTAAGAATGGGCAAGATTGTATTTATTGTTGCCATGTTGGACTTAGGTGCCTCTGTATGGTGTCACACTCTTAAATATTGACCAAAATGTGCAGCAAGAAAAAGTAGAATATGGAAGCACCAAATGTTAGCACTCCAGTGGGCCTTGGATGACATCTAGTCTAACCTCTGCATATCTCCCTTCCATTTTATAAACAAAAAACTGAGAAGTTGAAGGGACTGCCTCTAGATTACAAAGCAAGGTAGGAGCATATCCAAGATTTGTTTGCACGGACCTTACTTGTTTGTTCAGTCAAAAAACTTAGGTCAGAAAAACAGAACCACTCTGGGATTTCAGTCAAGATGAGATTTAATACAGGGCAGTAGGTGCTTTCAAAATAATTGCAAGTGCTAAAGGAGCAAAGGTCATGGAAAACTTCCACCAGCTCCCAGAAAATCATAAGGTTGCAGAAATTGTAGAAAACTACCAATAACAATTTCAGGTGTTGGAGCGTTGAAGCAGGTGATTTATAGGAGAATGCCTGAGGCCAGTTCAAAATGTCACCTGCACTGTCTGCCAAAGCACCATGTCTATCTGCCAATGCCAGAAAAATAATATTGACTCAGACTCTCTTTTTCCATCTGAATTTAACATGTGTACCTTTTATCAGCAAAATCTAATGAGGAACACAGTTGTCAAGGTGTTCTAAGAATTATAGTTTCTCAGTTTCCAATACTTAGAAGTTAGTTCCAATACTTAGAACTTAGAAGAACTGCCAACAGAAAATCTAGCGCAATCATGCTCCTGTGAAACTGCAGTCTCCCCTGAGTTACTCTTACCTTTTGGAATGAGTGTGTGGTCCATTGAACCATTTCCCTCTCAGGTCCATTACTATGGGTTGTACTTGGATGATGGGCAGGGTGGAGGTCAGGGGCAGCTGGGCAGAAGATTGAGGGAAATTGTCCAAGCTTCTTGTCTGTAAGGATCATAAATATGTTTCTAGACATATGAGGAGATGAAAACAATTACATTCACTAGAAACCTTTGCACAGAGGGTACATCATCTAGGACAAAATCCTTGTAGGTAAGAGGAGCTTTAGGAGGTAAGATCCTAAAGGGGCTGCTAAATTTCCAAGATTAGATAGGCAGAATGAAATCACCAGCCGAAGACCAGTAGGCACACACCAGTATTCACAAATTTATTTCTTTGTTATGTTTAATAACTTGATGCACTAAGGGAGACTATAGGCCAGGGAATTTTAGGTGTCTTAGTAAGAAACACTTGAGAGGCACTTCTTACAAGGTTTGGGCCTGTGGTGAATGATTTTGGAAGGAAATTAGGGAATCAAGGGCGATTCTGGGGTGGATGCTGTCAAGATATAAGAGCAAGTTTTATCTTATAACTGCTCTTGACTGGTTATCCCAAAAATTTTGGTTCAGAGGCAGCAAAATTAAGAGTTGGGGCTAGGGTTCCCATTGATAAGGAAGCCAAAATTACTCAAAGTGGGATGTTAATAAACCTTTGGTAACAGTTTGGCCTTGCTATGTTGTTAGGAACTTTTTCTTTTCCTGATAATAACATTGACTATGTTGGCTTTGTTTGTGCTCTGTTGGAAGCATCTAATTTTGTCAGGAACATTGCAGTGTGATTGCCAACAAGAGAGATTCTCATTTCTTCAGTAGTTAACTGTCCAGTTTTTGCATTGCTAAGCAGAGCAGGTATGCAGAATCGGAACCAGAGCTGAACTGCTCAGGAAACAGAAGCTCATCCCTGTACCACTAGCAGACCTCTTCTCTGTCTTTCCTCCTAAACAGCATCATTCTGACATCTGCACTAATGCTGAACATTGTAGGGAGTTCAGTGGAGGGGCCCTAAGATATTAGACCTGCCTGGGGTACTCCACATGTCTCATCTCACTTATGTGGAGGGAATAGGGTTTATTGGCAACAATACACAATGAGCTTTCAATATTATTAACAACTCCTCCAACTGATCCTTCCAAAATGCTGTGATAGGGAAACCAATAAATGGGATGCAAGTATTGGTGAGTGCAAATGTAACTATGCGTATAAACCATGTCAGAAACATGTGCTATGGATCATTCCAGAAAATGAAGCATGTATGGTCACCTTAATAAAAGTGCTGCTGTTCTTTATGACTGTATCCCTCCTGTGAGAGTAATGCTTGTATGCTTAGTTTAGCAGGGTCTGCCCCCCATTGTGTTGGGGTGGGATAAAGGTAGCTAAGAGCAGCTTGGGCAGGGGACTATGATTAGAGTGGCAGACCCAGAGTCAAAAAACTGTTTCTGTCCTTTTTGGGCTCCCTGGCAGAGCTGAGTGAAAGCCCATCCATATATGCCCACTCCATCTTCATAGGAGCCAAAAATCAGAAAAGCTGGACAAGCTCTGGGAACTTGTTAATCCTAATTAGGATCGGAGCAGCCCGGTATATTGAGTTAGGCACCCTACTGGGGAGTTTGACTTCACTCCCAGTGAAGAGAGAGAGAAGCTGTGACTTGGAGGGGGCTTGTGTTCTTATTTGCTGAGTTTCAGCTTTGTGAAAAAGAGGTCACCTACAACAGGGTGCTTTGTGTTAACTTCTGACTCAAGAAATTAAACTGCATTTGACTAGAGAGTGTCTGTTCTTTCTTGAGCAGAGTAGAAGAATATAATTATATCTTGGGACTGACTTCATTTTGAATGAGACGTTCTTGTTCACTAAGTAGTCCTCAAATTGAACAATTGTTGGGAATGTGTTGTTCTTGCATGAAATTTCAATAATACTAGACTTGCTGCTTTGATTATATTCATTATGTGCCTTGTGTGGGTGCCCTGCAGCCATCCTTTTAAGGGGAGTCAAGCAAGAACAAGACCTGCACCACAGAATGTCGTTGCACACACAGAGGCACTACTTTTCCATTTTCCCATTAAATGTCAGCTCTTAGCAAAACTGAATGAGAATGAGCTTTGGAGCAAATGAATATCTCCGATAAACCCTCTACCTTGCCATTTACTTGCTGTATGATTTATTCCATGAAGAATGCATATAACTTCTCTCATCTATGAAATGGCAATAATAATGCTTGCATCAAGAGTTTTAAATGTATAGAAATAAATCATGTGTGTAGACATGTCACTGTTTCTTTGGAAGTAAATTCATCTTGCTCATCAGTGCACATTTGTGTTTTATAGCAGAAGTCATGAAGCTAAGGAAGTGCAGCCTTTGGTTTTAAAACAGTCTTTCAAATAATTATGCAATCAATTTAGGATTTAAATTGGTTCATTTCCAACATCAAATTTCCCCTTAAGGCTCTGTCTCTTCTCTTTTCTCCCACCCTCTTCCTTCCCAGGGTATCAGAGGCAAGAAAATTGTCATGGAACATCATGATGGTGCATACAGTGAGTCCACTGGTGTCTTCAGTCTTTATTGGCCTCCCCTGAGATGTTGTAAGACTATTGGGCTCTCGCCTCTATGTCCACTCATTTCTGTCCATGCACCATGATGTCTTTTTGGTGGCATGCATAGAGCACAATTATTCTTCCCACAGATACAATTACTCCTGCTGATTGGCCCCGCCATGGCTCTCTGTGAGGATGGACTGCCCAAGATGCAACTTTAGCCTCCAGCAAAATCTCGTCTAAGGACTGTCCGCTCACAGTCTCTGCTACAAGAAGCCCTCCTTGCCTCAGCTATTCCCTGGCAGGTGCTCCCTTCTTAGTTAACTCCTTCATCTCTTTTTAGGGACTATAGCAACATTCTGAGGCTGGGCCATTAAGACATCCTGCATCTTCTTTTTACTTGGGCTTTGGCCTAATGGTTGGATCCTGAAGCTTAGTGCTAAATGGATTGAAAAAACCCCTCAAACTGAGGTTCTTGTGTTTGATGGAGTGACGTAGAGGAGCTTGAGGACTGAACCAGAGTGACCTGGGTGCCTAGTTTTATAACTTATTAGATGTGATCCTGGGGAATGATGAGAGAAATCTATTCTGCTTCTTCAGTAAACCAGATAAAATAATGGCTAAAATTAACCCTTAGAGCATAGTAGATGACAATATAATGTTAATTTTCTTTTTCTCTCTATTCTTAATCAGGCTCTACTAAAAGGTCATGCTTTGCCAGCTTGGGGTTACTACCAGTCATGCTTTGCCAGCATTTGTTTCTCCTTGTTGGTTTTATTTCAGTTTTTAAGGAAAACATTTCAGACATGTCAATGAAACTGAAGATATATGCCATCTTCCCCCAGAGCAATGAAATAAAAAGCTGTTGATGGCGCCAACATCTTTGATCATGATACTTAAAAATATCCTACTAAGAAAACTGAAAATTGCTGAATTCATAACTTTTTGGAAGTCTGTGAGATTGAGAGATCTGAAGAAAATAGCATGGGAAGATGAAATACAATTTTCTGTTAGCAGAGCAAATAAAAACACAAAATATCAGGCTGTAAGTAATTAAAATAATGCTTCATTTTAAAAGATATTGTAGTGTATGTGTAGATACTTATAGTACTCTACCACGCAGGTAGTAGAATTGTTTTTACTTTCTTATTGTGACAGTGACAAGTTTACTTAATGAGCACTCTGAAACATGTCTTCTTGTGCTGCTATGCCAGGGTTTCTCAGAGTACATGGGTAGAAATGGGATTGTTGGGATATGGGGCATGAGAATATCTGAGAGTACCTGTCATAAGACAATTACATAGAAGTCATTTGATTTCAGTGGACTTAAATTCAGCAATCATGCTAAACTTTTATTAATTCTAATGACAAGTGTAATTAAAATCATTCTCCAGAAATGTTTATGTATATGACACCTTCTGTGAATAAAGGCAGTTGGATTTCTATCTTTTCAATCCTTATATTTTTTCTTTTTTCTTTAAGAAATCCAGTAAAATGTTGACTATTGCTTTCTTCAATAATGGAAATACTTTTAATATATCACTTTCAAGTACCAGTTTTGCAGTCAGTTATTTTGTAAGAACCTTTTTCAGATTCCTCTTATTCACAATTTTTAAGGGTTTTATCATTCACAGTTGTTGAATTTTGTTTCAATAAGCCTCCTAGAACTATTTTCTACTTACTGCAAAAGATTTTAACTATCGATGAATTTTCATATAAAATAACTCCATATATATAAAATAATTTGAGTATTCGTTTCCATCTGTAGTACGCAAAAGTTATAGTTTTGTAGGAAATTTTAAAATTTCTTCTAAATTTTCAAATTTATTGCATATCCATTCAACTATCCATGCAACCTTTGATCTATCTAGACTCGAAGTCTCTTTTTCATTTTTTAATATTTTTTGCTTGTGTTCTTTCTCTTCTTTATTCATTATGCCAGATTGTCAACTTTATTAACCTTTCCTAAGAACTGTCTTTTGGTTTTGTTAATCTTCGGTTATATCTTTGATTTGTATTTTATTCCATTTCACTCTTATGTTTATTATCTCTTTCACTTTCCTTGTATATAATCTATTTTTCTAACTACTTAAGTTGAATACTTACCTCATTTATTTTTAGCCTTTCTTCTCTTCTTAGATAAACATTTAAGACTATAAATAGTCTTTTAAATGTAATTTAGCTATATCCCACAAATTTTGGTATGCGGGTTTTTAAAAATCATCAAATCCCAAGTATTTTCCAATTTCCCTATAATTGTCTTCTCTTAGGTATGGGTGCTTGAAGTGATAGATTTTATTTTTATTCCAAATGGATGTATTTTTTCTATTATTAACGATTTCTAACTTATTTGCATGATAGTGAAAACATATTCTGTAACAGAATTCAGAGAAATTGATTAAATTTCATTGAGACTTACCTGGTTTAGTAAGTGATCAAATTTTGAAATATTCCATTTGGTCATGAAATAAATGTGTATTCTATCTTTCCTGTGTACTACATTACACATATGTTCATATTCATTGTATATTTTTTTCATTAGAATAAACTCAGTAATTTTTTGTTTACTGAGGGATGTGTTAAAGTTTCCTACTATGTTATAAGACTTATCAATTTCTCCTCGTAGTTCTGTCAATATTTTCTTATATAGTTTGAGGCTGTTATAAGATACACTCATTTTTTTAGGGTTGCAAAATAAAATATAAGATGCCTAGGTAATTTGAATTTAAGGTAAACAAGAAATCATTTTTAGGTATCAGTATGCCATGTAGTATTTGAGAAATACTTTACACTAAAAAAAAATTTGTTTTTCATCTAAAATAAAAATTTAATTGGGGGTCCTGTACTTTTATTTGCTAAATCTGGCAACTCTACCCATCTTTCGCATAATTAAAATTTTTATCATGACTTCCTTTATCTCTGTCTATGCTAGACATAGCACCATGTCAACTTTCTCCCTCCTCTTCCCCTGCCTGCTCTTCCTTTGCCTGGTAAATCTTTTCCCATCATTTTATTTTCAACTTTGCCATGTCCTTATGTTTAGATGTCTCTCCTTTAAGCAATATATAGCTCAACTTTTCTTTCCTCAAGTGTGACAATCCTTGCCTTTTAACTAGTTTAAACCACTGATACTGGCTTTAATTGTGGCCTTGGATTAACTTCTACCTTTTATTTTGCATTTTGGATTATCTGTCTGTCTTGCTTTTTCTATGTTTCTCTGTGTTTTCTTTGAGTTTAGTCTTTTGGAGTAAGGATTTTTCTTTTTTTTCTTTTTGTTTATCTGATTTGAGATTTATTGGATTTCCTCAGTTTAATTCAGGAAAATTCTCAGTCATTACTTATTTCAGTATTGCCTCTCTTCTATTTTCTTCTTTTGGAACTCTAGCAAGATGCAAATTGGATTTCTCACTGTATCTTGATGTCTTTTTGCTATTTTTCTTCTCATTGTCTTTCTGTGCTGCATTTAATGTAACTTCTTCACTTCTATCTTCCAGTTTATGATTACATTCTTTAGCTGATTCCATTTCCTATTTAATTTGTCATTTCCTACTTAATTTAATTTGATTTTCTACTTTGAACTATGCTACTTTCTTATTTCTAGAAATTCCATTTGTTTTCAGTTTTTCAAATCTTTCTGGTCAATTTTCAGTTGTCTCTTTTATTAATAATAATTTCCATTCCTTTTACTTGTTTTTGGAGGATCTAAATCCAGTTCCTTGTTTTGGCCAACACTTGCTCAGTTAAGTTTATTTCCTTAGGTGTTTAGTGAGTTCTTATTTTGAGCCCTTGTTACTTGGAATTTCACCAATGGGAAATAGTTGTAGCTTGTAGTTTTGGGAGCCACACAGGCAGAAGGGCTCCAGGCCCAAATCTGTTGGGAGAGGTAGTTAGACATTTTCTGCTGTCCCTTCAGAATCGTTGAAGAGACAGGAAAACTGTTTCCCACTGCAGCATGATTATTTTTGTCTGGGGAACTGTGTTCCTCTGGGGGTTTTTGCTGAGCCACTGATGTTATTATCTTCTGGGTTTCTTGCTGTTAAGTGGAGTTCTCTGGCCCAAAACCCTCTGCTTCCCTGTCATGTCCCAGGCTTCCATTTCCATCCCAGGTGCAAAATGTCCATTAAAATCCTAGGCCTGGATGACCAGAGATTACCAAGATCCTAACAAGGCAATGCTTCATCCCTGTGGATGTTTTCTTTTTTGTGGCTTTTGGGTTCTAAAACTTCTCTAATTTAATCATAACACAGTCATGCATTAAAGCATTTGTTATTCACCATTTTAATATGAGTTGTACTGGGAAGGCATCTCTCATAATCTAGGCTACAATCCTGCTGATAAATGAAGCCTAAAATTTATTCGTGTGGATTTGCAAAGGGACTCCTATTGCAAGTCAACATGTAACAAATAAATACCTAAAAGATGTTTAAAGTAAGTAGCAAACTTCAAGAGAGATACCATGTTCTAGATTTGTGTTCACTTAAATAATCATTTTTCTTTTTAAATACCAGCTAGATTATTATTTTAAATACACTAACCTGTCACATCTTTATGTGACTTCTTTTTTCCACTATAGCAATGTAGCTAAGGAGTTAAATACTTTTTTGTAGAGCACCACTTTATGGTAAAATCGCTGTAGTAACCAGAATCCAAAATGCTTCACAATGAACCTTACCTCTTGGTATTCACATCCTTGTAAAGTCCCCCCACACTGAATAGGACTGGCCTTTGTATTAGGGTATGGTGGGAACTGCAATGTGGGGCTTTCGAGGCTAGGTCCTAAAAATCACTGGGGCTTCCCTCTTGATCTGGATCATTCACTTTGGGTTAAGCCAGTCACAATATCATGAGGGCACACAACCCTATGGAAAAGTCTCCTGTCAACAGTCAGCACCAACTGGCCTGCTGTACAAATCAGCCATCTTAAAAACAGCTCCTCCAGCTCAGCCAAGCCTGCAGATGACTGAGAATAACCTCATAAGAGACCCCTAGCTAGAACTATTGAGGTAATCTGCTCCCGAATTCCTGACTCACAGGAACCATGTGAGATAAAAATGTTTATTACTATTGTAAGCCACTAAGTCTGGTACTTGGTTATTATAGCAATAAATAAATAATACACTTACTATGCAAGTTAGATATGCTGCTATTTTTACTGAATCGAAATTTCATTATGTCGTTTATTTTTTAAACAACCAACTGGTGATCTCATTAGAACATCTATTAGAATAACAAGATCCAAGTAGGGACTGTACACAGCTTAAAAACTCTTGATGCTGTGTACAATTACCAAACATTGGAAAGAGTGACATATTTCTGGAGAGTAGGGAGATGTCTGTGATACACTGAGGGCTTTAAGCAAGAGCAAACACCTACAATATTTGTATACAAAAAGCTCTTACCCCATGACTACTAGCTTAAAACACACAAACACACACACACAAACACACACACAGCAGTCCTTCTGGAGGGCATAGTGTGTTATATTTCACAAAACAGATCTCCAAAGATATGATGACATCACTTACATCATTTAGCATCTAACCCTTTTATGTACCCCATAATATATGAATGAAAAGACTCTAGGAAAAAACTGTAGGGTTGACATTTATCTATCCATCTTCCTACCACACAGCTGTTTTACTCTGAACCTTTTAGTCCCTCTATACCTGACCCCTTCTTGTACAGTCATCTTTAATTCTTTCATTATTTGCCTACTAAGAAAATCTGCTTTCTGGGCAAACTTTCCATTAGTTGGAATAAATGTAAATTTCCTCTACAACTTGGATTCAAACTACCTTTCTAGTGTTTCTCTCATCCTGATGCCCCAGGGAAATCCTTTACTCTTGCCAATATAACCCCTTCCTATGTTTCCCATATTTCTGCTTCTGATGTTTCACTCATGCCATTTCTTCCCACAAACGAACCTTTTCCCCTGGCTCATGCATGTCTTTTTACCTTTCAAAGACCAGCTAACTCTGCAGCATGTCCTCCATGAAGTCTTCTATCACTTTCACAGTGACCTTTGCTTTCCCTTTTCTCAACTCTAATAGTAATCTTTTGCACCACTCCTTTAACTCTTGGGGCTTATAGCTCTCTTTACTAATGCTTGTTCCTGATTAAGAGCACCCTCCCTCACTACCTTAATGCACCCAGACAAGCCTCATTTCCCCTCTGTCCATCTAGCTTTTAAGGTCTTGGAAGGTGGAAGGTAGCAACGGTGTCATCTTTGTCTTCTCCACTGCTCTCAGTAGGCTACATTCTTTGTACCTGGTACTTGCTGAGGAGAGAACAGCTCAGGTGGGAAGGAATAAACACCTCGTGGACAAGATGCCCCAGGATGTTAGTGTCCAAGGTGTTTACAAGGGCAATAAAAGACTAGCTGTTTAGTGTGCACCAAGAGAAGTCATTGCTTAGTCCTTAGAGATCTGTCAGATGGTCCCCAGGGGGGCAAGCTAAATGCACAAGGTGAAAAGGAGACAGGCAAGCAGGAATTATTAGGAATTTAGTCTAAATTGGATCAGGAAACTGGCACAGAAGCCAACTATATTATGACCATCAAATGGGGGAAAACTAGAAAGTCTATAAAAAAAAAAAGGGCAAGAAGGTTCCCAAACACATGTGAAAGAGCCAGAATTTGGGTTGGTGAAGAGATAAAGTCTAGGTCAGGTTCATGTTTTGACAAAAAAGAGAGCTCAGATTATGGCAAACTAAGAAGTAGAACTCTGAGCAGGCAGGCAGGAAACCATCTATGGTGTGGGGCAAATTACCCTAAAACTTTGCTGAATTTTTGAAAATTACATTGCAATTTATTTACAAACATGAGGAAAATATTTAGTAAAATATTAGCAAAAAGAATTCAACATCACCTTAAAAAATTGACACATCATGATCAAATGGCATTTATTCCAGAAATATATAGGTATAGTTCAACCTTAAGAAATATATTAAGGAGAATATTTTATACAAGAAATATTATATCTTCTCCATAGATTTTTAGATAACTTTAAAAAAAAAAGCACACCCATTCTTGATAACACTTTAAAAAGTGAGTAATTTCTTAATAATATTTTAATA
This sequence comes from Manis pentadactyla, assembly GCF_030020395.1. Lineage (NCBI taxonomy): Eukaryota > Metazoa > Chordata > Mammalia > Pholidota > Manidae > Manis > Manis pentadactyla. Next base: position 55,803,136 of record NC_080028.1, on the reverse strand, counting down.
TGGAAGAATTATTCAATGCAATTTAAATAACTCTAAATTAGAGGTATGAAATTTGGAAAAGTAAAAAAGTTATTACTATTTCTAGATATTTTGATTTGTAAGCTAACAATCCTGAAAGATTCAACTGAAAAAGTACTACAATAAGAGACTACTAAAAGAAATTGTGGAATAAAAATGTACAGAAATGTATGTCCTTTAGAAATACACAAACGACTGAAAGATACAATGAAAGAAAAATCTCACCTACAATGGCAACAAGATGATAAAACACTTAGGAACAAATTGAGCAAGAAAAGTGTAAAATTTTTATAAGAAAAACATTAAAGCTTTCCTGAAGAGCGCGTGCGCACACACACACACACACACACACACACACACACACACACACAAGATTTTTAGTATACTGTGATTTTGAATAAAAAGACTCAAAATTATAAAAATTTCAGTTTTATCTAAGCTAATTTATAAATTAAATATGATTCCCACTAAAATATTGAGAGTGTTTTTTTCTTTGACTTGCCTGTCTACTAACCTCAAGCAACTTAAATCGATCTTGACAAGTAGGGTAATCGTTTCTCAAATTTTTCTTCTCTCCCTCTACTGAGTCAGAACTTGGGCTAATATGTGCATGACGCCAGGAAGATCAGCACATCTCTAGTGAAGGATTATAAAAGAAAAAAGCAAAGGGGAGAGAGAGGAAAAGAAAGAATGAGGAAGAAAAGAACATACATATTTTTAAATTCATACAAAAAAATGAAACAACAGAGCCAGAAAATCTCTTAGAAGAGCAATGAAGGTATCAGATACAAAAACACATCATAAAGTCTCAATTATTACCAAAGTGTGGAATGTAATAGAATGGTACATAGAATAGATATAAAATCCATGAATAGACCCTAATACATATAAGGAATTTAGTATGTAATAAAGATGGCCCATAAAATCAAAGGGATAAGGATCACCTTTCAAACAATCATTGAGACGCTTAGCTGGATTTTGGTACAACCACAAGTCCCTGGGAGCAGTTACCTTTTAAAGTGATGTTTCTTAAAACATGTTTCTCAGACCATCTCATCAGAAAAATCAGTTACATGTTGAAATGCAGTTTCCAAGGCTCAATATGAGTCATCCATTGAATTAAAAATTTTAAGGTGCTCCTGCGAACTTAGCATACTACCAAGTTTCCCAGGCGATTCTGATGGACACAAGTCTGGGAACCACACCTTTGACTCACCTCTCCTGGGTGACTGTATCTATCCTGCTAACTCAGCTCTCTGCTTCTTTTTCTAGTTGGGTCTACAGCTTTCGCCACTGCATCTGAGCAATTAAGGCAATCAAAAAAAGACATTGAGGTCTCTACCTGTTCTGTGTGATGGAAATACATAAAATCTTTCGAACTCTCAGGTTAGCTAAGGTTGGGATTCCTTTTAAAGATCTGTTCAGTGGAAAATAAGGCAAATACAAAGTTATGCAAATGGATTTGCTTACCTGCTGCTGATTTCTTATTCTCACTTACCTGAAATTGAGCCTTGGAATGACTAGAGCTGGTAAAGTGCTGTTGTGTGTACCCCTGTAAATGCAGATGTTGCTCAAGGCTGGCTTCTGCTCCCTCTGCTCTTTCCCCAGGACTTCAAAACTCTCTCCTATGTATAGATGGCTCATGAACTTTTATTTCCTGCCCAAATATCTCCTAGGGTTTAGATACATATGTACAACCAGTTGATACAGCCTCTTGTATATCTCTAATGCACCTCAAACTCAATATTTTCAAAATAGATTATTTTTATTTTTTTATTTTTTTATTAAGGTATCATTGATATACACTCTTAGGAAGGTTTCACATGAAAAACAATGTGGTTACTGCATTCACCCATATCATCAACTCCCCCCCAATAACCCATTGAAGTCACTGTCCATCAGCGTAGTAAGATGCCACAGAGTCACTAGTCTTCTCTGTGCTACTCTGTCTTCCCCGTGACCCCCACACTCATCATGTGTACTAATCATAATACTCCTCAATCCCCTTCTCCCTCCTTCCCCACCCACCCTCACCCACCCCTCCCCTTTGGTAACCGCTAGTCTCTTCTTGGAGTCTATGAGTCTGCTACTGTTCAAAATGGATTCTTATCTTTGTCACCCAGCCAGCACTACCATCCCCACCTCAACCCCAGCCCCACCCAAGCCGGTCTTCTGTCTCAGTCCTTGTTTGGGACAAGAGCACCACCATCCAGCCAGTTAGGTAAACCCAAAACCTGGATGTCATCCTTTCCTTCACTCCCCAAATTTAATCCATCTTAAAGTTTTGTCAATGTTCCCACTCAACTATCTCTCAAATTCACCTACTCATCTCTACTTCTGCAGTTTCCCCAATTCAAGCTACCAAAATCACATGAGCCTCCTAAATTGTTCCCTTGTGTCCATTAAACAGGTGAGCTAACCATATACAAATGCATATTTTCTGGGGTCACCTCACCCCAGTTAATAACAATCTTTAGTTTCCTATTGCTCTTGGGATAAAACAGAAATCCCTTATGGTGGCTTTGGAAATCCTGCAAGTGCTGCCTTACTGGTCCCTTCACTTTTCTCTCTACTCCTTCCCTCACCCTCTGCTTGAGCAACTCTGGCCTGTGCTCAGGGCCTCCTACCAAACATGCTCCCTCCCAGCTCAGGCTGTGTTCACATGCCAGTACTTCCCTTGAAATTCTCTTTACTGCCTTCTGATCTCATTAGCTCTTATTCATCCTTCCCTATCTTAGCTCCTAGTCACTGCCCTGGGGATGCTTTCCCAGAGCTTCCTGAACAGGTTAAAGTCCCCTTCTATCCTCTCTCATTGCATCATGCCCCCCCTTACTAGCACTTATCACCCATTTATTTGTATGCTTTTGTTTTTAGTTACTATCACTGTCACTAGAACCTAAGCTCACAAGGACAGGGACTGTGAGTTCTTTGCTTGCCATTGTATCCCAGCACCTAGCACGGCGATGGCCATAGAGAATGGGTTCCTTGAAAATACTGTTTGAATGAAAGAATAAACTTATCACCACTTCCTTTCATTTTTTGAATGCTGTTCAGGGTGGATATTAGAGGGAATGTGCAGCAAAGATATTCAACAAGAACAAATCATAACAGCTAATATTTATTGAAGACTATACCATTATATTATAGGCATAGGTAGTACATGCATTATCTCAGTTTACCTTCATACAACCCTATAAAGTAAGTACCATAATCTCCCTTATTTAAAGATGAAGAAATAGGACTAGAGAGGTTAAATAACTTGTCCAGAGCCATTCAGCTCAGAAGTGGCAGAGCTGAAATTCAATGCTAGGTTTTCTCTGACTCCACAATCTGAGCTGTTAATTGCTGAGACATACTGGTTCAAACTTCTGGCTTGAGGTTTGTGTGAATTGACCTCAACTTTCACGTCTGGTCAAATTATGAATCTTTTAACTTTTTTATTTTCTATCTTCTGGGTTTCCACATCACCTTCTCTGGACCCAACTGGACTGTACTTCTTTGCAGCTACCTGGACCTTCTTATGCCCCTGCTTTGCACCCACTTTGCAGAACTGCCCCGCTGAGCAGCCCTGTGGCCTTGATGGCAGACCCTCTTTACTTGGAGCCTGTGTGCTCCTCACAATTTTCCTCTGAAAACCCGAGGCAGATTCCCTATGTCTTCCTAATTTGAAGACTCACAGTTCTTTTAGGAATGCCAACAAGATTTCTACTCTCTGAGGAAAGCTTCTGGATCACTGTTCATTTAGGGAACAGTTACCTAATAGACCCTGTGTCCAATAACTTTGCTTTGAGATTGTTCACCTCTAAAATATTCTCTTTGATGGCACATTGCCATGCAAGGAAGTGGTTTCATTACTCGAAACTCTATAAATCTTGGACAGCAATAATAAATCAAATTGGTTCTGTTCTTAATGTACTCATCAATTTTCATCACTGGGCTGATAAATTAACTCATTCTTACTGTATCACAGATAATTAGTAATATTTCTGTCAACATAATATTCAGTCATAGCAAGTACTTTAAGTAAAAAAGATAAATTCAAGTATAAATTACCAAGAACTGGTTTGTAAGAATTCTTGTATCACTATTTGTGGGATAAAATAAACCAACTATTGACATGAGACTATCAACTATTCCATTAAAGACTATTTTGTTGCTATAAACTTCAAAATCATGTGTGAGTTTATTGAGCAAATACTTTGTGTAAAGCACTATAACAAGTGATTTACATATTTTGGGAGGAAGTTGTTGAAGCAGCCTGCCTGTGACCTGAGGGGGGTGGTTGAGGGACTCCTCTAGGGAAAGAAAAGAAGGCGGGTGACTGATTCTGTCTCCTTGCTAGTGGGCTCCAGACAAATAGACTAACGATATTTTCTAGGCATCAGAGTCTTTAATTATAATATGTTCTTAGTAGGATGTCCTTGGCTAAAGCATCTTTTAAGGTAAAGAAACCCAGAATCTATGATTTATGAGACACAGCTCCTTGGAAAATGTCACATAGGGCAAATAACTCTCTGGTATATAAAATGAAGATGTTTTATAACTTAAATGCCCCTCACTGCTTCATATTAAAAATTCACAATACCTCACGTGGAGATGTCATCTGTTATTCTGGGTCAGAGAGCACAGGTTTCATGGGGTCAAAGGACCTCAGGAACTACATAGACCTCAGACCTCCCTTGGCTTTCTCTGAGCTTCTTTATTGCCTGTGGTCTTGAAATGATCAGTAAAACTTGATATTAGATAATATTTCTGATTCATGTGTGTCAAATTTGATTCTGTATGGTAGCACTTTGATATTATCTAGCTTCACAACCTCCAAGTTGGGTGTTATTTATACCATTTTGTAAATGAAGAGACTGAAACTTATCACCTTAAGAAACATTGCGCAGCCAGTTAATGGGACTACACACTCATGTTTGTTTGTTTCCAAAGTTCTTTCTTTTTATTGCACCTTTTATTAGTTTAAATATATTACTCGTTTGAATTTAAAATGGTATTGCTTCTGGAAAGATGCCAGATGATTCCAAAGTAGAGATGATGGGGTTTTAAGTCATTTTCATTGCCAAACTGTTTCTTTCTTCAATGTAAAAGGGCAGCGGCTTGGGGCTGGATTTTACAGGTTGTCTTTGGAAGTGTACAATGAAACAAACATAGTAAAACCTCAAGTGGCCATCTCAGAGGGTAGGTTTAATAATATGACATAGTACCAAAGAACCAATGGTTTGGGGGCAGAGGGAAGATCACCTGCTCACCTCAATCTCTAACAGTTCAACAACTTTCACAGGTGTAAATGTGAAAGCACCTGAAGAAGAGAGACAGTCTAGACAGGGAAGCCCTTCCAGAACCAAAGGGACCCCAAGGATGCTGAAGAGGAGTTTCAGCATTTGCCCAATCCTGCACTGTAATATGGAAAAGAGTTACATAAATACAGAAAGGGAGGAAAATCTAACATATCTGAACTCTAAGCAGTTATATTTAGAAAGACTCAGAGACTATAATTGAGATAAAATTGATAGTTTTAGTGCAAGGACATAGAAGATAAACTGCAAATTATGCAGAATGAGGAACACTATGAAAAGAAAATGCTCTAAATAAAACCAGGTTCTAATGCTAAAGTGAACAAGAACAGATACTTCTCAAAGCAACAATTGTAAATGGATAATAAAATATAGAAAAATACTTTTCTAATAAAAATTTTTACCAAATTATCAACAATTGAGAAAAATGAAGATAATCACTTTTGCTACTCAAGATGTAAAATTGACAAGTGGGAATTTAGCTCCTAGTAGGAGATGCAATAGGCACCACCTTCCTGGAAATTAATTTAGTAATGTGCATTAATAGACTTACACATGTTTATATTTTTTGACTTTGTAAATTTGGCATTAATTTATCTGAAAGAAAAAAATCATCCCAAAATGGATTAAGACTTAAACCATTCAACACCTAGTAGAAAACATAAGGAAAAGCTTCTGGACATTGGCCTTGGCAATGGTTTCTTGGATATGATATCAAAAACACATGGAGCAAAAGCAACAATAGACAAATAGGACTACATCAACTTAGAACCCTTCTGACAGCAAAGGTAAAAATTAACAAGAGTGAAAAGGTAATCTATAGAATGGGAGAAAATGTTTGCAACCCATATATCTGATAAAGGGTTAATATCAAAATTGGTAAGGAACTCCTACAACTAAAGAGCAAAAAACAAACAAAAAACATTAAAAAATGGCAAAGGAACTGAACAGAAATATCTCCAAAGAAGACATACAAAGGCCCAGCTGGTACGTGAAAAGATGCTCAACATCACTAATCATCAGGGAAATGCAAATCAAAACCACAATGAGCCATCACCTCATAACTGTAAGGATGGCTATTACCAAAAAAACAAGTTAGCAAATGTTGGTGAAGTTATGGAGAGACTTGAAATGTTGGTGGGAATGTAAATTGGTGCAGCCACTATGGAAAACAGTATGGTGGTTACTTAAAACACTAAAAATGGAACTACAATACAACCCAGCAATCCTACTTCAGAATATATCCATAGGAATTGAAATCAGGATCTTGAAGAGAAACTCCTATGTTTATTGCAGCATTATTCACAATCACCAAGACACAGAAGCAACAGAAATGCCCATCAATACATGAATGGATAAAGGAAATGTGGTCTCTCTCTATAAATGTAATGTTATTCAGCCTTGAAATAAGACAGAATCCTGGAATTTGTGACAACATGGATGAGGACAACATTATGCTTAGTTAAATAAACCTAAGACAGGAGGACAAATGCTGCATGGTACCACTTATGTGATGAGTCTAAAGTAGTTCTATCTCATGGAAGCAGAGAGCAGAATGGTGGCTGCCAGTATGTGGAAGGAGGGGGGAATTGGGTGGTGTTAGGGTACAAAGTTTTGGTTATACAAGATGAATAAATCCGAGAGACCTACTGTCTAGTGTATTGATTCAAAAAAGTTTCTCTACTCTATCTGGTGGGAACTTGAATGATTCCTGCCTAGTGTTAATCTGGAAATTGTTTAGACTACAGCTCCTCAGTTAAATTCTTTCCCTGAAAATGTTCTTACCCACGCCAATGGAGTTTCCTCCATGCATGTACAGCCTGACTTTAAGCCAAAGGCTCAAGGGGTCCCCTATGCAGACTACTGACACTCTCGGCGTATTTCCCTCCTCTTGGCCACTCTCCCCATGAATGTTAGCCACCTCAGCCTCCCCAAACTCCAATCTCTTGTCTCAAAGGTGACAACCAGGCTCTGTGTGCATTTCCTGTCCCTGCAGTGCAATCCAGAAATTGCCTCCAAGCAGAAAGCCTGGGCAATGGTAAATCTCACCCCATTTGTTTCCCTTTTCTTCCGGATCACAGTTCTATATTGCCTATTGTTGAATGTCCAAAAATAGTTGTTTCCTACGTTTTGCCCAGTTTCTTAATTGTTTTCTACAGACCAATCCTGAGCTATAGCTCTGTAATGGCTAGAATACTAAATCTTTTCCTTTTCCTTTACATTGAGAAATTTTAAAACATGTAATATTTAAAAGTTATGGATAAGCACTTTTCCAGTAGTAGAAAAACAAGAAAGCTTAGTATTGAGCTATAAAGAATATGTAGTTAAAGTAGGAAGCTACCAGATGATTTCATTATTAATAACACACCTGTAATAACAATAAAAATACTGAAATTAACAAAGTTGTTTTGAGAATGCACTCAATGCTCCAAAGTATAAGTATGAATTTCATATAATCCACAGTTTTGCAAGTCCAAAGACTTAATATTATCAGTGCCCAGAGTTTTATTTTACTTGGAAGAGTTGACAAACTGACCTGATTCACATGATAATAGAAAAGAATGCTAAATAAATGCTCTGGATAAAAACTTACTTTGGTTCAAATACCATCTCCACAATTTGTTAGTATCACATTTGAAGAGGTTTTCTAATCTCTTTGTGGTTCCATTTCCCTATCTGTGATATGGAGAATAATAGCTAATTTATGAACTGTTATGACATAATAACAAGAGGCAGGGCAGCACAGTGGTAAAGAGCAGGAATCAGAATTGTTTGGGTTCAAATCCTACTACTTACTAGCTCTGTGACATTGGTTGAATGACTTAAATTTTCTAAGGCTCAGTTTATTCAACCAGAAAGGGTGAATAGCAAAAGTCACCACCCCCTCACCAGGTTGTTTTGAAGCTTAAACCAATTGACAGGTGTAAAGTGCTTAGAATAGTGTGCCTGGCACATACTAAGTTCTGTATATATATGATTACGATAACACAAAGTGCTTAGCCCAATGTCTAATTCACAGGAGGTGCTTTTAAAAAATGAAGCTCTGTATTGTGGGGAGGTGGGTACAGGGAAGGCAGTACAACACAGAGAACACAAGTAGTGATTCTACAGCATCTTACTACGCTGAAGGACAGTGATTGTAATGGGGTTTGTGGTGGGGACTTCATGATGGGGGGAGTCTAGAAACCATAATGTTGCTCATGTAACTGTAGATTAATAATACCAAAATAAAATATATATATATTCTAAAAAAAAAATGAGGTTCTGTCTATTGACTGCAGTATTCACGAATGTAAACTTCTAAAAAACTATCACAGTGATAAAGAAGTGGAAGAGGAAAGATTCAGGTAGTTGAGAAAACAAGTTCTCTAAGTGACTCTTAAAGAAACTCACTCCTTAATTCCCTGAAAACAACTATTATAAAGATACAGTCATTGTCATTCATTGGGTTGTTAAATAGTACACCGTTAATGGGCTTTGAGATCAGTTAGCAGCTCAAAAATCTGTAGCTCTTCCAATGTAGAAATGAAGGTGTCAAGGATACCTGGATAACCAAGCTGGTTTTCGCTTTCTAATGGATAAACTACCTGGAAATCAGGTTTAAACCTGGAAGGTTAAACGGTGTGCTTGGATTCAGAACATGAGGAATTGTATGAATGAAAAGTTTTTATGCCCACCATTAGACTGTAAACTCTATGAAACCACAGATTAGTGAATCTGTTTTTTTTTTTTTTTTCCCCACTGTTGAACTTGCAGAACCCGAACAATGGCTGGCACATAGTGGGTGTTCAATGAATTATTCTGACATAAATAAAAGGATATGGACAGATTTTTACTCTTGGGTCACGGTAACTTTTTCCTTGGAAAATGTCTGGGTAGGCAGCACCAGTTGTGCCTTTTTGGCTACAATTTCTCGTGCTTCAATTGATATGTAGGTCTCTTCTGATTGAGATATTTTTCCCTTAAATAGTTTACCACATTCAGACTGATTAGTACCTTATTTGGCCTAGTATTTATGCAATGTATTTAAGAAGAGTTTGCAAATGTGCACCATGATCAATTCTTGGTTAATTGTATCATTTAACCCTCAGAGCACAAACTTACTTGTTAGTTTTTCAAATAATCTGTAAGTAAATTACCCTTAAGCTAATTTACAAAGTGTCCTTTATAAAGGATACACTGATTTATTTTTCTTCTTGTACAGTATTTGCATCTTTGGTTTTACCTTGAAAAGTGTCCATAAGTTTTAAAATGCAAATTCTTTCACATTTTTCTAAAACTGCCATGTATAAAATGAGCTACATTTTTAGTTGGCACTTTTTAATATATACAAAAGATGAGTTTTTCATTTTAAGTATAGCAAAGTTTGTAACAAAATTCTGTTACAACTTATATAACAAAATATCTCAATTCAGATTTTCCAAGATAAAAATAAGTATGTAGCTAGATCATTTATTATTAATCTTCAAATGTAGTGAGGTTGAGTCTGCAATATCTTTTTAGAATAAATTAATTTCAGTAAAAATGTGGGGGAAGAGAAACTCATTCTAACTAAGTCATAGAGAGGTAAGGGTTAATATGGGGCTGCCAACAAGGCAATTAAATAGCAGTGTAGTTCTTGAAGGGGAAGCCCTGAAGCTTACATAACTGATTCATATTTATAATTCTGTATTTAACACTGTTTATGGAAGCAATGAATCAAAGGAAAAACAATGTTATTTAAGTTTGAAAGTGCATTCCAATAGCTTTTAAACATCAAGGTTGGGAAGTGCCCAAACAAGGAAATTTCAGATTCCTAACTGTGGCAAAACTAGGAAATGATTTTGTGATGTGTTGTGAAAGGGTATACAGGTTAAAATGCTATTTTGTGCAAACCATAAACTTTCCTTGTCCCTACTCCCCAGACCTCCCCTTATACACAGAAACATTAGATTGCCTCAGAATGCTTCACAATGTAATGGAAAGAGGGATCATTTGGTGAATTTTGAATATTTGCTAAGCATTAACTATCTGGTGAATACTGAACCCATTACTCCAAATAGAATGACATTTAACAGATGCTGTCGGGACACAGGCACGGTGTGAAGTTCTGTAGCACAGAGAAGTGAATCTCATTCAGATATTGCCCTCAAGTACTTTGTACTCTAGTAAAATGTGGATGGCATACAACTCATTTAAATAACAAACTTTTAACATTGGGTCATATGTACAACTTACCTGATCACACATTGTGAGTTCTAAGTAGAGATTACTTGGAGTGAGGTTTGGCAGAATCAGAAAAGAGTTCACAGAGGGAGGACAAGGAGTGACATTTAAGGTGGACTGAGAAAAATACCAAGAAGGGGCAGCAATCATCTATTTAACCTATTTTCTCTGTCCTCTTTGTCCTTTCTGCTTCCTATGCTAGTCTGAACACAATACTTGCAGCATTAGCTGCTCTCTTTTGCATCTCTTCCCCTTTCTGTGCTGTCCCAGCAGTTTCTTAAGTGCTTGACATAATAGTGTGTATTATTTTTTGTATGCATTTTTCTCTTCATGTAATTATTTTAAAATTAATTCAAATAAGTATCTGTATTAATACTTTGTAGGTAAAATTTCAATATTTCCAGAATCTCTCATGTGGCCTTAGTGCATCTCCATATCAATAGGTGTTTCCAAGGGCTGGAGAGAAGTAGTCCATCTCCATATTAATTGGTGATTATAAAGGGGACAGAGAAAAATAATCCCGCACACCTGAACCAGAGAGGTTTGGTGGGGTCCTTTTGCAGCTGGGTCATGAGAGACATGGGTGAGCAGAAGTAGATGACTGCTTGTAAGCAATAAATGGGTTTCTCCCACTTTATTTCTCCCTTTGATTTCAGTTTCAAAGGTTATTTGCCCCAGGCTGGGAACATACACACACACACACACACACACACACACACACACACACACACACAGAGTTACATAGTTCATTTAAAAAAATTGTTCAATCATGTTCTCTTGCATGGATACTCTACAACTTGTTTATTCATTCACCTGTTGATGAGTATTTGAATTTTTTCCAATTTTGAGCTATAATAAAGCTTCTATGAACCTTCATGTACAAGTCACTACATGAGCATTTGCTTTCACTACTCTTGGGTAAAAATCTAGAAGTGAACTGACTGGATTGTGTGGGAGATTCATGCTTATCCTGTTAAGAGGCTGCCAAGCTGCTTTCCACAGCAGTTGCACTATTTTACATTCCCATCAGTTGTACATGCAAGTTTCTCCACATCCTCACCAAAACTTGGTGTGGTCAGTCTTTTTAATTTTAACCATTCAAGTGGTGTGTAAGGATATTTCATTATGGTTGTAATTTGCATTTCCCACTTATATAGTGAAGTGCATCTTTCCATGTGCTTATTTGATACCCAACGTATCTTCTTTGGTGACATGTTTGTCCAAACATTTTGCCCAATTTATTAATAAATCATATTACTTTTGAGTTTTGAGACTTCTTTGTATTCAGAACGCAAGTCCTTTATCATATACATGCTCTGCAAATACTTTATCCCAGTCTGTGGCTTATCTTTTCATTTCTCTCAGTAATGTTTGGCAGTTTCCTGTGTACGCGGCTTACCCCATCTTTTGACAGGTTTATCTCTAAGTGTCTGATTTTTTTCTTCATTTGTACAAGCCACATTTCAAATGCACAATAACCATGTTTGGCTAGTAGCTGCCTTATTGGAAAGCACAGATATAGGACATCTCATCATTGCAGAAAGTTGTACAGGACAGAGATGCTCTAGAGTATGCATGCATATGCATTAAATGCCCTCTTCTGTGTATGTATTTCACACACTCACACATGCCACTGGAAAAAAAGTCTGTGACTCTTTTGTGGTTTCTTTTTTAACATGGCTTTGTAAAAGTTACTGTATGAAATTAGATGTTTTTCAAAGAAAACAAAAAACAAACCTGAAACCTAGTCCAGCATCACTGTTCCTGTTTGGAGTCACTTGGTTATTTTTTAAATGTATACAGTTCCTTTGCTCTAGCAGAAAAGCAAACTAATTTAAAAGTTTTGAGGGATTATTTGATAGTTAAACTAAAAGAAGTAATCCCTGCTTATCTTTTTAAAGCAGCTAACCCAAAATTAGCAGACTGCACATAGGCTAGGCCTAATGGAAAAAGGAATATTAATTTAGCAAACATTTTTTTGAGAGATTAAGCATATCCTCTGAACTTTCAACTCAATGCCATAAAGAATAATCACATGTGAAAAGATATGATGCACACTTTTGGAATTTCTTTGTAATTCATTCTTTTCCTCATACAATTTCAATATCTACTACCTCCCTTCTACTACATATGGGAAGAAGGGTCTGTGCTTGGATTGCTCATCTTCAGAAACACCTTATTGGGCAATAATCCCCTGGTACTTTCCCCAGTACCTGTCTCTCTATTTACATTTACGGACTTCAGTTGAATTTTAACAGGTTGCAGCTAATAAGCAACACAGTCACTCACCCAGAATTTCCACAAAACTCAAAGCTACTTTTTATGCAAAACTATCCAGCATTCATCATTTTTATGGGATAAATTTAACAAGTCACAATAATTTACTACCTTTGTGGTATTGTTGTCCTTTCAACTAAGTAAAGTGGACTGAAATTGTGAAAACAGTTCTTTTTCCTATTATACCCCTCTCATAAAGGCACAGTCTTAATTCACACAAATGAATGGATGAATGAATGGGTGAATGAATGAACAAAACAAGAACCTGATCAGTCCAATACTTCAATGACTCCATGATACTCTCAGGCTCTAATTAAATGTCCACCAACGACTGAGAATTTGCTGCCTCCTAAGAAAGCCTGTTCACTTTGCATACTCTGCTATCGATGGCTCCTTACGTGTACCTGAAATTATTCCCTTTAAGCTTTCCAACTACAGGGTTCTAGTGTAGTTGTCCAGGTTCACAAAGGACAAAATGAATCCTACCTGTACCAATAGCCTTCAAATATTTGAAAATAAAGTATGAAACACTCCATCCACCCTTTTTCCTCCTCTTCCTCCCCCTTTCTCACATACACACTCACACACACCACAACCAAATCTTTTTTGTTGTGAAGCCTTCAGATTGTTTTCATCCTTTCTTCAAAGGACAGAATCTATTTCCTTCACTATCCTCTAGTCTTTAAAAGTGTAGTGCAGCCAAAATTTGGGACTGGTTGAGTCAGGGCAGGTTAAGGCACGATTATCTTCCCCTTCACTCTCAACTCTGCCTTTGTACTATTCTGGTTCTTTCTTGACATCACACTAGCTTTTATGGCCCCCACATCACAGTTCTGATGCACTTCAGAGAGTTCTGCCCAATATTCTCCTGAGATTACCTTCTATTCAGGTCTCATCAAAAGCACAAAACAGCCTTATAGACTCAGAGCTCTGTCAACTAAAACTCTCTGGTCTCTCTCACATGAACTGTGGAGGAAGTCATGCCTCCATCATCTATGCTTACTGAATTACAGAATTTACAGAACTGAGGTCCAAAATGGGGGAGTGACCTGCTAATTACCACACAACTAGATATGGGCAGAGCTGGGGCCAGAAAGGCACAGAGCCCCTTACTCCTGGTGCGTCATTCTTTCCACATACACCATCCAGCTGGAAGGCCTATATTTACCCTGATTACATTTTTTTTCATGGGAATTTATCCCTACCAAAATCATTTGGATATTTTTTTATAACTATAGTTAAAAATTTCTTAATCTCAAAATATACACTAAAACGCTAACTCATTTGAATCACCCTTTGTGGTTTATAGGGCACTTGCTCACCCAACATCATTTATTGTCTTGGATTTCCTCCAGGCTTTTCTTAACTGCAGATTTTATAACAATTTCACCCTTGTTCTTACCCAGGTCATTATTAACTTTTGAACTGGATAGAATCAAAGATGGAGTCCTCCAGTGAGAATTCTAGAAACCTTCATAGAAACATCAATGCCTCCATAACAATTGTTTGGGTTCGGCTCATCAGTTATGAGTCTTTCCAACCACCCTCTTCCCTCACCTTTGCCTCACCCCTCATGCCATCTACATTATTCCAAAAAGAATGAAGAATTTGACAAGCATCCTGCTGAAATCCAGTGACACTGCCCAGAATCTTACGGACAAAAAGAAATTAGGTTTTCCTGATTTTGTAGTTAATTGTAGTAGTGAAAGGACTTTATCTAAAGTCCTGTGACTCAGAATGTGGTCCTAAGACCAGTGTCATTAGCATCATTTGGGAGTGTGTTAGAAGTGCAGGATCTGATCTGACATCTCCAACCCAGCAGTACTAAATCCAGAATCTTCCCTTCAACAGGTTCCTCAAGTTGTCATGTTTATGTTAAAACCTGAAAAACATTTCCCTAAAGCTGTTTTACTGTATAAAATAACTGCAGATGCTAGATATCATGCCTAATTTCTTTATTGCTACTTTTCTTGTATGTTAACAAGAAACAACTGTCAAATTATTTCAAATGAAAAATTGCAAAAGACAAGGTACAAAATTACATACATAGATAGAAATATGTAGTATAATAACTGTTTCATAACAATAAAAAACTTTTGAAAAAGTGGGAATTAAATGTACCAAAATAAGCCTGGTTGTCTTTGGATACTAAAATGTGGTTTGCATGATACTAGGCATGACCTGGTTAAAGAGAAACAGTCCCTAAGGCTCTGCACCATGAGGGAAGCAGGGGACCAGTCGTATTACATGAGAAGTCCTAAGGGCTCCATACATTTTTCCAGTGGGGGAATCCCATTTAAACATCTAGCAAGTGGCTCTTCCTATTGTTAGGCAGGAAAATAGATATGAGTGAGGTGGAAAGAGAATAATTCCAAGAAAAAGCCTACTAAAAAGACCCAGAGTTAATCAGCCAATGGTCAAAAAGCCAGGAGCAACTTGGCCTGGAATGTTTGAATATTCCCTAGATAAAGAAGGGTACCTCAGCATGGCCCATGCCTTTATTGTGTTAATCATGCAGGTCCAGCTTATTTTTTAATTTTACCTATATGCTGTTTTTTTCTCCTTCAGCCCTAATCAAGTAGTTTGCAACCAAGGCAACTAATTTAACATGTGGCCCAGCTGTGAACAACAGAGTAAAAGGCAGGAAGGATTCCACCTTAAAAATAAGATTGCATTTTAATCCCCAGGAAGTTGAGAATATTCTTAACCACCCTTTAGCAAACAGACAATACCTCAGCCCACCTTGGGGGCTGGGCAGGTGGTCTTGTTTGATATGCTCCCAGACCAAGCTGCCAGTATCCCAGGGAGAAAGCAGAGCAGGAATTCCTTGTGTTAAATTAATCCTAAATATTCAGAGACCACTTAACAAGTCTGCACCCTCAGCCCTTAGTCACATTCCTGAATAATCCTTAAAAGGGGGAACCCCCAACCTTTCAGGGCACTCCTCTCTCTGAGGTCACCCACACTTTCTAAGTGTGTAACCTTTTAACTTTAAACTTTCTCTCTCTTTTCAACCTTTCAGGGTGCTCCTGATCCTCTCTCTCTGAGGTTGCCTGCACTTTTTTTCTAAGTAACTTTAAATAAAACTTTTACTCTGCTTCACTACTGTGTCTCTGCCCTTCAGTTCTTTGTTGTGGTGGAGATAAGGACGAAGGAAATACACAATGCTCCCCCAACATATTTGGTGCCATGCCTCGGATGGATTTCCATCCCTGGTAAGCTGAACCCACCTCTCACAGCAAATGATAAAACAGCTCACCGCATCCTATTCATCACTGCCTTAGAGAAGAAAACAGAAAGTGATACATGCAGGCCACAATACATGCTACTTGAAGCTATGCAATTGAGTTTCTTAAACAGAAAGGGTAGCTGTTCTCTGGGAACTATTAGCTAACTGCTTGATGGCAGTAATTTTGCAGTTTATTGTGGCAGCTCAAAACCCCCTTACCAACAGTCAGTTAACTGCTTGTAAAAAGTAGTTTCTATGTCAAGTTATAAACAGAGGCTGACAATAAGTGAAGTGCCTCAGGTAAATAACCCGCTCCACTTGAGACCAGCAGGGGACACAAAGGAGGATAAGTAGACTGAATAAGAAGAATTTAGGTCAGACTTACTCCTTGAGTGATCTGAATCCTGGCTTAACATGACAGTGAATCATTAAGTCCTCTTGGTTTTATGACACACAGATATTTTGCCTTGGAAAATCTTTAATCAATCTGTTCCTTGATGCATTGCAAAATACAAAAGATCTGTTCTGACATTTCTGGTGACTTTTCAGAGAACTAGCACAAGGTTCTTACTGTAGAGCTCATTATTCAGATGTTTGCATCAGTACTTGCATCTAGAATATTACCTTCTTCTGGTATATGTACAAAGCTGAGAAAAATGTGCACCCTTATAAACATGGAGAAACAGTACTTTGTCCCGAAAATTCTTTCCCATGATGTCTTTTTTTGTCTTACCTGTAATTTGCTTGCTCCCCTTAATCATTTGAGCACTTTCCTTGGGAAAACTACATGAACAGTTTTGGGGGGAATCAAGAAAAAAGTGTTTGTATCTCACTGAGAAATAGATGCCATAAAAGGTAGGACCTGTGGCAGCCACAGCTTCAAATTTCAAAACTAGTTCCTGCTTCTCTACCAGCAAGATCTATTTTTTTTAAGATCAAGTCAAATAGCTTTGCATCCCTTCAAGAGACTATAGATGATCAAGATCCTTCAGAATATTCAAATAACTTCTCAATCACTTCAAATTTATGTTGGAAGAAACTGAGAGGTAATTATAAAGATTGTAGATGGTAGGAAAGGAGAATATTACTATAATAGGATGTTTATTATTTTATTTTAATCCTATATATTAGGTTTTCAGGTCATCTTCCAAGATTGCACAAAATTTGTTCACGTACTTTGTTTCTTATCGCTAAGTGTTCCTGAATCTGTAAATGCCCTATAATGCCAAAGATGCCCAGTCAATCATCTTTGACCACCAGTCATTTGGAGATAGATGGCAGAAAAATTTTCAATTAACTTCCAGTATAACTTTGTGACCAAATACGAAATTGTACACTTTCTTTTTCTTAAAAAAAAAACAAGACTTAAACCAACACCAAACAATATAATAAAACTAATTGTGAGTTTCCAGTATGTGAGAAGTAGTTTTTAAAAGTAAATATATAATTAAGAATTCTTAGCCAAACAGTAGAGACTAAAATAGGCTGGAGAGAGACAGGTACTGAAATATATTTTTTCACCTCTGGAAAACCAAAGTTCAAATTTGCATAATCATTAACTTCACCTATTTCTGGTCTTAGCTAGTCATTTGAAATACCCATCTTGTTTGATGTGGGCTCCAAAGTATGTTTGGGCAACAAGTGTGGTAAATGTTTACCCTAACACCACCCCAACCTAACCTAATGCAAGCTTTGATAACCTTCAATGACCTAATTCATTCAAAAGTATGCTGCTTTTTAAGAGTGCTTTATTCCATCACCATTTGCACTTGCCAGAGATCTAAGTCCTAATTTAACACAATATGAACTTTACATTAAAAATTAAACATGATTTCAAAATAGGACACAAAGTTTTTCCCCTCAATCTTAAATCTGTGTCATGTTTCAGTTTGTGTGAACTATCTTTGAAATTACTGATTTTTTTCTGTGTCCCCTATGCCCTCACTGAAGTTTGTACTTAGAAGCTGTTTCTGTACCCTGCATGGCTCTGATTTTGAAATTCCAACTTGGAAAGCTTTATTTATTCAGATTCCATAACGCTGATCTGGTGGTCGCTAGGAGCACGCTTTGTTCCTTCTTGGGTAAGGATTGTGGAAGAGAAGATAGCAAAATTTGTTCTCTTCTCAAGAAGCATCCCATATTTGAAGTAGTCAGGTGAACAAACCAAAAGCTAGGAACAACCTTGTCTCCTAGTTGGGTTTTGCTCATCTGTGACATTCCGCTTTATACCCCATGTTGGTGCATTAGGAATATTATGCAGTCAATAATAAAAATCATTCATCTTGAGGAAGTGGGTTGTGGAGACTCTGACCATCAAAATTTCCACTCAAGCTGGCAGTGTAGCTTGGGGTATGCTGTGACAGTAGCCAAAGCTTGTCCAGTCTTCTGGGCCCTAATGTCATAAGCAAGAAGTCTACTGTGTCTACCGACCTGATGGTAAGAAAGGGTGGGAAACCCTCAAGGGGCTCCTGGAAAGAGCTCACTGTGAGCCTCAATGGCCTCCATGATCACAGCAAGTAATGCTTTGCCAATATATATTAATAATACCATGTGTCAGTGTTGAATATTAAGCACTGGATGTCCCTATGACATATGGTGTTTTGTAGTCAAGAAGATTTGTGTAAGCTCATCATTACACATTGCAGCAGACAAGCAGTAAGTTATTTCCTTTTATTATGCAACTAAAATATTCATAAATAAGGTTAAAATTTTTTAAACAGCTCAAAACAGTATATAATGAAAAGTGAGTTTTCCTTTACCTATTCTGAAATTTTCTGTGTACTAAGCATAGATAGATGAATAAATATAGTTATACCTGTAAATATATGTAATAAAGATTATTCATATGAATTGATAGTTGATAACTCTAAAAAGAATGAAGCTGTTCTCTGGTTGCTGACATGTAAATTGTCTCTAAAAAACATTGGTATAATGTATAAATGCTTTTTTTACCTAATTATTTTTCATGAATTCCTATGTATAGGTATACTTTATTTAACCAATTTTATTTTGATGAGCATTTAGATATTCCCAGTGTTTTACAGTTAACATCCTTATGCAGTATCTTTGTATGCCCATAGAGTTTTGGTCTCTGGAAGCTAAATTATTGGATCTAAGAGCAGAGAATTTTGAGAGATGGGCAAAATTATTCTCCAAAGTGATCCTATGAACATTACATGAATAGGCCTGATTCTCTACATTCCTGCTAGCAATTGTTATTATCAATTTCTTTTTACAAAACCACATTATTTACTAGTATTTCTTAATTATGAACGAGTTGAGAAACATGTCATATATATATACACATTTGTATTTGCTTGGTGTGAACTCATTTATCTTTTGCCCATTCTTCTACCTGTTTATGTTTATTGATTTGTAAAGCTCTCTACTTTTCCTTTGTTAAAGAAATTTGCTGCAGTTAAGGCAATTGATACTTAATGTTTTCCCCTTTGTGATTTATGCTTTTTTCCCCCTTAATGGTCAAGAAAAAATTTTAAGTATCATGTGGTCAAATTTGCCCATCTTATCCTCTGCAGCATCTAGATTTTTGTCTCACTCAGAAAAGCCTTCTCCAATCTAGTATGTGAAAAGAGTTGCCTGTTTTAATAATTTTACAACTTCATATGTCTACTTTAATATTTGAGTCATCTGTATAATGTTTGTAAGAAGTGAGGATCAGTTTATTTTTTTTCCAAATGGTTAGGCTTTTGCTCTCACAACCTTTATTGAGTAATTTGTGTTTTACCATGGACATGAGATTCCAACCTTATTATACACCAAATGCCAAAATGAATTTGTCTTCATTTCTGAACTATTTTATGCCATTTATCAAATTAATTTTCATGAAGTTGAGCACAGTATTTTCTAATGAGTATTTGAATGTCCTTTATATCTCTTCAGTTTAACTTAATGTTTTAAAACAATAGTTTACCATTCATGATTCTGGGGATTAGCAATCTGCTGGTCTCTTCTGGGATCACATCTGACAGCTCAAAGGGAGGAAAGGGCCCAAATGGATTCACATTATCTGCTAATTGGTGCTGGCTGCCCACTGGGACACTGCAGTCACCCTGTCATGGCTTTCCATCCTCTAATAGGTTATCCTGAGTTCCCCACATTATGGTTGTCTCAGGGTTCCAAGAAGGCAAGCCTCAAAGCACAAGCCCTAACTCCTACCCCCTGGTCACACCTAACTCCCAAACATACACATTTACTGATGTTCCACTGAACAGAGCAAGTCATGTGGCCAAGCTAGAACTCCATGCTTGAGAAAATTTGGACTGTTCCATTGATGGAAGAGGTGGCTAAGAGTGTGTGACCTTTTTAATCTACCACACTGACTATAAACTCAAATTCATCTCTAATTTTGTATGCTTGTGCTTTCTTTCCTTTATTCTTCATTGGGATTAGCTGTGGCTAATGTATTTTATTGTTTCAGGGATTGTTCTCTCCAGAGAACTGTCTTCAGTCAATTTATTTAGTCTAGAATTTTTCTGTGTATATATAAATATGTAAAATGTATATATATAACTTATTATATATTATATACTTACATATTATGTGTTACATATTTTATTTATAGATAAATTCTATATTACATATATATCCTAAAAGCACTGCTTTAGCTTCATTTTATTGATTCTATTTCATTCTCATTATTTTCTAAATATTCTGCAATGCAACTCTGATTTTATATTTATTTTGTATTTGTATATTTTTCATAAAATTTTGTTTTTTAAGATAATCAGAGACTGAACTTTGTAATACATGGAAATTTCAGCTATTATTGAGCTATTATTGTGGCCTAATTTATGATCCATTTTTATAAACTGGAAACATAATGAATAGAAAAGGGTTATTCTGTATTTTCAGGTTATAGCCTTCGATGTGTATGTGTAATTGATAAGGGAAATGTTATAAATATTTATGTATAAGGAGACATATTTCCTTATATAATGTTTCAGAACATAATCTTTGATATTTTATAGATATGGGTGTGGATAATTCTTCAGGGAATTTGTATACATATAATAGTAATCATAAACTAGCCCAAAAAAGACCACCTCAATAATTTCTTAAATACAGTGCAAAGTACTGTATAACTCCTGATCTTAATTAACAAGTGATATTAAAAACAATATAAAAAGTCCCCTCTCTTAAATAATCTCATTCATAATGAAAGTCAGCATTCAAATTACAGAATATTTAGGAAATAGTGAGAATGAAAATGGAATGAATGGGGTCAGGCAAAAGCAGTTCTTAGAAAATGGGTACACATATATCCATGTCCATATAATATATAAGCCATTTCTTTTATTAATTTTGTTATATGGATTCTTTATATCTTTACTTATATTTTGTCTACTTGATTTGTATATATATTCACTATAGTTTTTCCTGCAGTTTTGCCTTAATAATTCTGATAGTCACTTCACAAATATTCATAAGATTTAATCTTCATTATAAATTGTACCTTCTTTCATTATAACATTCTCTTCTTCATCTTCTTTAAAGCTTTTTGTCTTGAACTGAAACATTCCTGGTATTGATATTATGTCCTCTTTTTGTGGGGTACGCAGTTTCCTGGTATGTTGGCTCTGATATTTTTTAACTGTGAAGATTAGAAACTTTATCTTTTTCCCCAAAGATAAGTTTTAAGTCTAAAAATTAAAATTTTCCCTTGTTGCAGATGCATTTTCTTGTATCATGTCTTTGAATATTTTATCTTCCCTTTGTGGAAGATACTTCCCAAACTTTGTTTCATTGTTCTTTCTAAAAATGTTTTAAATTGGAATATGATTGATATACAATGTTATATTGATTTCAGATGTATAACATAGTGAGTCAATAATTATATACATTCCTAATGCTCACCACACTAAGTGTAGTTACTCTGTTACCTTACCAAGATATTACAGTATTATTGGTTATATTCTCTATGTTGTACTTCTACTACTATGGCTAATTTATTTTATAATTTGAAGTTGGTGCCTCTTTATCCCCTTCACCTATTTCACTCATCTCCATACCCCATTCCCTATGGTAACTAGCAGTCTGCTGTCAGTATTTATGGGTCTATTTCTTTTTTGTTTGTTTGTTTTAGATTCTATATATAACTGAAATCATATGGTATTTGTCTTTGTCTGACTTATCCCATTTACATGATACCCTCTAGGTCCATCCACCCTGTTGTAAATGGAAAGATTTAATTCTTTTTATGGCTGAATAATATTCCATTGTCTATATGTAGTACCTTTTCCTTATACATTCATCTATTGATGGGTACTTGGGTTGATTCCTTATCATGGCTCTTGTAAATAATGCTGCAATGAACACAGGTGTGCATATATCTTTTTGAATTAGTGATTTTATTGTCTTTGGGTAATATATCCAGAAGTGGAACTGCTTGTCATATGGTGTTTCTATTTTTAGTTTTTTGAGGAACCTCCATATTGTTTTCTACAGTGGCTGGACCAATTTACATTCCCACCAACAGTGTAGGAGGGTTCCCTTTTCTCCACATCCTTGCCAACATTTGTTGTTCTTGTCTTTTCAATAATGGCCATCCTAACTGGTGTGAGGTGATAACTTATTGTGGTTTTGATTTGCATTTCCCCAATGATTAGGGATATGGAGCATCTTTTCATGTGTCCATTGGCCATCTATATGTCTTCTTTGGAAAAATGTCTCTTTGGGTCATCTGCCCATTTTTTAATTGGGGTTTTTGCTTTTGGGTGTTGAGTTGTATGAGTTCTTTATATATTTTTAGATGTTGGATATATCATTTGCCAATATATTCTCCCACACAGTAGGTTGCCTTTTTGCTCTATTGATGGTTTCCTTTGCTGGGCAGAAGCTTTCTAGTTTGATGTAGTCCCACTTACTTATTTTTGCTTTTGTTTTCCTTGCCTGAAGAGATGTATTCAGAAAAATATTACTCATGCTTATGTTCACAAGAGTCTTGCCTATGCTTTCTTCTAAGAGATTCATGGTTTCATGTCTTACATTTAGGTCTTTAGTCCACTTAGAGTTTACTTTTGTGTATGGTGTAAGAAAGTGATCTGTTTTATTCTTTTGCATATAGCTATCCAGTTTTCCCAAAATCATTTACTTAAAGAGATTGTCTTTTCCTCATTGTATATCCATGGATACTTTGTCATATATTAATTGACCATATATGTATGGGTTTATTTCTGGGTTCTCTATTCTATTCCATTGATCTGTGTGAGTTTCTTGTGCCAGTACTATGCTTTTCTAATCACTGTAGCATTGTAGTATAGCTTGAAATCAGAGAGTGTGATACTCCCAGGTTTATTCTTCTTTCTCAGGATAGTCTTGGCTATTTGGGGTCTTTTGTGCTTCCATATACATTTTAGAATTCTTTGTTCTAGTTCATTGGAAAATGCCATTGGTATTTTGATAGGGATTGCATTGAATCTGTAAGTTGCTTCAGGAAGGATAGCCATTTTGACAAAATTAATTCTTCCTAATCATGAGCATGGAGCAGATTTCCATTTATTTGTGTCTGTGTCTTCTTCAATTTCTTTCACCAGTGTCTTATAGTTTTCAGAGTACAGGTTTTTCACCTCTTTGGTTAGGTTTATTGTAGGGGCCGGCCTACGTCCAAGGCTGAGTCCCACTATGGCTGAACACTGCCCTTCCACTGTAGCTGACCAACGCCCTAAGATGGCGCTCGCTTCCTGGGCGCCACCCTTCCTGGTTTGGTGGCATTAGCATAAGGAAGTTGCTCCTATAGGCTTGCCCCATGCTTCCGCGCTCGTGCTCAACTCATGCAGAAGGCATGCTACCAATCAGCTTAAAGGTCACGCATGATCTTGATCACCATAGGCCAGCTTCCTTTATATAAGGCATAAGCAGGAAAGAGAAGGAGAGTCTCTCTCCTCTCATTCTTCCTCTCACTCGCTCTCTCCAGCTGTTGCTTTTTCTCACTCACCTTCTCCCGACCTTCCAAGCAACAATAAAGAACTGAAGTGAACCAGGTCTGTGTACGTATCGCTGTCATCACTGCCACAAGGAGCGAACGCGATATCTGGTGCCGAAACCTGCGAATTTTTCTCCAACCACCCAGAGGAGAAACCGGCGGACGCGGACGCCATAGAGCTTCTTACCCTGAAGCAGTACCAGTGTACTCCATTCGGAAGGATCGTTCGGGAGGGCACCTCGAAAGAGGAGGGTGAGTGGATCAACAAGCAAAACGAAAGTAAGCAGCCGAGGTGGGGATTTCTATTCTGTCTGTTCGTCTTGTTCATCCTTGTGCTTATTATTGTGTTTGTTGTTGCTAAGTATGTTAGATGAAGTAAGGGTGCCAGTGAAAGTTCGCGAGATAGCGACGAAGCAAGGAAAGTTCGCGGTATAGCGACGAATGTAAATTAGTGATAAGAGTACCCCCTACCTATAGACATCAGGAGTATATCTTAATCTCTTCACTATTAACATGGGGTCTGAAGGGTCTAGACTGAGAGCAGAAGAGCCTTTGAGAGCACTCCTGAGGGCCAACGGAACACCATTAAAAACAAAAACCGCAAGGGCTTTCCTCCACATGGTAGAGAAGCATGCTCCGTGGTTCCTAGATGAAGGAAGAATCACTACCCCCATGTGGAAAAAGTTAGGCGAGGATCTGTGCAACACAGATTGCAGGGAGCCGCTCCCGGCTGGGACGCTCCCCATATGGGGGCTGGTTAGGAGCTGCCTAAAGTAGAATAAACCTAGTTGTAGAGAGGCCATAAGGGAAGGAGAGGAGATTCTTGAGGAAGTGAAAGAAGAAAGAGCCTCTGCGAGAGCATCTGAAAGAGGATCTACACGGGGGGGTCCTCTGATGAGGAAGAGGACCAAGAATTATCAGGAGAAGAGTTAGAGGCTAGGGCTGCTCAGAGAGGACATCGGCCCACATTGTACCCCTCACTGAGCCAACTGAGAATAAGCAGAGAGGAAGGAGAGACTAGTTCGGTCCCTCTCCCCAATAAGAGCAGTAAGGTAGAAGAGATTGTGCCAACCGCCCCAAATAATCCATTTTGCTCTCCAACCTATAGAGCAGAGCCACCCCCTTACCAGAGTTACTCATGTTGTGGTGGCCAGGGGTGCCAAGAACAATTGGGCAAGAATAGATGGAGGGAATGGCTAACCATGGAGGGGAATGCAGCCTTCCCAGTAATAGAAGATCCAAACACCCAGCAAAGATACCATCAAGCCCTAGATTTTAAACTTGTAAAAAGCCTAAAGGAAGCTGCCACCACCTATGGAGTGCAATCAGCATTCACTGTGGCCATAGTGGAGTCATTAGCCACTCAGAATCTAACACCAGATGATTGGGCTAATGTAGCCAGAGCATGCCTTACTGAAGGTCAGTACCTGCTATTCAAAACTGCGTGGGCAGAGCTTTCACAAGACACTGCCCGGCGCAACGCTGCCGCAGGGAACAATCAGTGGAACCTAGAGATGCTGATGGGCACAGGGCCTTACTTAGGACAGCATAATCAGATAAATTACCCGCCTGCAGTGTATATGCAAATAGCTACAGCAGCTGTCAAGGCCTGGAAAACACTCCAGGGCTCTGGTGATTTACAGGGTCAACTATCCAGAGTACTCCAAAGATCAAATGAGCCTTATGCAGATTTCTTGGCAAGACTGATGCAAACCGCAAGCTGTATATTTGGAGATGCTGACACAGCCATGCCCCTAGTAAAACAATTGGCCTATGAGCAAGCAAATAAATGGTGTAAAGAAGCTATCAGGCCTTGGAAAAATAAAGATTTAAATGTGTACCTCAAAGTTTGCCGAGACATCAATGCCACAGCCATAACTCAGGGACTGCAACAGGCGCGTAGCAGGGGTACCCCTCCCGGGGCATGCTTCCATTGCAAGCAGATGGGTCATTTAAAGCGAGATTGCCCGAAATTAGGCGGAGGAGGAGCCAGTGTGACCAACATCAAACCACAACCGAGATTATGTCTCAGATGTAGAAAAGGAAACCATTGGGCAAGAGAGTGCAGATCAGTAGTAGATGTGGAGGGACGCCCACTACCCCCGCAGCAGGCAAAAAACGGGAGGCCAGGCCCCCCACCTCAGGGCCCTCAAATGTATGGGGTGATCCAACAAATTCCGAGGACACATTTTCATCTGACAGATCAAGGATCCAGCTTGGAGTTGAAGAACCAAGGACAGCCACCGCAGGGAGCGCAGGAGTGGACATCCGTGCCACCACCAGACTCGTATTGACACCCGAGATGGGGGTCCAGTTAGTAGAGTCAGATTTTAAAGGTCCATTACCTAAGGATACAGTGGGACTCCTATTGGGCCGGAGTTCCACAACCAAAGCAGGATTGATAGTACACCCAGGAGTTATTGACCCAGATTATGAGGGAGTAGTAAAGATTATGGTCTCCTCCCCAAGAGGCGTTACAGCCATCAATTCTGGAGACCGCATTGCTCAAATTCTTATGCTTCCTAGTAAGCATAGACAATATGGACATAAAAACATGAAAAGAGGTCAATCAGGATTTGGATCATCTGGGGCCCCTCTGACCTGTTTCACAATGGAGCTGGGAGACAGGCCTATGCTTGTCCTGAAGATTAGAGATAGGAACTTCTTAGGACTATTAGACACAGGGGCAGATTGCAGCATTATACAGGAAGATGAGTGGCCGAAAGATTGGCCTCTAAACCGAGCTGCTCAGACTCTAAGAGGGCTGGGCATAGCTCAAGCCCGATTATGTAGTGCTGCCACACTCCCCTGGAAAGATCCGGAAGGGCATGAGGGAGTAGTTCAACCTTATGTGCTGAGCATACCGGTGTCTCTCTGGGGAAGAGACATACTGACCCAGATGAATCTTAAACTAACAACAGAAACCTTCTATAGTAATCAGGCAAAGTCCATTATGAGGAAGCAGGGCCATACAGGGACCGGAGGCATAGGAAAAAACTTGACTGGCAGAGAGACACCCATCCCGCTCTCAGGAGTGGTACCAAGTAGGATTGGAGGCCCAGGACTGGGTTTTTCCTCAGGGCCATTGAGGACAGACAAGAACTAAAAATACAATGGCGATCAGAGGAGCCTGTGTGGGTTCCTCAGTGGCCCCTTACTAAAGAGAAAAGGGAAGCAGCCCACACATTAGTGCAAGAGCAAATTGCCGCAGGGCATCTTCAAAGTTCTACTTCCCCATGGAATACACCCATATTTGTCATAAGAAAGAAATCAGGAAAATGGAGATTGCTGCATGATCTAAGAGCTGTAAATAAACAGATGATTCTCATGGGATCAGTACAATTAGGTTTACCATTGCCTATGGCCCTGCCAAAAGATTGGAAGACCATTGTAATAGATATCAAAGATTGTTTCTTTTCCATCCCTCTTCATCCTGAGGATTGTAAAAGGTTCGCCTTCATGGTACCAGCCGTCAATCATGGTCACCCAGATGAGCGGTATGAATGGAAGGTGTTGCCACAAGGCATGGCGAATAGCCCTACTATGTGCCAATTGTTTGTACATAAGGCCCTGGCAGAAGTTAGAAAAAGGTTCCCTGAAGTGATTATCTATCATTATATGGATGATATTCTCTTATGTCATGAAAGAAACAGTGTAGTAGAAGAAGGCCTCTGCTGCTTGCAAGAACATTTTAAACAATGGGGCTTAGAACTAGCACCAGAAAAGGTACAGGTAACTTGTACCAAACAGTATTTAGAAATAAAATTGGAAGATACTATTGTTAGACCATTAAAAGTGATCATAAGAACAGATCATCTAAGCACCCTCAATGATTTTCAAAAACTCCTTGGAGATATAAATTGGGTAAGGCCATTCCTAAAGCTTACAGATGAAGAGCTCAGTCCATTATATGAGACACTGAAGGGCGATTCTGATTTATCATCTCCGCGCTCTCTCAGTAAGCAAGCCAAGGAAGCCTTGAGCCTAGTCCAATCCCACTTGCAGCTTGCCCAAGTAGATAGAATAGACTATGGCAAATTGCTATTACTTATAGTGATACCCAGTAATAATAGCCCAACAGGGGTACTTTGGCAGGAAGGGCCAATTCTCTGGGTATACCTGGCCCACTCTCCAGGAAAAACATTAAGATGGTATCCTCAGAGTATAGCTGATTTGATCATCAAGGGAATCAGGACAGCTATAAAAACATTTGGGATTCCCCCAAACATAATAATAACACCTTATACTGCTGAGCAGATTGAATGTCTTACTGCATGCTGTGGTGCATGGGCTGTTGCTTACACCATCACCAATGCTCCCTTTGACAACCACTACCCAAAACATCCTTGGCTACAGTTCTGCCTCTCTAATCCTGTCATCTTTCCTAAAAACACAAGATGTAATCCCATACCCAAGGCTAAGGTAATGTTCACTGATGGGTCAAAGAATGGCATCAGGACTGTGGTCACTGGTGACCAATCTTGGACATTCAGTTTTCCAACCACTTCAGCCCAACAAACAGAGCTGTTGGCTGTAGCACAAGCCTTTACACTTTTCTCACAGGAACCTTTTAACCTTTTAGCAGATAGTCAGTATGTAGTGAATGCTGTGTCCATCTTAGAGAATGTAAGTTATATTAGCCAGTCTTCCCCCATTGCCAGTATTTTTAGAAAGCTACAACAACTGATCTGGGATCGATCAACACCTTTCTTTATTGGACATGTAAGAGCCCACACTTCCCTCCCAGGACCCATTGCTGAGGGAAACAGACGTGCCGATGCCCTGACCCGTGAGTCTAACATCTCAGTGATATTTGACCATGTAGAACAAGCCACACAATTTCACAAACAATTTCATGTGAATTCAAACACCCTTCACTTAAAATATAATATTACTAGAGACCAAGCTAGAGCCATAGTAGTAAGTTGTAAATGGTGTGTTACACTCTTACTCACCGTTTCAGAGGGAGTCAATCCAAAGGGACTACTACCCAATCACATTTGGCAAATGGATGTCACTCATATTCCAGAGTTTGGCAAGATGAAATATATTCATGTGTCTATTGACACCTGCTCAGGCATCATTTTCGCCTCTTGCCAAACAGGGGAAAAAACTAGAGATGTCATAACTCACTGCCTTCAGGCGTTTTCAGCCTGGGGAAAGCCCAAGCATGTAAAAACTGATAATGGACCAGCATATACATCCCAATCCTTTCTTAGATTTTTAAGGGTAATGGATATCACCCATACCACAGGTATTCCCTACAACCCTCAAGGGCAAGGCGTGGTAGAGCGCACCAATCTGACCCTTAAAAATGCTCTCTATAAACAAAAAGGGGGAATAGGAGCAGACTTCAGATCCCCCAGAGACAAACTTAACATATATTATTCATTTTAAATTTTTTGACATTGGACAAAGATGGCCACAGTGCAGCAGAGCGGCATAATCGCCATTCCAGGCCTAAAGACATGCCCGCAGTTATGTGGAAGGATGTATTGGAAGGATCATGGGAAGGCCCGGATCCAGTGTTAATCTGGAACCGAGGCTCTGTCTGTGTTTTCCCACAGGACCGAAACAATCCCATCTGGGTGCCTGAACGCCTGACACGGAGAGTGGCAAATCCAGAACCGGAAGTGTGAGATGCCGACCCCACTGATGCTGATCCTGCTACTGATCCTTCAGCAGGCGATAGCGGAACCCAGAGAACTATGGGGTCTGGTGAAG
Organism: Manis pentadactyla; assembly: GCF_030020395.1. Taxonomy (NCBI): domain Eukaryota; kingdom Metazoa; phylum Chordata; class Mammalia; order Pholidota; family Manidae; genus Manis; species Manis pentadactyla. The sequence continues at coordinate 55,773,441 of NC_080028.1, read as the reverse complement.
GCTTGGCCTCTACCACTCCCGGTGACTGAAACTGCACATACCTTTCCTGCCTTTTTCTCTACCTATAGTACACTTAATCTCCCATATCTGCCCTTTGACAGCTCTATGTGTTACTGGCATTCCTTTTCATAACCTCTCTAAAGCTGCCAATCTGTCCAGGGAATTAGGCAAGATATTATCCACCAATTGGTCCAGTGAGTTTGACGTGCTCACCACTCAGCTACGGCTAGAGATATTGAATGTTAGTTCCCAAAAGGTAGAGGCGCTGTCTGTAGCTCAGTTTGCTGAAGCCGTGCTAAATGCCACCAAAGCCTGGTCAGGCATGGGTGTTATGGGTATATTACTCCTTGTAGGTCTTCTCCTACTTGGGAGAAAAGTCTGTTCCATGCAATGGCAACATCGGGAAGTGCGGATGGCTCTGGTGCAGGCCATGGCAGCTATAGAGGAAGGCATCTCCCCTAGGGTGTGGCTCAATATGTTGGACCAGTAGTCAAAGACGGGTAAGATCAGGAGGTACGCATACCAACCTAAGACAGGGCACGGACCTTAGCTGTCTGTTGCCCTATGACGGGTAAGGATGCTGCGCCTCCCTGACAACCTAAGACAGGCATGGTCCCCGAGCCTCATTGTGTTAAAAAACAAAAAAGGGGGAGATGTAGGAGTCGGCCTACGGCCGAGGCTGAGTCCCACTATGGCTGAACACCGCCCTTCCACTGTAGCTGACCAACACCCTAAGATGGCGCCCGTTTCCTGGGCGCCACCCTTCCTGGTTTGGTGGCATTAGCATAAGGAAGTTGCTCCTATAGGCTTGCCCCATGCTTCCGCGCTCGTGCTCAACTCATGCAAAAAGCATGCTACCAATCAGCTTAAAGGTCACGCATGATCTTGATCACCATAGGCCAGCTTCCTTTATATAAGGCATAAGCAGGAAAGAGAAGGAGAGTCTCTCTCCTCTCATTCTTCCTCTCACTCGCTCTCTCCGGCTGTTGCTTCTTCTCACTCACCTTCTCCCGACCTTCCAAGCAACAATAAAGAACTGAAGTGAACCAGGTCTGTGTACGTATCGCTGCTGTCACCGCCACAAGGAGCGAACGCGATAGTTTATTCCTAGATATTTTATTCTTTTTGATGGAATTGTAAATGGATTTGTTTTCTTGATTTCTTTTTCTGCTAGTTCATTATTTGTATATATAAACAACAGATTTCTGTATATTGATTTTGTATCCTAATTTGATCCTTCCTTCTCTGACCTGTACATTTATTATTTTTTCATCTGTTTCTTTAATCTTATGGTCTTTTTCATTTTCACACACTGAAGGCTTTCTTTCATATCAATCACTGAATTTTTAGCTACATATTTTGCTTTATTGTTTCTAATTTGTATTGGTTATATAATGTTGGCTTTGTTCTTATATTTTCCTTAGATCTACATGGTTCTTCTTATCTCATTCTGTTGTTTTGGGTTGCAAGGGAGAAAAAAGTTTTCCAGGACCCACTTAGGGTTCCTGGCTGGGTCTGAAAATCAAACTGACAGACCCATTAACAAGAGAAAAGCATACAAACTCATTTTAAATAAATTTTACATGACATGGGAGCCTTCATCAGGAAATGAAGACCCAAAAAAACAGAACTGAGGCTTATGCTAGGTTTCATGAAGAGTAGATAGTCATGGAGGAATATGACAGGTGGTTGAAAAGTATGAGGTAGTTACTAAACTGGGGAAAACTTAGCAAAGGCCTCTTTGTGATTCTTCTAGGTGTCCCTGACCTTTGGAGATAAGGATGCTCCTTTCCTCCTGACAGAGGGAGGGCACCTCTCACATGAGGGTTTTAATGCCTATTGCAGGAGAGAAGGGTAGGGGGAATGTCAGAGTAACCTTCCTGTTTCTACCATTTTCTGAAATTCCTTCATATTAAAAAATTCAGTATGCCATGATGCCATACTTTGGGGTAGCTGTCTTGAACCCATCAGTTACTATTATTTGAAGGCTCATTCAATTGATTTTGGCTTTCCTTCATTTATTCCAGAGCATGAAGCACCTGTGGGAAACTTTTTTTTGTTTCTTGGGTCATGTTTCCCTCCAGATTAGACTCTCCACGCATCCTTTCTTGACATATTTTTTCCTTTCTTTTGTATATTCACATTTTTGATGATGTGATTCAACAGTGGTTGTGATAGGAATCCCTGGTAAAAACTGAGATGCTATGGAAAGACTTGAAACTCTTCATTTTCTTCTTCTCTGAACCCAAGTATATGTTAGAAGATACAACTCATATATCCCATAATGCCTGGTACTTACTGTTACCTTAGAGCTTCTGTGATTGATAATTATTTGGCTCTAGAAGTAGCACCATTAGCAATCCATTGTTGATAGACTCTTGACAGATTTAGAATTGGCAAACACCTTTCCCCTTAGTCAGAACAGAGAGGAGTTGATTGCAATAGCCATATTGTTGTGAAATACCCTGGCATTGGAGTTTGAACAATGATATGTGAATGGAAGTGATGTGGCAATTTTAGTGCCACCTTGTGATGAGATAGCTGCCTCCCACGTTACCCTTCCTGCTGACTGCAGGTGAGCCAGCATCAACTGTGTGGTCAAGAACAACATGTGAGGACATGGCAGAGCAGCAAGTAGTTAGACACCTGGGACCTTCCCAGCCCTGGGGTGCTTGCCTCCCCTGGGAGAGTTTTAGAAGAAAAAATTCTCTCCTGTTCAAGCCACTGTTATTTCAATCTCTTTGTTATAACAATTTATCTTGCACCCTAACTCCCACTGAGGAGGATTACAAATTCTGTTCCATTATGCATGGCTCCTAGTCCTGTTAGACACTGGAGATAAAATGGTGACCAAATCTAATCTCTGCCATCATGAAATGCAGAGAACAGTGAAGGAGAAACACATTAAGCAGATAATCACGCAAATAAATATAAAACTAAAAACTGTTAAACTAGTTCTATCATTTAGGGACATTCAGGACAAATTAATTCCTATTCCACATGCTGACTGTCTCAAGTCCTCACTGCTTCTTAAGTAGAAACAAATATTTCCAACATTCCTCTCATGATATGGCTTGGAGTTTCTTTATAATTCTCCATTACTCCAATAAACTTGCATCCTTCCTGATATGCAATGGATTTTATTAATTCAGATGTGATCCAGCTGGAACAGAATTTGAGTCCATATTAGTTTCCTATTTTTGCTGCAACAAATTGCCACAAATATAGTGGCTTGAAATGACACAAATGTATTCTCTTGTAGTTGCAGAGGTCCAGAATGAGTTATGGGGGTGAAACGTTGGTCAGGCTGGTTCCTTCTGGAGACTTCTAGGGGGGAACCCCTTTTCTGGCTTCTGGAAGCTGCGTTCTTTAGCTAGTGACACCCTCCTCATGCCACATTGCTTTTCTCCTCCTGCTTGTGTTGTCACATCACGTTCTCCCTCTTCTACAGGCAAATCTCCCTCTGTTTCCTTATAAGGATACTTCTTAAAATAATTACATTTAAGGCCCACCTGAGTAATCCAGGGTAATTTCCCCATCTCAAAATCCTTAACTTAATCACATCTGTAAAGTTTCTTTTGCCATATAAGGGAGCATTCACCAGTTTCAAGGGTTAGGACTGGGAAATCTCTGGTGGATTATTATACAACCAACCATACAATCACACTCCAGCCTGGCATTAAAATTCTTGGCAGATGAAATTTCAAAACTCTTCATACATGTTGTTAACAGGCATCTCCCTTACCCTGTACTTATGCACTTGGGTTTTTCGTCCTCAAGTGAAAGACCAGATATTGAATACCTGTGTTAAATTTTATTTCTTGGATTTAATTTGTTGAGCTGGTCATGAACTTTTTGAATCCATCCTCTTTCACATGGCATATTTAATTTCTAAAGGATCAACGATTTTAGCCCAACATGATTTGCCTGTTTTTTTTATTTTTTATTATTTATTTATTTATTTATTTTTATTGAAGGGTAGTTGACACACAGTATTACATTACATTAGTTTCAGGTGTACAACACAGTGATTCAACATTTATATACATGATAATTCTAGGTACAAGCTATCACCATACCAAGTTGTTACAATATTTTGACTATATTCCTTATGCTCTACATTACATCCCGGTTACTTATTTATTTTACAATTGGAAGTGTGTTTATATATATTGTGAGGGCATCTCTCATATTTATTGATCAAATAGTTGTTAACAACAATAAAATTCTGTATAGGGGGTCAATACTCAATGCACAATCATTAATCCACCCCAAGCCTAATTTTCATCAGTCTCCAATCTTCTGATGCATAACGAACAAGTTCTTACAGGGAGTACAAATTCTTACATAGTGAATAAGTTACATGGTGAACAGTGCAAGGGCAGTCATCACAGAAGCTTTCGGTTTTGTTCATGCATTATGAACTATAAACAGTCAGTTCAAATATGAATATTCATTTGATTTTTAAACTTGATTTATATGTGGATACCACATTTCTCTCTCTATTATTATTATTTTTAATAAAATGCTGAAGTGGTAGGTAGATACGAGATAAAGGTAGAAAACAGAGTTTAGTGTTGTAAGAGAGCAAATGTAGATGATCAGGTGTGTGCCTGTAGCCTATGTGTTAATCCGAGCTAGACAAGGGCAATAAACATCCATGTATGCAGAAGATTTCTCTCAGAACATGAGGGGGGAGGTTCTAAGCCTTACCTCTGCTGCTCCCCATTTTCTCACCAGATGGCCCCCTGCGACTGTGCCTGTCTTAGGTTGTTCCTCCCTTGAGGAATCTTACCCATCTCTGGCTAACCAGTCATCTTCCGGGGCCATACAGGTAAATGTTAAGTTGGTAAGTGAGAGAGAAGCCTTATTGTTTGAAAAGGTTAGCTTTTTACTTCTTTGCATATTTATGCCCTGTGGCTTCTATGCCCAGCATTTGTCTTGAGGTGTCTTTACCACTTGGAAGAATTATGATACTCGGTAAATTCAACATGTGGCATGAGTTCTATTTAAGGGTTGTAATTAGGAAGGAAGAAGAAAAGCTATAGAAGTAGCAGGCAGAAGAAAACCTGGGAAGATTGATTATTTCTTTGACATATCTTCTTGTAGAGTAACTTCAGCATGTATAGGTTTTAAACTACTAATTAAATTGTGCACACACATTAACATAATAGGAATATAGTTACATAACCAAAGCATACCTGTAATTACCAGCCATCTCCAGTGAAACCAAGAAAACCAGTTAGGCACCTTAGGCATTTGTGAAAACTTATCTATGATATGGTAGATATTGTCCAACTGAACTTCAACAGTCTGAGAGAATTCAGATAAATTAGAACAACCCATTCCTGGGGACTGTTCACATCCCATATGTTCTTTTAACAGTAAATAGTCTGTGGTGATTTGCCTGTTTTTAAAAGTCTGATAAGATGAAGTTTCAGCGTACATGGCAGGGGACTGTCATTGTGCAGTAGTCCTGAGACAAGGCTGAGGAGAGTAGCCAAGCCAGCAGGAATGCTGCTGAAGCATGTTGCTACATGTCCATCCCCAGTCTTCCCAGGGGACTGTCCTGCCTGGTGTTGGTAGCATGGGGCTCCTGTCCAGCATGTGGGCCATGAAAATGGAAATGATTTCTCAGCAGGAATAGCAGAGGCCAGTGATTTCAGGATGTTATCTGTGTACAGCAGAACCTAGTCTGAGGCTGAGGGCATAGGTGGCAGGGTTCAGCCTTCTCAGGGCTGAGAGCCAAGAGATGGCTAAAGGAAAAGCCACTCTGATTGTAGCTCAGATGGGAACTTCTATTCCAGCGAAGAAGGGTGTCCACCAGAAAATGAAGGCAGAAGTTCAGTCTGGGCCACTGAGCCAAACTGGAAAGAGGGTAAAGCTTAGGCAGGGGCCAAATGCCCTTCTCTGTTGCTTACCTGGGAAGCCTGGGAAGCCTGCCTTGAGATTTTATTCTCTGCAGCGCTGGTCAGGCCTGAGTCAGAGACCAGGGGCCTGAGACTCCCGGTTGGGAGGAGCTGGAGATGGTCTGGGGAAGAGAGAGACCTGTGAATTACAGAATGCCTGCCCTGGAAGAAGTGTGATAAAGGATCTAGTTCATTATTTTTACCCTTTAAAATTAATCTACCCTTGATACAAACCCCTTTATCAGAGTTCTCTAAAGGCAAAAACTCTGGCAAAGTATTTAAGATACTCCAGGGAGTAATGGTGCCTCATGCATGTGGGAGGGCCTGACACTCTTATTAGCACTTCAAATATGTTAACCTATTTAATCCTCACAACAGCCTATGAGGAATTATTTTACAGGTGAAGAAACTGAAGCATAGACAGGTTAAGGAACTTGCTGAAGGTTCCACAGCTAGCGGAGGTCTGAACGCAGGCACTTCCCTCCAGAGGCCATGCTTGTAGCTACCGAAATATGTCGCTGCCTCTGCACCCCCAGCTTTTGGTACCCCTCATTGTGGGTACAATGACTTGCACATAATTAAAGCCATATAAATTTGATTATATGATTATGTATACATAATCAAAGCCCCATATCTGTTAGATTGATAATGAAATGAGGATGGATGCATTAGTGAAGGAATAGATGAAAGACAAACTTTACTTGATTTAAAAACCCTCCTGTGAATCCATTACAGACCCCTTCATAAAACAGGACAATGTCATTTCACAAATAACCAATCCATCTCCATTTTTTATTACCAAATGCTCTCTGTGAAGCTTTTACAACTACAGTAGGACCCAAACTGGCAAAGTACTGTAAACAATATGTGCAGCTCTTTTTTAGAATTCCAAAAGGGAAGTGAACATTAGAATAGAACAAGAAGTTCTGAGCCAAACATAGGAAATTGCCTCCACTCATCCATTACTCTGTTTTTATGTGCCAAAAGTACTTTTTAAAATACTCATTATTCATTTTCTCGTAAAAGACAGGGTTGGTTAAGTTCTGACTTGAATAAAGGCAAATGGGAGGAAAGGAAGCTTCATTACCAATATCTCACCTCCTGGTGTAATTTTCTCTTCAGTATATTAAAAAATTAAGTCTGAGACTACAAGTGATTTTCTGGCATTTTATATTCCTTGGTAATGGACAGCCCTGCTACTATTTTTGCTTATCTTACTTTAGTATTTTGCTAGTTATGTTCATTGAGTGTGATTCTGTTTGAAGTGTTCTTGACAAATGAAGAATTTTCCCCAGGTATCTTTCATACTGTGATACTCAAAGAACACATTTTTGTTTAAAGTAGCAATTCTAACTCCAACAAATACTATCCACTAGGCTTGAGTGAAAAATTTCCTTGTACTTCATTTGAATCAAAATTCATTTTTACCTAATGTGGGGAGAAAATGTATAGGGAAAAAAACCTGACATATCCTTGATCATTTACATTTTCCTCCAAGTATTGTTGACTTAGTCACTTAATGCCTGGCAGATTGTTTGAACTTATTTAAATTTTAGGCTTTGACAGATTTTCAAATAACTGAAGGCTGCACGGTGCCCTTGATAAAAGTTGCTTCTTACAGAGAGTCTGTGCAGATTGACTTGAGAAACTATTTGCATGTTCAGTGGCTTTTGGCTCCCAGCCCACTGAGTTCAACCTTATCTGCTCATGGAGCCATATTTTCACAACAGCTCAGGTGATAGGATCTTTTCCATATCATTTAAAGTGTCTTGCAGCTGTCCTTGTCAGACTTTTTATTTACCCAGACAGAGAGCAAAGGGCAAATTGTTTTCCCAGATGAACTCAAGCAAAAACAATAAAATTTTATTTATTTTTAGTTTCAGGTCTCACATAGATCTGCATGGACTTCTTCTTACCCTCTTTTCAGGGGCTAATGGCTTAGTGCCCCATTCTTTAAGTCAAGGTGGTTTTCTATAGTCATTCTTCCTTTCTTCATTTATTAATGTGTTCATTCCAACAGACTTTCCTGGAGTGCTTAACATGTGTCCAGTTCGATAATACACAAATAAATAATGGTTGATCATTGCCCTTGAAGATTTGGCAGACTAATGGGAATGAAGTGTGTGTAAACATTCATTGGAATATCATATGCAAAGTGTAAAGTGATACTATAAAAGTAAGTGCTATTAAACTAAAGAAAATGAGCAAAATAGCAGTAGACGCACAGACCCTGAGAAGTGACTGGTGGTTACCATGAGGGACGAGTTCGGTGGGGGTGCATGGGGAGGGTGAGGGGGATAAAAGGGCACAGAAATTCTCGACATGGTATGAGTCAGTCATGTAGTACAGCCTGGAGAATACAGTCAGTGGTTCTGTAACATCTTCTTATGTTGACAGATAGTAACCATACTCATGGGGGTGAGGATTTAATAATACGAGTAAATGTTGAAAAACTGTGCTGCATATTTGAAACCAATATAAGATTGTATATCAACTATACTTCAACAAAAAAACATATATAGAGAATATAATTTCTATTAAAGAGGTTGTTGGGTCTTACAGGATGGCAATGGAGCATGGGGAAAGCTTTGGGAGGGAGGGCTACACTTGAAAACATTTAATCTAACAGCAGCTTTTATTCTAACATTTTGATTTTGAGGGATTTTTCAATGTTTTTGATTCATTTCTATCATCATCACATGTAGGAGGCAACATAGTACACTAGAAAGAGAGCAGACTTGAAACCCAGTTCTGTCACCTACTGCTTTGTGTCTTTGACAGATGACTTCTCCTTCTCTGTCTGGTGCATTTGAGTTTTGCTGGTTTTGTGGCTGACTCGCTTCCAAACTCCCCTTCCTATTTATGAGAATGTTCACCTTGCGTCCGTCTTGGTGTTAGTTTGTGCCACAGAAATTAAAGAATAATGATGCTTGTTCTCACATTCCTGGTGGCCGAGCTCAGCCGCTGTGTGTTCCCAGCACAGCTTAGATCTCAAGCACATGCTGAAGGACACAGCGTTCAGTTCAGGGCAGGGTCACCCAAGGCTGGGTGCAGTGACTTCTTGCAGCAGTGGTATCTGGCTGTCGTGCTGAGGACAGCCCCCAGCCAGGCTTTCCTTCATGTTTTCTTCCACCCAGATGCCAATGGCACCTGCTCACTGTCAGAATCTTGTTCTCTAGCCTCCTTCATATACTTCCAACAAATTCCTTTTTTACTAAGTCGGCCAGGGCTTATTTCTGTTGCTTGCTATCAAGAGTCCTGGGTAAGACAGTCAATTATGTTCTTATTGACTGAAGGTTTGGCTGACAATTTAAAATGATAAAGTAGGTAAAATTCATAATGCAAACTATCTGGCACACTTCGGATTCATTACCAAGGTGGGATTTTTAAAGTGTTTAGCTGGAAGTCCCAGGAATACCCTAACACTTGTCATGTCTCTAGTGAGTGGTTCTCAATAGATTCTGGATAGTGGGGATCAAAATACCACTTTGTTGGTAGCTAATGATAATCATCATGGAGCTTTGGTGGAGCTGGTGTAGAGCATGTGACTTTGCTTTTGACTACTGAGACAGTCGTGTCTTGTTTTTGAAAACCAAACTCAAATTTAGAAACTTTCTAATATCCTGTTGATTACAGGGTATAAAGATAAAACCACCTTGCTCAGGCCAGAGACAGAAAGAGCCATGTGTACTTATATATGGCATTTATAGCACAGGGAAGACACCCATTAGTAAATGCAAGCGTGTAAATTTCTCTCTCTCTCTGAGCTCAGTTTTTGTACCTTAGGCGTAGAGCTTTATTACTCAGTAGTCACTCATACACCACTGTTCCTAGTACAATATTATCAGCCTGAACGAGATCCTCTCCTATTTCATTTTAATATAAATCTCACCTTTGCTCTCAAACACCACTTTCATTCCTTTCCTTATATAGACTTGTATTATAAAATATTTGGTACATGTCTCCAAATATTTATGTATCCAGTGGATTATGTAGTTGGGTGCATGTTTAAATATACATTGATAACACTGAGCTATAAATCTCTTCAGTGTTTTACTGTATTAACACAGTTTTTAAGATCAATTTGGCTGTTCATGCATATGGTGCTTCTAACCACAGCATAATACCTTGCAGAGTGCCTCTACCATGATCCATACTGCCATGGAGAGCAACAACCGGGCCCTCCTCTCCCTACTGCCACAAACATCATGAGCGCAGACATCCTTGCAGGTCTCTTTATGTGAACCTGTGTACGATTTCCTCTGACATACACCTCACGAGGGTAATTACTGGGTTTTAGAGCATAAGCATGTTTTATTTCTATAATATTTCTTTCCAGACAAGCTGTAACCATTTACACTTCCACTAACAGGGCAGGGCATTCCTATCTATCCACCTCTTGAACAACATTTGGTATCATCCACATTCTAATTTTTACCATTCAAGTGGGAATAAAGTGATATTTCACAGAGATCTAAATATGCATTTTTCTGATTACTATTAAGTTTGAGCATTTGTTCTTGTACGTATTAGCTATCTCCCTCTTGTAAAGTATCTCCTCATATCTTTAGTTCATTTTCCTATCTGCTTTTCTATCATATTCATGGAACCATTTATGAGCTATCCATTCTGGTCCATTAGTTTACTTGTCTATGCCTGAACTAGTACCATACTGTTTTTATTCCTATGACTTGACTTTACGCTGTCCTTTCATGGCTAAACCTCTGCACTTATCCTTTATTTTCAAAATTAACTTTTCATGAACCTTTATTCTTCCACATAATTTTTAGAAGGTGTTTGTTGAATTCCTCAAAAATATGGTGGAAATTTATTTTGAGTTAAAATTGTTAATTATTGAAAAATTAAGACTTTTTCATTTTTCTATGAATTTATGTATTTCATCTGGGCTATAAAATACTTATTGGCTAATGGATGTCTATAATTTGAATTAAATTTTAGACATTTGGTTTTTTGTCTAGTTATTTCATCTTTTCACTCTGTATTTTTTTATTTGCATAGTCTTTTTTAGTTGACTAGTATTGCAAGATATTTATTCATCTTATGAATCCTTTCAAAGAATTATTAAGAGCTTTGTAATTTTTCTGCTCAGCACTGCTCTAGTTCTGTCCCACACAGTTTGACATGTACTATTTTGTCATTTGATTCTAAATAGTTCATCATTTCTCTAATGATTTCTTCTTTAATTCAAATGCCCACATATTATGGGGTTTTTTTTCTGTTTTATTTAGTTTTTGGCTTTCAGACATGTGGGATTTTATTAACTACCCTTTTGTTACTAAATTCTAATTTTATTGAGCTATAGAGAATATAATCTGTGTAATGTTAACCTTTTGGATGTTATTTTTACATCCCTTGTGGTTTATAGTTCATTTTTTTTGTGATTGTTCCACGTGTGCACAAAAACAAACAAAAATATATCAATGCCTACATAGATCTTATAGTTCAAAATTCAATGTATTCTTCAAACATTTTCTGTCTTTGGTTATACTTCATCAGATTGCTTATTAATTTCTAAGAGAAATTTGTTGAAATCTTAACTATAATAATTATTTTTTCTCCTAGTAGACATGACTGAAGTATTTAGGGTATGTTAATGATTTTATGTATCCCTATCCTTTTAATTATTATTTAATGTCTCCATTTTTCATGGGTTTTTTTTAGTCCTTTCAATTTTACTTTCTCTCACATAAAATTGCTACTCATATTTTTGTGATATGTCTCTTTTCAATCTATGTACTCCAATGTTCTATAACCTTTTGTCTTAAGTATACATTATAACTGCTGGTCCTTTATTTAATGTTTTATCTGAAACCCTCTGTGTTTTAAACCATTATTTGTACTTGGCACTATTACCATTATGCCAGAATTATTTCTACCATATTATTTTTTATTTTCTATTTCTCTATAATGTTTTCTCCTTTCCTACCTTCCTTTGGAGGGATAAAGTTTTCTTCTACATGTTTCAAGATCAATTTCTTAAACTTAATACTTGAATCTTCACCTCAAGGAAGACAGTGACTTAGCATGCTTGGTCTGTCCCCACCTCCAGTCTCTTCTGTCTTATTGATAGTTCTGGAAAGTCATAAATATATTTTGTGGCCTCTGTTTCATGCAATTTTTTTCTATAATCTTCATGAATTTTTTATTCATCTTCTCTCTCCCATATATTGCCCAGATTTCTCCTATATTAATTTCTCCCTCTGCTGTCATAAAAGATTAACTTTGCATGGAAGACCTTCTGAGGCTTCTGTATCTGAGAATATCTTTACAGGAATTCGCACTTAAGTTATGAACCGGATATAAAATTCTAAGTTCAAAGCTTTTCTTTTTCAGCAGCTAGAAAATATTACTCTGTTGTTTTCCTTTTTCCTATGTCTCTTTTCCAGAGTTTTATATCAATCTTATTCTGTTTTCTTTTTAAGTGTTTTGCTCTTTTTGGAAGCTTTAAGAAGGTTCTCTTTGATGGTTTCTAGTTTCATAATAATCTCTTTATGGGGGTTGTTTTTCTAACTCATTTTATTTAGGAAATGTTTGGCTCTTAATAATTTCTTATATATTTCCTATACTATAATATATAGATCTTCGTACTTCTTTCAGCACCACGTCTGTTAACTCTTCTTTAAGGGAGTATCTTCTCCTTTTTCCTTTTGATGCCCTTTGGGAGAAAAATGTTTGACTGACTTATTCATATATTTGAACTATATTCTTTTAAATACTTAGCCCATCTTTTCAGTTTTTAATCTCTAATGTTTTTCATACCCATTATTTCCAGTTGGCTTTTGCATATTCCTGTTTCTCTTTTAGCTTGGAGGAAATTTATTATGTTTATTTCAAATTTTTGTTCAGTCTGTTTCAGTAACCCTGCCTCAAGTAGCATAAATCCTTAGTTTATTATCTCTTTCATAAAGTGGTTGTGTTCTTCATATGTCTGGTTATTATTCCTGAGAAACTCATTTTGGGGGTATCAGCCACTCAGGCTGGCAGGAGGGTGGGAGAGCGAGGCATAGGTGCTGTTGATCCACCCTGGGGTCGTTACCTGGCCAGGTATGGGAGGTGGTTTCCCCTCAGAGAAGCTTCCTCTGCTTTTACCCACTCATTGTCCTCTTTCAAAACGTGAAAGGCCTTACTGGAGTGTGGCAGGAAATACAAGGGATGAGATTGGCTGTTTCAGGAGCTGGGTACTCACTTGCATCTGAAATTCTCCTAATGTTATTCCTACAACTCCAGGCAGCTGTTGTGTTTCAGGTTGCAAAGTTCCAAGTAATGATCTGCCCGGGGCCAGGCGGAAGTTTTAAGAGAACCATTTCCAAGGCTTCCCCAGTGCAGCCCATGACTAGGTGGCCTCCTCCACCCCAGGCGGCCTTTGCTCCCCAGCTCCATCTCCCTATTTCATGACAGACTTCAGCCTAGCTACTATAATATTGTCCCTCCTCACCGAACGCCCATTCTACCACCATCCTCTCTCCTCTGTCCCCAAAGAAAACACATCTACACAGAGGCAAATATTAGGATTGTGCTCTCCATCTACAAAAAACCTGGTGGGGCAGGGGAGGAAGTAGAATGAGGGAAATGTACACAGAAGAAAAAAAAAAGGGCTCGTCTCCCTCTGCAGCTCAGGAGCCCTGTCCTGAGAACTTGTCCTTGGAGTGGGTCCATTATGACTCTGGTTCTCAACCCCATTGACATTATAAGCATCTGTAGTTTCAAAAGCTTTCTAGGTGATTCTAATAAGCAGCAGCACTGAGAATCACTTGCCTGATGGCACCCCAGGTAAACTGGACAGATAGGAGCTTTAGAAATCCCAACTGGCTTCGACTATTACAGACAGAACACCACTTCTGACAACCTTGCAAATTTTGGAGTTTGAGAGGAATCAGGTAAGGCTGAGACACACAAGGCAGAAGCAGCCAAATGCAAACTTCAGGATACAGTTGTTTACCAAAGTCACTTTGGTAATAATGCCGTGTGGTAACAATTCATGGCAGGAAAGTTTATAAGAAGGTGAAAAATCCCAGTGATGTAAGAGGACAGCCTTAATAAGTGACTGAGTAGCACCAAAAATCTGCCATTGGGATGTGGAATGTCACTAGAAAACTGAATTAGCAGGCCATGTAGTTACTCTCTATAGAAAGCACAACACATGGTCATAATAAATGCATCATTTTTTTTGTAGTTGTGAATAAAATACTAGTCTCTTTGGTTCCTTAAATTTTCACATTCATGAAATTATTCTGTAAGGTGTTTTAAGTATTACTACATTAGGAAATTCTGGTGCTTTATTCTTAACCTACGGATCATCCATATGGCTATGTGGCCTGTGACATGAGGATTGCTATGTTGAGAGAATGTCCTTTACCTGATGGCAACATGGATTGCCTGACATTGCCTCAAAGGATGTTATGTGTGAAAGCAACACTAAAGTTTCTCAAAGTATCTATTTTGGTGGCTGGGAAAGAATTAGCCTGAATAAAAGTATTCAGTTGCCTTCTAGTTCTAGAAATTACTTTTTAGGTCTTTTTCAAGGAGTCAGCAAATATTTATTTTAGGTTTGTAACATATGAGGCTCTATGCTAGGAACTACATGCCAGGTATTAAGCAGCTTAAAGTCCCACCACCGCCTCTAGTATTAGTATAAGTGTGCAGTAGAATTTTTTTTGTTATTAAGGTATCATTGATATACACTCTTATGAAGGTTTTACATGAGCAACATTGTGGTTACTACATTCACCCGTGTTATCAAGTCCCCTCCACATCCCACTGCAGTCACTGTCCATCAGTATAGCAAGATGCTATAGAGTCACTACTTGTCTTCTTTGTGCTATATGCAGTAGACTTTTTATTTTGGGGGAGTTGAACTACACTATCAATTTGTCCTTTGCCACACTGAGTTGGACAGGCAAGAAACTTCTGATTTTTACAAGAGAACTGAAGTGCATCCTCAGCAAAGTATTGGCCAAAGTCACAGCCCCGAAGTCAGAGGTAGGATGAGAGCCTAGAACTATTGGTTCCTCATCTGATCCATGTCATTCCCCAGTGTTCCCGTTATCCCCACAGATAGATGTCTTTGTAGGGCATCATTGTGGTTGCCATGGACAATAAACAGAAGTAAGTCTTTAAGTAAACATGCCAAGAGCAAAATTCCTATTTAATCAATGCAACAAATAACTTATATCTTTATTTGGAATTTAGTTCTAATGACAAATTACCTAAATTGGTCAATAGAAACAAATTAGGTATATATTTCCTCAACCAGTGCATTCAATTTATTTAGAAATTCTGAAGAAAAAAAACAGGCAAATGATGTCTGGAATGATTATCTGTCAATGAGAAAGCATGGTTCTGGGCCAGCGTAAACATTTAACCACATGCTTATATACAAATACTGTCTATAATAATTACTCTTAAAAAGTAGATTGATTCTTCCATAATGGCTCCTGTATTAAAGAAAAGCCCACATATTTTTTTAAAGCTATACTCTGTAGTTTAATCTCCTTCTTTCAGAAAGAACTTCTACTGGAATTAACTTTCCCTTTTCATTCAACATTATCTCCCAGCTGATTCTTTATTTCATTACTTTCTCGCCTGCATCTCAGAAGAGAAGGGAAAGTTATTACAATCTTCCTTCTGAACAACCAATAGATAACTTTTTTCCCCTTATCTGTGTATTCCCACTCACAGCAGTGTATGGCCTAATAACAGTAAGAAGCATCTGAGTGTAATAGGGGAAAATGTCACCTTCTCACATAGAGAAACAATTTGCCTTGGCTTTATATAGCAACTTTCTGGCCCCAGACATGGCTTGATAGAATTATTTGCTGGAGTAATTCTCCCAAATTAACTGTAGAACTGAAAGTTACCAACTGCTTAATAAGTTATATAGAATGAGGAAAATTTGGGTTAGCCATGTGTATCTAGAATCTAGGACATGCACCAAAATCTCAGCTCTATGGACAAAGAGGATCTGGTGAGACAGGGAAGGCTGGGGGAGCCATAGCTGGCCATGGTGAGCAGAATGCCATATTGGATTCAGGTTTTTGACCTAACTTTGCCTCTTATCATTCATGGGACTCAAAGAAGATGTATAGTCTGCCTACCCCTGAGCTCCCTCATTTGTAAAGAAAGTGTCTCATCCAGAAGCTCCTATGGGCCTGTCCTCTGCTGCCCTCCACCCCACATGCCTGGGGCTAGGCACACACGTGGGTGGTCAGGGGTGATCTCAATCCCAGGCAGCAGAGATGTAAACTTCATTATGCTAGCACCCCCAAACTCATCCCCAAGACTATGCCTCTGCATTTCTTCTGCCCCCTGTGCTCTAGCCGCCACCTACCTCACCATCGGCAATGGTCTCCTACCTGGCACTTGTCCACTTATTCTCTTCCTCCTCCATCCATTTGCCCATAACAGCCAGAATAATCTTTTTAAAAGACACATCTATTATGTCTCTCCCTTGTTAAAATTCCTCCAGCTTTTTTCCTTTCTTGTAGATAAAACCCAATATATTTTTAATGTAACCTACAATGTGGTGTGATTTACCCCTGCTTACCCTCCAGCCTCGTCCCAACACACTGCTGCAGCCGCACCTGCTCTCCACTTGTTCTCACCCTGATCCTTCCCCTTCCCTTTCTCAAAAATTCCCACTGCCCGTTCTTTCTCCCACCCTTAATATCTGTCTCACTGACTGGACTGTAAGCTTCCTGATGGCAGGACCTCCTCTATCCCCAGCTTCTTATGCAGTGTTTTGAACATGGTAAGCTCAGTAAGACTTTTTTGGATAAACTCTTAACAAAGTTACCCTGGCTATTATCCAGCTTTAACCTTGTGGCCAAGTTCTGATGCCAATGCCTTCCCTGCGGTTGAGTTTCTGTCTTGACAACTTTCCTAGTTTACCCCTCTCATTCATCATCACGATTCTCTGCCCTTGCATATAAAAAGAAAGAAAAGTTGGACAAAGTAAAGAACTGATTTTTATAAAAAAGAAGATTCATTTCACAGAAGGATTTACAACAGGGTTCTCCTAGAGAGTAATTTATGTACTTGACTTAATTATTTGATTTTCCAAAATTCAAGTTATCCTGCATGTTTGATCTTGAAGCAATGTTATAGCTCATCTGTGTCCTCAGTTTCAGATGATGGAATCCATGCCCAGAGAGGCCTGGAGAGTTGGTGGTTTGCCTGAGATTGCCCTGGAATATGACCAGTAGACAATGAACTAAGAAAAGGCAATACTGTATTAGCAAAAAATTCAGAGATGCCATATTTAATGAGTTTTTTCTTAATCCATAAATTCCTCTTTAAAGTAATGTATTAGAGTTGACACACATAAGCACAACCAGGAGAGTTCATATAAAAGGTCAGTAGTGAATAGATGCTCATGAAACATTATTGAGTTAATAAATGATAAAAGAAAGTAAAAGCTTGGGAGCTCAAAGAGAAGCAGTAGTTTGCAGAATATCCTAGAGTTTCTCCAAATCAATTGAACTTAAGGAGAACATGCTAAGATTGGTGGAAACAAAATAGATGCCAAGTTTTTTAGAAATTTCAAGAGGGGAATAACTGTTGTTAACATTTCAGACTAATCATTTGAAATATGAAACTTGGAGGAATCTGTTTCCTTCTTTTATAATGATTAAGATAAATAAGCTACAATTTTCATGCCAAAAAGAAAGTGTTTTAGAAGAGATGTAACTAAAAGAAACATAATCAACTTTATCTCTATGTATAAAACTGTCCCAAAGTCATTATTTTTTGTACAGAGTTCTAACTAGAAAGCTCTTTCCCTGCATCAATCCTCTCCTTTCAAGTCTCATTGCACATCTGTTCCTCATCCCAAGCCTTTAATTGTAATTCATATAAATATTATTTTTATTATTACTATGGCACCCATTGTCTCTATTTCTTAATACCAAGTGCTTATTACCAACCCACACATTTTAGAAGTTGCTTGTTTTCCCTAACTGCATTAGGTTTCTATGCCTTATTTCTCTTAACTGGTAGAGAGATAAATCCTTTGCAAACGGGACAGTACACTGTTTATATTCTTTACAGTGTCACACACAGTGGGTCCATATAAAACTGATGAATCCAATTAGTCAAATGACAACACAGCTGGAAGCATCATCCTCCTCATGTAGGGATGACACATCTGGAATCACTGTAGGGAGGATGTATTATAGAGACTCATGGCCACTGACTGCACATGACCAGGGTTAAGATGTTTGGATTCATGTTTTCCAGAAAGTGATGTACATAGGCTTTTAGTATGCAAAACCAAAATGTTCAGTGATCTATGTGAAATTTCCTCTTCACATTTATGCCGGAATAAACTATGAATGCACATAAATTCCTTCACAGGTGTACCATAATTTGGGCTGTTTCGGTGATCTACTATTGTTTAAAACTAATAACTCTGAACAAAAATGTTATCTTGCCACAATCTTGTGGGCCTGGAATACTGGGAAGGCTCTGCAGATAGCTTGTGCCCAGTCCGCACGGGGTTGCCTGGTGTGGCTGAGGCTGGAGGATCCCAAGCACAAGATGGTTTCCTCACTCGCACGTGTGGTGGCTTGGTGCTCCTCACTCAGCCCCTCTCCCTCTCCACACTTCATTTTGTCCTCTCTGGCCTCCCCATGTGTGCTGGATGTCTCACAGCATGGTGGCCTCAGGAAAGTAAGATGTCTTATAGAAGAGTGGCCCCCAAGAGTGTTCCAAGGAAAACGAAGTGGGAACTGTCTGTCTCTTCAATTCTGGGTCTGAAACTTAACAGCATCACGTTTGCTGTATTTTTTGGTCAAAACCGTCATGGAGCCCACCTAGATTCAAGTAGGGGGGAACATATGCCTTTTCTCTCAGTATGAAGAAAATAAAAGAATTACACCATTTAAAAATCTGCCACTTGAATTCACCACATTCCTATAAAACTAGGCTTCTCTGTGGAAACTGTTAACTTGCTCTATCTTGGACACATGAGCTTCTGGACACATTCTGAGCTTCTGCCCCACTGAACACTCATAGTTAACTTAAACAAATTCCCTAGGCTAACAGGTAAAACTTTTCTAGAACTGCTTTGGAGTAGGCAAGACCAAGAGGTGCCTCTTCTGCATTGCCTCAACCTACTCTCAACACATCAGTCTTTCCTGTGTCTTTCTGTTAGACAGCCCAGATCTGGAAGCTGCAATCTATGGTCCTTCAGGAATGGCTAGCAGAGGTCTAGAGTCTCCTGAAATTGTAACAAAACTTTGTGCATTTGCATTTTTCAAGGAGAAGGCCAATAGGTTTAATCAACTTCATAGAACATTTTTCATCCCCCAAAAAGGTTAAGAACCACTCGGTTGGAGAATTCTATGCTCATTTTCCCCTCTTTAACTCTCGGTTCTTGACATGCATTAATTGCCACCTAAAGACAACGGGCTGTACTCATACTCTTCTAGCAAGGCCAGCTCTTTCCAGTTATGGCTCTATATCCACTTACATGTGAGTGTCAGGCATTCTGGATGTGAATAGCAGGTGGCTTACTGATGACCAGCTGTGAGATTCTCATCCTCAAATTTCTGAAACCATGGAAACTTTCAACAATAGAATATTTAACATTCATTACAGGTGCTGGGTACTTCTTTCAAGAAACATTTATTGGTTATTACTGAAACAAAATCTTCATAATATAGAGATTTTTTTCATTTGATTTAATAAACTAGCATATATAGTAAAAATCACTACGAATAATTTTGAAAAAAAAGTGAAGTCAATATGTCTTTCCTCTCTTCACTCTTTTATGCAAAGAAAGGCCTGGATAAAATTCAGCCATCTATTATAAATCTGTGCTCAACAGGTAAGTTTTAATTTGTGAAGTGAACACCTGTTTTGTTTGCCAGCTTAACATCCTCACCCTCTTTTCTAGAAACAGAATGATTATTTTCTAGGAGGGATGTTGTACACAAGCCTGTCTTCATTCATTTCTCTGCCCACGGGGATTGATATTTAACCAGGCCAACCCAATCATAGAATCCCATTCTATTGTCTACTATGATTGGCCTAAAGATGAGTATATGATCCAGCCTGAACAGAATTCTCCCTGGGAATTTTCTATTAGGTCTACTGGGAAATATGCTCTTTTCACTGGTATTGCCAAGATGATAGGATATGAATCTTGGGCTGCTAAAAACAATCTTGACTTCTCTCTCCCTGTCTCTCCATTTTTTAAAAAATTTCCTTCACCTATTGCTCCCAACTTCTCCCCCAACATGGCAACAACCAGTTTGTTCTCTGTATTTATGAGTCTATTTCTGTTTTATTTATTTGTTTTAGATTCCACATGTCAGTGAAATTCTATGGTGTTTGTCTTTCTCTGTCTGTCTTATTTCATTTGGCATAGTACACTCTAGGTCCATGCATGTTGTCACAAATGGCAAGATTTTATGGGTAGTATTCCACTGTATATATCTACCACATCTGTATCCATTCTTCTATTAATGGACTCTTAGGTTGCTTCCACATCTTGGTTAATATGAATAACGTTGCCATAAACACAGAGGTACATATATCTTTTTGAATTAGTGATTTTGTTTTCTTTGGATAAATATCCAGAAGTGGAAGTACGGGTCATATAGTAGTTGTATTCTCCCATAGGTAGGTTGCTTTCTTGTTGTGTTGATGGTTTCCTTTGCTGTGCAGAAGCCTTTTGTTTGATGTAGTGCCACTTATTTATTTTTCCTTTTGTTTCTCTTGCCTGGAAAGATGTATCCATAAAAAAATTTCTAATGCCAATGTTCATGAGTTTATGGCCTATGTTTTCTCTGAGGAGTTTTATGGTTTTGGGTCTTATATTTAGGTCTTCAATCCATTTTGAGTTTATTTTTGTATATGGTGTAAGATAGTGATCCAGTTTCATTCTTTTGCCTGTAGCTGTTTAATTTTCCAAACACCATTTATTGGAAAGATTGTCTTTTCCCCATTATATATTTTTACCTCCTTTGTCATATACTAATTGGCCATATAAGCATGGGTTTATTTCTGGACTCTCTATTGGTCTACGTGTCTATTTTTGTGCCAGTACTATGCATCTTTGGTTACTGTAGCTTTGTAGTGTAATTTGAAATCAGGGAGTATGATAGCCCCCACTTTGTTCTTCTTTCTCAAGATTGCTTGGACTATATGGGGTATTTTGTAGTTGAATGCAAATTTAGGATTATTTGCTTTAGTTCTTTAGCTAAGCCTGGAGTTGAAGATTCCAAGGAGTCCCTTGGTGAAAGCAGCCTGGGCCTCAGCGCCATTGCTTGGAGGAAAGCTGCCCAACTTGCACTGGCCTTTGTATTAGCAAGAAATAAATGCTTGTGTGCAGCCAGCGAGGCGTCAGGGTTTTTGTGTTACCACAGAGCATAGCCTATGCTACCCTAACTAATACATTGACTAGTTACAGGATCTTTGTTGTTCAAAATTTCATAAGGGGAAAAAATGAAAGAAAACTAAACATATATATATATGTATGTATATATATATCTACAAAGGTTCAGATGATATCCATAATGATGATGGGATATAGAGAAAGGAGAGAGAGGAAAAGTTTCATGCACAAAGTTTAGGGTTTTGTTGAATGAAAATGTTAAGAGTGGCTGAATATGTGATAATTTTGGAGAAGGAGAAATGTTCCTATAGAGTTTGAATTAGACCCTTTAATTGTTCTGTAAATTCCAGAGGCAAAATTAAAATATTTATTTAATTCTGATTGACAGACTGAACTTCTTTGAAAATAATCCCATGCATAGGATGAACATAAAGGACCAGTTTATACCTATTGAGGTATTTTTCTATGTATCTTCACTGTATTACTTTTCTGATTAAGAAAAAAAATCAGATATTTTCCATGGCACTTTCTAGAGCACTGGCACTTTTGATTTTCTTACTCTCCAACTGCTCTTTCCTTCTTTCCCACTTTCTTTCAGTGTTTTGGGTGGGCAAGTGGCCAAATATCTAGAAGCCTATCTGCAGAGACAAGGCCAACTTTTCACCTCACATCCCATCAAATAATTTCAAGGAAGAATATAAATAGCAGAGTTATAGACCCTAGCTTCATTTTATGTCATTTACAAATCAGGACATCCATAGCATCAAGAGAACAAAAGTGCCAGTAAAGGGAGATCTCATTTTTGATCTCAGAAAGATGAACAAGAAAATACTTGATGATAGACATCAGTGCTGCTTTAGAGTTTATGTAGCTCCTTTGCCATCTCCTGGTAGATGGAAATCTTCTGCTTTCCTGCCCACTTAGGTGAGGCATGCCAACCATGAGGCTAGCTACAGTCAATAAAATGTCATGAAAGTGATGTGTGTAACTTCTGAGCAAAATTGTATAAGACCTTGTGCATGATTCTCCATCTTCCCTTCTCCTCACTGCAGTGACTGTGACATTCCAGGTCACAGAGCCCCTATCATCTGGGTCCCTAAATGGGGAAGACATGGAGTAAAGCCCCAACTATCCATGATAAGACAGTGGCATGAATAAGAACTAAATCTTGATTGTTTTAAGCCCCTGAGATTTGAAGATTGTTACTTTAGCATAACCTGGCTTATCCTGACTGATGCATCCCCACATAATGGGGATGGAAGAGTGACGACACTAATTTAAAGTAGGAATTGGAAGGACACAATCTTTTTTGAAAACACCTTTCTATTCCGGGGTTATTGCCAGACCTTTCTACAGTTCTTACGAATTGGTATTAGTGTTCCTATTTTGCAAAGAGGTTAGAGTCTTGCTTAAAAAATCAACAAGAAACAGGATTCAAACGAGATCTCTCTGAATAAAAAGCAGGTATAATTACCTAACTGGTTGGTGATGCCAAAAGAGGAGTTATGAAAAGTTCTAACCTTTCAGATACCTAGTAGTTCTAAAAGGGAAGGCTACTCAGACTGAGCTAAAATTAAATTTCTTGGGATCAAATTTGTCCATTGATTCAAGGAGGCATCTAAGAATGGAATACAGTCAGTCAACTTAGAAGCACCCAAACCACACAGTAAATGAAATAATTTCATGTGGGAAAACTCCAAAAGGAAGAAGTTAAAATAAAGTTTCAGTAGGTAATCCAAAATCAAATCTCCTTTCTTCATACCAACCACTTGCGATTCTTTCCTGTTAGACCAGTGCTCTAATAAGACCAGTAGGTTTGAAGGCAAGTGGACAGGAATGAGCTGCACTTGAGGAGGACATTCGGTTGTGCCAACTTTGTGCAGAAATCCTGCTGCAGCAAATCAATTCACTCCTGAGTAATCATCAGAGATGAGCTGAAAGTTTAATTCTATGAGAAGAGACTGCCATTAAATAACAAAGCTGACTACATGTTCAAGAAACAGAGAGGGGAGAGAAGAATTTAAAAATAATGGCATTACAATAAGAAATCAGACTTTCCAATGTTTGATTAATGGCTCAATGAAATATATAGAGACATGGCATATGAAAGTTTATATAGTGCAAATTAGTCCTTTATTGCAAGCACAGAAGGAATCAAGTCAAAATATTGCTAGCCCAAAGCTCAGGGGACCATTATAACTGAATAAGCATAGCACTGAATTTTAAGAAATGCTGCTCAGAGCAGCAAGAGACAGTATGAAAAAAGTAGGAGCTATTCTGGCAATAAGGAAATTCAGAAGCATTGGGGTATTTTTTGAGTGTATGCTCTAATGAGGCTGAAAATGATGTCCTTGTACACTTGCTTCATTTCATCACCACAGTGTGGCTTTTTTACTTTTATCTAAATGCTCTTAAGGAAGACATGGACTTAATTAAATAAATTTTCTTCACTTCCTACTGCTCTATACCTCAAAAGAAAAATAAGTTATCTGGCCTCTGAAGGCATTTTCCTTCTTTACAAAAAAAAATAGTTTTAAATATATTTCATTAAAATAGATTCTTAAATCGGAATGGTATTTCCATTAGACACTGAACTCAGGGAGAAGACAAATAGAAGAAAGAAGAGGAGAAAGGGAAACAAAATGAGTAGCAATATGTGAATAAATATCTTTACTCCAGTTTGTTCTGTGCTTCTCATTTATTAAAACCTCCTGAAATATAAAGTACTCTCATAATATTGGGTGTTTATTTAAATGCTTCAGAAAAGATTCTGTTGAGAATTTCAAATGTCAGGGGGAAAGAGGAATGTAAGGGCTTTTAAAAATGTTGGGTTGCTTTTAATTAAAAGCAAATTTTCTTAAAGGCTGCAGCTTTTAATGTTTTGTTTAGCACGACATGTACTAAGATGAAGGATTGAAAGTACTTCCACAAAACTGCGTAAATCTTGGGTGGGTGGAATCCTCCACCAATAAGAGTGTGTGGGAGGAGTTTCAGAAATACTTGAGTCATTTTGAAACTACGCAAAACGTCATAATACTTTCTCTCTCTCTACTCTTTTCCAGAAATTCTATGCTTCCTCATTTTTCCTTCCCATGGAAATCACTGTCCTAAGGCAAATGTATACATCTTTAAAGATAAAATCATGAGTCTCATGCCCATGTAAAATGAACACATGTTAAAGTTTTATTCAACTTATTAAGCAGGAAACTGGAACGATGTTAAAATCCGTTCAGAGAATTGAAAGAGTAATATATAGGCAGTCAGGAATGCTGAACTGAATTTGCTAATAGACACAAGATTGACTGAACTTATAGGACCATAAAATGCAACTGGAGATATTTTTTCTATATGGCAGAAATCAACTGCACTTCTGTTGGACAAAATTCATTTCATTGTTTTAGGCAAGCATCGCTTGCATTATTGTCAGCTCCCTACAAGTTTTCTTTTTTCTTTTAACTTTAGCATTAAGTAAAATCATTTTTTGTTAGGCATATCATCAACTCTATAGAAAGAAAATAACACATGAAAGCATATATTAAATGTGTAACCTTCAAGGCCTTGTATGACTTTCCTTCCCTAGAGCTGACCTTTCCCATAGCAGTGTAAGGGGGGAGGGCCTGTGGTTTTCGGCGACTAGCCAGTGTTTCCTCACCTCCCACTCACTTGTCTGATGATGCTTGAAAGCCTCCTACCATATGACAAAGTTTCCTTTCCACAACCGGTTAAAGACTTTAAATGCAAACAGTGACAGGAAAGGGAGCATGTGTATTTAATTTCATCTTAAGGTACAAATAACTCAGAGTTATGAAGTTGGCTAGTCAAGAGAAAGTCTATTTCAGGTGCGCACCGTGACAATGCCTACTGTTCTGCTCAAAGGACATCCTTTGAGCCTCTTTTGAAGTCTTGGATAACTTTTCCTGGCAATTTGTGCCACTCCTCAGGTGAAGCAGGATGTCATGACAGATGGTTTTCTACTGATATCAGAAAAGTACAGAAGCCTATGAGGACTATTCCAAACAGAAGTGGCAAAGAAGAGAAATGCAGGCACGTGTAGGGATTAATAGGCACTGGACTAAGCAATTAAATTGTAAACTAGAATTGACTGTTTTACCCGGGATTAGTCAGGTTAAGATTCTTACCTGCAGCAGGTGAAGCATTTTGGAGTGACATTATGTCCAGTTAAATTAGGATAAAGATGATTGCATTCCTCTGGGTTTTGTGTTTCCATGAGAAACAGTTGTGCTCGTGACTGATCCCCATCCCCATACTCGGACTCTCTCTGAAGAGAAGAGGAATGTCAATTGCTTGTCTCACTCATTCTCGGATCTTTCTGTCTTGGACGTGTCTCCCCCTCGAACAGGGCGCAGTCAGCCCACTGGGACTGGGCACCTGAGCCACATCCTCTAATCTAAGATGTATCAATTATATTGATATGCAAACAAACTAATATTTTGTTTTCCATATATCTGACTCTAGTACTCTCTCTCAATTACTTTTGAAGACAAGGGAGGATGAAAAGTAATCACTAGTCTCCTAAAACTCACTTACATTTTTACTTAGTTTGAGAAACTCAAAGAAAATTCTTGATATAAGAATTCCAGTTTTAAGTAGTAATTGGAAAGCATAAGACCCACAGAAAACAAAACAAACAAACAAAAATTAGCCAAAAATAGTCATCCTCCTAAATGTGAAATCCACACCTCCAAATATGTTTCTATTCTCATTTTGTCTTCTCAGGCATTTAATCATTACAACCACCACCATTTTTAGAAAGTTCCCCTTCTTTGTTTCTTTGGCATGAAAAAAAGGAAAGAAATAGTAAAATAATTATTTTACAGAATTTATTTAGAACTTAGGAAAACAAAGATGACTTAAGAGGAGGACCCTATTTTCATGGATTTCCATGTCCTACAAGATGACCCAGGAAATAGAATATCAAATAATGTGTTTTTAATCCTTTAAAATATGAAGTAAAAATTGGGAAGAAGTTACAAACAATTGGTCTATTTCAAATGATATTACAATAAACTTTATTAATTTTAAACCACTGTCAATATGTATAATACTTCAAGTTAACTCGTTACCTTTGTTAATAAAAATATTTTTATGTTTTCATAGTAAAAACTTGTAAATATTCTCCTATGTATGTACTGATTCACTTATTAGATTTGAAAAGTAAGTTATGATATCCTAGCTCATTCTGGGAATAAATATATCCTCTTTGTTTTTCTACTGTTCACAGCAGTTTTATTTCAACATATTTGTTATTTTGGACTCTTTGATTGTAGTTTCAGTCAGATTTTTTTCAATGATTAAAATGCTGTATTTTAATCTAAGCCACAAACTGTATTTTCCTCTAAGCCACATCATTGACCACATAAATTATATTTTAACTAATGTTAAATATGTTTGATTAAAACAAAAGCAATGTTTAAGTACTAGTTTTATTTTCTATTGTGGTTATTGTGCACTGGAATATATCCTTATTTCCAAAACTGATTGCAAAACCCAGTATATCTTCCTATGAGGCCCGAATTGAGACTTTTGTGAAGGCAATATGAGATTTATAACAAGATTTAAATTTTATAAGATCTTGTGTGGTCCATCTCTAGAGCTGTCTGGCTTACTTAACCAGTGCATATTTTTCCTCACTGAAAGTCTCAGTCAAATCAGAAGAACCTAGAAAGTGAAGCTTGAATTTCCCCACTAGAGCACATAGAACAGTTTTTAATTTGTTAACAATTGTTCAATGAAAGGCAAGTGTCTCTTTTAAAGCCCAGGAAACAGAATCTCAAGAGATCCTCAGAAAGTCAAGAGTTATTGCTGAAATTTGAAAGACTTGTGCTCCCACAGCCCTGTCTAATTATGAGGATAAATCACCTCTGTGATAGACAAGGCAAGAATATATCAAAGAGAAAAATGCTCTCTACCTAGACCAGACTATCCACTGTAAGGCAGACAGCAAACATGGAGGGAGTTGCTACATCGAGGGCAAGTTAGTGGAGGGAGTAATGGCACAGTCTTTGGGTAAAAGAAAACCCCAAATTGAAATCTGAACAAGGCTCCTACTAGCTCTGCGTTTTGGGCAATTTCTTTAATTTCTCTGAGATCTACAGCCTCAATTGTGAAATGGTGGTTAACCCATCTCATTGCATTTGTGAGGATTAAGTAAGATAATGTATGCAAACCCCTTACTACAGTAGCTCCTGCTATTTATGTTCAATAACTACAATGCATTATTTTTACTCCATAGCTTATAACAGCTCAAATAGCAGAAGTAAAAGTAAAATTTCTAGCTTGAACATTTCTGCACCACAATTCAGCAATACCAGATTCTATTTATAAGTTATTTGCTAAAGAATTGTTCTATAAAAAGAAAACATTTGTCCCTATGGGAATGGCCAACCCCAGCCTTCAAGTCCTCCACCTACATTATCTCCAAAATTGACGTAATTTTTATTTATGACAAAGATTAAAAGATCATCTATAGGATACCAGAAACCTAAGCACACACCATATACACAATTAGGACAGCTATAAGTATATAAGGTAAATTACACATAAGATAACCAGGAAATCTATGTTGAACCAAAAAGAACCAGTCTCTAGAGCCCAAGCTGGAAAATTGTGAGACTATCCTCCAGTGTTGACCAAAAAGAGATCATCCAGCCATTGGCCTGGGCATGAAGCTTCAGATTTGAAAGCTCAGCCAAGTGTGGCAGGTCAGGTCCATGCTGCTCAAGATTTGGCATAATCCAGGTCTGCTTGGGCAAACAGGAATTATTTCGTGTGCCATCTCCATGCAGTTTAGTCACTTCCTTGAATGTTAGGTTGAGACCCAACAGGGCAGGTCTGAGGTAAGCTGGAAAGAGTGCAGGGATCTAACAGCAGTGTGTGCTTTGGAATAAGATGAAGGGGTGGCATCCTGTGTGCCAACTATTTGACATCTCAGATCTAGGCTATATTTGGAAAGAGGAGATGTGGCAAGATGACTTGATGACCAAGTAGTCTGCAATAGTGACTTAAAAGAAGAAGATGCTAAAGAACTATCCATAGAGAAAGTGAGGTCAGGAAATGAATGGGGACAGTTTCAACATGGGTTCTATGCACTTATTCAGTGGGTGTCTTGGAAGAAGTGCATCACAGAGCTGGGTGAAAATAACATCAGTCATCTTGTGCAATGCTGTGCCAGATCTCACTGAGGGGCAGGAACACTTATGTGGCTGAGTCTCTCATAGACATATACAATGTAAAATTAGAATAATTATCATCACAGCTTAAGCTCTGAAGGTTGATCAATCCATTCTTCAAAAATCCACAATATTCCCAAAATAATGTTCCTCAATTAGCAGATAAACCTAAGTTTGAGGAAATTTGACTTTAGCTTCTCCTGATGTTTATGAGAACTTTCTTAGAAGAACCAAAACATACCAAAGGGTAAAGAAGTCAGCTTTTCTAGAAGTTCTAACAGTTCAAGTGGGCACAAGCTATTCAAAAGTCCCCAGTCTTAGGAAAATCTTTTCCTACAGAATGAACTAGCTCTGTTTTTAAAAAATATTTTTAAAGGCAGTCATACTTCTGGTTACAAAATAGCTGGACAAATTTTCATCAAAAACTGAAGATATGTTTGAGATTGTGTGACTTTACCTAGAATCTATGGGCACACTTGGAATTTAGTCACCTGGAATAGACCAAAGAAGTAGGCAGGTTGCTGCCAAAGAAAATGAAGTAGAGAAATAGTAAGTCCCAGGGGCCTGCCAAATGAAAAACATGAATAAGTGAGTCTTTAGATGATTCTAGTCCCAGTGTTAGTCTTCTCAACTGAGACCTCAGACCTTGTGAAACAGACAGCTCAGGCCTGCTTTTTACTCTCTGCACTTGATCCACAGAATCTGAGAGTGAAATAAAATGGTTGCTGTTTTACACCACAAAACTAGGTGCCTTGTTACACAGTAATTATAACTGGAACCCAGGTTTGCATTAAGTCTAATACACATGGTGAGAGTGCTCATTGCCCTGGGAACTCTTTTAAACCTATGGGTATTCTAGGAATTCTAAATAAAAGATCTTTTAAAAAAATTATTATTGCATCAATATTAAAAGGGATGTATAGCATCTAATGGAAGAGCTAGTGGGGAGCTGGGGGTAGACACCTCCAACCTTCCAGTTACTGTCACTTTTACCGCAATCTTCCTTGCCTGCCTTTTGAACATTAGGCAAAATTTTAAAATTTAAAATTAGATTAGTAATTAAAGAGAGTAACATAAAAAAATAAAAGGAACGTAGCTTTCCAAGTTTAGTGTTCATTAAGTTTTGGGAGTAAATTCTCTCTAGACCAACTTCTTAAACCTTTAAAGGAAATGCTTAAATCTGGAGGACAGTCCACAAGAAATGTGGTAACTCTAAAGGAGGAAAAGTCAATGCATCTCCAAAGAAAAAAAGATTGTTAAACTTATTTAAGAATATTGTTCTTTTGCTTTAAAAAAATCATGCTAAAGTGTGTAACTGTTGAATCACTGTGTTGTATAATTGAAAGCAATATAATACTGTATATCAACTTTACTTCAATAAAAAGATTTTAAAAACATGAAAAAAAAGAAATAGTTAAATGTCAAAGGGCTAAAATGTTAAGAAAAAATTAAACAAAGTAATAGCATTAATAGTAAAAGCTAATAATAGATAAGAGAGCTCAAAAAACAATGGAAAAAAACAAGCCTGAGAATCAGATAGACCTGGAATTAGATTTATGCTTTGTCATTTATAAGTTTTGTGACCTTGGGCACACCATTAAATATGTCATTGAGTCTTAGTTTCCACAGTTGTAAAATGGAAATAATAATGTCTGCTTTGCAGGGTGATTGTGAGAATTAAATGATATTAAATCTGTCTCTGGCACCAACACAGTGTCTGACACACAACTTCCTATAAATAACACTGGCTGCTGTGATAACATGACTATGAGCCTTTTCTTCTGCAAGTACAGCCACAAAAAAGGGGGTCAGAAGCGCCCACCTGGAATCTCAAGCTGCCTGACTATATGTCAATACTAAATCTCTTAATAACCTTATTAAAAATAAGACTGATAATAACTCTGCATAGAAGTAGGACATTTTGCATAAAAGCTACCCACTGCACTGGGCTATTGAGAGAATAAAATACAGAAATGTGTGTAGGATGTACTTCATGAATCATGAAATGCTCAACAAATCCAGGCATTATTACTATTCACTACCCCCGAGTCCTTAGAACAGCATTCACACAGCCTGTTAGTTTTCATAGTTTTTGTTTTCTAACAGAGAAGCTCCTACACAGAAAGAAAATAATTTTGTGAGATCAAAAGTGTGGGCATGGAGCCTTGCGCATTCCTGTAAACATAATTTATTCAAAATAGTGCCCTTAGCCAATTTTCCCTGGTAATGGCAAGGATAGGTGACAATATGTTTAGAGTTCTTTACTTCATTGAGATTGAAACGTTTTGCCTGCACTGGCAACAAATTAAAACTTTTATCGGAATATCCATTATTAACAAAATATTGTACTTGACTTCCTTTTGGTTCAATTTGTAATTGAATTACACAATAGCACCTGAAACAAGAAGTTGTGCATAATTTCTCTAAAACTGCCCAATTACACAAAAAAACTGAAGCTATTGGTATTCATGACAGATCTTAAGCAAAATCCAAGCATTTCATCTTTGGATAATACACAAATAACTGAAGACATTTTTAAAGATTAATCATGTCTCTCTTGAACCTTTCAAAACAATCCTGCCAGGGGGAAAGAAATCACAAAATTATAATAATTAATAAACTATTAACTATAGTTAAATAACAATGTTATTTATAATAACATAGTAAAATAGTTAATAAACAATGTTCTTTCTTTGTTGTACAACATTTTCAATTGCAACTGATAGAAATGTAAACATCTGCATTACATTACAGCACATATTTTGTTCACCAGAGTACCAGTTATTTGAGCTATTTCTTAAGTAAAAATAATACATCTAATAAGCAAAAACATCTATTTAATGTCAGTATGTGGAATGATAACTGCTCTTCAAATTTCTTTGAATATCTGTTCTGTAGCAATGTAACATTTCCATTCAGTGTGGTGGGCAAGTTGGGACAAGAGGGTGTTCATCCCTTTGCTCAAGGTTTGTGTGAGGTGGGTGGCAGCCCGGACTGGATTTAATTTAACAGGGCTGTTTACCTCTTTCCCAGAAATAGAATGCAGAACCCTCTGAGCAATGAGCCTCACCTAGGAACACCTGTTGGGAAGTTCAGATTTTGATCTAACCCATTGTTTTCTCAGAGAAACAATGCTCACCTCATCCCCAACCTTCCTGCCATTTATTGCAGTAACTCCTATAGAAATGTTGTGGAAATAGCATTGTTTAGTGGACAAATGTGCAGTAGAGAAAATAGTCCTGTCACTTCCTGGTTGTGTGATCTTAGGCTAGTCCTTCAACAAGTGAATTTCAGTTTTCTCATTCGTTAATGGTGATAATAATAATTATCTAAATATTTACACATTGGGGGAGTGTGAATAAATGAGATATGTTTTAGAGTAGACCATAGCATATGAGGTTCTAGGTACTGAAAAAGCACATTTCCTTTATGTAAATATCTGAAAAAGGGACTTGTTGCCACTGTGAAAATAAATATCCCAAACTATGTTGAATGGGATCATATGCCTATCTTAAATTTATTCTCCATCTATAGCAGTCCCTCCAAAATACACTGTAGAGATGGTTTGTGGGAAGTAAATTCTCTCAGCTTTTGCTTATCTGGAAATTGTTTAATCCCTCCTTCAAATTTAAATGATAATCTTGCCAGATAAAATATTCTTGGTTCGAGGCCCTTCTGCTTCATGGCATTAAATACATCATGCCACTCCCTTCTGTAAGGTTTCTGCTGAGAAGTCTGATGTTAGCCTGATGGGCTTTCCTTTGTATATGATCTTATTTCTGCCTCTGGCTGCTTGTAACAGTCTGTCCTTATCCTTGATCTTTCCCATTTTAATTACTATGTGTCTTGATGTTTTCTTCCTTGTGTCCCTTGTGTTGGGAGATCTGTGGATCTCCATGGCCTGAAAGACTATCTCGTTCCCCAGATTGGGGAATTTTTCAGCAATTACCTCCTCAAAGACACTTTCTATCCCTTTTTCTCTCTCTTTTTCTGGTACTCCTATAATGCGAATATTGTTCCGTTTGGGTTGGTCACACAGTTCTCTCAATATTCTTTCATTCTTAGAGATCCTTTTTTCTCTCTGTGCCTCAGCTTCTTTGTATTCCTCTTCTCTAATTTCTATTTCATTTATCATCTCCTCCACTGTATTTAATCTACTTTTAAAACCATCCATTGTATGTTTCATTTCTAATACTCTGTTCCCTAATGATTGGATCTCTGACCAGAATTCATTTCTGAGTTCTTGAATATTTTTCTGTACCTCCATGAGCATGTTTATTATTTTTATTTTGAAATCTCTTTCAGGAAGATTCATGAGGTCGATTTCATTTGACTCTTTGTCTGGTGTATTTATGATTTTGCTTTGAACCAGGTTCCTTTGATGTTTCATATTTGTATGTGGCACCCTCTGGTGCCCAGAAGTTCTACTCTCTGGAGCTGCTCAGCCCCTGGAGTAATATTGGTAGTTGCAGGGGAGTGGTGTTGGTGCCTGGGGGGTGGGAAGAACTGTTTCCTGCTTCCTGGCTGCTATGCCTGTCTCCACTGTCAGAATCAGTGAGCTGAGCACACAGGTATAAGCCTCTATGCTTTGGTTTGTAGTTGCTGTAGGTGGGGCTTCCCTCTAGCTGGCCTGACACCAGGGCAGGGTTTGCTGGTATGTGATCCAGGTGCGGGTTGGCCAGGAGGAGGGCACAGCAGGCTGCGTATCATGGTGGGGGGCCTTGGAGCTGCATAGCCAGCCAGGGGGCTGGAGCACCTGAAGATCATGGAAGTTCCCAACCTGAAGGAGATATCTAAGCTGACCTGTGCATACAGTAAAACAACAAATTTGACTGCTTCTACATTGTCGGAACTCAACCAAGAATTAGAAGTGCAAGTTGCAGTGCTCCAAAATTGTGCGACTATAGACTATCTACTGTTTAAAGAACATATGGGATGTGAACAGTTCCCAGGAATGTGTTGTTTTAATTTGTCTGATTTTTCTCAAACTATTCAAATTCAGTTAGACAATATCCATTATATTATTGATAAGCTTTCACAAATGCCTAGGGTACCTCACTGGATATGGCTGGTAATTGTAGGTCTGCTTTTGTTATGTATCTGTATTCCTATTCTGTTAATGTGTGTATGCAAATTAATTAGTAGTTTGTTAAAACCTATACATGCTGATGTTACTCTACAAGAAGTTATGTCAAAGAAATAATCAATCTTCCCATGTTTTCTTCCATCTGCTACTTCTATAGCTTTTCTTCTTCCTTCCTAATTACGGCCCTTTAGTAGAATTCATGCCTCATATTGAAAATTACCAAGTATCACAATTCTTCCAAGTGGTAAAGATACCTCAAGACAAATGCTGGGCATAGAAGCCACAGGGAATAAATCTGAAAAGAAGTAAAAAGCTAACTTTTTCAAAGAATATTGCTTCTCTCTCACTTACCAACTTTACATTTCCCTGTATGGCCCCAGAAGATTAGCCTGAGATGGGTTAGATTCCTCAAGGGTTAGATCAGCCTGAGACTGGTTAGCCAGAGACGGGTAAGATTCCTCAAGGGAGGAACAACCTAAGACAGGCACAGTTGCAGGGGGACCATCAGGTGAGAAATTGGGGATCAACAGAGGTGAGGCTTAGAACCTCACCCCACCCTGTTTTGAGAGAAATCTTCTGCATCTGTGGATATTTTGTCGCCCTTGTCTAGCTTGGATTAATACTTAGTCTATAGGCACAGACCTGATCATCTACACTTGCCCTCTTACAACACTAAATTATGCTTTCTATCTTTATCTTGCATCTACCTACCACTTCAGCATTTTATTTAAAAAAAAATAAGGGAGAAATGTGGGATTCACATATAAATCAAGTATAAAAATCAAATGAATAATCATATCTGACTTGATTGTTTATAGTTCATGATGCGTGATCAAAACCGAAAGTTTCTGTGATATGACTGCCCTTGTACTGTTCACCATGTAAGAACTTATTCGCTATGTAAGAACTTGTTCACCATGTAAGAACTTGTTCATCATGCTTCAGAAGATTGGAGACTGTTGAGAGTTAGGCTTGGGGTTGATTAATGATTGTGCATTGAGTCCCCTATATAGAATTTTATTGTGGTTTACAACCATTTGATCAATAAATATGAGAGATGCACTTTCAAAAAATAAATAAATAAATAAATAAAATAAAAAAGAAATGATAACCCTGTGGATATTTATAAGATATGACTGAGATAATAATAGCTACATTTTATTAACCTACTAAAGCATAACATGCATTATTCCACTCAATTATGGAGATAGATACAGGTAAATAGTTTACGTGTATCTATCTTGGATTTAAAGGGCTAAAGAGCTAAATAATTTGTCAAAGTTATAGAATTTGTAAATGGTCACATTTTCACTTTTACTTCAAGCCATGTGACCTCACTCCCAGCCTCTTACTAGCTGTGCATGTGTGACCTTGGGTAAGCTGCTTATGTGTATTTCAATTTTCTCTCTATGAAATGGAAATAGTAATATTACTTACATCACATGGTTTTGTGTAGTTAAAGGAGTTAATATATATAAGGAATGTAGAATAATTCCTGCAGTGTGAGTGTTTAATAATATTAGCTATGATTATTACTAGACTTCTTGACTTTCTTCCAGTTGATCCCAATATAATGACTGAAAACCCCTAACTAAAAAAATGATAATGGTGGTGACAGTAATATAATAACAGCCACCATTTATTAAGGACCTGGTGTATTCTAATCATTCTACTAAGTACCTTGCATATGAGATCTGATTCTTCACAGAGACCCTGTGTACTAGTTGTCATTATTTTTTCCCCTTCACTCACTCCTCAGGAGAATTCACACTGGATTCCACCTTTGTCATTTACCAAATTAGCTTTCACATAAGCCATCAATTATCTGCCTAACACTAAATCCAAAGGACATTTGTAAACCTAATCATGATCATGCTGTAGCATAAGATATTTGACAACTCCCTCCTTGAAATATGCCTTATTCTTTAATGTTCTGACACCATACTCTCCCATATGAAGTCACTCTTTAATGTCCTTTACTGGCTCAACTTATTTTACGCATTTTTTTATATATACAAAGAACAAAAATTCTCCATCTGCTTCACAAATTATCTCTTTTACACAATCTGATCTTTGCTTTATAAAACAAAAAGATCAGAAAAAATTACTGTCTAGACACTGAAGCTAGAAAACATATTTCAAATGAAAATGTTTCCAAACAATTCTTCTTGATTAAAAATAATAGAGGTTCCAAATACATGAAGCAAAAACTGATAGATCTCCCAGGATAAACAGACCCACACTTATAGCAAGATTTCAATACCCCTTTCTCAATAACTGATGGAACAAGTAGATAGAAAATCAATAAGGATGTTGAAGCCTAAAAGAATACTATTAACCACCCTAACGTGATGGACATTTATAGAACAGTGCACCCAACAACAACAGATGGTGGTTCTTTTCAGCTGTACACAGAATTCACCAATATAGATCATATCTGGGCTACAAAAAAGATTCAATAAATGTAAAAGAATTCGAATTATGCAAAGTATGTTCCAGAACCAAATGGAATTATATTAGAAATCCTTAACAGAAAAATCTGGAAAAGCCTCAAGTATTTGGAAATTAGGCAACACACTTCCAAATAACACAATGTTCATTTACTTTGAAGGACTCAGAAAGGGAATTAGAAAGCATATTTTGAACTACAAGAAAATGAAAGTCCAACACACTATTTGTGGGATGCTACTAAAGATACACATGGGGGTAAACTTAGAGCATTAAATGCCTACGTAAGAAAAGAAAGTCTTAAGTCAATGACCTAAGCTTCCAATTTGTGAAGAGCCAAGTAAAAGCTTACTTACTCAATGTAAGCAAAAGAAAGGAACAATAACTATAAGAGGGAAAATTAAAGAAATGTGAAATTGCGAAGAGGAAAAACAATGAATAAATGAAAATGAAATTTCATAGAAAGAATCCTAAAATGCCTCACCAAGATTCAATCCCCTAGTCTATACTGTCTCTCCTATAATCTCCTTTCCTTGAGTATGGGCAGGACATGTGAATATGATACAATATCTATTCTGTGACATTTTATATTATGTGCAAAAGAGATTTTGCATGCGTAATTAAAGTTCCTAATCAGTTGACTGAATTAATCAAAAGGAAGATAAAAATCAGATGATCAGATAAAAATCAGGGAAATAAAAATACCCCTTAGAAAGGATAAGGAGCAGCAGCAGGCACTATCAGGCTTGTTGAAGAAAGACATCATGTTTTTGGAAATGAAGAGGCCTTATGACAAGATTCTGAGGGAGGCCTATAGGAACTGAGACTGCAGCCATATAGCCACACGGAAATGAACCCTGCCAATAACTGGGCAGCTTGGAAGGGGATGCCAAGCCTCAGAAGAGATTGGGCATGTGAAAAGAGGGCATATTTTCTGTTCTAAAATATAGGTTTGATCTATTAATTAGGTCTAACTTATTAAACATGTTATTTTAGTATCTCATATCATTGAATTGTTACCTACTTAATCTCTCACAGGCTAATTTACTTGGATTTTCCTCCTACTATTGTATTTCTATTTATTTTGTATCTCCTAAGTTTTCTTTATGAATTTTTACTTCTTCCCAGACTTTTGTTGGGTTGATAAAGTTCACTACATTCCATATCTGCCTTCAGCTAATTTTGAAGTTACAGGTTTTTTCCTTTTTATTGATTTCCTTGATTTTTAACAAGCACACTTATTATTTAAAAAACTCTAACAATGGATTAATTTTCTATTGCTGAATAACAAATTACCACAAATGTGATGACTTAATGTAACACAGTAACTCCCAGTTCTTGTAGGTCAGAAGTCTGGCATGGCCCAACTGGTTTCTCTGCTTAGGGTCTCACAAGCCAAAATTGATGAGGCTGGGCTCTTGTTTGGAGGTCCTAGGGAAGAATCTGCATCCGCCCTCCTTCAGGTTGTTGGCTGATTTCAGTTCCTTGCAGTTGTGTAACTGAGGTCCCCATTTCCTTGCTGGCTGCCAGTGAGGGTTTCCCTCTGTTTCTAGAAGCTGCTCACTTTGCTTCTCATGTGGCTCCCTGTGTCTTTAAGCCAGTAACAGCACACTGCACCCCCTTGTGCCTCTAATCTCTCTGGCTTCCTCCTCTCCTGCCAACTAGAAAAAGCTCTCTGAAATTAAGGCCCCATGTGATTAATCAGGCCCAATTTAGATAATCTCCCTGCTTTGAGGTTAACACTACCATGTAACACAATGACAGGAGTGATAACTCAGCATATTCACAGCTTGCAGAAATTAAGAAGGGACCTCTTTGGGAGACTACTTTAGAAATTCTTCCTATGACAAAAACATCTAAATTTATTCCACATTTCTGATCTCCTTCTAAATCTGATTACACTTTAGCCCATCAAAGGTATTGAAGACCCCATCTCTTGTAATTATTTTGGTTTTCAGAATATTACTTTACCTTTTTTATTAAACACATAAGCATAAGTTTGACATTATTTTACAGACAATGATTATTCAAATTTACTGACTTCTTTAGTAAGTTTGTTGTGGTGGTGAAATTGCAATATTTCCAGAATCTTTCATCTGGCTTTAGTGCATCTCCTCATCAATAGATGTTTCAAAGGGGTGGAGAGAAGTAGTTCATTCCCATATCAATAGGTAGTTACAAAGGGGAGGGAGGACATATCTGGAACAGAGAGGTTGGGTGGGGCCCCTTTTTGCAGTCATGTCACAAGAGACACGGGCAAGCAGAAGTGGACACTGCTTGTAGGCAGTAAATGGGTTTCTCCCACTTTATTTCTCCCTTTGACTGATGTCGATTTCAAAGCTATTTTGCCCCAGCTGGGAAAATATTTCCCCCCCAGAGTTACAGTTGTGTTTTCTTCTTGAGAGTTTACTTTTCTTCCTGCTGAAGTACTTGTAAGTTTTGTGGGGAAGGACGTGGGTAGAAACTCTCTAAAAGTTTGTGTATGTTAGAATGTCTTTAATGTACTCCAAAAATTATATAGCTTCATATGAGCTTCAGAATGACAAATATTTTCCCTCAGTGTGTGGAAAGCATTGTTTCATTGTTTTCTCAACCCATTGCTGACTGGTAATTCTGTCAGTCCAGTAAGTGATAGATTTCATTTGTGTTGTTTTACCAGCTTGACTGTCCTGTTAATCTGTAATTATGGTAGTTCTTTCTGCTGTATTATTTTCCTATTAAACAAGGAAATAAATCAGCTACTGAATTTACTGTATCTGGGTCCTTGTCAGGAGGATTATATATGCGACTCATTTCACCAATTTGGCTCCAATTATGTTACTAGTTTTGAAGCAGTAAGCAGATTGAAGAAAAGTCACTCATAAGCAGGACAATCTTCCTGCAGTCATTCTTATTCTCAAACTTCATTTACTACCTTCAGGAAAACAACAGAAAGCACATCTTCTTTGCCAATGTTCAAAGATGCTAGAACATTTCATTGAAAATCAGAAACAAGATTCTTAGGCAATATTCTTTTCATTCCATGTATACATTTTTTTTCTGTTTCCCAGAGAAAGAGTAGAGGAAACATTTGACAATAGTCTCCTTGAAGTAGAAACTCACTATACTATTTACTTCTCATGAAATATTAACAGCATCTCACTTTTAAAACGATAGAACATTTTAGTAAAATAATGTGCTATGAAGAGAGTATCCAGGAGAGACAACAATTAATTTAATGTTGACTTTCTGTAGTACTGTTTTGTCAAAACAGCTTTCTGCACGGTTTAGTTTGACAAACACAGAGTCTTATGAGGAGGAGGTGGTGTGACTTGCAATTTCCTAGAGATAAAAAGCAGAGTAACACAAAAACTTCATGCACCAAAATACTTATCGGAAGTATATAAAATGACATACCTTCCCAAGATCAGTTTCTTATGAGACATGAAGTTCTGAGTTTTAACACCAGCACCAAATGGCTTTAGTTACCTTTTTGCTTAAATATACTATGTCAGGATCTCAAAAAGGGTGGGAATTTGGAAGATACCAGAATTGTAGGAAAACAAGGATGTTTAAAATGGGTAGGATTTTCAGCATCAAAACATGTAAGAGATCATCAGAATTAACCTAGGAAAATATTTGCCGTAACATAATGGTAATCTTAACATTTGACTATGTTTAAAGAAAATGCTCTTCTTGTGGAGACAACTATGTGGAAGTGTATCAAAAAGCTCACTATTTTAGAAAATATTCAGCTAAAATTCCCCAATATTCTTACTTCTAAATCTCCTTTAAAATGCACATATGTGCTGCGATAAACATAGGGGTGCATTGGTCTTTCTCAAACTTGATTGCTGCATTCTTAGGGTAAATTCCTAGGAGTGCAATCCCTGGGTCAAATGGTAAGTCTGTTTTGAGCATTTTGATAAACCTCCATACTGCTTTCCACAATGGTTGAACTAATTTACATTCCCACCAGCAGTGTAGGAGGGTTCCCCTTTCTCCACAGCCTCACCAACATTTGTTGTTGTTTGTCTTTTGGATGGCAGCCATCCTTACTGGTGTGAGGTGATACCTCATTGTAGTTTTAATTTGCATTTCTCTGATAATTAGCGATGTGGAGCATCTTTTCATGTGTCTGTTGGCCATCTGTATTTCTTTTTTGGAGAATTGTCTGTTCAGTTCCTCTGCCCATTTTTTAATTGGGTTATTTGTTTTTTGTTTGTTGAGGCGTGTGAGCTCTTTATATATTCTGGACGTCAAGCCTTTATCGGATGTGTCATTTTCAAATATATTCTCCCATACTGTAGGGTTCCTTTTTGTTCTATTGATGGTGTCTTTTGCTGTACAGAAGCTTTTCAGCTTAATATGGTCCCACTTGTTCATTTTTGCTGTTGTTTTCCTTACCCGGGGAGATATGTTCAAGAAGAGGTCACTCATGTTTATGTCTAAGAGGTTTTTGCCTATGTTTTCTTCCAAGAGTTTAATGGTTTCATGACTTACATTCAGGTCTTTGATCCATTTTGAGTTTACTTTTGTATGGGGTTAGACAATGGTCCAGTTTCATTCTCCTACATGTAGCTGTCCAGTTTTGCCAGCACCATCTGATGAAGAGACTGTCATTTCCCCATTGTATGTCCATGGCTCCTTTATCAAATATTAATTGACCATATATGTCTGGGTTAATATCTGGATTCTCTAGTCTGTTCCATTTGTCTGTGGCTCTGCTCTTGTGCCAGTACCAAATTGTCTTGATTACTATGGCTTTATAGTAGAGCTTGAAGTTGGGGAGTGAGATCCCCCCTACTTTATTTTTCTTTCTCAGGATTGCTTTGGCTATTCGGGGTCTTTGGTGTTTCCATATGAATTTTTGAATTATTTGTTCCAGTTCATTGAAGAATGTTGCTGGTAGTTTCATAGGGATTGCATCAAATCTGTATATTGCTTTGGGCAGGATGGCCATTTTGAAGATATTAATTCTTCCAAGCCACAAGCATGGGATGAGTTTCCATCTGTTAGTGTC
The DNA here is from genome assembly GCF_030020395.1 of Manis pentadactyla. Classification (NCBI taxonomy): domain Eukaryota; kingdom Metazoa; phylum Chordata; class Mammalia; order Pholidota; family Manidae; genus Manis; species Manis pentadactyla. The sequence goes on along the minus strand of NC_080028.1, from coordinate 55,732,448 downwards.
CTCTTTAATTTCTCTTAAGAGTGACTTGTAGTTTTCAGAGTATAAGTCTTTCACTTCTTTGGTTAGGTTTGTTCCTAGGTATTTTATTTTTTTTGATGCAATTGTGAATGGAGTTGTTTTCCTGATTTCTCTGTCTGTTGGTTCATTGTTAGTGTATAGGAAAGCCACACATTTCTGTGTGTTGATTTTGTATCCTGCAACTTTGCTGTATTCCGATATCAGTTCTAGTAGTTTTGGGGTGGAGTCTTTAGGGTTTTTTATGTACAGTATCATGTCATCTGCAAATAGTGACAGTTTAACTTCTTCTTTACCAATCTGGATTCCTTGTATTTTTTTGTTTTGTCTGATTGCCGTGGCTAGGACCTCCAGTACTATGTTAAAAAACAGTGGGGAGAGTGGGCATCCCTGTCTAGTTCCCGATCTCAGAGGAAATGCTTTCAGCTTCTCGCTGTTCAATATAATGTTGGCTGTGGGTTTTTCATAGATGGCCTTTATTATTTTGAGGTACTTACCCTCTATTCCCATTTTGCTGAGAGTTTTTATCATGAATGGATGTTGAACTTTGTCAAATGCTTTTTCAGCATCTATGGAGATGATCATGTGGTTTTTGTCTTTCTTTTTGTTGATGTGGTGGATGATGTTGATGGACTTTCGAATGTTGTGCCATCCTTGCATCCCTGAGATGAATCCCACTTGGTCATGGTGTACGATCCTTTTGATGTATTTTTGAATTCGGTTTGCTAATATTTTGTTGAGTATTTTTGCATCTATGTTCATCAGGGATATTGGTCTGTAGTTTTCTTTCTTGGTGGGGTCTTTGCCTGGTTTTGGTATTAGGGTGATGTTAGCTTCATAGAATGAGTTTGGGAGTATCCCCTCCTCTTCTATTTTTTGGAAAACTTTAAGTAGAATGGGTATTATATCTTCCCTGTATGTCTGATAAAATTCCTAGGTAAATCCATCTGGCCCGGGGGTTTTGTTCTTTCATAGTTTTTTGATTACCGTTTCAATTTCGTTGCTGGTAATTGGTCTGTTTAGATTTTCTGTTTCTTTTTGTGTCAGTCTTGGAAGGTTGTATTTTTCTAGGAAGTTGTTCATTTCTTCTAGGTTTCCCAGCTTGTTAGCATATAGGTTTTCATAGTACTCTCTAATAATTCTTTGTATTTCTGTGGGGTCCATCGTGATTTTTCCTTTCTCGTTTCTGATACTGTTGATTTTTGTTGACTCTCTTTTCCTCTTAATAAGTCTGGCTAGAGGCTTATCTATTTTCTTTATTTTCTCGAAGAACCAGCTCTTGGTTTCAGTGATTTTTGCTATGGTTTTATTCTTCTCAATTTTATTTATTTCTTCTCTGATCTTTATTATGTCCCTCTTTCTGCTGACTTTAGGCCTCATTTGTTCTTCTTTTACCAATTTCGATAATTGTGACATTAGACTACTCATTTGGGATTGTTCTTCCTTTTTTAAATATGCTTGGATTGCTATATACTTTCGTCTTAAGACTGCTTTTGCTGTGTCCCACAGAAGTTGGGGCTTTGTGTTGTTGTTGTCATTTGTTTCCATATATTGCTGGATCTCCATTTTGATTTGGTCATTGATCCATTGATTATTTAGGAGCGTGTTGTTAAGCCTCCATGTGTTTGTGAGCCTCTTTGCTTTCTTTGTACAGTTTATTTCTAGTTTAACTTGTTGGAGTCCTTTATCATTATGTAGTGTCCTTCTTTATCTCTTGTTACTTTCTTTGTTTTGAAGTCTATTTTGTCTGATATTAGTACTGCAACCCCTGCTTTCTTCTCACTGTTGTTTGCTTGAAATGTGTTTTGCCATCCCTTGACTTTTAGTCTGTACATGTCTTTGGGTTTGAGGTGAGTTTCTTTTAAGCAGCATATAGATGGGTTTTGCTTTTTTATCCATTCTATTACTCAATGTCTTTTGATTGGTGCATTCAGCCCATTAACATTTAGGGTGACTATTGAAAGATATGTGCTTATTGCCATTGCAGGCTTTAAATTCGTGGTTACCAAAGGTTCAAGGTTAGCCTCTTTAGTATCTTACTGCCTAACTTAGCTCGCTTATTGAGCTGTTATATACACTGTCTGGAGATTCTTTTCTTCTCTCCCTTCTTATTCCTCCTCCTCGATTCTTCATATGTTGGCTGTTTTGTGCTGTGCTCTTTCTAGGAGTGCTCCTATCTAGAGCAGTCCCTGTAAGATGTTCTGTAGAGGTGGTTTGTGGAAAGCAAATTCCCTCAGCTTTTGTTTTTCTGGGAATTGTTTAATCCCACTGTCATATATGAATGATAGTCATGCTGGATACAGTATCCTTGGTTCAAGGCCCTTCTGTTTCATTGTATTAAATATATCATGCCATTCTCTTCTGGCCTGTAGGGTTTCTGTCGAGAAGTCTGACATTAGCCTGATGGGTTTTCCTTTATCGGTGACCTTTTTCTCTCTAGCTGCCTTTAAAACTCTTTCCTTGTCCTTGATCTTTGCCATTTTAATTATTATGTGTCTTGGTGTTGTCATCCTTGGATCCTTTCTGTTGGGGGTTCTGTGTATTTCTGTGGTCTGTTTGATTGTTTCCTCCCCCAGTTTGGGGAAGTTTTCAGCAATTATTTCTTCCAAGATACTTTCCATCCCTTTTCCTCTCTCTTCTTCTTCTGGTACCCCTATAATACGGATATTGTTCCTTTTGGATTGGTCGCACAATTCTCTTAACATTGTTTCATTCCTGTAGATCCTTTTATCTCTCTCTATGTCAGCTTCTATGCGTTCCTGTTCTCTGATTTCAATTCCATCAATGGCCTCTTGCATCCTATCCATTCTGCTTATAAACACTTCCAAAGTTTGTTTCATTTCTGCGATCTCCTTTCTGGCATCTGTGATCTCTCTCCGGACTTCATCCCATTTCTCTTGCGTATTTCTCTGCATCTCTGTCAGCATGTTTATGATTCTTATTTTGAATTGTTTGTCAGGAAGACTCGTTAGATCTGTCTCCTTCTCTGGTGTTGTGTCTGTGATCTTTGTCTGCCTGTAGCTTTGCCTTTTCATGGTGATAGGAATAGTTTGCAGAGCTGGGATGAGTGACGGCTGTAAGAACTTCCCTTCTTGTTGGTTTGTGGCCCTCCTCTCCTGGGAGAACAGCGACCTCTACTGGCTTGTGCTGGGCAGGTGCACGCAGACAGGGTTTCTGCTTCCTGCCCGGCTGCTATGGAGTTTATCTCCGCTGTTGCTGTGGGCGTGGCCTGGTTCGGGCCTCTGTTCCAAAGTGGTGGAGTCGCGTTGGAGGGGGAGTGGCCTGGAGGCTATTTATCTCCATAAGGGGCCTCCCTGCTCCCTGCAGTCCAGGGGTTAGGGTGCCCAGAGATCCCTGGATTCCCTACCTCTGGATTAAGTGTCCTTCCCTGCCCCTTTCAGACTTCCAAAAAGTACCCGCCAAAACAAAACAACTTCAGCAATTATTTCTTCCAAGATACTTTCCACCCCTTTCCCTCTCTCTTCTTCTTCTGGTACTCCTATAATACCGATATTGTTCCTTTTGGATTGGTCACACAGTTCTCTTAATATTGTTTCATTCCTGGAGATCCTTTTATCTCTCTCTATGTCAGCTTCTATTCATTTCTGTTCTCTGGTTTCAATTCCATCAATGGCCTCTTGCATCTTATCCATTCTGCTCATAAATCCTTCCGGAGTTTGTTTCATTTCTGTAATCTCCTTTCTGGCATCTGTGATCTCCCTCCGGACTTCATCCCATTTCTCTTGCGTATTTCTCTGCATCTCTGTCAACATGTTTATGAATTTTATTTTGAATTCTTTGTCAGGAAGACTGGTTAGATCTGTCTCCTTCTCTGGTGTCTCTGTGATCTTGGTTTGCCTGTAATTTTGTCTTTTCATGGTGATAGGAATAGTTTGCAGAGCTGGGACGAGTGACAGCTGGAAGAACTTCCTTTCTTGTTGGCTTGTGGCCCTCCTCTCCTGGGAGAACAGCGATCTCTATTGGCTTGTGCTGGGTAGCTGCATGCAGACAGGACTTCTGCTTCCTGCCCAGCTGCTATGGAGTTTATCTCTGCTGTTGCTGTGGGCGTGGCCTGGCCCTGGCCTCTGCTCCAAAGTGGTGGAGTCGTGTTGGAGGGGGAGCGGCCGGGAGGCTATTTATCTCTGTAAGGGGCCTCCATGCTCCCTGCAGCCCAGGGCATTAGGGTGCCCAGAGATCCCCGGATTCCCTATCTCTGGATTAAGTGTCCCACTCTGCCCCTTTAAGACTTCCAAAAAGCACCCACCAAAACAAAACGACCACAAAAAAATATAATAAAAAAAAACTTTTTAAAATAAAAAATAAAAAATATATAAATAAATAAAAAATGGCCGCTCGTTTATCTTTATTCTCTGGCGCCAGCCTCAGGCATCTGCTCACCGGTCTTGCTGCCCTTTTTCCCTAGTATTGGGGTCCCTATCCCTTGAAGAGTTCCAAAAAGCGCTCACCAAAACAAAACAACAACAAAAGAAAAAAAAAATGTCTGCTCACTTTTCTTATGTCCTCTGGAGCCAGGCCTCCAGTTCCCACTCACCGTTCTTGCTGCCCTGTTTCCTTGGAATCCAGGGCCCCGTGCATGCACTGTGTCTGCGCTCTGGTCCAGATGACTGGGGCTGGGTATTCAGCAGTCCTGGGCTCCCTCTCCCTCCCTCTCTGCCTGCTCTTCTCCCACAGGCAGCTGGGTGGAGGGGCGCTCAGGTCCCACCGGGCCAGAGCTTGTATCTTACCCCCTTTGCGAGGCGCTGAGTTCTCTCAGGTGTGGATGTGGTCTGGATGTTGTCCTGGGTCCTCTGGTCTTTATTCTAGGAAGAGTTGTCTTTGTTATATTTTCATAGATATATGTGGTTTGGGGAGGAGATTTCCGCTGCTCTACTCACGCCACCATTTTGGCTCCCCTGAGACTTGTTTTGTGATTTAACATATTATCTATTCTGGAGAATCTCTCATGTGCACTTGAGAAGAATGTGTATTCCATTGCTTTTGATGGAAAATTGTGTGTATCTATTAAGGCCATCTGGTTTAATGTGTCATTTAAGGCTGATGTTTCCTAATTGATTTTCTGCATGGATGATCTATCCAATGATGTAAGTGGGGTATTAAAGTCCCTTATTATTATTGCATTCTTATTAATTTCTTCCTTTAGATGTGATAATATTTGCTTTATATATTTAGGTGCTCTAATGTTGGGTGCATACATATTTATAAATATTTTCTCCTTTTGTTAAATTGGCTCTGTTATTATTATGTAGTACCCTTCTTTGTCTTTTATTATAGTCATTGTTTTAAAATCAGACAAAAATATTTTGTCTGATGTAACTATAGCTATATCAGCTTTCTTTTTGTTTCTATTTGCCTGGGTATCTTTTTCCATTCCTTCACTTTCAGTCTATACATCCTTACATCTGAAGTGAGTCTCCTGCAGGCAACATATAGATGGATCTTGTTTTTTAATCCATTTAGCCACTCTATATCTTTTGATTAAAATCCATTTGTATTTAAGATAATTATTGATAGGTATGTATTTATTGCCATTTTCTTAAATGTGTTTTGGCTTTTTTGTAGTTTCTCTCTGTTCTTCTTTTTTTTGCTCTGTGCTCTTGTGATTTGGTGACTTTCTTTAGTATTATTTTAGATTCCTTTCTCACTATCTTTTGTATATCTACTATAGATAGATTTTTGATTTGTAGTTACCATGAGGTTTACATATAACAGCTGAATATATAACACTCAATTTAAGTTGTTAGCAATTTAAGTTTAAACATATTCTCAAAACTCTACATTTAAAGGCCTAAATATAAGACATGAAACCATAAAACTCTTAGAATAAAACATAGGTAAAGATTTCTTGAACATGAGCATGAGTAATTCTTTTCTAGATATGTCTCCTGAAGCAAGGAAAACAAAAACAAAAATAAACAAGTGGGACTACATCAAACTAAAAAGCTTCTGCACAGCAAAGGAAATCATCAACAAAACCAAAAGGCAACCTACTATATGGGAGACTATATTAGTAAATGATATATTCAATAAGGGGTTAACATCCAAAATATATATAAAGAAATTATACAACTGAACACCAAAAAACCAAATAACCCAATTTTAAAATGGGCAGAAGACCTGAACAGAAATTTTTCCAAATACATTAAGATTCTGGCCAATAGGCACATGAAAAGATGCTCAACAACACCAATCATCAGGGAAATGAAAATCAAAACCATAATGAGGTATCACCTCACACCAGTCAGAATAGCTTCTTCCCAAAAAATAAGAAGTAACAAATGATGAGGATATCGAGAAAAGGAATGCCTCCTACACTGTTGGTGGAAATGTAATTGGTGCATGTGGAGAACAATATGGAGGTTCTTCAAAAAACTAAAAATAGAAATAACATGACCCAGCAACTTCACTTGTGGAAATTTACCACAAGAAAACAAAATCACTGATTTGAAAAGGTATATGCATACTTATGTTCATCACAGCCTTATTTACAATAGCCAAGATGTGGAAGTAACCCAATTGTCCATCAATAGATGAATGGATAAAGAAGATGTGATACATTTATACAATGGAATACTACTCAGCCATAAAAAAGAATGAAATCTTGCCATTTGCAGAAATATGAATGCACCTAGGGGATATCATGCTAAGTGAAATAAGTCAGATAGAGAAAAACAAATGCCATATGATTTCATTTATATGTGGAATCTAAAAAATAAAACAAACTAAAAAGAAATTGATGCAGAAATACTGAGAACAGACTGTTGGTTCCATAGGGGAATGAGGTAGCAGATGGGTGAAATAGGTGAAGTAGATAAGGAGGTACAAACTTCAAATTATAAAATAAATTGGCCACAGGAATGAAAATACAGTACAGAGAACATAACCAATAGTACTGTAATATCTTGGTATGGCAGCAGAGGTAACTACACTTACTATGGTAAGCGTTTAGTAATATATATAATTATCAAATCACTATGTTGTACATTTGAAACCAATATAATATTGTAATCAACTATATTCCAACAAAAAAGTCTCAAAAAATCTTTAATTTAGTCCCTTTAACATGTTATCTTTTTGATGTCATAGTTTACATCTTTTTATTTTGTGTATCGCTTAATTATTGTTATTCACAGTTAATTTCAGTACTTTTGTCTTTTAACCTTCATACTAATTTTAGTGATTATTCTGTTACCTTTGTTATCTATTTGCCTTTACCAGTGAGATTTTTACTTTCTTAAGTTTCCTTGTTACTAGTTAGTACTAGTTAGTACACTTTTTCAGATCAAAGAAGTCCCTTTAATGCTTCTTGTAATACCTGTGTAGTGGTGATGAACTCCTTTAGCTTTTGCTAAAACTCTAAGTTTCTACTTTAATTCTGAATAATAACCTTGCTGGGTAGCATATTCCTAGTTGGAAATTTTTTCCTCTAAGTACTTTGAATATATGCCACTTCACTGGGCAACTTTTAAAAATTAAATACACTTAACTGACTCGGAGTCATGAGACAGAAGGATGACTAGACCTACTTAAGACCCATCCAGACATAAATACTGACTTTCATTTTAATGGAGATACTAGAGAGACTTAGATGCTCAAAGGTGGCTCCTCAAGAACTCTTCCCCAATTCACACAGTCACCAAGCACATTATGAATTTTACATTCCTTTTGCACTCAAAAATCAGTTTTTATGACAACATTTGTTCATTCTTTCTGCAAATATGTGTTAAGTGCTTGTGATGTATACAGGAGGCAGTAGAACATAGTGGTTAGAACCTAGGCTGGACTTCAATGGACAATGTCTGATTCAGCTCAGGTACATGGAGCCCTGCAACTTTGGTTAAGCTTAACCTCTCTAACCTTTGTCTTATTCATCTGAAAACAGATGTATTTTTTCTGTTTTTGTGTATTCTATAGAATAGTGTATTTCTATATGCAGCTTATTTTAAGTGTTATTTTAAAGATTAAATGAAATAATGAATTTAAAGCTCTTAGCTCCTGAATTAAGAGCTTAACCAGTGTAGGTAAATGTTAATATTATTTATTATTATTACTACTATTACTACTATTGTCCTGTGCTTTTTTGCTGAAGAGAAACCAGAGATATAGAATTACCAGTGAAGATCCCACAGAATCTCCTAGCCTTAGAGATGAACATATCACACAGAGATGAAATGTTAAATAATCAAACAAGTAACCCACGTGAGACTGTAAAATCCAGGAATAGGAAGCTCATAGGTGGCAGGACAGTGTAATAGTTAAAACTATAAACTCGGCTGGAGTCAACTGCTTCTGTTCAAATCCTGGTTCTACTACTGGCCATATGTGTCATCTGAGGCTGGTTATGTTATGTATCCTCTCTGTGCCTCTGTTTCCTTAAATGTAAAATGAAATAATAAGAATACATCCCTTGTAGGGTCACTGTGAGGAAATGAAGTAATATGTGTAAAGCTCTTACATCACAAAGTCTTTAATAAATGTCAGTGATCATTACTTACTTCTTTGCATCCAGCTTAAGACCTAGCCCAATGATATGCTGCAGGTATTTGTTTATTTGCTAGAATGGTATGAATAGCAGATAACAGCCCTGGAACTACAATGTCATTAATTTGTAATGGAAGGGAAAGGAAAGGAGTCATTATAGGCTACACAAGTAAAATGAATGCTTCTGCAAATACCCAGTTTCTTCCATTTTCACCCTAAGAAAAGGCGAGAAAGCAGTTTAAAGAAAGAGGCAGGACATATTGAATAGCAGCTATAAAGCAGTTAATAAGGTAATATGATAAACCAAATGTGTGCATTTATATTGGGCATCCGTGCCCTTAGGAGAGTAGGTTAAACTTGATTCAAACTCCCAACTTCTTAAGTTCAGTGGTGGTCCGTGAGCATTCTAGAACTCCAACTACCTTTACTCTGTGTTCTTCAAGCTGTATCCATTGTCCTATGACATGTTCATCACAGTTTCATGGGGAAAATAAAAGGATGGGGGTTTTTCATGGTCAAATAGCTTTGGGAAACACTGACAAAGTTAAACAGATTTCTCAGAGGTTCATTTATTTATAAATCTCCAGGAGAGGATGGGATGCACACGTGGCACTTCCCCCAATGTATATAACTATGGAACTCTTTTTTCACAGAAAACCTATCAATACCTTCCATTACCCAGAAGTTTTTAAGATGTATATTCCTAGGATTATACAGCCACAGGGATGCAGGACTCCAGAGGCCAAGTTCAGCTCTTCATGTGACAACCTTGGACTGAACTGGAAGCAAAGGGGCATTATCACTGAGAACCGCACTTCAGAAAATACTTTGATTTCTTTGTTTGCCTTTCACAGGTACTTTCTGAGACAATCAAACCTACACCACGGCCACAATACACAAGCGTTCTGGCCAAAAAGTCATGTTCGTGTGTCTTAGAAAACCTTATACGACAACTGGCTGCTGTTGTCGCTGTTTCTTTGGTAATACAGCCTGAGAACAGCTCCCCCTTGCTTGGTCTGAAGCGTCTTTCCCAAAGCTGAAGCGCGGAGCTCACGCACAGTGCATTTCTGCCTCGCCTCGGCCGGGCAGCCGGGCTCCGGTTGTGCAAGGTGACTGATTAATAAGTAGGCGGTCTTTCCCGTCTTTCCTGAGAGGGCCTCTTCCCCACCCGCGAGCGCAGCAGCCCGGCGGGTTGTCGCTGCCGAGCCCTGGACTGCGCTGCCTGGGTGGCTGTTCTCCACAGCTGCTTCGTGCGTGCAAAGGCATGCTCCCCACCACTCAGCAATAACCAGACAAAGTCCCCACGGACTACGGTGGCCCAACTCCCGCCCATCCCCTCTGTGGGAATCAGGCTTTTCCCGGAGAAAACCCAAAGAATCCAGTTTAGAGAAACCTCCCCAGTCCGCCTCTCCCTCAAAAGAACCCTGGAAAACCGGGAGATGTTCCTTTCACTCGCTGTCCATACACCCGTGGCCACGAGCGCGGCAGTGGGACGCGTGAGTGCGTCCTTCCAGCCCGCAAACGTAGGCAGGGAAACATACAGGCATCAAGACTTGACTGGAAAGAGCGCCTTTTAAGTTACTCAGTCGTTACCCTTCGGAGGGGGAGGGCAGGAGCGGGGCGGAGTGAGATGAAATTCCTGGAGCCAAGCTGCTCTGGGAATAAAATGGACCAGACCGGCGGCCCGGGGTGGGCCGGTTAGCTGCGGAGCGGGGGACGCCGGCTGCAGGGGCTGCGCTGCGCGCCAAGTTCAGGTGCGAGAGCGCGCGCCCGGAGGTTGGGCTCGGGATTTCCCCGTACCGCCCCACCCGAGTGTTCAAGTCAAATGCGAGGTTATGGTGACTCTTGAGAGCCTTAAGGAAATGGTGGTGAGCCCAGAAAAGGCATGACACGTCCAGTCTCTAGGCTTTTGAAGAGTAAAACAGGAAAGCACCACGATCCCGCCTATTATGCCGAGGAATCCGCGAGTCTTCCAGACCCACCCCTGCAGCGCTGATGCAAAGAGGACAAGTCGTCGACGTAGGGACGGGGGGAAAAAAAACAACCCCCAGGGGAATGGGGGGGAGGAGGAAAAGGAGGTGGGGAGAGTAGGAAAAGGAGGTGGGGAAAGTAGGCACCGAGTAGTTTCCAGCCACTGGGGCGAGAGGGAAACCGTTCTGGGGAAACAAACGCCACATAAATAATTGAGTTCGGAGCCCAGTGCTTTCAGAGGCTCGGAGCGCAACTCCCCAGGTTCGCCCAGGACAGAACAGAGCCGGCAAAGGGGCCGGCGACTGGACAGATCAGCTCAGTTGGCGGGTGGGACGCTGCGCCCGGGGAAGCCCGCAGAAGCGGGAAGGAGAGCGCGCATCCGGCAAGGGGCCCGCAGCAGCCGAGGCGGGAGGGAGCGGGCTTCGGAGGACGCCGTGCGCGCGCTGCATGGACCGCGTGCATCTCTCCGTAGGACCCCGTGTGGGGCCGGAGGGCAACTCCAGCCCATGGTGGCCTCTGACCGTCAGCGGTGCCAACACCAGCCGGGAAGCGGAGGCGCCAGGGGAAGGCGGCGGCCCGCAGGAGGACGTGCGCAACGAAGGGGTGGCCAAACTAGAGATCGCCGTCCTGACCGTGACCTTCGTGGCGACAGTGCTGGGTAACAGCAGCGTGCTGCTGGCACTGCACCGCACTCCTCGCAAGACGTCGCGCATGCACCTCTTCATCCGCCACCTCAGCCTGGCCGACCTGGCCGTCGCTTTCTTCCAGGTGCTGCCGCAGCTGTGCTGGGACATCACCTATCGTTTCCGCGGACCCGACGGGCTGTGCCGCGTGGTGAAGCACCTGCAGGTGTTCGCCATGTTCGTGTCAGCCTACATGCTGGTGGTCATGACCGTCGATCGCTACATCGCTGTGTGCCACCCGCTGAAGACCCTGCAGCAGCCGACGCGCCGTTCGCGCCTCATGATAGCTGCCGCCTGGGTGCTGAGCTTCGTGCTGAGCGTGCCGCAGTACCTGGTCTTCTCTATGGTGGAGGTGAACAACGTCACCAAAGCCAACGACTGCTGGGCCACCTTCATCCAGCCCTGGGGTCCCCGCGCCTACGTGACCTGGATGACAGGCAGCATCTTCGTGGCGCCCATGGTCATTTTGGGAACCTGCTACGGCTTCATCTGTTACCACATCTGGCGCAACGTCCGCAGAAAGACGGTGTCGCGCCAGAACGAGGGCGCCGACGGCGCGGGGGATGCCTTCCACAAGGGCATCCTTCGTGCCCCGTGCATCAGCAGCGTGAAGACCGTTTCCCGGGCCAAGATCCGCACAGTGAAGATGACTTTCGTGATCGTGACGGTTTACATAGTTTGCTGGGCGCCCTTCTCCGTCATCCAGATGTGGTCTGTCTGGGATGAGAACTTCAACTGGGTCGGTAGGTGCCGGGACAATGGAAGAAGGTGCAGGGATGGAGCCGTGTGTGTGTGTGTGTGTGTGTGTGTGAGAGAGAGAGAGAGAGACAGAGAGAGAGAGAGAGACAGAGACAGACAGACAGACAGACAGAGACAGAGAGAGAGGACAGATGACAGAGGAGGGAGAAGGGAGAGAGGTTCTTTTCATAAATAAGTTCTTAAACTTCTGCGTGCATAAGAATCATACTTTGGGTGAATATATCAGAAAGGCAAACTCCTGGGGGCTCCACCTCAGACATGTTGGTGCAGTAGACCTGGAATGGGCCCCAGGAATCTGCATTTGTAGCGCACAATGCTCCTAAAACCGCAAATCCAGAAACGGTGCTCTAGTGTCAGCCACACGACAAAACAGGATAATGACCTTTTTTCCACATCATTAACCACTGTGTTAATACCCCACTCTCAACATTCAAGTCTTTTGGATTCAGGGAGATATTTCTACTGCAAGAACTACTTTTTGCTAGTTTGTGAAAAGTATCACAATTAATAGAAAATTTTTGTAGAAATACCCCAAGGACAAGGGTAAAACGGACATATTTTTCTGAAGACAGATACTTAAGAAGTCAATTCTGATTTGCATTTAGCTAGTGTCCCATTTATCATAATCCTTTAATTTTTTTTTCTAACAATTACTTTAACACTTTCCCCTACCCCCCCCCTGGTATTTTAAAGCAGGATTATTGATAAACTCTAAATATATTAGAGTAATTCATTGGTCTTTCCGCACTAATTTGACCTGACAGCTATATACCTCTCTACATAACCTTTCCAGTAGTTTATTGAAAACACCTACTAGCTTGTTTGATTTTAATTCCTTCACAAACTAGAAAACTAACTTCATAAGAATTTACCCCCAAAAAAAGCATTATTTAATATTGTGTCTTTAACAATTTCTTTTTGATAAGAAAAAAAATTTTTCAAATCAAATATATTACAGGAATATCACCAGCAACAACTGTAATTGGGGAATAGGTATCTGGGAACTGTCTCCTTTGGTACTTGGGGCTGGAATAGGGAACAGATGTAATATACTTTGGAAGTTATATGTACAAATAAAACATTTGAAGTGATTTTAATTCAAACAAAAATTCTTGCATGGCTATAATATTACTAATAATGAAAAAACACTGTAACACTGTATTTTTGGTTTGCCATTTCCTGTGTTGCTTGATCTTAGTGGCCTCTTAATTATTGCTATTCAAATAAAAAACTCATTCTAATTATTGCTTTCTCAGGATTTAGACACTAAAAACTTCTTCACTTGTGCATGGGTTTGTTAGTGATTTCCATTCTTTCTGAATACAGTCTTCACCACCGATCATGATTATAATAGTAGCATCTTAGCACTATTAAACAACCTGTAATTTACTGTGTCATAACAAGAGTGAGAAGACTCAGGTTTATATTTAATAATCAAGGGAAAGTCAGTGCTTGCTGATTTTCTTATCTTAAGTAAAAGTATATTATCAGTGCAGTAGGTCTACTGTGAAAGTTATATTTATGTAGTTTACCATTACAAATTAACATAAAATATTTAAAAACCTGTTGGCATTTCCTAATTCAGCTGTTCTTAATAATATAATTTCATGGTGCAAACCACAACCAAAGATAGTTAACTTTAAAACCCAAAGAAATTTCTAGTTAACCATAGAAAAACAACTAATGATTGCTTCTTGCAGAGACCTGTTTCTACTGTCTCCTTCCATATAGTTTTCTTACAAAAATGTTTAATATTTAATAATTTAAAACTACTAAACATGGTCCATAATATCACACATTTTCCTGAGTTATTAAGATGAACATAATTGGTATGTGTACCTAAAAACTCTTGAAATTTCACTGAAATTACAGCCATTCTATAAGTTCTGTGTTCATTAGCATATGCTAGAGCTAGTATATAGTATATAAAAAATTTTTTAATAAGTGAATATTCTTAACCTCTTGAAAGTCTACTTTCTTTTACTCATTCTAGTTAAACATCTTAATGGTGGTTTAAACTATATTTCAAGGCATCTTGCTTATGAAACTTTTTCCAACCAAGCAACTTCCATTTCTCTGATTGATAAACAAAATATTTCCTTATTAATCCATAACTTTTCCCACATTTTCATTAGTCAATAGAAAATAAGTTATCCAGTGCTCAGTTACCTGGATTTGACTATTTAAATAATTTTCCCTTATGTTTTCCATAGAGTCAGAAAGCCCGGCAACTACCATCACTGCATTACTGGCTTCCTTGAATAGTTGCTGCAATCCCTGGATATATATGTTTTTTAGTGGCCATCTCCTGCAAGACTGTGTCCAAAGCTTCCCATGCTGTCAAAACACGAAGCAAACATTCAACCAAGAAGATTCTGACAGCATGAGCAGAAAACAGACTTCTTACACTAACAACCGCAGCCTGACAAACAGTATGGGTGCTTGGAAGGACTCGCCTAAATCTTCCAAGTCCATTAAATTCATTCCTGTTTCAACCTGAACCCCACATTTATGCAGCCTGACTCTTGTAATGGACTTTTTGGCCCAATGACTGAAGCTGCATGGAAATCATGAGTACAAATGAATTATTTGAGATAAGCGTAAATCAGCTTATTAGGTACAAGACTGTGTTTCTAGTTGCATTTTCACATTGCTGAGACCAAAAGTTATGAATTGTTTTATGTGGAATGTTAATAAAAATACACTACACTAAGATCTGCGGGCATACTTCCCAGATATATATCCCAATAGAACAGAAGTTGTATTGCTAAAGGAAAATTCATAATCACCCTGGCTTTATATTTTGTTGTTGGTTTCTTTTCTTTTTATTTCTGATAAAACTAAGGCTTGACTGGTTTGGAAGCCAAATAATGTAGGGGCATTATTTCCAATCAAAGTGAGATAGATCATCTCTAGTTTTAGTGTTCGAAAGGATTTAGAAGACACTTTGAGAAACTGTTTACATTCAATAAAATCACTTTGTGCATCAGAAAATGCTGCCTCAAACAGTGTCTAGGAGACAGGATAGTGCCTTGGAGGCACATGAGTACCTGAGGCATACGGAACAGGGGGTGCCCGGCTCAGAGTGCAAAGAGGAACTTTTGTGAAAAGCTATAAATCACCTGGAAGTTCCCTCCTATAAGTTCATCGTGTTTTATGGGTTGTGTGCTAAGATGCTGAAGGTTAGAGAAAATGTTGTCAACCAGCCAATATCTTTGTTTTTTCCCACCGAAAGGTAGTTTCAAAGTCAGGTTTATATGAGGAATACTCACTTTTATTAGAAGAGTGGAAATACATTAACCAAGGTACTATATAGACTTTCTCCAGAACATTGTAAACATATTTTGACCTGAATTATAAGGTGTCCTGTGTTAGGCTGGATATTAACGTGATCATTAATTCATGTTTGGGAGTCCAGATTCATAGATAAGAGAATCTCCTAAAGACTGACTCAGGATCTAGAAGGTCCCCTTACATTTAACTAAAAATAACTTGGTCTTTCCTTCCGATCTCCCACCCATATAATAGTTTCATATGAGGAGAAAGACAGGGCTGAGTCAGGATGGTATTTGAGATGGAAAGAAAACTGTTCAGCACCTAGTCCGGTTTCCTATTATCAAATGCATGACTTAAGGCAAGTTACTTAAAAACACATGAAGCCTCCATTTCCTAGGCTGTGCAATGGAGTTCATAACACCTCACTAGGCTGTTGTCAGGACTAAATGAAATCAAGTGTGTGAAAGGATCATAAACTCTCAAGAGCCATATGAATGCTAGCAGTTGCTTTTATTATAGTCTTGGGGCCTCAAAATTGCACAGCGCTTTCCTGTTTACTTTTCATTAACTAGAATTTGTCGGCTTCATGTCTGGGATATAAAATCCTAAAATTTAAATATAGCTCTGCTGATTCATTGGAAAGCATTGCCAGCAGCCATAAAGCCTTTCGCCTAACCAGCGTTTTCCAGTTTCAAGACAGAACTTGATTTCCTTTGAATGCAGGTATAGATCAAAGCCAGTGGAGAGCATCAGTTTATTTCATTTCTAAATGTAATTCAGAGATGAATTACAACACTACTTGCTCTTGTTACAGTATTTTTATTAATGAAACTCTTTGGTTTTTCTCAAGCTATTTTGCCTAGCTCCTTTTTAGAGACCATGCAATAATCTGAGGATACATCATAAACATTTTGCATCACTTGGAGGAAGTTATTTAAAAATTTTTTAAAGTTATTTTAATATTATTATTTTTTTTTTATTTAAACTTTTTAGATAAGAAATTGAGGACTAGAGGGCAGTGGGAGAACCTGGAACCATCAACTTCCCTCCTCTTTATTCTATTGCATTTCCAGACTCTCAGGCCTTTTCCTCCTGGACTGATATGCCTAAAAAATGTTTGCCAATGTTTTGTAGGGATCAAGCCCTTAGGTTTTTAGAATTCTGATTTTTTAAAATAGTGAATATGTCTCTTAAAGGGCACAAGGCACCGTATGCACCATCAAGTATCCATTCTTCATTGAGTCAGAGCTGCATCTCAGGAACCCTGCCCTCTGTAACATTGCCCTTTTGATAACTTCTCTTTGACAGTTCAAAAATTAAAGCCTTTGGGTTGAAACAAGATGGGCCTATTTTTTTTGATAAATCCAAATCCCAATAACCCCATGATTTTTGTACAGATTGTTTCAAAATGTTGATATGTGCCCCCACATAACCCACATAAAACAATTGTGTTTGAATCTTACCCCTAGGAACATCTCTCAAGTAAGGTGCATGTCAACCTACCCAGCTCTGTTTTCTCCTTTTAAATGCATCAGGATACAAGATAGTAGAAAAAGGGTCAGAGAGTTATCAGAAGAGCTGAGTGGTAGCTCTGCACTAGGCAAGTATATGGCCTTATTCTCTACAGTTTAGGCTGAGAAGCTTATCTTTCTTAACGTTGTGTACCCAGAAACTGCACTCATTCGTCCCAAAACAAAATTCTAAATTGGAAAAGTCCTACCTGCCTATTTTAGAAGAAAGGAGACTATAGGTGGTAAGGAAGAAGAATGTGCTGGGAAGGGAAGATTTTCATTCCTTGCCCGAAGAGAAGACCAGAGATATTACCCCAAACGAAGGCCCACAGTTAAGGATAAATGTCTTGCATCACCTTCTTTTATTTTGCAGTTATCTCTGTGAACATCCGGTAAGTACATGGTATTAATGTATCTGTGTGGATAATGGGGAATATAATAAACAATCCACAGGCAGGGAAAAATGGTGATGGTATTGTTTACTGGGAATTTGATAAATAAAACTGAGGATGAAAAAGAAACATTTTAAATACATGTTAAGTCCCTAATGAGTTACTATTTGGACAAGTGTTTTTACAGTGTAGAAATAATTGTGAATGAAATTAGGGAAATTCTTTGGTTAATTATATACTTGTCCTACATACGGAATTCCCATCAGCATCAAACTCTTATGCCATGACTGAGGGAAGGGTGTAGTTTTTAAAGAGGAAAAAACAAGGAGTCTTAATAGCATGAGGTACCCTCCCAAGCTTATTACAGTGCTGAGAATGGACAGCTACTGATGATTAAGAAACAACTTTAATCTGTTACTATGCAAGTAAAGTAATACAACTAGGTTAAAGTTTCATATTTTTCAGACTCTAAAACCTATATTTTTAAAATGTAATTGGACAGTTGGGGCTTTAAATTACAGTTTCAGAGTTTGACTCTACCATTAAAGCAAAATGTGAAGCTGTTAGGGAGAAACTGAGCCAAATCATTCACCCCAGATATCAAACATTAGGCTCCTTGAAAGCTATGTAAACTAGGTCCTTACAGATTCGATACTAGAGGCAACAGCTGTATTAGAGTAAGCCAAGGGCAGAGCAGAGCCATCTGGGATGTTAATCCTGGGTGTGCAGGTCTTGGAATCATAAGTAACATAGGACAGTAAATATTAGAGAATCGTTCTTGATTACAATTTCACCTCAGCCAATTTGAGCAAAAATTTAAGCACTATTGATAACAAGAGTTATTTCCTTTAAGTGTCCAAAACAGCCTAAATGAGTAAATCACATAACTTGCATGATTCCTTTGCACATAATAGCCATTTTAAGAATACACCTATTCTGACTCAATTTTTAGGTACATTAAAATTATTATGAATGAAAATACATATGTGACCTATAGTAAATCAGCATCAAAAATATATACTATGGCTAAAAATTAAATGTTATTTTTATTTTTTCTTTCCTATATATCTATATATATATCTGTGTGTGTATATATATATATATATATATATATATATACACACATACATACATATTTTTTATATTGCATCTTTTTACATTGATTCATATTCTAAATAAAAACAAAGTGTTATACAGTGAATTAAATATTTTCGTATTCCACAGTCAAATTAGCAAATCCAGAAAAGGAAATCTGAGACTAAAACCTGATAGCAATATCAGAATAATGAAAAAATTTATTATTAATATAAAATAATTAACATTTCCACATGTGAAAGTAGTCACATTACTATCACAGAGTTTCTCAGTTAATATATGCTATGATGTGTTAGCTCATTATCATAACAAACTTATTAGAAATTAATGTATATTTTGTATGCCATTTTTGGAACTGCTTTTTCAATTGTTCTATTGGTTATTTTGGATAGTTTATTGTGCTATACAGAAGATTAATATGTAATATGTATAGCTTAAATGCTATACATTTCTTGAGACAAATGTATGGTTCTGGTTTTGATGGCTGTTGAGATGTTTATGATTGTATCTAATACTGGTCCTTTACAGAAAAGGCTTGTGATAGTATATTGAAATAACTGGTGTGTTCATTCCTCAATTTTACTGTGCATTGGCTTGATTCTACAGATAAATAAAAGTATCAAATTTACTTGAAATAATTATTATAATCTAGTTTAATAATGAAATATATTTCAAGTTAATTATGTTGATTTTGAGAAAAGAAATATCTACTTTTATGAATAGGCTTATATCTGAGCACAAAAATGTTCATGTTTATACTATATTACTGTAGCAAGAACAGGTGAAACTTTGTAACTTCCTTTTCAATAAACTATAATCATGAAAACAAATCATTTTGTTATAGTCCATATTAAGACAAACAAAATCAGATTAACTGAGATCATGTGTGTCATCCTACCCTAAAAATGTCATCTCTGTTTATTTCTAGAAGTAAATCTCTAGAAATAAAATAAAAAGATGACTTCAGGCCTGAAAGATCAAGACTCTTTCCATTTAAGAGTCTTTAAAATTGGAATTCTTTACCCTGTGGGCTAATAAATTTGAATTATATTAACTTTCAACTTATGCTGTAACATTTCTTTTATGAGTTAAACCCTAATAGCATAGACTAAAAAGCCTATTTTGGATTTGGCTTAAACTCTTGAAGCAGTAAATGCCCAGAATGGAAGAAAGGGAATTTGAAGTCTCTATTTTAAAATACTGTTATTTTAAACCTCACTGTTATTTTTAAAGACTTATAAATGCTTAATAACAAACGGGATTTCTACCAAAGCATGACTTTACAAAGTCCTACAAATCAGGTAATACTCAAATAATAGTGGCATTATATACCAGGAAAGATTCATAAGAAATGTGCTGGTGTAGAATTTATTCATTCATTCATTCTCTCTTTATCCCTTCTTAATATCTAGAGTTGTGTTTCTTCCCTTCTGCCTCCCAAATGCCCTCTACAATGACTTCCCTTTGACACATATCAAAATGATTTACAATGTTAGTTAACTGCTCTGTCTTCTCCGTGATTATCATGTTTACCTTTAGAAGGTCTGCCCTTTCCATCTTTGCATCTTCATATAGTAGGTGCTGTTGATAGTATCTGCTTAATTAATGGAATTAATGCAGATACTCCAAATGTGGTATAAATAGTAATCCAAATGTTAAACATCATGAGTGTTTAAAAGTGAGAAGTTTTAATTGTAAGAAAAAGCAGAGTACAGAGAAAAGAAATACCATACCAGGGAATCAGGAGCCCCAGGTTTTCCACCACCGATAGCTAAATGATCTGGGGAGGGTCACTTTAATGAATCTGGGGAGCCTAAGTAATATCATCTTGGTTGAAAAGTGAATTTACACATTCAAATTCAAAATAATCTTAATAGAAAGTCTTTGTCACCACTACAGTCATAGGTACTTGTTCCTATTGTAGTAGCAGAAGATATATGGGAATTCCCTGTACTGTCCACTCAATCTTGCTGTGAATATAGAACTGCTCTCAAAAAATAAAGTCTATTAAATACACACATATATTTCACATTAGGTGATACAATTGGTTTATGCTTGGCTTCTATGGAAAAGAAATTTAGCAGAACTTAAAGTGTTTATTTATCCTCCTCCCCAAATACCAGTTCCCATGGTTTCCCAAAGCATCCACGTTTGACTGCAAGCACATCCCACAAACTTGTGTTGCCTAAGTATCTGCTGTCTTGATGGATGCTTCAATCTGTTAGTTCTCTGTGCTCATCGTTTCTTTAATACCCCAACCCCCCAAAGACCTATTAGTCTTATCTCATGCAATATGCAAAGTCTGTGCCTCTCTGGAGATCAAAGCAGCATCCTGAGGATTTTTATGGGCTCCTGCTTCCGTTGAACTCTCCATGAACAGCTCACTAGTTCACGCTCATGGCTGCCTTATGTGATGAAGTTCCCTGAAGAATGGAAGCTCACGTGGGGGCTTAGATAATGCTTCAGAAGGAACAATGATTCCTATGTGCTGTCCTAAAGGCCCACGACTATCCCTTCCAGGTGGATTAGTCTCTCATCGCTCTTCCCCTTAGGACCTTGCTGGCTGCCACGTTGGCCAAGCCTCCTCTCTCTACCAAGACCCTAAACCCTTGTTTATCCCACTGCCAGAAACTAATATTTCTTTCACCTTATTTTGTAGAAGTATTTGCTTGTGTTTGTCTAACACACTCTCACTTAGACTGCACCTTTCATGATAGCACATTGTGTTTAAGGTGTTTTCTCAAGCAAAAGACCCATTCTCATCCCCTCAAAGGAATGCTGTTTTTCCTAAAGAATTCAGACTGCACTGAGCTTCTAAAATAACTTATTTTTTCTTCATTTCTCTTATACTAGTTGTGAAACACATATAGGGTATCTAAATAATTTAGATTTGCCCTTCGTTTAACTTCTGCACAATTGATGTTTCTTTATGTTGGATTACCCTCTATTCCCATAGGTGCACAGTTACAAACAAGATCATCTCAAAATACTTTACCAGATATTCATCCATAATACTCTTAGAGGGAAGGCAATCTGGGTGCTGGGTTTCTCTATTGCTTTTGGATTATTGCATGTATTTTTGTTCAAGTGCGAATTGTGCAACATTCCTTTCCATAGCAGCTAAGCATAAAGCAAAGGTATAACCTAATGAGAAATGTGTGTGTGTTTAATAGACTTTATTTTTTGAGAGAGGTTTTATATTCACAGCAAAATTGAGTGGATGGTACAGAGATTTCCCATATATCCTCTGCTCCTACACATACACAGCCTCGCCCATTATCAACATTCCCCACCAGAGTGGTACCTTGGGGACAATCCATGCACCTACACAGACACATCATTACCACCTAGAGTCTACAGTAAATATTAGAATTCACTCTTGGTGGGGTACAAATGTATAATGAACTGTATCCACCATTACAGTATCTCATAGACTAGTTTCACTGACCGAAAAATTCTCTGTGCTCTGCTTATTCATGCCTCTTCTACTGCAACACTTGGAAACCACTGATCTTTTTACTGTCTCTATAGTTTTGTGTGGTATAGTTTAATATCCTCTGTGTCCTTAATGCCCTGGCCTAGATCTTTGCTCCAGCTTACCTACTTACTACTTTACTGTAAAACATATAAAACAAGTTTAAAAAACAACTGAGATATGTTAAAGCCAAAGGAAACATAAGAAAAAAAGTTCTGTCACACTTAGCCTTTCACCTGGGCCCAGACATTTGTCATAAACTCTGCTAGGAGCATTTATACCCCTTCTTCTTTCTCCTTGCCCTCTTTACACCAACTTTAAAGCATCCTCTATTTACCTGTCTCCACTTTCCAGCTGTGGCTCAACTTTTAGGCAATTGCACCAAATTATTCAAAGGAACAGGGTTCTTCTGCACCTGTGGAATGTAAGCAATGCATCTTGCTCCTCGGGTCCTATAGCCTGTCAATGAGAAATCCAGGGCCCAGAACATGCAAAAAATGTTTACTCTTTAGGAGCTTTTAAAGGCAAAAGAACAACGTATAATCAGTGAGAGACTTTGGAAAACCCATAGACTTCAAAGACTGTATTTGGAGGTAACAAAGAGCTTGAATAAGATTCTTACCCCTCTAATTAAAAAAACAAAAACAAAAACAAAACATGTTAACACTTTGAGGGCATCCTAACTGAAGATTATCCTTCATTGCTTCATTCTGTAGCAACAGCATTTACTTCTGCATACAAATACCCTTGACCTGAAACAGTGCAGGTAAATGGTTAAGCTGTTTGGGATGAGAACAGGGCCCCTAATGACAAAGATATAAGAGGAAAATCTTCCCTTTGCAATTTTCTGTAAATGTGCATAGATGTCTTTTCTTCAGCATATCTATTAAAATTTACCTAATAAAAATTCTGAAGAAACTTCAATAAGATGGTTATAGTTTAGATGACTATAAAAATCAGCCCCTAGGGATTTTTTTAAAAAATGCCCTCCTTACCTAAGCAAAACTGGTAATTTCTTTAAGCAAATACATAAACTATTCAATAAAGAAAGGGGACTTTAATCTGTAATATATAGAGAAATCTTTAAGATACAGTCAATGGGCAATTACATATACAGTGTGGGAATGAATGTTTCGAGCAGGTGAATAAAGTATTATTCTGTGTCAAACATGGGCTAAGCATGTCAGAGTTAATTTGTTCCAGATCATTCACTGCATTTCCTATTTGCAGTCTGGGAGTATGAGTCTCTGATTTCCAAGGCCAGCACTGACATTCCAGGAGATATTAAAAGTTTGGGAGGTCTGGAAACTAAAATATTAATATGATTTATATCTTCATTAGGGTAAGGAGCTACTAAAATTAGCCTTTACCATTTAAAATATTTTGATTAATGTATTTCTCTGTAGAAATTAGAAGTATGTGACTAGGGCAGCCACTCTATTGGTAAATGATAGAAGAAGGGATACCTATCACTAGATGTTATGAATTTTAATGTTTTTTTCTGAATATTTTAGGCTTAATTAGGTGTTATTTTCTCTCTTATTCAAAGTCAGAAAGTATGTCTCTGAACATTTCAGGAAGAGGGGAGAAATGATTTCTCATCAGCTGTAACTTCTTTAACCTTGACAAGGATGCCTTTTTCCTGCTATCTTGTGCGTGCCTTTCCCATTTGCCATCCAAATTTGGGCCGAGTCAGGGGTAGGATGCTGGAGCTAAATACAAGTCTTTAAACTAGAACATTTCATTTCTTAATATGAAAATTCTTTCTGCTTCCCAGTAACTGGCATCAGAATTAATGTCACCATATCATGATGGCCCACCTACCCCTTAAGGCAGCTCTTTCTTATACTCATTAGCTCCTGCTACCCAGACTGGCTCCAGCCCACTTGTACCTGGAGATCAGCTCCTTCCAGCTTGGCCTTTTAACACTTGTTCACACAGATCTCATCAGCCTGCCTGTCTCTGCACCCTGCTTGCTCAGGTCAGTGCTTGTCAAACTTTAATGTGCTAATAACCTGGGGAACTTAATTCAAATGCATATGTGGACTCATTGGATTCTGATTCACTAGGATTATAAGATTCTGGATTTCCAACAGCCTCTGCAGTAATGGTAGGGCCACTGGTCTGTGCACCACAGTTTGAGGAGCAAGGCCTTAGAGGGTCTTGGGGGCTTTTTGTAAGATGGTGACAAAAAGTATCACCTATCCATTTTCAAGGTTTCCTCCCAGATCAGTCCCATATCTGCAATATGCAGCCTCTGAAATGGAAAGGCAAAAAATCAAACTGGCCAGTCGGGTCACTTCATGGGAAGTGGTCTCTGAGGTACGTTACTCTGCTTCTTGCACCAGAATGTTGCCTTTGGGATTTCCATTTGTAGTTACCAGATTCCAGACCGCCAATGAAGAAAAAGAGAATGGACCTGGGAACTCAGAGTCTTAAGTAAAGGCAACTTTAGGAAAGGAGCCTATATTTCTGACAAAACAAGAGATTTTATCTAGTAGAGATTTTCCCTAACTGCCCTATGATCACAATCTATCTCATAAAGGCTAATCCCCTAAACCCCTGGTTTCTAAGAGAGACACTGGAATATCTTCCATCACAGGTCACTTCCACAGCCACGATGACTAAGCTGTATTCCCATAGTATTTGGGGATGGTCATCTCATGGGGGCATCATTCAACTATTGAAAATATTCTGCCTGGTAACTGCACATCTTTACCTTTACTATGTTTATACTGATTATGCTTTTCCACTTAAATTTTTCCCTATTTTAACAATGTAATGCATGCATATAATTTTAAAAGTCAAATGATAGTAAGGTTGTAAAAAATAATTCAGTTTCCCTGAGGTAAGTACCTCCATACTTTTGAATAATATAATACAGTTATTCTTTAATCTGTGGATTTATTTAAGTTGTTTATTGACTTCCTGTTATAATGTGAGAGATTCAGCATATTCTCCTTCACCTTTCCTCCCCACATTCCCAATATGGTTATATCAATATTTTAGTTATTTCAACAATCAGTGTTACATCATTATGATGGAGCAAATAAGACTATAAACTTGGAACTTATAAAGAAGATGGTAATTTCTTATAAGAACTCCACTGGTGAAGAAAAAAGGGGCATCCTCATGAACAAGCATCTGGGCAGCCAGAGCCCTGGGCTCCATAATACATAAGTTGCAGGCTTTCCTTCTCACGTGAGTTCTCCCTATGACCCGAAGACCCCCTCCAAGCATTGCCTTGCAGTCAGCAGGGCTGGAGGAGCCTCAGATCACTCAGGGAGGGAAAAGAGGACTTCAGAGTCCTCAAACTGGACCCTGGCTGTAAGTAATAAGCTTCACAAAGACTCAAGAGGTCCTGAAAGCATATATTTGAATGACTCCACAGTAAAACATTTAGAATATTTGGGAAGTCACTGCTCATCCAGGGAAGTTAAGCATTAAGGATCTCTTTGATCATGGAAATTTGGATCTTATTCCTCTAATTATTGACATGCAGCTCTCATTCTTTCACATGTGTCTAATATCCTTATGAAATAGAATCTAGCCCCAGGGAATAATAAAAAATAGCTATTATTTGTTATCTATTTTCTAAATCTGATGGACACTTTCCTGAGGATTACCATTCAAGTTTCACCCTTAATACTTAGGAAAAGCTTATTATTTAAGTTAGGAAACTGAGATTCAGAGAAAATTGCAAAAGGTCAGAAAGGCACCAAATACAGAGCAAGATTTAAAAATCAGGCCCACATGACTTTGTTTGCTCTTACCAGTGAGAAGTGCTGTTTCAGAAGAAAGGGCAGACTGCTACTGGAGCTCCCAGCTTCTCTGGTCTGTATTTCCCTTTCTTCCACCAAAATGTGCTCAGAGAAACATTTATGCAACTAATCGCACTTCAATATATGTCACCTCTCCAATGAAGTATTAATGTTAATTTTTTTCCTCATGAATGAAATGGGTGGCTTTCCTCCCTATTTAAAGTGTCTAGAGAGTGGAGCCAAGATGGCGGCATGAGTAGAGCAGCAGAAATCTCCCAAAACCACATATATTTTTGAAAATACAACAAATACAACTCTCCTTAAAAGAGAGACCAGAAGACACAGGACAACATCCAGACCACATCCACACCTGCGAGAACCCAGTGTCTCGCGAAGGGGGTAAGATATAAGGCGCGGCCCTGCGGGACCTGAGCACCGCTCCCACCCAGCTCCCAGTGGGAGGAGAGGAGTCGGAGCAGGAAGGGAGAGGGAGCCCAGGACTGCTAATCACCCAGCCCTAGCCAACCGCACCAGAGCGCAGACACACAGTGCATGTGTAGGGTGCTGGAAACTAGGGAAACAGGACAGTAAGGCCTGTGAGAGGGTCCCCACAACCGGCACCCTGGAAACAAAGAAAAGCGAGTGCTTTTTGAAAGTCTTAAAGGGACAGGGACCCCAACAGCTGGATGGGAGTGTCCCGGGACACTTAGCCCAGCAGCTGGGAATCCCAGGGAACTTGGGGCACCCTAACCCCCTGTGCAGCAGGGCGGCTTGGAGGCCCCTCACTGAGATAAACAGCCTCTCAGTCATTTCCCCTCCGACACGGCTCTGCCATATTGTAGCAGCAGCCCGAGGCAGGCCATGCCCACAGCAACTGCGGAGCTAAACTACATGGTGGCCCGGCAAGAATCAGAGGCCCCGTCTGCTTGCAGCTGCCCAGCACAAGCTGCTACCAGGAGACAAAGGTCACAAACCAACAAGAAGGGACATTCTCCCAGCTGTCACTTGCCCCAGCTCCACAAACTATCTCTATTGCCATGGAAAGGCAAAATCTGAGACAGACAAAATCACAGAGACAACACCTGAGAAGGAGATAGACCTAACCAGTCTCCCTGAAAAATAATTCAAGATAAAAATCATAAACATGCTGACAGAGCTGCAGAAAAATATGCAAGAGCTAAGGTCTGATATCCAGAGGGAGATTACAGAACTGAAACAATCTCTGGAAGCATTTATAAGCAGAATGGATAAGATGCAAGAGGCCATTGATGGAATAGAAACCAGAAATAGGAACGCATACAAGCTGATGCAGTGAGAGATAAAAGGATCTCCAGGAATGAAACAATATTAAGAGAACTGTGTGACCAATCCAAAAGGAACAATATCCACATTATAGGGGTACCAGAAGAAGAAGAGAGAGAAAAGGGGATAGAAAGTGTCTTTGAAGAAATGATTGCTGAGAATTTCCCCAAACTGGGGGAGGAAATAGTTGCTCAGACTACAGAAGTACACAGAACTCCCAACAGAAGGGAACCAAGGAAGACAACATCAAGACACATAATAATTAAAATGGCAAAGATCAAGGACAAGGACAGAGTATTAAAGGCAACAAGAGAGAGAACAAAGGTCACCTACAAAGGAAAACCCATCAGGCTATCATGAGACTTCTCAACAGAAACCTTACAAGCCAGAAGAGAATGGCATGATATATTTAATGCAATGAAACAGAAGGGCCTTGAACCAAGGATACTGTATCCAGCACGATTATCATTTAAATATGAAGGAGGGATTAAACAATTCCCAGACAAGCAAAAGTTGAGGGAATTTGCCTCCCACAAACCACCTCTACAGGGCATCTTACAGGGACTGCTCTAGATGGGAGCACTCCTAAAAAGAGCACAGAACAAAACACCCAACATATGAAGAAGGGAGGAGGAGGAATAAGAAGGGAGAGAAATAAAGAATCATCAGACAGTGTTTATAATAACTCAGTAAGCGAGTTAAGTTAGACAGTAAGATAGTAAAGAAGCTAACCTTGAACCTTTGGTAACCACAAACTTAAAGCCTGCAATGGCAATAAGTACATATCTTTCAATAATCACCCTAAATGTAAATGGACTGAATGCACCAATCAAAAGACACAGAGTAAAAGAATGGATAAAAAAGCAAGACCAATCCATATGCTGCTTACAGGAGACTCACCTCAAACCCAAAGACATGCACAGATTAAAAGTCAAGGGATGGAAAAAAAAGATATTTCATACAAACAATAGGGAGAAAAAAGCAGGTGTTGCAATACTAGTACCAGACAAAATAGACTTCAAAACAAAGAAAGAAACAAGAGATAAAGAAGGACTACATAATGATAAAGGGCTCAGTCCAACAAGAGGATATAACCATTCTAAATATATATGCACCCAATACAGGAGCACCAATATATGTGAAACAAATACTAACAGAATTAAAGGAGGAAATAGAATGCAATGCATTCATTTTGGGAGATTTTAACACAACATTCACTCTGAAGGATAGATCCACCAGACAGAAAATAAGTAAGGACACAGAGGCACTGAACAACACACTAGAACAGATGGACCTGACATCTATAGAACTCTACATCCAAAAGCAACAGGATACACATTCTTCTCAAGTGCACATGGAACATTCTCCCAAATAGACCACATACTTGGCCACAAAAAGAGCCTCAGTAAATTCCAAAAGATTGAAATCCTACCAACAAATTTTTCAGACCACAAAGGTATAAAACTAGAAATAAATTGTACAAAGAATGCAAAAGGCCCACAAACACATGGAGGCTTAACAACATGCTCCTAAATAATCAATGGATCAATGACCAAATTAAAATGGAGATCCAGCAATATATGGAAACAAATGACAGCAACAACACAAAGCCCCAACTTCTGTGGGACACAGCAAAAGCAGTCTTAAGAGGAAAGTATATAGCAATCCAGGCATATATAAAGAAGGAAGAACAATCCCAAATGAATAGTCTAAAGTCACAATTATCGAAATTGGAAAAAGAAGAACAAATGAGGCCTAAGGTTAGCAAACGGAGGGACATAATAAAGATCAGAGAAGAAATTTAAAAAATTGAGAAGAACAAAACAATAGAAAAAAATCAATGAAACCAAGAGCTGGTTCTTTGAGAAAATCAACAAAATAGATAAGCCTCTAACCAGACTTATTAAGAGAAAAAGAGAGTCAACACACATCAACAGAATCAGAAATGAGAAAGGAAAAATCACAACGGACCCCACAGAAATACAAAGAATTATTAGAGAATACTATGAAAACTTATATGCTAACAAGCTGAAAAACCTAGGAGAAATGGACAACTTCCTAGAAAAATACAACCTTCCAAGACTGACCAAGGAAGAAACAGAAAATCTAAACAGACTGATTACCAGCAAAGAAATTGAAGCAGTAATAAAAAAACTACCCAAGAACAAAACCCCCAGGCCAGATGGATTTATACTTTGGAATTTTATCAGACATACAGAGAAGACATAATACCCATTCTCCTTAAAGTTTTCCAAAAAATAGAAGAGGAGGGAATACTCCCAAACTCATTCTATGAAGCCAACATTGCCCTAATACCAAAACCAGGCAAAGACCCCACCAAAAGAGAAAACTACAGACCAATATCCCTGATGAATGTAGATGCAAATATACTCAACAAAATATTAGCAAACCGAATTCAAAAATACATCAAAAGGATTATACACCATGACCAAGTGGGATTCATCCCAGGGATGCAAGGATGGTACAACATTTGAAAATCCATCAACATCATCCACCACATCAACAAAAAGAAGGACAAAAACCACATGATCATCTCCATAGACACTGAAAAAGCATTCGACAAAATTCAACATCCATTCATGATAAAAACTCTCAACAAAATGGGCATAGAGGGCAAGTACCTCAACATAATAAACGCCATATATGATAAACCCACAGCTAACATCATACTGAACAGCGAGAGGCTGAAAGCTTTTCCTCTGAGATTGGGAACAAGACAGGGATGCCCACTCTCTCCACTGTTATTCAACATAGTACTGGAGGTCCTAGTTATGGCAATTAGACAAAACAAAGAAATACAAGGAATCCAGACTGGTAAAGAAGAAGTCAAACTGTCACTATTTGCAGATGACATGATATTGTACATAAAAAAACCCTAAAGACTCCACTCCAAAACTACTAGAACTAATATCGGAATTCAGCAAAGTTGCAGGATACAAAATTAACACACAGAAATCTGTGGCTATCCTATACACCAACAATGAACTAATAGAAAGAGAAATCAGGAAAACAATTCCATTCACAATAGCATCAAAAAGAATAAAATACCTAGGAATAAACCTAACCAAGGAAGTGAAAGACCTATACCCTGAAAACTACAAGACACACTTACAAGAAATTAAAGAGGACATTAACAAATGGAAACTCATCCCATGCTCTTGGCTAGGAAGAATTAATATCGTCAAAATGGCCATCCTGCCCAAAGCAATATACAGATTCGATGCAATCCCTATCAAATTACCAACAGCATTCTTCAATGAACTAGAACAAATAGTTCAAAAATTCATATGGAAACACCAAAGACCCCGAATAGCCAAAGCAATCCTGAGAAGGAAGAATAAAGTGGGGAGGATCTTGCTCCCCAACTTCAAGCTCTACTACAAAGCCACAGTAATCAAGACAATCTGGTATTGGCACAAGAACAGAGCCACAGACCAGTGGAACAGAATAGGACTCCAAACATCAACCCAAACATATATGGTCAATTAATATACAATAAAAGAGCCATGGACATACAATGGGGAAATGACAGTCTATTCAACAGATGGTTCTGGCAAAACTGGACCACTACATGTAAGACAATGAAACTGGATCACTGTCTAACCCCAAACACGAAAGTAAATTCGAAATGGATCAAAGACCTGAATGTAAGTCATGAAACCATAAAACTCTCAGAAAAAAACATCGGCAAAAATCTCATGGACATAAACATGAGCAACTTCTTCATGAACATATCTCCCCTGGCAAGGGAAACAAAAGCAAAAATGAACAAGTGGGACTATATCAAGCTAAAAAGGTTCTGTACAGCAAAGGACACCATCAATATAATGAAAAGGTATCCTACAGTATGGGAGAATATATTCATAAATGACAGATCCAAGAAAGGGCTGACATCCAAAATATATAAAGAGCTCACACACCTCAACAAACATAAAGCAAATAATCCAATTAAAAAATGGGCAGAGGAGCTGAAAAGACAGTTCTCTAAAGAAGAAATTCAGATGGCCAACAGACACATGAAAAGATGCTCCACATTGCTTGTCATCAGAGAAATGTAAATTAGAACCACAATGAGATATCACCTCACACCAGTAAGGATGGCCTCCATCCAAAAGACAAACAACAACAAATGTTGGTGAAGTTGTGGAGAAAGGGGGAACCCTCCTACACTGCTGGTGGGAATGTAAATTAGTTCAACTATTGTGGAAATCAGTATGGAGGTTCCTCAAAATGCTCAAAATCGAAATACCATTTGACCCAGGAATTCCACTTCTAGGAATTTACCCTAAGAATGCAGCACTCCAGTTTGAAAAAGACAGATGTACCCCTATGTTTATTGCTGCACTATTTACAATAGCCAAGATATGGAAGCAAACTAAATGTCCATCAGTAGATGAATGGATAAAGAAGAGGTGGTACATATACACAATGGAATATTACTCAGCCATAAGAAAAAAACAGATCCTACCATTTGCAACAACATGGATGGAGGTAGAGGGTATTATGCTCAGTGAAATAAGCCAAGCAGAGAAAGACAAGTACCAAATGATTTCACTCATATGTGGAGTATAAGAACAAAAGAAAACTGAAGGAACAAAACAGCAGCAGAAGCACAGAACCCAAGAATGGTCTAATAGTTACCAAAGAGAAAGGGACTGGGGAGGATGAGTGGGAAGGGAGGGATAAGGGCAGGAAAAAAAGAAAGGGGGCATTACGATTAGCATTTATAGTGGGGGGGCACGGGGAGGGCTGTGCAACACAGAGAAGACAAGTAGTGATTTTACAGCATCTTACTATGTTGATGGACAGTGACTGTGAATGGGGATGTGGGGGGACTTGGTGAAGGGGAAAGCCTAGTAAACATAATGTCCTCCATGTAATTGTAGATTAATGATACCAAAATAAAATTTTAAAAGAAATTAAAAAGAATAAATAAATAAAAATAAAGTGTCTAAGGCTGTAGAGGACTAGATAAATTGTTCTATTTTTGTGACCATTTCTGAAATAATTCCATCAATGTATCAATCCAACCCCTGAACAGAGTTAAATATCTAAATCTGAATAAGTTCCCCCCTCAGAAGCTCTACATAAACTTTCAAGCATAGGGCTTATACCCAAGAGACACATGATATATACTAGTTTTCACCCCTTTTCAGATCCTTCTTGTATTGTTAACTGCAAATGCATTACATATTGTCCTCATATAATTACAGCATTCATTCAATTAACAAACATTTATTGAATACCTACCAGAAGCTGGAGAGTTTTCTAGGCACCAGAGGTACATTAGTGAACAAGACAAACAATAAGCAACAACAAAAAAAAAGGTGGCAAGTGAAACTAAGTGCTAATGAGAAAAATGATGCAGAGATAATGGACAGGAAGCAACGAGTTCCCCAGTAGAGCACAAAGACCATTTCATATAGCATGAGCGGGAGAGGCTCTTTGATAAGATGTTATCTTACATAGAGAGACCTGTGGATAGTGAGGGAGTCTTGTGGACATCTAAGTGATGAATGTTGTAGGTAGAGAAAGCAGCAGGCCAAAAGCATCATCACAGGAGAGTGATTGTCACCAAGGAGCAGGAGGATGGCAGGGAATGAGTGAGACAGAGCAGTCTGAGATGGCATCAGGGGCAGCAGGTGGTGTGGCAGTAGGGGTCTGGTGAACCTTAGGAGGACTTGGGGTTTATTTGGCTTAAAGTGGAGGATTTGGGGCAGAAGAACAGCAAACTCTAATGTGGGTTTTACAGGATGGTTCCAACAGTTGTGTTGGGCATAGACCATATAGAAACAATGACTGCAATGGTGAGAGCAGTAAGGAAGCTTTTGCAAAAGAGCCAGATGACAGATGACAGCTCAGGCTGGGATGGTAGTAGAGGAGGTTGTGCAAAATGGTGGGGTCCTAGGTAAATTTTGAATATAAAATTGACTGGTTTGCTAATGGATTGGATGAAGATTTGAGAGAAAGAGAGGAGTCATGGATGATCCAGTTTTTCAATCTGAGCAAGTGAAAGAACAGAGCAGGTTTGGAAGTCATGAGTTCAGTTTTGGACATGTTAAAATTGAGCTATTTATCAGACATTTAGATATAACACTTGAGACTCTATGCTAGTCTGCCTCTTAACAAAGATCCTATTTCAAATCATCACATATCATACCAAATATTGTAATATTACAGACATTTTGGTCAATACCAGTAATAAAAAGAATATCTACTAGGGAGTTTGATACATGAATCTGGAAAGGATTATGGTCAGGGTGGAGGCAAAAATTGGGGAGTCATTAGCATACAGATGGCATTTAAGTCTGGGGATGGGATGAGACCCTCAGGGGAATGAGAATACCTATTTGTAAGTCTGGGGAGAGGAAATCCTGGGGCAAAATACCTCTAAAAACCGAAATCAGTCAAAGGGAGAAATAAAGTTTAAAATCTGTTTATTGCTCACAAACTGCAGTCCAGGGCTGTCTCTCTTTCCTGCTCCAGCAGAAGCAAAACCAGCCCTCCTCTCTCCTCTTGGGAACAGATAAGCCCTCCTTGCCCAGGTAATTACCCATTGATATGGAGATGAATTTCTCTCCACCCCTGAGGAATGATGCAAATGCACTAAAGCCATACTTCTTTCCACCTCTAAATGCCTACTGATATGCAGATTTACTAAAGCCAGGCGAGATATTCTAGAAATATTACAATTTTACCCACACTATGAAAAGGAGAATATTTGTGAATTTGGAGAATAATACATTCCAATATCTACTTGTTCTGTCTTCCTGGAACCCCATGCTACACATATCCAGCCATATCTCTGAAGTACTATACTTCAGCATAGTAGTTCCCTCTTATCTGCAGGGGATATATTCCAGAACCCCCAGAGGATGCCTAAAGACCCAGAAAGTACTAAACCCTGCATATACTATGATTTTTCTTATACTTACATACCAATGATAAAGCTTAATTTATAAATCAGGCACAGTAAGAGACAATGAACAAAAATAATGAAATAGAACAATTAATATATTGTAATGAAAGGTATGTGAATGTAGTCTCTTTCTAAAAATGTTATTGTACTGTACTCACCCTTCTTGTGATGATGTGAAGTGAAGTGAGGTGAATGATGTAAGCTTTGCGATGCAGTGTTAGGCTTCTATTGACTTTCTGACAGACCATCAAGAGGATCATCTGCTTCTTGACTATGGTTGACCATGGGCATCTGAAACCACAGATAAGGGAAACTACTGTAGTTGAATATTTTTAAACAAGTACATTGTTTTTGTTCTGAATTATTAGCACATGTTGAATGTGTCAAAAAGGCATTGATAAAATAAAGCAATAATTCTGGAACCACTGTGCACTAAGAACGTTGCCTAATTTTCACCTTGAGGAAGATCACAGCCAGGATTTGAAGGCACCAATGAGGCTGCAGAGGCTTCACTTGCAGCACTATGCCATTCTGCCTCTAAACAAAGACTTTCAATCTCATACTAAGGGTTGTAATTAGAGACAGTCTGTTTGTCATCAGGACCAATAAGAATTTCTTTTATTACTGTTGCTATTTAATGTTATTCTAAAAGTTTTCAAAAAGCAGTAAAATGTGTAATAGAAACAAAGGAAAAAGAGAGGATATAAAATTATCATAATTTGCCCCCAATGTAATTATGTAGTATAAAAACCCAAAGTAATCCATTGTGAGGCTATTAAAATTAATAAAAGACTACTAGACAAAAAGAGAGAGTTTTATTGCTTCCCTGCTTCTAACTAGATTAACCAGCAACTAAATATTTTGACATGGCTCAGTAGCTAGCTGTGCAGAAAGTTACTTGGTCGTACCTAGACAGCTGACTCA
This sequence comes from Manis pentadactyla, assembly GCF_030020395.1. Lineage (NCBI taxonomy): Eukaryota > Metazoa > Chordata > Mammalia > Pholidota > Manidae > Manis > Manis pentadactyla. The sequence goes on along the minus strand of NC_080028.1, from coordinate 55,697,845 downwards.
GAACCCAAGCTCAGAAGATCAGGTTCATTTCTCTTGGGTGTATTCCTATGAGGGGGATTTTTTAGGTCATAGGGTAGATGTATGTTTAGCTTTACTAGAAGCTATGATACAGGTTTCCAGTGTGGCTATGCCAATTTATCCTCTCACTAGCAAAAGTATGACAATTCCATTTGCTCTATTATCTTCTCCAATGCTTGGTATATCGTCAACTTCATCAGTCAATCTCTCTTTCTCTCTCCTTTGTTAACTGATCTGAAAAGATTCAATCAGTTTCTATGATCTGGATCTGGACTCCAGTCCTGCTCACCATGTTCCTACTTGATTTGTACCTCAGCCCTGAGATCCTGCTTCTGTACTCTGTACTCTGCTCCATGATGCTGGGGCTGAGGTCTGCAATCTACATTTCTCAGACAGCTTTGCCAAGGTAGTGCCTGTTAGATTAGATTCTCTAATAGGAGGCACCAGTAGGTGCCCCTTCAGCTGCGGAAGACAGCCTCACCTCCAGATGCCAGATGCTTTCAGTACTGCCCAGAACACCACACCTCCACCAGTGGTCTAAGTACCAGTCACGGGGCACCTCACAGAGGTCAGGCTACTAGTTATGAAGCACTCGCTTCCCCCCTCAGAGATACTAGCACCAGCTGTGCTTCCCACAACCCTTTATAGAGGTCCCAGCACTAGCTATAGGGCACCCTGCTTAAAGATCTGAACACTGCTATGTGTCAGCACTCTGTGGAAAAGAACATAGAGGAAACCTAGGAACCAAAAAGTGTGGGTGTGAAATCAATCATGTTGCAGATGATTTTCTAGACCAAATATTTGATTTGTGCTAGGTGTATAGATTGAATTTTATCAAATCCTATTCATTTTCTTGAAGACCAAGCCTACTCCAACCCCCTCTTCTATCATAAAAAAGTGGAGGTTACAGTGATGGGGTGGAAAGAATCAACGATGTGACAATATCCTTCACCTGTAGCTCAATTCCAGGTGTAATCTTTCATCTAGCTCAGAATGAAGATAAAGACTTCATTAACAATTATAAATTGATAAGAGAAAAACATCTGGCTAAACATTCTGTTCTTTCTACTCAACCCTGACCCAGCATGTCCACCAAGAATGATATTTCAAGTTTCATGGAGTTTGGTAGTGACCATCACCAGCTGTTACGGCAGGTACTGAGCGGGAGATAAACTTTGGGGATCAGCAAGGAAGAGAAGGGCTGTGCCAGGGAAAACCCTGGAAGGAAATAACCAAGTGATGCAATTAAGCTCCGAAGCCAACTATATTTCTGACTTACTCTGTTTCACACTCCACCCCCAAATGTGTTCCAGATGAGAGCCTTGCAGAGACAGTGTGAAAACGAGTCCAGCTCTCCCAAGACATCCGCATTTTAGCATGCCTAGGTTCTAGCAAGGTCAGTGTGAAAGTCAGAGAGGAAATAGCTCTCTCTGCTGGGGTGAGCTGAAGCTAACTGGACTTCCGTGGTCCCGGCCAGATCTCCCAGTTCTTTTTGTCCTCTTCTCTGACATCAGGTGTTGAGCTCTCCCATTCATGTAAGGTCTCTTGTCTTCCTATTTTTATCGCCTGTGCTTCTTAACCCGCACTGTTCACTGCTCAAACACTGATCTTTGAATCTGATATTTACAATTCCCTTTTGGCTTCCAAACTGAGCTGAAACTATCTCCTAGCATTCAGTGCCCTTGGGTTCAGGGAACTGCAAATAACACAGAAGAACAAGATACTGACTGTGACTTTAAAGATATTCCAGAGGGATCTCAGAAGAAAAAAGTTTCATCTCTACCTTTAAGGAAATAAATAGTGGTAATACTGTCATAGACACAAGACGTAGGATCAAAAACATTTCCCTGGGACATTTGAAAAGTCTGTTGTAGATGAAAAAACTGCTTAGAACCCAGGTTGCTTGAAACGTACCATGGGTGCTATCATGCTTGACTTTGACCCTGTAGATTCATAGTAAATGATAAAAACAAAATGTTCAATGTTTTTATCACAAACTACTACACATACCTAGGAAATCTTTGCCTGAACATAATCAACAGGCTTGTGTTATTTTTATGTAATGGGTTCCACCATTAATGCTCTTGCTTCCCAGGTTTCTAAGAGGAGAATCTTTCGCTGGGCCCTTGGGGTTGCTAATCTAGTTCTGCATGTTTATTAGTCTCATGGTTTTGCAGGTGTCCTTTCTCTCCACAACACTGCCAACATCTAGATAAAGCCTCTGTCACCTCCTCAGCACAGAACACAACTAATCCCAAACTCAGACATGGAGAGGCTTAAATTCTTCTCTTTCCTCTGTTTGATGTTGGCCAAGTCATCACCCTTTCCAAGTACCCTCTTCCTTAAACTGAGACAAATAATACTTGCTCACAGGGTTAATATACTTAGAACTAAATGCTTAGATTTCCAAGAAATCATACCTAAAGCATCTTTCACAAAATAACATCATAATACATATAAAGCATTATTATTTATGTTACTGACGTTGTGGTAGCTTCCTCTGCTCTCTCCCTGTTTCTAGTACCTTCCCTTCCTAATCCAGACTGCCCACTGCTCAAAATCTAGTATTTCTAAAATACTCCTGCAATCATACTGCTTTTCAGCTCAAGAATTATAATGACTCCCTCAACTCTCAAATTAAGCCCAAATTATCTCTATGGCATTTGAAGCCCTTCAATTCAGTGAACTGGAATTAGCGTCGATGAATAAAACATTGACTGTGGCTTTACAAAGAGTGAAATACATGGACATACAATCAGGCACTGGGATATTTATGCAAATAGTAAATCATAAGTGAGAAGAACATAGAAGCAGCCTAGCTAGGAAGCCCAAAGAGTAGGTGTGAAATCAAGTATTAGCCATCAAAGAAAGCATTCTGGAGGCCATAGGGCTAAACTGCCTTTTGAAGGGTAAGCAAGAACTTACACAATAAAGACAGATGGGAAGGACATTGCACTAGTCACAGTCTCTTCAGATTTACTTCTAGCTCTCAATATAAGAAAATGCTCCCTGATTCTATCCTAATTCCTAGAACACTCTAGCTAGTGTCCTTCCCTATTTCTACTCATTGAAGTCCAATAATTGTGTCCCCCCCCTCCGTGTGGCTTTCCTAGGCGAAACCCTCTTTACCCTGACCTTTCCTTTATTCTGATGGCCATCAGTGCTTAGGGCTAGGATATGTTCTTGCGGTCTTAGGCTTGCCTACGTATGGTTATAACCTAGCTTTCCAGTTGTTTCGCATCATTAAAACAAAAGTCACTTTTATGCATTGTTTTAAGCTATTGATTTATTAAATGTTCCTTTGACCACATGGTACAGATACAAATACAAAAGCTTTTGAGGTTCTTGTGCAAAATAGGAGGAAGAGGGGAAGACTTTATGTAACTTCAAAAATTATAAACACCAATTTGAACACTGTTACCCATAACAATTAACCTACAATGTTTCAGAATCAAAAGTGACATTCCATAGGAGACAACATTACATTTTAAAAGGCTGCATATTTCCAAAAGCATATTTTATAGACGGCCTTGGAAGGACACTTCTGTAATTGGTTAATTAAGCAGAGGACTTTATTATTGGAGTAAAGCTAAGCAGTTTTCCTGAAGGAACAAAACAGCAGCAGACTCACAGACTCCAAGAAGGGTCTAGCGGTTACCAAAGGGAAGGGGTGGGGGAGGGTGGGGGAGGAGGGAGGGAGAAAGGGATTGAGGAGTATTATGATTGGCACACATGGTGTGTGGGGGGTCATGGGGAAGACAATATAACACAGAAAAGGCAAATAGTGACTCTGTGGCATCTTACTACGCTGATGGGCAGTGACTGCAATGGGGTATGGGGGGGACTTGATAATATGGATGAATGTAGTAACCACATTGTTTTTCATGTGAGACCCTCATAAGAGTGTATATCCATAATACCTTGATAAAAAAAAAACTAAGTGTTTTTACTGTTCAGAACAACATCCATTTGCATGAGGAATCTCTTGTTCCCACCTTATCTGTCTATAGTTCTCTCTACTAGCTAATTAGGTAGTCTTACCGTTCTGAACCAGGAAATTCTGGCCCTAAAGAAAGTTACCACATAATAAAGACAGAAAATGACATAAATCCATTTAATTATAAATCAGGGACTATGTTGGGGTTCATTTTTAATCCCTACATCTAGGATAGTACTGGACTTTCACTAGCTGTGTACGGATTGAAGAAATTAAGTTAAGACAAAGACCTTACTCAAAGAATCCCATTTCAATTCCTTAGGTAAATGGCTTACTCAGGACGGGACTCAAGAAAACTGATGACAGCTGTCATCTTCACGTGGGAACAGGATAAGACTGTGTGGGCGTCAGGCAAAGTCCCTTGATCTCAAGGAAGATGGCTCCTCCCCAAGTCAGGTAATCCCATGTGACCAGTCTTGGCAGCTGAGATGTAAGGGATGCATTTGCGGCTTTCTGGAAATGATAAGGGAGATGAAGGAGCAGAAGCCCTCCACGCCATGCTGCCTCCTGCTTCCCATCTTTGGATTCAGTTGTTTTACAACATCCTGCTTGGCGCTGCCCCGTCACCTGCTGACCATCGGTCCCCTGGGGCCAACAGAACACGGCAGGCACCTGTCTAGTGCTCTGGCACCACTGGGCTCTCAAACCAGCCCTGCGGCTGCTGCGTCTGGGTGCCACGTGATGAGGAAAGTAAGCCTCTGCTCTCTTAGGTGGGCAATGACACGTCAAGCAGGGGTCTTCCCTTACCGTGCATTGTCCTGCGTCCTTGAGCCTGAAGCTGTCCTAGCTGGCAGACCTGCACACTGTGGCTCTTAGGGTCAAACTTGATTTTTTGTTTGAGAAAACACTTTTTAGCTTAATTATTACTCTTATTCACAAATACGAATGTGTATACATTATCAAATATAGGGTCTGACCTAGATAGACAAAGTGTGAAATAGAGTATGTTTTTGATCACCTTGTTCCCACTGGACTACTGCACTATGCCCTCACTTTGCCCTCAGAAATCTTACTCCCAGCTACCCTATGATACATTCTGGGGGCTTCCATCCCAAACAGCATTTGGGATCCCAGCCAACCACTTTGTCCATGAACTTTGTGGCACGTGTCAGACAGGTAGATCATAACAATGATAGCAATAGACTAACCTGGACTGAGATTTACCACAGACCAAGCATCTTACATGCACAATCTCACTTAATTCTCTCTGCAACTGTATCAAGCAGGTACAATTATTAGCCCATTTTGCTGACAGAAAAAGCAAGAATGAAGAATGATAGAGAACTTTCCTGAAGTCTCACCATCAGTGGTATAGCAGGGAATGAAATGCAGGTCAGCTTTACACCAGCTTCATACTCTTACCCACTATACAATACAGCCTGTATTTTAGATAGAATGTGGACCTTTCTGTCAGAAAATTCCCCTAGGCTATACCAATTTGTTGATTTAATCAGTACAGAAAGATTTACAGGTCTGCTGTCCAGAAATTAAATAACTTGCTGTTATGACTCTATTCACTGTGCCATTTTCCTTATATATGAAGATTTTTTCCAAGTCCTAGTAATAAATAGGTAAAGTGCCATTCAGGAAAAAAAGAAAACATTTTTTATTTATACTTCATTTAATTCTCTAAAGGACTTAAGGTTGCTCAGACAAACCCACATACTTCCAAATAATTTTTTTAAATGATGGGGAAATCATTTCATAAATAAAATAAGGCCTGGGGTAAGATCAGCCCTGGGACTTTGTGCCACCCCATCCTGTACAGTTCACAGAGGTGGCCTCACATTTGCAGTTTCCTGGCAAAGACAGAATATGATCAATTACAAGATTCACAGTGTTCATAAGCTAAAACCAAAACAGCCATTCTAGAGAAGAACAGCTTGTCCTCACTGAGAACCGAGAAAATTATCTTCCACTGTCTTCCAAAATAGAAGTAGTGCATCCAAAAACTGGGAGAGAAAGATAATGCCTTTGAAGAGCCTAATGTTTCCTTTCTGGGTGCTCCGTTTTCAAAGAAAATCACACCCAGCCTCAAACATCAACTAGAAATTTGACTCTAACCCATTTCACTAGTAGACTAATTCTGATAAGGAATTTGGGAGTATTTTTTACTTGTAGGGTAAAATTTGAATCACTTTGATGCTTTCATATTTGGGGGGTATAAATTCAGACTAAATTAGGTATTCTACAATATGGGGTATTAGCTTAGACGAGAAAAACGCCATGGACAAATGTTAGGGGGTAGTGCTCCAGTTATAACAACTGACGTTTTAGAGATCAGATTTAGATTCAGATAGCCAGGTCTGAACCTCAGGCCTGTCATTTTCTAATAGCATGATTATTTGGATGAGCTTCATCTTTCTGAGTTTAGTTTCTTCATTTGTAAGGTGGGGCTGATATTAACTGCCTCTGTGTTTTGAGAATTAATTAAGCATTCCATTAACGATGGACATAAACGGCTTTGTTACTGTAACAAGTTGTATCATGTTCAGCAAGTCACATTTCTGGGCTTTTGTTTCCTGATCTATAAAATGAGAGAATTGGGACAGATGACCTCTAATTCCTTGTTCAGAGTTATATCCAAGAATCCTGTGATTCATTATTACTTGTTTCCTTCCCTCTATCTTCAGAGCATAATGACAGACATATTATTGTGCTTGACACCATAAATTATAATTTGTTTGCATTTTCCTATGCCTGTTTCAATGTCATGCCTGGCATATAAAGGTCGGTCAATAATTGTTTATTTGTTTAAGTGAATAAATGAATGACTAGATGGATGAATGAATGGATAACATAATATCATATAATCCATGATGATAAAGTACAGTAAAAAAGAGACAAGAAAGAACTATTCATTTTCACTATATTTCAGGGTATTTTTTTAGGAATCCTGACAAAAGCAGAAAGTCATGATAAATATTCATTCCTATCTAAGTGCAGGTAAAGAAAAAAATCAATGAGGGTGGGAGTTCTGTGGTAATGCAGGGAAGAAAAATCCAAGGCTATAAACATGAATTAGTGTTTTTTAAAGCAATCTGTATGTTGCTGACTTATGTAGTTCTCGACTTGTCACAACCCAATTATTACTGAGGAAGGTTCTAGAATTTCTTCTCCCTGGACAATTTCAAAAATGTACTTCACTTTGTAAATAGACAAGTGTTTTTGTTAAGTTGGTTTTGCCTGTTTGTTTGTAAAATGTCCCTTCCAGTCCTAGGATCTCATGACTATATCAAAAAAGTAAACCTGTGTCTGCAATTTACATCATCACAAGTAGAGTGCCAGTGAGTGTTTGGCCCTATATTCAGCAGTTCCTAAAGAAAAGCAAGGAAGAGATGGTTTTTGCAGCCTATGAAACTAATATGAAACACCCTTGATTAAATTTGTTTTCACCTGGGCATAGTTAAAGTGATTTAACACCTCTGGATTTAATAAGATTCTGACTTTCCATCAGGCCCTAACTTTCAAAAGAAGAAGGCAACACAGTTATGTCAATGTGCACTGAGATGGAGGTGATCTCATGTCACCTGAGATAAATTTAAGTTACTTAACCACAACCCTGGAGAATTTGGAGTAATCCTCTATGGAGCTGCCAATTTGAACACCTACTTTAAATACTTTTTTCTTGTTTTCTTGGCTAAGCCAGCAATTTGTTTCTCATTGGGGAAATGAAGTAGATAGTTACCACAGTTCTAGCAAAGAACTAGAGCAAATTCCAAAGATTCAGAAGTCAGTTTCCTTTCTAAGATATTTATTAATTGTACTGCTTTATTTTTAGAACATTATTGGGCAAATTTGAGTTTAAAACGTGTATTGAATGTGGTATAATAGCAGCAATGGACTGCAGAGGCTTTCTTAATCTCTTTCTACAGTTAATGCAACTCTTAATCTCTTTCTACAGTTCTCTTTCTACTATAGAAAAGTTGATAGACTTGATAAAAAGTTGATAGGCTAAAGAAGTTGATACAACTGGCAATTTTTTTTAAAGCAAACCTCAAAAGATATAATTCTTTCCATAAAGACAAGAATGTGTGTGTGTGTGTGTGTGTGTGCATGTGTGTGTATGAGAGAGAGAGACGGAGAGTAAGCACAAGAGCTCAGGGCACTTACATATCTGTGTTACTGTGTGGGGAGAATATGCCCAACCATTTTCCCCTCTTTTCTGGAATCTCAACCAACAGGAAGAAATGGGAGATGGGACAGAAGCAACTACTTAGATATATTTTTAAGAAAGTCCTTAAAATCTACCAATAAACCCCTATCTACCAACTAGAAACCTCTCTCCTAGGGCTTCTCTAGTAATAAGCAGCTTCTGTTTAGCTGAGCACTTGCTGACCTGTTCAGTTTTTCTTTTGATGCCCTATTGGGACAGCCAAGGAACTATTTCCAAGTCTCTGCTATGATCTGTGGGAAGGGATTAAGGAAGAGCATTCATCATGTCTTTAACTCTTCAGTTTGCTTGCAAATTTTCCCAGAAATGTTTTAAAGGCAAGAAGATATCCATTAAAAAAATAAAAGGGATGTAGTAACATATGTCAAACAAAAAAGAAAGTTTTGAAATAATATGTACATGACAATCTCTATTTTAATTGTTCATATTTCCATACACAGAGCAAGACTGAAAATATAAATAACAGTGTTTCCCAAAATTTGTTTCATGGAAAACCAATTCTTTAGGATGCTAAATGGTGCCATATATATATTTCTTTCATTTTATGTCAGTTCAAGATTGTGAAATGCTCACATAAAAAAAGTTAAACAAGTTTTTTATAGCAGGGCTATCTCAATCAGTAATATGGTGATTGTGAAACTTCTAAAATAAAATATGTAGTTGTTATTAGGTTGACTCCAGTTCCCATTACAAAGAGAATACTCTAGAATACAACTTACTGTATTATACCAAGCTTCCACTCTATCCATCTCAAGGGGAAAACATACTCTCAGATTTTCCTGGGATTTCTCCCTACTCCTTAGAGCTGGGACATCATTTTGGATCTCAGCAAGTATTAAGGCTTGTATGTAGGGACAGGAGTATGGGCTGGGATGGTGAATGACACATATCTAGCCCCTGTAGCCCCAGGTCATCAATATACAGCAATTGATATTGAATTGTACATTAGTCTCTTCTCTTGCTCAGGTGAGACCCAGGAATGTTTCATGAAGCTGGGCAAAGGCTTTTCTGCCTAGCTGTGCCAGGAATGATTTCTCAGGTGTTCCTATTCCTTTCCTCTTCTGTCCAGCTTTGGGAATCCCTGTTACCTGGGCTGGAGGGGGAGAGGTAGGGATGAGAAGAGTGGAATCCTGGAATCAGACCAGCTCATGAGAGGCAATCATTAGATATTCAGGAATTTTGCAAGCACATGGACTTGACCTTGATAGTTTGATATTGGCCAGGGTGGAAGTATAAACCAACGAATGCCCCAAGTCAGGGCTTCCTGGCTTTTTCTCTGTAGGGAGCTGTTGTTAGAAAATTGTTTGCACCCTACTGCATTCCCCTTTCTCCAGCCACCTTTTAGCTTCTGGACCAACATTTAAAGATTTACAGACTATTCTATTTTCTGTCCTACCACATGCCCCTTCTCCCAAGCCAGTGAAGCACAAAGTTGACTATTGTTTAAATTAGTAGAAGAAACAGGGGAAGGGAGAAAGTTAGAAAGAACAATAAACATAAATTACTACTGGAAGCTATACAGTAGTAATACGGTAATACAGCTTATATAGTATTCCCAAATGTACTTGATGAAGGATCCTAATTCTCTGAGAATTTTGATATACTTGAGTAATAGGGGAAACAACTAATTTCCTTAATTTAGAGGAAGAAAGTTTTAAACTCTACATGCCCACAGCTCAGAATTATAAATAATATGTAACAATTCTATTCATTTGGTGAAAAAATTCTGTGACTGCACACTCTATTCTCTTAGTCCAATTTTTGACTAGAATGAAAAAAACAGAAACCAATAGAAATAACATTGCACTTAATTCTTTTTCTAACACCTGAAATCAGTGGGTTATTAACACTCATTCATTCAACAGACATGAAGAGCTACTATATTCTCGGCATTGTTCTAAATACTTAGAATACAACAATGAGTACAACTGATACAATTCCTAAAGAGATGTTCTTTATACAAGAGTAAAAAAGTTTTCAACTCCTTTTCTTCTCTCCTCTTTCCAGTTTTCTCCTTGTACAGGCTCAGGGGGCAGGGAGTGAGGTGTATGTATAAGCTTTCTAACCAATCACATATCTTACACAGCACTCATTTCATCAATGATAAATCATATTTCCAACACTAACAAACGTGCTGGTGTCAAAAAGATATGGATGAATATTAAATGGGTAACACCATGTGAATGAAGCCAGTTGGGAAAGAGCATACTGAATGATTCAAACTATATGGTGTTCTAGAAAAGAAAAAACTCTAGCAATGGTAAAAAGATAAGGGCTTGCCAGGAATTTATGGTTGGGGAGAAGGACTGAGAAGGTGGAGCACAGAGAGTGTGTTAGGATAGTGAAACTATTTAGTTGATACTGTAATTTTGTGTATGTGACATTATACATTTGTCAAAACTCAGAGCTTTATAGTACAAAGTTTGAACCTTGGTGTGCAACATCTAAAAAAAATAATTGAGAAGGTTGGTGGAATCCATGGATGTAATGCAGAATGTGATAGATTGTATTATGAATGTATGAAACACGTTCACTGAAAGGGATGAGGAAGAAAAGATGCTGACCGAAATAACTGTGGAGCTTAATGGAGTCTGTCATACTAAAGATGAAAGGAACTTCTGTGCACACGAGAGTATACATTAATTGATAGAGTAGTTTTCCGTGGGTGTATGGGTTAACAATTCTCAAGTCACTCTGAAGACCTCCCCTGCTTGCTGAAAGTTCACCACTTTGCTTTTGCAAAAAACCCATGTTAGTAGCTGTTTTTGCTAACCAAAACAAATCTGCTTTTCACTTTTACAAGATGGTAACTGCTTCTTCGCTTTGAGCTTGCAAAAGGTCTCATAGAACACTCTGCTTTTGGATAGCAGGGGAAACCTTGCATATATTCTGAGATTAAACAGTTGAGTAAATGGATGCAGACTGTGGGAGCCTAGTTTCTCACTTTTGGAGTGGGAATTCACAGGTAAACAAGCAGAGGAGACTATAGTGACCTATCTGGTAATAGATTAGAATTGGAGCCATCAGTGTGAACTCATGTTCATCTTAATATCAATACATACAAAAATGTGTTCCCAGATTAGTATATATGCATATATTTCCTTGTCCTATTAGCTGAGTGGGCCTAGAAGCAATGACATCCCAGAAAGCAGCAAGTATACCTAGCACCCAGATCTTTGTTTCTAATACCATTACAAACAACAAGGCCTCCTTGGATAAATGTCTAAGGATTGAGGCAAGACATACAGAAGATAAGCCTGAGCATCTTGTAGTGCCAGAAAGTAAGGAAGTGTTGAAAAAAAACAATGAAAATAAAAAACACCAACCGATATCAATGCGTTGATTAACTAATATGTCAAAGGGACACAGGAGAGCAACAGAACAGTTACTGCATTATAAGCCAGAATATAAAACAATATCCATGAGTCTGTACTAATATAAATAAATGATTGAATAAATAAGTGGGGGAGGGGACAAATCTCCAGTGCAGAAGAATTCCAAATTACCTATGTAGATATTGTGCCTCCAGGAGGTGGAACACAACTCCGCACTCCTTCAGTGGGGTTCTGCACATATGAGTGCCTTCCGAAGAGGACAGTACAGAAAGTCGGGAAAAGGGTAACTGCCACTGGGAACCCTGGCAAACATGACCTCAGTCTGGTGAGATGCTGTTCTGCAGTATTAACGAACAGTGATTTTCATAGGAAGATAAACTACAATGAGAGTCAAAGGAAGATTATACTTTCTGGTTGGAAAGTTTGCTAAGTTTGTTCAACATTTGTCAGAAAACTACTTCCTCAGTGGCAGCACCATTTATTTTTTTTGAAACACATCGCATTCCTTCAGTCTGAATTTGTAGCTGTCATATTCATATCATATGGATATGAATACACTTTTCAGTCCATATTTTATAATATCCAATATGATTTTTAAATTTCAATAGTATTTCATTGAAAACTGAAATTGAGTTTTATGGTTTCAATCACAAGTAAACATTTATCAGTATCTACTCTGCTAATGTTTTTCTAATGGAGAAATGAATTAAACAAGATTAAATAAACTGTTTTAAAGTCTTACAAGGACCCAATAACTCCACTTCTAGGAATTTACCTGAAGAAAACAGAATCCCTGATTTGAAAAGATATATGCACTCCTATGTTTATTGCCACATTATTTACAACAGCCAAGATATGGAAGCAACCAAAGTGTTCATCAATAGATTAATGGGTAAAGAAGATGTGGTATATATACACAGTGTAATATCATTCAGCCAGAAAAGAGAAAGAAATCCTGACATTTACAGCAACATGGATTAACCTAGAGTATATTATGCTAAGTGAAATCAGCCAGGTGGAGAAAGACAAATACTATATGACTTCACTTATATGTGGAATCTAAAAACAATACAAAACAAAACAAAATGAACAAAACAGCAATAGACACATAAGCACTAAGAAATCACAGGTGGTTACTATGAGAAAGGGAGTTGGGGTAGGTGGGTGAAATAGGTGAGGGGGATAAAGAGTCACAAAATCTCAATCATAGCATAGATTAGTCACAGGGATGAAAGTACAGCTTAGAGAATACAGTCAATAGTTCTGTAACATCTTTCTATGTTGACAGACAGTAACTACACTAGTTGGAATGAGGATTTAACAGTGTATATAACTGTCGACCTACTATATTGTATAGTTGAAACCAATATAATATTGTATATCAACTATACTTCAATAAAAGAATTTTATGAAAAAATAAAATAAGTAAAAAGCGTTTCTTTTAGAATAACAGAATCATAAAAACCTAGTAAGCCAAATAATATCAAAGAAAAAAAACCTTAACAGCTATAGAAGAGTTTATGGTTTAACAAAAAGAATACAAGAGAAATCATTCCTTCTCTTTTGTTGAGCAATAATATTGTTTGGAGAAGAATCAATGAGATGTGAAAGATATCAAAAATCAGCTGTGTAATGAATAACAATTGGGCAAATTTGTTTTACAAATGGATAAAATAGAATGAAATTTTATTGCTTGCATATGTAAGTATCATATGAAGAAAAAAGTCAGAGAGTTAACATTTTCAAATGGACCTTAGCTAGAAAGCAATTGCTGATATCAGAACAATTAAAGTTATTTTATGGGAGAAAACCCTTTTATCCAATTTCATTACTTGTGTAAAGATGCACAACTATAACTGGTTGGCAATGTGAGTTTTAACCTTTACAAAAAGGAGGACCAGAGTACTTTAGCATTGAATTATATATTTATCAACAAGGCTTAGTCAGCAAGAATCTTTGTAAAAGTCTTCACAAATAAAAGAATGTTGTTGGAAGTGTTATTAAATTAAGAGTAATCCCTTGAATAACAGACTAGTTTATAAATTGAGCATTGGCAACAAAGAAGCATTTTAATATTATTATCTACACATGGAAATAAAATGGCTTTATATAGGAAATTGGTTAACAAAATATTTTCATTATTAGATACTACCATAGAATTTTTAAGTTCAAAGAATCAAAAAATTAAGTGCTAAATTTTAAATAATTAAATATGGTATTTTTTAGATATATTTGAAATGGTAAATGGGGTACATAAGTTGCTGCAAGAAAATTAAGAAGTTAGAAGGACTATCATGAGATCAACAAACATTTAAAAATAATCTTGATTGCTGATTATTTTCAGGTCTCACATTGCAACATTTGGAGATAAAACAGGCTTAAGATATTAATTTGGAAATATTATTTTTATTTGGATACCATTTAAAAAAATAGTGATTAGATTTAAAGATCTCTGTGAACTCATGATCCCCTACTGAATCATTAATTCCTTTGAAAAGAATTTGGAACACCTTAGCCAACTTTTATATACATCTTTTTTTATTGGAAAAGGCTGAAATACCTATTTTAATATTTCAAGCTTAATATACACTGCAGCTACTTCAAAGACAGTACAACCATTTACAAATATGTAACATGCCATACTTATGAGAACATTTAAGATTCAGAGATCTCCTATAATTTTATTAATAAAGATTGTTTTTAAAATACTTCACTTTGCTGTAATGCTATCTATGTATTTTGAAGTTTTGTAAAGCAATGGTAAGAATATTATATTGTAAAAATTCTATATTGAAATTACTTATTAAGTTTTAGGGCTGGCTGCTGTTTTTTAATCTTTCTTTAAAGGGCTATTGTACTAATTTTTATTCTCTATTTTATTACTATATTTTTTTCAAAGCCAATCTCTATGTACCATCACCTTTTGAAGGCTCTGGTCTCTGAGGTCTTTTTTAAAGACTAGAGACTGGAAAACATTTTGACACTGCATTTGATTGCAGGTCCTGACCCCTTCTAAACCAGCCCTGGTGATTTATGTCCACTCCCCTGCAAGTCACCCCACACACACTCATAAACTCTTCTCAGTGCCCCCCTGGGTATGTGAAAATAGTCTGAAACTGGAGGGGGGTGAACAAAAGAAAGAATGGCTGTTGACTTGCCCAAGAGTCTTAAGGGCCAACTTGGGGTCAGTGCAGTGAAAGGACAATGACTTCAGTTCTCCTGATTATGTGCTTTTCCCTCCGACAGTCAGCTGCCGGGGTCCCAGCAGAGTTGGGGAGAGGAGAATTTAACCAGGATTGGATTTGGCCAAAGTATATGCAACCTCCCAATAGTGGGCCAAGGCAACTGAAGCCTGTGCACCGCGGATCCCAGTGGATGTGGTAACTCTAATCAGCGCTTATAAATTATGACATCACTGTCCTCACTTGTCCATGCGCCAAGGTCAACAGCATTGTCAGAGGATTTGTGTCCATGCCTCCAAAACAGAAGTTGTCTTTCCTCTTTCAACACTAAATATCCTTTGTGTAGGAAGTGGGGAGGAAAGTGGTTTTAGCATCCCTTTGCAGTGAACACCGACTTTGTGTTCTTATAGTATGTAATTTACACAAATAAACTTTTGCCAATAAAATCTCACATGAAAAATGACAAGAGTTTTACTGTGAAGGACTTTTAGATAAGGGTTGGGGCACATAAAGCGAGAGCCCCTTTGGTCAAGGTGACTCGGCTATTCTCCAGCAAGCTTCCTGGCAGAGAACAGCAAGCAGCCAGTCAGTGCAAATCCCAGTCCCATCCTTTATTTCACAAACACACATTTGTTTTAATTCCAAAGCAAGTAAGTGAGTCAGTCAGGCCAAGACAATGCTGCTTTAAACGATTTAGTTTAAGGTCATCCCAATCGTTAGATCATTGCTGAGTTTCTACTGAGCGTCCTAATTGCCCCTCATCGGGAGTTTCCAGGAATAAATTACGGCATTTGCTTTCTTAACCAGACATCTACTGGCTTTAGCTCCTCAAAAGCGGCACTAGAAGCAGCATTAACAAATCCACTGGCGAAACAGGCACACAGTGAGAAACAACCTATCAAGTGGCAATGGGGAATTGATTTTATTATGCAAAAGTAATTTCAGTTTTTAAAGTTAAATCAATTAGTGCATCAAAGAGCAGGAAAAAAGATTTTTAAAAACAGAAGAGACCTGTGATCTCTTTTAACAACTGAATGAAAAGTGGCTGGAGGAAAGGCCATCAGTAAGGACAGGATAAAAGGATGTTTTATGGTGTGACTCAGAGAATTTTGATATAGAAGCAGCATGTTGGTCAAAAAAATACTGATTCTAGAAAAAAAAATATTATTTCAGAATAAAATATTCAGGTGGTACCTAAAAGTGGTTATTAGATCAACCATTTAAAATTGAACTTACTAATCACTTCAGTCAAACATCTAGTCAAATACTTGCACCTTTTTTCTGTAAGACTATGAGGAGTTTGTTTTGATGGGTGACATGAAGGAAAAATTGCTATTTGGGAGTTTGGGGAAGGGGAGAGAAAAATTACAGCCAGCTTCTAAATACAGTGTCCCACATGGATGGCTCTTTTGTTTGGGAGTCACAGGTCTTTTTCATTATGCAAAGTAGTCCCAAAAACCTATAAGGAGAGCAGGAAGCAAAAAACAGTTAAATGACTCTGCATATTAAAGTGTTGTGATCGCTGTAATTTACTTTAAAATACTTTTGCATATACAGTATGATATTATGTATTAGGTAGACTAGCATACAACCCTGGCACATTCAGATGCTCTAATCAGCATTTCACACTGAATGGTAGGAAGGGGGCAAGGGAGGCAGCTAGAATTTAATCAAAAAGGCCCCACACTCCAGAGATAACTATTATAAGCATGCTGGTGACCTTCTTTGATCAACAAGACATTTTGTTAATTAGCATAATGGTGAAATTTGTAATTATCAGCATACATGAAGTTAGAAATAGACTCTCCAGTGAAAACAGCACTAGTCAAGACATGTGAGGTCACTCAAATCCTCTAGAATAGGGACTGGCAATCTATGACCAACAGGCCATATGGTGTGACACTTAGCCCACTTTGGTTTTTGTATGACCTATGAGCTAAGGGTAGTTTTTACAGTCTTAAATGATTGAAAAATAATTTGAAGGATATTTTGTGCCACATGAAAATTACATAAAATTAGATTTTGGTGTCCATAAATAAAGTCCTATTAGAACACAATCACAATCGTTCATATATTTTCTGTGACTGGGATCGGCAGATGCTTTCTATAGAAAGTAAGCTGCATCCTTTAGGCTTTACAGGGCAGACAGTTCTCTGTCAGAACTACGCTGCTGTGATAGCATACGGGTGATACAGAAATGAATGGGTGTGGTTGTGTTCCAGTATGCCTTTATTTACAAAAGCGGATGACGTGCCCACAGTTTGCCAACTCCTTCTCTCTGGCTGCTTTTGCAATACAGTGGTGGAATGCAGCAGTTGCAAAGAGATTAAATGGTTTGCAAAGTCTAAAATTTTCTACTGGCTCTTTACAGAAACAGTTTGTCAAACCCTACTCCAGAATGTAAGCTCCAGGAGATTAGGGACGTTGCTTTCTTGGCTATAACGATGTATCCAGAATTTAGAACAGTGCCTGGCACAAGGTAGGCACTTGTAATTATCTGTTGAGTGAATGAATGAATGAACATATACACATAAATTAGCTGTTCCTGAAAAACTCACTCTCCCATCTTGCAGCCTATTCCATTTTGGACCAGCCTGCGTTCTACCTTACAATGAATTGAAATCCGTCTCCCTGTAACTTCCACTCAAGATCCCAATTATCTATGCCTTTGCTATTTAGGAAACCTACTCTGTCTTCCACCTGCAAATTCAGCCCACCTTGGTTTTAGCACAACCCATGAGCCAGTAGTTTGTAGAGTTTTAAATGATTTTTAAAAAATGTTTATGCCTTATTCCCAATCATTTCAAGATGAGTTCCACATTCCCTGAATTCTCTCTTTAGACTGAATTGTCTAATGTGGTACCCCATGACATGATTTTTGAGGTCCTTAAAGTCCCGGTAGCCCTTAGTGAAGATTAATAAACCCCAAACTCCTTGTTTGTTTTCTAAAACCTGACCATGAGATTAGGAACAATAGGTCAGTGCGGCCAGAATCTGCTCATGTCTTACTTTGTCACTGGAGCACAAGTGGCAACACAAAATATTATTCTTCTTTACATGTCCAATAAATGAAATGATTTGCTAGATGCTAAAAAGTATTCTTATTACATGAAGAATTTGCCACACATATGTTAGAATTCTACTCACTGCAGCTTTATTCTTTTTATCCTGTCTAAATAGTTATCTATAAATCTCTCTAAACTTTGGAGAGATATTGTTATTCTTAAATAACTTACTTTAGCAAGCAAATTTGTTTCTTTGACAAGGCATGCTCATTTAATAAATGACAACAAGCACATTTTGGTCCTCTAGTTTTTTCATTGGCATTTGTACAAGTGCCACTTCTAGAGAAGCATTACTGTGCCTGCTCTGACTTCATTTCCAGTCTTTAGAAACATTTAGCCTATTTTTAGTTGCATTCCAGACCCTATAGTTACATTCAGTGATTTTCTCCTCCATTATGTCATTCTCCTAACCTCCGATCCCCCAGGGCCTCTCCCATGACTGAAGGACTATTTTCAGTTACTCTGCTCTGTCCTATTACTAGTGAGCTAAGACAGATAATAGCATTTCTAACGTAATGAGACATCTCTAATATAATTTTGCTGTTAATGAATGTATCTTCTACAGCAGATGGGTCATTCTAATGAGCCAAGACATACTGAAAAATACAAATATTACTCTCTCACCTGGAGAGCTAGGTGGAATTGTAGGAGAACGTTGGAATAAATGGAATCTGATAGACGCCAACTATGGCCTCTGGGGCCCTGGTGAACACGGATCCCCACAGTCACCTTGAGTTTGGTACTGCGTACAGTAGGATAGGATGCTCTAGTGTTTTGTAGGTTCTCTTCCGGTACTGGGAAGGCAAGCAAGGAGGTGCAGGGAGTTTACTCCAAAAGACTCTGATCTTGGAAACTCACTAACCAGAACTCAACTGCAATAGACTGTTAAGCTAGAAATTATGTTCCCACTTCCCCCATTTAGAAACATTTTCCCAAGACCCTAGAAAATCAAATTGCGACTTAGGGTTCAGAAATAATCAAGCCTACTAGTGAGAGGGGTATGGTGGAAAGAATGCAGACATTAGCTCAAGAAACACTTGGAGCTGAACCCTCCCCTGCCACTTGCTAGCCCTGTCATACTGGGAATGTTTCTGCATCCCTCTGCATTCCAGCTTCTTTGGGCCACGGGAGCACCTACTTTGCAGTATAAATGTGTAAGACATCTGAGCACCTGGTTACTACAGAACAGATACCCAACAAACCTCAGCTCCCTTCACTGCCAACAAACATAGAACAAGCCCCTTCTCCAGGTTCTACAGAAAACAAAAATAAAGAGTGGGGAGGAGTTTTCTGGGGGTTAGGACTTTCAATGCTGGCATCCTGGGTAAACCAGGACACATTATTCCAGCTAATTATTTTTTAAATTAACTTTCCCATTGATAAACTATTCCAAGTTTTAAATATATGGCTATTATGTCCTCTTGATAGTGGTGAATAATGTTTTCTATTGTTTTAAGGAGTAGAGTTGTAAAAAAGAAACCAGGTACTCATTATGCTTATAATCTGTTTTCAATCACTTAATTGAAGACTTGTGCTGCTTTTACAATAGTGATCCTTAATGGGATATTTGGTAATTCTGGAGGCATACAAAATATCAACCTGTGGCCAAGGAAGCTGCTTGACTTTGTCCTCAGTCCTAAACATAAAACTAGCGTTAGAAAAGACACCCACCCATGACTAGGAAACTGGTAGTGTTACTTCCATCTGAAAAGAACATGTTCTAGTTCACAACAACCTTGAAACCCAGTACAGAAAATAACGTCACCTTCAGGATGTTGGTAATATATGAAAATCTAAAACTATATTCTTTTCTTATCCTTCTCTGACAGGGTCATGTCTGTTAGTCTGAAACAGGGGTAATGTGATCCATAGTGACACCCTGGCCACCTCTGTTAGGTGAGTACAGCTGACTCTTTAACAATGTGGGAGTTAGGGGTGCCAACCCTTGCATAGTCAAAAATTCACATCTAACTTTTGACTCCCCAAAAACTTAACTAATAATAGCCTGCTGTTGACTGGGAGTCTTACTGATAACATAAATAGTCAATTCACATGATTTGTATGTTACATATACCATATAGTATAAGCTAGCAGAAAGAAAATGTTTTTTCAAACTGCCACGAATCTCCAAAAACTTTTCCAATGTATCTATTGAAAAAAATCCACATATAAGTGGACCTCCACAGTTCCAAAGCCATGTTTTTCAAGGGTAAACTGTAAGTATTTTGTTTCAAAACACATTATACAGTATCCTAATGAACCCAAACTCTTCCGGAATTTAAGAAAAAAGAAAACTTTGACCAAGTCTGCTCATACAGCAGACAACAGTCCCGTAGCCAGGACAGGACAGTGCTAGAGACCTCCGCACTTTCTTCACCAAGCCAGTCATCACCTCGCCTTGAGGACACGCTGCCTGCTGATCTGGAAGCACAAGTCAAAATCTCTGAAGGAAATTTTTGACTTACAAATCTGTAAATATGGGACTAGAATGTTTATCATATCCAGGAAATGTCAGGAGAGGAGTTATTACAGGAACTATAGGCCCCCTGGGAAATGGCAGGATTTCTTGGATTCAGTTATTGAGTGTGAGCCAGAGACAGATCCCAACAAAGAACCATGGCTCGGTGACTAGAGAAAGACTCACTAACCTTTCTTCTCTAAGAGTATTTACACCAGAAGGCCCTGATGATTTTGATGATTTATCTTACAGCTATTTACACTTTAGTTTCTTAAACATGTAGCACAGTGACTACCTTGTTCGACCTAATTCATTAATGAAAGTGGGTCAGAATTGCACTTTCTTCCATGAGAAGATAAAATTGCAACTTCAACGTGGCCTGCCTGCTCACCCCTTCTACCTCATTCCTGGTCCTACCCCAACTTGCACGATGAGACAGCCACTAAAAACTCAGCTGTCTCACTTGAGTCACTGAACAAATTGTTCCCACTGCCTGACAGGCCTCCAGCTTATTTGAGAGGCTAATTCCCACTCATCCTTCTCAGCTCAGAGCTGAAGACTGCTCCAGACAGCCTTCTCTGGGCTCCCCCGACTCCCTCGAAGAATCCCCTCCTGCACTCCACAGGCAACCTGCTCTCACCTCCCACAGCCCTGATACCAAGTAACATTTGTCCATTCCTGTGTCCAGTACCACCACCAGACCACAAGTTCTTTGAGGCAAGGACTGTGTCTATTACTCTTGGATTCCTAGGATACCATAATATAAATAATATGTGGCTCCTAATAGTCAACTATTGAGGCTTATGGAATGAATACACGCATAAATACAATTCAGTACATACTTTAATGCAACAGTGCTATTGGAAAGTGAGACACACCATAATGAGGTGTGACCTAAATAATAAATTTGCTTCTAGGAAAGACTTCTCTGCTTCCAATCTTGCCCTCATCGTCCTTTTTCACTCTGACATAGAATACTCTTTGGGAGCAAAAAGCCGTTGTGCATGTGGCCCTTGGTGATCCGGCCTGGATTACTTCTCCACTTCTGTCCCTCCCCCTGCCCTTCCCTCAGCCCAATGCCCTGGTCATATGTAACCCACTTGCAGTTCTCAGGGCACACTGTGGTGGCTCCACAGGGTCCATGCACAGGAAGCACTCAGCCTGTGTTTGTTTAGTGAGTGGAAAAGGCCAAACATACACTGTGCTGTACTAAACCTTGTATACTGCAACAGTGGGGAAAAACCTGAGCTACCCTTAGGTTCCATAGACTACTCTATGCCAGGCACTGTGTTAGTACCAAGAGAACAAAGATGAATACAGCATGGTCCTTGTCTTCACAGAACTTACTGTATAATCAGGTAAAAATAACACATAAGTAGAAAAAACTTATTTTTTAAAGTGAATGCAGTACAATAAGTTGAATATAGTAAGATAAAATTTTGCACAGTTCAGAAAAGACTTCCTAGAGAAGGTGGTTCTCAAGCAAATGTTGAGGCATGAGTAAGTCTATCAGTTTAAGAAAGGGCAATTCAGGCAAAGGTAAGTAAAGGCACACAGGCGTGAGACAGCATGGCACAGGCCAAATGCTGTCAGGGACAGGAGTGAGGCACCACAGTGATATAGACGGAGGGGAGGGGATCAATTCAGGAAATACACAGCCATAGGACCAACATCCTTGGTGATGACAGAATTGGGGGAGAGAGGAAAGCAATGAGACGGTGGAGAAGGAGCAGGTTTGACATGGGATGGGGAAGAAAATGAGTTCCAGTTTCAACATGTAATGTTTAGATATCTGGGGGATATCAAGTCACTATAAGCTGTAGAAGTTTGATAAATAAACAAATATGTGCAGCTGGCAGCTTGGAATACAGCCCAGGCTCTTATGATGAGTGGGCAACCTAAGGCCGTAAGAGCTGATGACATTGCTTGAGGAGAATATGTGCAGAGGCAGCTAAGGACCAAGAACAGAGCTCAGAGTTCCAAAAAGGAGAAAGAGAAACCAAGGCTGACACTAAGATTTTTGCCCCGGGCAGACCATCAGAGGAAGCAGGAAAAAGTTGCATAACGAGGATGAGTAGTTTGTGAAAGTCAAGGGTGTAGAGTTTGAAAGAAACAGAAATCAAGAGTGAAAATTGCAGCTGAATAGTCCAAAAAGATAGCACAAGAAAGTCATTGAGTTTGGCAAGATGAATGTCGTTGGGCTGATGTTTATGAGGGCAGGAAGGATTCAGTGGGATGATGGGGGCTGAAGCCAAAGTGCAGAACTGATAAGTGAAAGGCATGGGAGGGAGGGGAGTCAGTGACTGTAGGATGACCCTTAAAGAAAAACCTGAGTGAGAAGGGGAGAAAAGAAATAGGGGAATATTGGAGGTGGACAGGGAGAAGAAATGGTGGCTCCATGGTCATAGGAAATATTATACTAGGATAGGAGTGTGGTGAGTATGTGAGGAACTGGGGAGAAGAAGGCCCTGAAAACAGAGAGGAAGAAGACAAAGAGATGCTCACTAAAAATGACTGGTGTCTGGGACTGTGTCGATTTCCTTTCTTCTCCCTCAGTCTTAGCACAGCCCCTGACACACAGGTACCGAACACTGGCTAAATGACTAAATGAGTGAGTAAATGACCGGGACAAAGTGACCCAGGGACTAAGGTGGGAGACTGACTTTCAACCAGAAAGAAGGCTTTTCATTATCTGAAACAGAAAGGTGTAAGGGAAAAATGGATTTCTACGCCAAAGCTTTGTCACATTGATGGACCCATTTTGTGACTGTGAATGCAAGTATTTTAAATCTGCTAATTAATTGTTACAAGTTTATTATTTTATTTACTGTTTAGATACATCTTGAGTGGACATTTTCAGGAAGGTCAAATACATTCTTTCTGGTCTTCCAGCCTGTTTTTTTAATCATATCACTCCTTAAAAGACATTAAGCCCCTTAAGAATCTGAACTTTGACTCTTTTTAAAGACTTGATTCTTTTTGAGAAGTTTTAGGCCTACCTCCTCTGCCTGAAACTCACTTAGTTGTATTCACCTGGCTAACTTCTACTCATTCTTCAAGATCTGGACCAAATGTCACTTTATTTACAAAGCTTTTCCCAACTCCATGTCTTACCCTACAGGGATTATACCTTTATTATGGCTCTAATCTACTAAATTCTAATTATTGATCTGATAAGTCCAACCAAATATGCCTTTCCATGTTTATCTCCCCAGGGCCTACTTCACAGAGTGGCTTGGTTCAGGGCAGAAACTGTGGCTGTAATGAGAGGTGGCTGAGTTCAGACTAGATTTTGAAGATAGAGCCAATGGGAGTTGGAGATATCAATTAGATGGAGTTTATAACAGAAAGAGAAACCAAGGCTGACACTAAGATTTTTGCCCTGAGCAACGAGAAGTGTTGGGTTTCTGTTAACTGGTACAGGGAAGACTATAGGAGGAGCAGGGCAGGTATTCAGTTTCAGTGTGAGAAGCCTACTAAGCACCCAAGTGGAGAATTGAGGAGGCAGTTGGATACATGAGTTGGAATTTCAGGGGAAAGGTCTGCGCTCTATAAATTTGAGGATCATCGGTAAATGAATGCTATTTATATAAATGCTATTTTTATATAAATGCCATGAGACTAGATGAAATCTCTAAGGGATAAGTATAAATAAATAAGAGAAGAGGCCGAAGGACTGAGACCCTGGGCATGCCAACTCCAACACGGGCATTCCAGCATTCACAAGGAATGACCTGTGAGGTGGGAGATGAAGTTGGGGGAGTCTAGGAATGCAGAGTCTGGCATCCTGAAAATTAAGTAGGGGAAGTGTTTCTAGGAGGAGAGGGCCATCTCTCTCAGGAAAGCTCTTTGAATGTAGGAAAGCAGAGGCCACTGATGACCCTGATAAAAAGGTTTTGGCAGAACTGTGGAAGTAAAAGTCTTACTGAAGTAAGGACACATGGAAAAGGGGGGAGAGTTCTCAGGGGCAGCACATGTAAGCGACCCTTTAAAGGAGTTTTTCTGGAAAGAGGAACAGAGAAGTGACACAGTAGCTAGGGAGGATCACCAAAAGTTTTGCTTGGCTTTGATATTTGTTTGTAAGATGGGAGCTGTTGCAGAATGTTTGGTATTAAGAATGATCTAGCAGAGAGGGCAAAATTGATGATGCATTGGAAAGAACGTGAATAAAGTTCTGACTAATTACTACATAATTGATAAGCAATGTCTATGAAAAGCTGAGAATGGGTGGGACCTGAGAAAGAAAAGCACAAGGACTGGGCTTAGATGGGGGTACAGACAGAAACACGGGGAGGGACACAGCAAATGAGCACAAGCCAGGCTGGCAGGTGCTGAAATGCTCTTCTAATTCCTCCTAATTACTTAGTAAATAGGAAGCAGGGTCATCAGATGAAAGTGAGGAGATTAAGGAAGTGATGAAAGTTTGAGAAGAAAGAAGATGTGAAATAATTGTCTAAGACAGTGTTTCTTGAACTCTTTTAAACAAAGTACATTTTACATCCCAACCAGGCACACATGCATATGTAAGTGTACATACTCATATACTGAAACAAGTATTTTATGAAATATTTGCCCTTATTAAACTGTTAACTTCTATTCTGTTCTAATCTGTTTGATTTTTTTTTAACACACTATCTGAAAAACACTGGTCTAGAAAAGTGGGAGAAGGAATAGGAGATGAAGTAGGAACTGCTGGGCAACAGGAAGGTCCACTTGAGGTTAATGGGGGTCATTTTCCTGTGAGCCCAGTAATCATGGCTGTAGGTTTTTATCCAGCCATGTTCAGCTGCCAAGAGGCAGGCATGGAGTAGGCAGAAAATCAGATTCAGCTAAAATTGGGGTTATCCAGGCACCTGAGATGAAGGATGAAGCCAGGGGATGGAAGCTAGACCAGAAAGGGTATAAAAAATGAGGTCACAAGAGCAGGTGAAAAAAGGAGAAGAGGTGGTCAGATCATTAAAGGTCAGATCATAAAAGTGGTAAGAGGGTATCAGAGAGACTGAGCTAGAAAGACAGGATGCCATGGTAGGAAAGCAGGTGCCTGAAACTGAGTGTAAGGTAGAAATGTTCTTTTTGGTAACTTTGTTAAACCACAGGGCAAGGATATGACCATGGGAGTTAAGACAGAGGCAAGGAAAAGGACAAAACCCTGGCAGAAGAGGAGGTTAAGGGACCAAAGCACAGGGTGTTGATAGGATCATTTATCTGGACACTGAAATAGCCAAAAATTGTCACAGGAATGAAAGAAGAAAATGGCAGTGTGCCAGGAGCTAAAAATATTAAAGAAGTGAGGAGGAGGGACTGGGGGTAGCGGCCTGCAGCAAGCAGGGGTTGTAGAACAGTCTGATGGCAAGGACCGTCAGAGCTGGAGTGTGGGTGGTGAAGGGAGGATGGTGGGGGATGGCAATAAGGAGCTGGCAGGTGCCTCCTGCCCCTCCAGTCCCATTGGCAAGACGGCCCTGAAGGATGGCAGCCTGTGAGAGAGCTGCAGGGGAGCCAGGTCCTCATGTAAGAGTCAGCTTTCCACTGGGCAGAAAAGTAAAAAGAATATTCAGAGAAAAAGTGGATGGCCTGTATTCAGAATACACAGTGGAAGGTTTCCAAAGAGGGAAGGGGACAGAAATGGGCCCAACTGACAGATGTACAGAGCCCTGTGAAGATGAGCATCTAGTTAACAGATTCAAGAAAGAAAACCAAATAAATCAAATTTTTTAGTTCAAACATGCTGCATTTACATGAATGCCAGGCCTCTTTGACTATGTAACAGGGAAAATTACTTTGATTCTGTGTTCCTTCAGAAGATGTCAACATAGTACCATGCATGATATCTTTGTATCATGCTGATTTGATGGGGGTCAGGTATCTTTCTTTTTCATTTCATATAATATTGTTAAATTCACAATATATTCTTTACTGCATTTGACCTCTCTTTTTATTTTAACTAGATTTTCTTCATTGTTTATCAACTTTAACTTTTTTACCCAGAAGTAAGTGCAATACATTTAGCAATCCAGATGAATTTTGAAGAGAGGAATAACTTCTCACTTGACATTAGCACAAGAAAAACAAATTATTTAATTTTCTGTTAGAAAGTTGTTAATAAATTCAAATAAATACCAAACTAAAAAGGTTGAAGTTTGGTGTCAATTAATATACTTCAAAGGAAATCTAAAAATTTATTAGAGTTCCCTCAGAACTACCTAAAATTTACCCAAGGATATGGAAACATTCATCAAAAAATGTTTGAATTCTTGCTTTGTCTTTGTGTCAACAAAATGCAACATGGGCTCCACCCACTGGACACTCATGTTACTGTAATGTTGCCCTTAAATGTTGGCCAATAGAGGTTTTCTTTCATTCAATATTATTTATTGGTAGATGTTATCTACTGATTGTCTTCTATGTACCAGGCACTCGTCTAGACCCTTGAAATACAATAGTAAACACACACACACGAAAAAAAAAATCTCTATCTTCATGGGGCTTATATTTTAGTGTATAAGTATAACATTTCTTTTTGTTTTTTTTTTTACAATAAACTACAAGCCAAATCTGTGTAATAGGTATCAAGATAAGTCTAAACCCAGAGTTAATTTCCCAATTCCATTGATGGGCATTCAGGTTACCAAAAGTTTTTCCTATTGTAAATAGTACTGCTAAAAGCATGCTGTACCTGTCCCCAGGTATATGTGTATATATGTATGTGTGTGTGTGTGTGTGTGTGTGTGTGTGTATTACAGATTTTGTATATATTCTGTAATATGTATTACAGATTTTCTTAGCATACACCTAGAATAGAACTGCTAGGTCACAGGGTATGCAAACATTTAACATTTGGAGATAATGACAAGTTGTTCAGAGTGACACCAGCAAATTACACTTCCTCTAGAAATGTATAGTGGATAGTTTGAAACTATATCTTAACACTTGATTTTTTCTGATTTTTAAATTTTGAGCAGTTAAAAGGATACAAAATGGTGCCTCACTGTGGCCTTGACAGGACCGTGGATGATACGAAATACATACGTCACCATGGCTTTACTGGTTACATGTAAATCCTTGTGTGTGAGATGTTTGCTCATGTTTTTCCTTCAATCTTATGTTGTATCATTTATACCTTTCCTTTTTTTGGAGGAGTTTCGAATGGGCTCTTTTAATTCTTTATTTTAAAATAATTTGAACTGCAGAAAAGTTGAAAGAAAAATACAAAACATTTCTCTACATAAGCCTTGCCCATTCCACAGCTACTAACATTTTATCACATTTGCTTATTATTCTCTTCTCTCTTTCTCCCTACATGTGTGTGTGTGTGATTTTTTTCTCTGAAGCATTTCAGAGAGCAGATTTCAAAAATGATGCTCCATTATTCATCAATACTTAAATGCGTATTTCCTAAAAACAAAGACAGTCTCCTACATAGCCAAATATAGCCATCAAAATCACAAGAACAACACTGATATAATACTACCATCAACTCCACACACTACCTTCAAACTTCGCTAATTGAACCATGAGGACTGTAGAAGGAAACCAAGAGGAGGATTGTGGGAAGAGATATTTAGGAAACTAGGCAACATCCAGGAGGGAAGTCCTTCGAGAAGATACTGAGGAAGTGATGGACCACTGTTCCATGAACATCCCTTTGTCTCCAACCCACCCCATTGTAAATGACCAGTCAGAGGGGCAATTTCCAAAGCAGCAGGTAGCCACTTAGACCAAGAGATCATGAAGCAAAGTCCCCTGGTTTCTGCTGCTGACACCAGAGCCAGAGTGGCTGAATAAGCCATATGCAAGCTGGGAAGTAGGAGTGGGTTATAAGTTTAAGAATGACCATCCCAAGGCAGTCTAAAAGCCCATCAAGATTTGAGAGCACAGCATCCTAGTGAGTACAGGTCCATAGGACCACACCATGCAGCTCCTCATGACTGTGCTTGAGTCGGGCATAGAATTTGGAATACCAGGGTCAGTGGGCTCGCAGCTCCATGCCAGTCCTCTGAACACTGGTCATCAGGTAGATGCAGTCATTATTCCTGGCAAGAATAGTACAATAAGATTTAATGACTGGACCACCACTGTCTTACACCATAAGCAAAAATAAACTCAAAATGGATTAAAGACCTAATCATAAGAACTGAAACCATAAAACTCCCAAAAGAAAATACAGGCAGTAAATTCTTGGACATAGACACTAGCAAATTTTTTTTGGATCTGTCTCCCCAGGCAAGGGGAACAAAAGCAAAAATAAACAAGTGGGACTACATAAGACTAAAAAGCTTCTATCCAGCAAAGGAAAGCATCAGCAAAACAAAAACAGCAACATAATGAATGGGAGAAAATATTGGCAAATTATATATCTGATAAGGGGATAATATCCAAAACATATGAAGAACACATATAACACCAAAAAAAAAAACCCGAATAATCTCACTAAAAAATGGACAGAAGATCCAATCTCACTAAAAAATGGACAGAAAATTCAACGAAGACATACAGATGGCCAAAAGGCACATGAAAAGATCCTTCACATCACTAATCACCAGGGAAATGCAAATCAAAACCATGAGGAAGTATCACCTCATACTAGTCAAGAAGACAAGAAATAACAAGTATTGGCAAGGATCTGGAGAAAAGGGGACCCTCAAAGCACTGTTGGTGAGAATGTGAAATGGTACAGCAGGTATGGAAAACAGAGTGAAGTTTCCTTAAAACACTAAAAATATAAATACCATATAACCCAGTAATTCCACTTCTGGGTATTTACGTGAAGAAAACAAACACATTAATTTGAAAAGATATTTGCACTCCTATGTTACTGCAGCATTATTTACAATAATCAAGATATGGTCATTGTCTTTGACAGACATTAGCTGCTGCAGAACTAGTTTTGTGTGGAGGCAAGTTCACGACAGCTGTCCTACACCGTCCCCACTTCAGTTATTACGGTCGTTCTGCCAGCAGCTCGCTTTGAGATGTGTGGAAGAAGGTAACTTAGATTTGGAAATGGTCAGATGTGTCTTTATTTAATTTAAACTTATCAGACACAGTGGCCTTATGGAGCTATTAGTTATAACAACTACCCCAGCCTTCAGAAGTTAAACCAAGATATTATCATCAGTGGAGAAAAATGTAATTCAAGGCAGGCAAAGGAAACAATAAGAAATGCCAGTGAATTCAATTAGAATAGTTAGAGATCTAAAATGATTGACCATATGTTCAGTAGATGAAATATTTCTACTTCTAGTCTAGTCCTATTTTTGACACTTTCTAATTATTTGAGCTACATTTCACATATTACAAAATGCAATGTTCACAGATACAAAGAAATTATGATTTGTATTTTTAAACACATGAGAATGTATATGCTATATATCCTTGACTGTTCTTATCTCCTTGGATCATAGGTGAGAAAGCTCAGAATACTTAACAAATATTAACCTGCTTGGAGATGTTTGTCTTTAGCTTAATAAATCCAACCAATGTCCTTTATAAACCCCCTTCAAGGCACTGTAACATTTCAGGGCATAGAAAGTGTACTATATTATACTTGGATAAATTTAGAGAAACAAAGGTTGCTTCCAATTTATCCAAAGGCACTTTTCTTCTTAGTAGGATTCATAATTCTGGTTTCATATATTCCATTTTCAAAGGCTTCCACTTGTTTCTCTGTGAAAAAAAAAAAATTTTTTTAAGACCTCATACTTCCCATTTAGCCACCACCTTCTTCCTTCCATGTGTGCCACCTTGTGAAGGTTGGCAGTAAAAAAGAGCAGGGACCACCTGGGATCACTGCTTCTTAGATGGGTGACTTGGAGCCCATTATTAATCAGCCTGTGCCTCATTTTCCTTCTGTGTATGCCTGCAGTTGTGTGACTTGAAATAATTTACTTACTGATAGAGCCCGGACAGGAGGTGTACCACCATTCTCAAGAAGCCCACCTGCCATCTCAGAGAGACCCAGGTTTCAATTTACGTAGGCTACAAGCATTTTCCGGAGGACACATCAGCAAGCCACAAGCCTACCTTTTCCCTGACCTGTGCCCTCAAAAGTCAGCCAAAAAACCCAGCCATAAAAAGCCTCTTAGCCTGTAAGAGATGCCTTCTTTGCTCTGCTCACCAGAACAGAGGTCCCTCTCAGGTTTAGCAATAAACCTGCTTGGATGGTTGAGTTTGTGTCCCTTCTTTTCCTTTTGCAAACAGTATCTGACTCATAATCACACTCGAAGAAGTACAGCTATTCTCTTTAACTCTTGAGTGCCGTCCTCCATGAATATAAAGCTACCTCTCTCCAGCTACACTTTTTCCTTTGCTAATTGAACAAAGTTTGCTAGCTGGCCATTTCTTCTGACACATTGTCTTCACAACCCATTTACATCTACTGTGCGACCAAATGTGCCATTTGGATATTTGATTCATTTTTAAATTAGTAATCCTCTTTAATTGCCTCATATGGGACTTGAATTTTAATGCCACATCATTATTTGTGATGAATTCATGAAGAATAAGCCATGCTGGAGGTCACTGCTGGAACAGAAGCACCCACAGGTGGTGGGACAGGGAATGGGAGGGGGCACTTCAGAGCGGGATGTCGGGGGTCCCTGAGGGGACTCCGGCAGTGGAGGAGCCTAGTCCAATGGCCAGAAGAACGGTTTGGGGATCAGGGAGTCTTGGGCTCCCTTCCTTGCTCCACTCTCCCCATGCCCTTGACCCTAACAGGCCACCTTCCTTCTCCAAGCCTTAGCTGTCTTTTCTGTAGACTTGATATAACAATACCTCCCTCACAGGTTCATTGTGAAGATAAGATAATATATGTCACACATCTAGCAGAGAATAAACACTCAAAAAAAGATGACAGCAGCAGAGTAGTAATCTCCATTTCTAAGATGCTAAAGGATACAAAGCATATTTTAGTTTATTTTGCTCAGTTCTTTTGCTGAAATGTAGGTGATGGTGAGAATGATGATACGCTCTCTGGGTGAGGCAGGCAAAGTTTCCATTCTGTAATGTGTGTTTGCTATTAATGGAGAATATTCAGCTCTACTGTAGCTGACAAGACAAAGCAAGTAGGGTGGATGAAAATCACACGATGTGCTAAAAATAGTGAGTAAGCAAGTGGCTTGGGAGACATGAGCAGAATTCACAAGATGTATTGTTCAGCATTCACAGTTGGCAATCAGGAAGACATGTTAAAGATAGAAAGAATGAAGTATATGATTTTTTAGAAGATGGAACACTCAAGAGTTTACTTATAAAGAGAAAATGATGGGAGGACAAAATCATAAGGCACCGACACAGCCTCCATCAGACTGACATGTCATCACTAAGTTGGCCAGCCTCTGGCTCCATCCTGGCTTTGCACACACTCTGCCCAGGAGATGAAGCTCACAGCTGCCCAGCAAACCACTTGGCGAGCTAAGGCTGTGCCCAGGTGTCCTTGTTCCTGTGTCAACAGCGTTTTTGGCTCCAGACACTTTGAGCTTGCAAAATCCACCTGTTTGAACTCAGATCTAGTCTTTGTAACCACACCATCATTAGGGAAAACTGGTGCAACAGAGAGAGTGAGGGAGAGATGGTGGGGGAAGGAAGAAGGAGAGAGGGAAGGAGGCAGGGAAAGCAAGGAGAAGGGAACAATTCTGTGACATAACACAGGATCCGGTAGTGTGGGCTTTCTACTCCATCCTAAGTCTGTAAACCTAGCCCCTATCTCTTTTCTCTTGTATATATTTTATATTGATCCAATAAAATATGTGACTTGAGCATCTCAACTTAGTCTGTGAGATTTTCTGTTCTATGGCCTCTGGCTGGCTGGCTGGCCTGAAGTGTACTGGGGGGATTACCACTGCATCAAGGTAATTTTGCATTTGACACATTTTTCCTTGGCACAGAATTTCTTTTAAGAAAAGAGCTGGTTGGTGTTCTTCTACAAACCCATCAAATCAGTGTTATTTTGCACAAGAGAGCAATAATAGTTTTTCTCCTGCTTTTTTTTCTGGTGAAGGCAGTTTTGATACCTTGTTAATGTTTGAAGAACTAGTAATTTCATATGAAATGGCAGCCTTTCTGTCCAGGGGATTCTTACTAGCTATATCCTCTGCTGTTAGCTGATCTTTCATTTCATCATGCACTTGGGGTTGCTGCTTTTTTAAACTAACTGTCAGCTCTCCAGAGGTCATGACCCTGACTGGGCTGGAGTGGCCATGCCAGGAACTCAGAAGGCACCCAAGCTCATGTGGATGGGGCCGAAGCCAGCATGTGAGGGCTGCTGCTGCCAGCCACAGTCTTTCTTCTTCTTTCTCTGTCCCCCTAGCCTTCCAGTTCACCTCCTCTTTTTAAGCATCTTTCATTTTTTTACCCACAGCCCTCCTTTTTTGTCTAAGGAACTGTATGTGAGTCCACTTCAGCTCTACTCTGAATCATTGCTCTAAAAATTAAGGCTTTGTCCACCGTATAAAGTTTCCCTCCTGGCATTCCCAAAAACGAGATCTCCCCCAGGAGATTCTCCAGTCCTTTGTGCTCAGACCCCCTGGCAGACCCAGCCCACTAATCAGCCAGGCATGTTTCTGCTCATCAGAACCCCATTCATAGACAAGCCTTAAACTCAAACACCAACCTCTTACTACAAGTACATAAAATGTCTTAACACTCAGGGGAAGCCTTGTGCAGGGCTTTCCGTCTCAGGAAGGAATCAGCGGGAGTTTTGATTATTTTCCCTCCATGTTCCCCCTCAGAGTTCCCATCATCTTCCTCCTGCTCCCTCAGGCAGAACACACCTTCCCAGGTTTCCTTCAACAGAGCCTAAGGGAAAGAGCTAGAAAGGGGGGAAAAAGGAAGAACAGAAAAGAAAAGAAAAGTCCTTCTCTTGCTAGTATTACCTGCCAGAAAAGGATAAGGGAAGAAATGTAGTCACTCCACAATCAAGCTTAAGTATAAAGTACCAAGACTTATATTTCTTGTATAAATGTAAAGACACAGAACCAAACTTCACACTTCCCTTCACTCCCTGCATCCACACGCATACAAGAGACCAACCTGTCAATCAACAAAGTGCACACAACAGAGGGCATTTATGGGGTTGTGAAACTAGAAACTCCAGAATGGAGGCAGGCAGTGTACCTGGTTTCATCAGGGAGTAGGTCTGCAGCCCAGGGCAGAGTTCCGAGCCTCACACAGAGTGGGCCGTCCTCCAGCCAGGAGAAAATTCTGCAGTGGTTGGCTTAAACCTGAGGTCCCTCAGCCAATCCCCAAGGCATGAGAGATGAGATTACCTGCTAGGGATTGGCAGCTGGAGGTGGGGTCACCTGCACCCAAGCTACAGGGCTGCTACCCAATAGAGAAAACAGTGGTTCCCCAAAGAAAAACTGGGGTACATTAGAAGGACAGAAGAAAGGGAATCAATGGTGCCAGGCAATAAATGATGTGCACTGCCCCCAGAACACAAAATCCTTCAAAGTAGCGGTGCTCACTGTGTCACTGATGTTCTATATAATTTTATCAACTAGTTTCCTCTAAGCCCACTGCTTACCAAAAGTTAATGTAACTGAAAGTCACTTATCTCCTGTTGCCCCTTAGCAGTATTAAGCATTTTAAGATGATAATGTGGAATTATTTCAGAGAGACTAACACAATTCTGCCTCAAGCTCCTTAAATGTCAACTGTTAAGAATGATTATTTAATGTTTCAGTTTAACTATGGGCCGTTGAATTCAAAGACCTGCCATTCACTTAAGAACAAGACCTTTCAGCAACCTCATCTTCAACAGCTTTCTTGCTCCATCTTATTTCCACCCTGTTCCTGTCAGTTAACTTCCATTGTATGATGCAGCCTTCCAAAGCCCAAGTCCATTTCTGACCGAGTGTTTTCCGCATTTCAAGCATACTCTTCGGTCAGGGTCAAGTAGAATCAAAACTCAGGGGATGTGGCCTTGTACTGTTTTACAATCTTTCAGCAAATCTTTTCCCAGAAGTCCTCCGGGGGACTCTGCTCTATCTTTTGCCGGGTCCTAATCAGAAGGTCTCAGTATTTTAACTTGTAATATTCCTTTCTGCGGAGCTTAATGCAAGCTTGGGTCAGAAGATCTGCAATTTGAATTTTAGCTCCTCTACTAAGTGACAGTGTTGACACACAGGGAAACCTCTCCCAGAGAACAGAACACCCAGCTGACCCTCAGGGTAACGTCCGTGTTTCAGTGGTCAAAGCAGTGTGATTGCACAAGCTGCTCCAATCAGATCCAAGGTTAGAATCACTTTTCCCTTCAGTAGCCAAAGGGTTATGTTTGCCCTTGCAGCCAAGCCCTGTCTGAGCTGACTGCTGATTTCAGCATTTTATTGGAGCTGAGGTGGGGGGTGTAGAATATGTGAATGTGTTAAAATGATAAACAATGAAAGTGATGTGGTGTGCCATAGAACAGTGACATTCAGCCCTTTCCCTCATTCCTGTGTCCAGTCACCAACTCCTGCTGATTTGATCCTGTATTTTTAAATCTGTTTCCTACTCCCCATCTTCCCTGCTGCCCCAACCCTAGGTCAGGTCTTCATTATCACTGACCTAGATTAGGACATTAATCTCATAAATGGTCTTCCTGCATCTGGTCTAATCACCCTCAAATTCACTCTCCACACAGCTGAAGAAATTGTTCAAAATGTTAATCCAGCTATGACATCCCAGGGCCAAATTCCTTCAACAGCTCCTTTGTTTATAGCAGTAGTTCTCAGACCGTTCAACTTGCAGACCACGATAATTTTTTAAATATTAAAAACTTACACAACTATACCAAATTTACATTTTGCTAAAGAAGGACAATTTAAAAAACAAAAACAAAAACCCATCCTCTATCAAGATCTTTTCATCAAAGAAAATTTAAAACTATGCAAGCAATGTAATCCCACCTTGGTTTTTTACCCCACACATCTAATTTTATTAACATAAGAGGTCAGTCAACTCTCTACCTATTCCCTAACCACTGATAACTCGCCACCTGGAAAAATTTAAGGATGGGAAAGTTATGTTTGTTATTCTAAGACTTCCACAGTCAAAAAAAAGTTACAGACACAAAGCATGCTCTTTATTGTGTTACTGTGTGCCTCAGTGTAATGCTTATTCCCTGAGGAAAGTGTCTTTAAAAATGATTAACTGGCCACAGATAATTAGAATACCTTCAAAGGTAGTTAATGTTAAAACATGCATGCACTGTGCTGGGAATATTCTTGATTCTGCCTCGGGCCCCAATGTGAAACTGGGGGTTCCCAACCCCATAAGCCATCAGAGCAAGCGGGCCACACCTAATGAGTGTTTGACCTTAGAGTTTCCAGCTCTCACAGACAAGAGGACAGACAGGAGGCAATGACTGTAAGTGAGGGCCCCAGAATCAGATGGCTTGAGTTTTAAGCCTGCATCCTTCATGTGCTGGCCAAGGACTCTGGACAATTTTCTTCAATTGCATCTTCCTCAGAAGTCTTATCTGGGAAATGGGGACAAATTAGTATGCAATTCATAAGGTTGTTGTGAGGATTCAATGAAAGAATCTATCTATAGTGTTTGGCTGTCAAATATATACCTTTTTACTTGCTCTTTTCCTGCCTCCCCCTGTGGGACTCCAGCCCCTTGAAGAATTCCACCTGCCAGTAACAAATGAAGTGTACTAGCCATTTAGCTGCCCTTAAATTGCCCAGTTTTTTCTCTCTGCCCCAGCACCCTGACAATTTAAACACCTCACCTCACAGTGTCCTCCAGGAACCATAGTTTTCTACCAGATACCACTGCCATAGCTTCTAGGCACTGTCCCCAATCAGTGTCACAATGGAGCCCCATAGGTGCCAAAACTGATCTGGGAGAATGATATGAAGCACCAAGGCATATATCCTGGTACCCTGAAGTCTAACAGAGTTTTTGAAAATTGCTCCCCCAGGTTTCACTGATGATACACCATCATCACCACTCCACCCCACTGGATCCCACTTAGTCCATAAGGACTGGGTGAAGGGCAGGGCCATGGAACAACAACACAACATTCTCAGAATTACCCCTCACCTCTGCCTTTCCAAGTCAAGTTAGTGGTTCCAAGAGATGAACCCATTCCAAGGGAATTCTTTAGACCCTGCAAAAAACAAACAAAAAAAAGGCTACTGGAGCCTCACTAATTTTGTGGACGTAGCTAACAAATGTGACCCCACTGCTGGTGAAGATAGCTGCCTCAGTAGGAGAGTTTTCCCTTTGTATAAGGACAGCCTGCAGCCCCTTCTTGGCTACCCCAAGCTAAGCTCTCTCAAAGTACTGGGCAGCTCCCTATTCTCAAAAGGTGAAGTAAAGACAAATAGGAAGCCTCCAAGTTGGTCATTTGGAAATCAAATCCGTTTTCCCAGTGAAACAGCGTGGAGAGGGAGATCACCATCTCTCACGTCCCAGTTCCTTGGTGAGTGCTCTCTGTCCTCTGGATAGGCCCTTGGAGGAAAAGGGAGGTAGAAGAGTAAGAGTAAGAGAAAAGGAAGAAGTCATGCCCCCTATCCTGCAGATTTTACTTATTCCAGGGAAAGCTCCAGGCCTGGACAGTGTCTTCTCCTCTATTGCCGCTGCCCTTTGTTTCTGACTTAATCCATTTTCCCTCCACTCACTGCAAAACCCAAACACTCAGCGATTCCTCTCCCCTAGAGCTCCCTTTTCAGGTTTCCTGTGGCTTTTTACTGTTACTGATATTGGGCAAACCAGAAAAAGGGTAAAATTTCCATGTGCTTCCAAAGATACACACTACAACTTACCACTGACATTCCCCAGAAAGTCCATGAGCACAGGTCTAAATCTTTTTCTCATTATACAACCCTGTATTTATTAATTTTCTTATAAACTTAGCCCACCTGCCTCCAGATCTTCATTAGCCTGGGATATGTGGTCCTGAGCCTCTCTCTTTTGGATAAAGAGGGTCTTTCCTAAGCTGCTTCTATCTTCCTTTTTCATTTGAGCTCAGGGTAAATAGAAATATATGATAGGACTAAGAAACAGGAAAACTAATATTAAATTTCAGCAAAAAATCTCAAACAACTATTCCATGAGTGTTTTCCTTTATCATGGTATTTCTTCATAGATGTTACAAGAATCCCATGGGAAAATCCACACAGATCTCAGGAAGAGGTGAAAGGATGTAACAGATGAGTTCAGGGTTACTGTTATTTCTGATGCTGATCCAACTACTAGTGAAAATGAAAATGATGGTGATGATGATGATGCTATTTCCCATTTATTGAACCCAGATGCTAGACATTATTTGTATACTCACATGAGCCCTAAAGATACTCACTATTATCTTCAGTTTTCAGATTCAAAAGTTCAAATCCAAAGATAATAAGTGGTAAAACCATAAGCCAAATGTTGTACTGTCAGTCACCCGTGGCTGCTTCCTGACTCGACAATAAAACCAGCACCCCAATGAATGGTGTTCAGGACACTGCACTGTCCTGTCATCTTTTCCTGCCCTTTCTCCTACGTGTCCTGACATTGCTTATGGTAACAGTCAGTACTTGCTGAAAAGCCATGTAATAGAACACCCCAAAACTCAGTAGCTTAAAACAACAATCACATATTCTTGTGCATGTGTGCAGGTCAGCTGTGGGGGCTGATGTGAGGTGAGCTTGGGCTTCAGTCCAAGTGAAAGTTGCATCCAGGTCTGTCCAACTCATCTTCCCCAGACTGGAGGATCAACTGGACCCTGTTCTTTCCATGGCATGTACCTGAGTGGTACAAGGCAAATCTAACCACGTAAGCATACTTCAAACCCCTGCTTGTATTACATCTGCTGACATTCCATTGGCCAAAACCAATCTCATGGCCAAGCCCAAATTCAAGCAGAGTAGAGTCGATTCACCATGTAGCTGTGGCAAGAGATATAGAATACTAATAGAGATGAAAAGGTTTGGGTTTGTAACCTACAAACCCAAACCTTAGACAAACAAACAAAGGAAGACTTGACCAGGGTTATGGCTCCATAATCATGGACATCTGTAGCAGCAACAGGTTAGAGTTAAGTGCCTGGAAAGATGGAATGGGAAACCCAAGGGAAGAAAGTTTGAAATATGGGGACTAACTTACTGCTGGGTTTGCTCTGCAGTTAATTTGGACCTACTTCTAGGCTGTGAGCACTGAAAGCCTGGCCCAGTGGAAGCTCCAGGCACACCCAGCTGGGGCCAGACCTGCCCACATCACAAACAGAAAATGAGGAAAAGAAAATGCTTTCCAAACGTCTCCATTCCTTTATTGTATGTGTTCATTGGCTTGGATTATCTCTCTAGATGCATGACTAAAATGAATTTCAGCTGATGTGTCACATGTTAGATATCAACACTTGCAAAATTCAGGCTTTGCTAGTTCCCAAAGACTAAGTTGTATAATTCCCTGTCAGTATATAAAAATGTCAGCTGGACAAGACCATGGGCATTTATCAATTCAAAAGAATAACAATAAGTTTAAGAAACTTTGATTGCTTATTACAAAACACTGAAAGTAGCCAAGTGTGAAGCACTATTTTGTTTTCTCACAATATCCATGATACTTCGGTTCCTCACTATTTTCCCGTAAACGTTCTCTGAAACTTAACTGCAAGCAAGTAAATATTTAATTAACTATTTGAAATACAACATTACCCCCAGATATTCAGTGAATGGCTTCTGAGAATCACAGATGTTAGCAAAAGGGTTGTATACACTGTTTTAATATCTCAAGGTATAATTTCATATTGAAGGTGGTTGAAATAAAAATTTCGGTTCTTAGTTAAGCAGTGTGGGTTTCTAGAAAGATCTCTGTCCTAGTGCACCCATTAACTAACTCTACAACCTTGGAAAATTCATTCACATAGAATTGAAAGCTTTTAACACTCTGCTACCAACCAGTTTCTCAAGAAATATTTTGAACTTCTCATCTTTACCTTTGATTCCAGCCTTCTTTCCTTCTATTTCCCTCCTATCCCACTGCCTTTTCCTTCCATTATTTTGCAGAACTATTTATCCATTTCATTGCATACCAAACCCTGAAGATCCTCACTCTTCACTCTCAGAGAGGACTTCTAGGCAATTTCCAAACATCTCTTCTGCTATAAAATTTTCCCTGGTGCTAGTGTAATCAAAGTTCTTATTTTTAACAAGAAGCAACTATTTATTCCACTTACATCAGTATGGTAGTAGGCTCTTCAATAAGATTTTTGAATAAATGTAAAATAATTATTGCTTTTATACCTACTGTGTTTTGACCTCTAGTCTGACTTAAGCATTTTTGCAAGTTCTCACTTAGTTCTTACTTTGACTCTATTAGTAATCTGTGAGAAAAAAGCTCAGGGAAATTAAATAATTTTTCCAAGACCTCACAGCTTTTAAGCAGTGAAACTGGAATTTAAATCCACATCTATTTGATTCCAAAACCTCTTTTCTTGTCTACAAAAATGGAGGTTTATTCAGATAATCTCTGAGGTTCCCTCAGGTCCAAGTTGTGGTGAGTCTAAAGACATTACACAAAAAGAAAATTATAGAACAATATCCCTGATGAACATAGCTGCAAAAATCCTCAACAAAATATTAGCAAACTGAATTTTAAAATACATCAAAAGGATCATTCACCAAGTGGGATTTAATCAGGAGATGCAAGGATGGTACAATATCAGCAAATCAATCAATGTGATAAACCACATTAAATAAAAGTAAAGATTAAAACCATGTGATCATCTCAATAAATGCTGAAAAAGCATTTGACAAAATTCAACATCCATTCATGCTAAAAACTCTCAACAGAGTGAGTATAGAGGGGATATAACCTCAACATAATAAAAGCCATATATGACAAATCCACAGCTATCATACTCAGTGGTGAAAAGCTGAAAGCTTTTCCTCTAAGATCAGGAACAAGACAAGGATGCTTACTCTTGCCACTTTTATTCACCATAGTACTGGAAGCCCTAGCCACAACAATCAGACAAGAAAAAGGAAAAAAATGTATCCAATTGGTAACGAAGAAGTAAAATTGTCACTTGCAGATGATATGATACTATATATATATAACCCTAAAGACTCTGCCAAAACACTGTTAGAACTAATAAATGAATTTAGTAAAGTTTCAAGATACAAAATCAGTATACAGAAATCTGTTACCTTTCCATATGCTAATAATGAACTAACAGAAAAAGAAATGAAGAAAACAATTCCATTTACAATTCCTTCAAAAAGAATAAAATATGTAGGAAAAAACTCAGCTAAAGAGATGAAAGACCTATACTCTGAAAACTACAAGACACTGATGGAAGAAACTGAAGAAGACACAAATAAATGGAAATATGTCCTGTGTTCATGGATAGGAAGAATTAATTTCTCAAAATGGCCATCCTGCCCAAAGCAATTCACATATTCAAGGGAATCCCCAGCAAAATAGCAACAGCATTTTTTAATGAACTAGAACAAAGACTCCTAAAATTTATATGGAACCACAAAAGACCCCAAATAGACAAATCAGTCTTGAGAAAGAAGAACAAAGCTGGTGGTATCACACTCCCTGATTTCAAGCTATACTACAAAGCTACAGTGATTAGAAAAGCACAGTACTGGCCCAAGAAAAGACACATAGATTGATGGAACAGAATAGAAAGCCCAGAAATAAACTCATGTATATGTAGTCAACTAATATATGACAAAGGAGGCAAGGATATACAATGAGGAAAGGAGTCTCTTCAATAAATGGTGTTGGGAAAACCAAACAGCTGCACACAAGAGATTAAACTAGATCACTGTCTTACACCATACACAAAAGTAATGAATTAAACACCTAAATGTAAGACATAAAAACATAAAATACTTACAAGAAAACACAGGCAGGAATCTCTTGAATGGCAGAATGAGTAATTTTTTTTCTGCATATGTCTTCCCAGGCAAGGGAAACAAAAGCAAATACCATATGATTTCACTTATACGTGGAATCTAATAAACAAACAAACAATAAAGAAATAGACCCATAAATACCAACAATAGACTGTTGGTTACCATGGGGGTTGGGGGAGGATGGGTGAAATAGGTGAAGGGGCTAAAGAGGTACAAACTTTAAATTATAAAATAAATTAGCCATAGGAATGGAAGTAAAACATAGTGAATATAACCAATAATACTGTAATATCTTGGCATAGTATCAGGAGGTAATTATACTTACTGTGGTGAGGATTTAGCAATGTATATAATTACTGAGTCACTAGGTTGTACATCTGAAACCAATATAATATTGTATATCAACTATATTCCAAAAAAAATAAGTAAAACAAATTTCGGTGAGTCTATGTGTGCAATAAAGGATTAACTCAGTGGACCTGAGTTATTCAAACCCTGCACATTCTAAAGAACAATTTGATCCTTGACTGGCTCCTGGAAGAAGACATCTAAGACTGGGGAATGAAAGGAAAGGAGCAACACACAGCAGCAATTCACCGGAGAATACTGCTTTATTAGCGAAAGGTGCTGGGTTATATAGGAAGGGGCATGGGGTGATTGTGGTGTCACTTCTACGGGGCTGGTGGCTATTGACTAGGTGCTGGGATTAGGGGGGCGAGGGGTGATTGGGCTTCAGGTGGCGCCGGTGGGAACTGAGGACCCAGAAGAGAAGCAGGAGGTTCGCCATCTTATGGGTGGGGGCCCTTCATTCCCCCCTTTTTCCTCTATGGGGTTGTGGACGTTGCTTTCTCTCTGAATGCTTCCTGCTGACTGGGGGTGGAGAAGGGAGTGAGGGCTTGAGGACTGGGAGGAAAGGGTTGATAGGACTCCCCACAGTAAGGATGAGTAGATGTGGACTTCTTCAGGTTGGAAATCAATGAAGGTTCCCTGTAACCATAGGTCGAGGACTTGTTGATTCTAGATTCTAATGGTGCCAAGAGGATACAGATGCCAGAAGCCAGGCGTCTGTGGCCATTGTTTCCAGGAACAGTTTCCAGCGGAGAGAGGGGTCTATCTCAGCGTGTGGTGAAGAGGTTACGTGAGGGTGAGGGATCTTCTGTGGCTAAAAGCTGGTAGTTCCTGAGTAAAAGCTGGTTGAAAGTTTGATTAGAGATTTTACCAACTTGGGATTTGATAAACTTTATTATACAAGGCAAGAAGAGACAGGCAAGGAGAATGATTATTATAGGGCCTGCAATGGGCCAAAGCCAGGTAAGGAAGGGGTTTGTTAGTATTGAAGAGAATAGGTTGGAGGAGTAATATTGTGGGTTCCGGGAGTTACCCATGTAGTGAATGGCGCAAGACCAGTAGGGACATCCCCCATAGGTGTCTGGCCATTGCCTGCAACAGGCTTGTTTTTGGTCATAGAGGAAGCAGAGGTAGGGAGAATAAAGGTAGCTGCTAGTGAACACTTCGGTGGAGGGAGGAAAGTGGAGGTATAAAGGCTCAGAGCAGCCTTTCAGAGGGCAGTCTGATGTGGCAATGAGGGCAGTAATTTTTGTTTGATGCTGTGTGTAAGTCTGTCTGACTTTGAATCGCCATACAAAGGAGGCTAGGGTGGCGGGGAAGACAATAAGAATGAGGAAAAAAAGCAAGAGAGAGCGAGGGAGCAGTAAAGGAGGAAAAAGTCATGATTCAGGTATGGATGGCAAAGGGGGTGAACGGGATTTTGGAGGAAAGAGAACAGTAAGGTCAGGAGTCTGGAGGGAGTGAGAGTCTGTAAACTTTTGTAGGTTAAGAGGTCTTTTAGGTGATGTGGGGACAGAATGGTAAGGGGCGCCCCGAATGTCAGTTTATGAGCTTCCTTCTGCAAGAGCTGTCCAGCGGCTAATGCCCATAGGCAGGGGGCCCATCCCCGAACTGTGGGGTCTAATTGCTTGGAAAGATAAGCTACTGGGGCAAAGGATGGGCCATAATATTGGCCTAGGACTCCTAGAGCTTGACTGGACCTCTCATGAATGTATAATGAGAAGGGCTTCAACAAATCAGGAAGATGGAGAGCTGGGGCTTCCACAAGGGCTCCACGGAGCTTAATGAAGGCGTGTCGGGGTGAGGAGGATAATGGTTCTTCAGGGGGGCCCTTGCTGAGGTCGTATGGGGGTCTTGCCAACAGGGAGAAGTTAGGGATCCACGCTCTAAAATACCCAGCCAGGCCTAGAAAGGAAAGGATTTCTGTCTTGGTTTTGGGAATGGGCAGGTCAGAGAGGAGCCGTTTTCTGTCTAAGGTAATGGACTTTCTTTGTTGAGATAGAAGAAATCCGAGGTAAGTGACAGAAGGGGAAGAGATTTGAGCTTTGACAGGGGATACCCGGTAACCTCTGGAAGCTAGAAGGTTAAGTAGGGAGGCAGTGTCAAGTTGAGACTGTTCCCACGAGGGACTGCAGAGTAGAAGATCGTCCACGTATTGTAATAAGGTGGACTCGGAAGCCTTGTGGCAAAACTGTCCAAGTGAGTTGTTAAGAATGTCTTGTGTATGGGTCCGTCCAGGTGAAGGCAAAAAAATCTTGGGAGGAGGGGTCCAGAGGGATAGAAAAAAATGTGTCCTTGAGATCTAGGACTGAGAAGTGGGAGGCCGAGGCAGGGATCTGCGATAAAAGCGTGTATGGATTTGGGACTAAGGGATGGATAGGGACAATGGCCATGTTAATGAGGCGAAGGTCTTGGACGAGGCAGAAAGATCCGTTGGTTTTTTTAACAGCTAATATGGGGGTATTAAACGGGGAGTGAGTGGGTCTGAGGCAATTTTTGTTTAAAAGATCTTGAATGATGGGTTGGAGGCCTATGAGGGCTGAAGTGGTTAGGGGGTATTGGGTCTGACAGATATACTGAGAGGGGTCACGTAATTTGATAGAGGCAGGAGGACATAGAGCCATGGAGGGTCTTGTAATGTCCCAAACTCTGGGATTTATAGGGTGTATGAGGGCAGAACTGGAGCTTTCATTGGGTAGAGGGGGGTCATTGGCTATGAGGGCCATTAGAAAGGGAGTACTGGGGGCTGTGGGAGTGGATATAGTTATGGAAACATGGAGGAGAGAAAGGATGTCCCGTCCTAGTAAGGAGATGGGACACTGGGGCATAACCAGGAAGGAGTGGGAGAAAGGTATGGGATTGTCTTGGATTGTGCATAAAAGGGGGTGGTTTTAATGGGAAAATCTGTTTACCTCCTACCCCGACTATAGGAGTAATGGCAGGCGTGGTAGGGCCCCGGTATTCCCGCAAGACTGAGAAGGTGGCTCCTGTATCTAGGAGAAAGGAGATGGGGCGACCATCTACTATTAAAGTAACCCTGGGCTCCTGTTTGGTGATGGAAATGGTCAGGTGAGACACCCCCAGGCCCCGTCAATCTTCTTCTGCCAGCCCCACTACGGAGGGCTTAG
Source organism: Manis pentadactyla (assembly GCF_030020395.1). Taxonomy (NCBI): domain Eukaryota; kingdom Metazoa; phylum Chordata; class Mammalia; order Pholidota; family Manidae; genus Manis; species Manis pentadactyla. The sequence goes on along the minus strand of NC_080028.1, from coordinate 55,653,303 downwards.
GATGGGGTTTGTTCGTCCAGCCTCCCCTTTGGGTGGCTGGGCAATCAGACCCCCAGTGGCCCTTTTTGTGGCATCTGGGGCATGGGGTGGTAGGAGATCTGGGGTAGGGGCACGCCCTTGACCAATGTCCTTCTTGTCCGCACTTGAAACAAGCTCCTGTGGGGGGCTTGTTTGTAGAGGGGCGCCCAGGTTCTGGTTTTATCAGCTGGGCCAACATTTGGAAATTGGCCTGATCAGCCTTTTGTTTACGGCGTTCTTTCTCCTCCTCCCGGTTATGGAAGACTTTAAAGGCCACTGTTAGGATCTCAGTCTGTGGGGTAGTGGGGCCCTGTTCTAACTTTTTGAGTTTAGCTTTAATGTCGGGGTAGCTTTGAGCTAGGAAGTATGTCATAAGGACATGTCTCCCGTCAGGCGTTTCTGGGTCCAGGCTGGTAACTGTAATAGGGCTTGAGTGAGTCTGTCTAAGAACTCGGAGGGAGCTTTTGAAAATTGGCTACTTTACGAGCTGCCTTTTTCAGACCTGCTATTAAGCAGCAGGTGAAGATAACTCGAGAGCAGAGACCGACGGCGGTGGGGGACTGAAGGGTTCTGGCTCAGTCTGTGGGGGAGAAACAGGTGATGGGGGCAAAGACAGAGGAGGCTCCTGGGACTTAGCTAGAGGGGGGCTGAAAGGCTCAGGCTTTGATCTGCAGGGGTGTGAGGTGGGGGAGGAGATGGTGGTGGAGGAAGGGGGAGGGGTTGTTGTAGGAGAGGAGGGGGAAGGGAGTGAACAGGAGACTTTTGCAGGGGAGACGGCCTGCAGGCTAGGAGAACTTGGGGGGAGGCGGGGGGAGGAGGCAGAAAGCTTCGGTATAGGGAATCTCCTTCCATTTTTTCAGGCGCTGGCAGTAGTTAAAGAGATTGCAAGTGATTTTAGGATCAAGAGTTCCCCCTGCGGGCCATTGGTTGTTATTGTCTAGGGGGTATGTCGGCCAATCTTGGGAGCAGTATTTGCAGAGAAGTTTTGGTTTTATATCAGGCGTCAGGGAGAGGGTGGCTAGATGCTTGAGCAGGCATTCAAGAGGTGAACTTTCAGGGAGGGATGAGGAGGCTCCCATGGCTAAAGGACAGAGAAGGAGACAAACAGGGGAAGACGAACGGAGACCCTCGGACTGGGAGCAGACCGCAAGGAGACAAAGGGCGTCCCCGATGATCCTTGGGGGTCTGCGGAAACTCGTATACGAGTCGGTTTCTTAGGAAGTGTGGGTCGTCACCCAGACTTCCCTAAGAAGGCAGACTGCCGGAGTCCGAGGTACCTAGTACTGGGAATTTTCGGCGGAAGGAACGGAAGGAGGAGGGTGGGGGTAGGGAGCGTTCTCATCCGCAAAGGAGTCACCTTGTTTATGGCTGTTGGAGGAGGGGCCTGAGGGCCCACCGCAGCCGTGAAGGCCTGAGGTGGGGAGAGTTCCCTCCTCGTCCCCGAGCATCAGGGCCTTGCCGGACGATCATGGTCAATGGCGCTGTGATAGCTCAGGGAAGAGCGGCCCACTCCGGGGGAAAACTTACCCAAAGGCCAGAGAGGAGTGGTGAGTGTGATGAGCCAGCGCCGGAAAAAGAGGACGAGGGCAAGCTGCTGCTGGTGTCGGGGGGAAGACGGGGCCCAGTTGGGGTGTCCCGTCTCCCGGGTTTTGGCACCAATGAAAGGAAAGGAGCGACACACAGCAGCAATTCACCGGAGAATTCCGCTTTATTAGGGAAAGGTGCTGGGTTATATAGGAAGGGGCATGGGGTGATTGTGGTGTCACTTCTACGGGGCTGGTGGCTATTGACTAGGTGCTGGGATTAGGGGGGCAAGGGGTGATTGGGCTTCAGGTGGCTCCAGCGGGAACCGAGGACCCGGAAGAGAAGCAGGAGGTTTGCCATCTTATGGGTGGGGGCCCTTCAGGGAATACCCTGCCTAATAAGAGTATCCTTGGGCCACTCCAGACAGTTTATGCTAACAACATTATTTCTGATGGGTGCATGCACCATGTGGTATAGCTTGACTTCTGGAGGCGCTAGAGACTGAGTAAATATGGTCAGCCACATGGGTGATCAGCCATACTGATGTGACCAACCCCCATGAAAAAGCCCAGAGAAGGTTTGGGTGAGTTTTCCATAAACAACAATATTTCATATGTTTAGTGACACATCATTGCTGGGACAATTAAGCACTGTCTGTATAACTCTCTTGGGAGAAGACATTTGGAAGCTCATGTCTGGTCCCTCTCCTGGAATCTGCCTTTTAAGTCTTTTACCTTTGTTGCTTTTAATCTATATTCCCTTTCTGTACTAAACCGCAGAGTGAGGGTAATAACTTTTCTGAGTTCTGAGTCCTTCCAGCTAATCATTTAACCTAAACATGGTCTTGGGGACCACCAAAACCATATTGCGACTTCTCGATTGTTTGTTGTCAGCTCAGTGTTACTGCTTCTCTGCAGTCCAGAGGACAGCCCAAGAGTCACATCTCCCACAACTGCTTTCACCATTTGATTCTGAGGATTTGCCAGTGAGAGGCATTCTCATGTGACTTGGAAGGCCGGAGATAGAGAGGAGTTTCTTTATTTTTCATTTATCTTTCACTATTGCCAGAAGTAGTTGCAGTCTGATGCATAGACCAGGTATTAGAAAACTTTTTATGTGAAGGGCTAGATAGAAAATATTTCAGTCTTTGCAGGCTATATAGTCTCTGTCATAACTACTAAACTCTGCTGTTCTAATGCAAAAGCAGCCATAAGCAGTGTATAAACAAGTGAGTATAGCTCTGTTCCAATAAACCTTTATTTGTGGACAATGAAATTTGAATTCCATGTAATCATCACGTGTTGCAAAATATTATTCTGCTTTTGGTTTCTTTTTATAAATCTACTCCTAGTTCACACACTGTACAAAATCAGGCAGCAGGCTAGATTTTGCCTTTGGGCCCACCCCCTCACTTGGAGAATCAACAGATAAAAGATTCACACTGGCATCTGAATGAACTCTTAAGATCCACCCACTTCAGTGCTTTAGGGTGACACTTTGTGGGTAAAATTGCAGTATTTCCAGAATCTCTCCCCTGGCTTTAGTGCATCTCCATATCAACAGGTGTTTCCAAGGGGTGGAGGGACGTAGTCATCTCCATATCAATAGGTAAGAGCTAGGGCTTATCTGGACCAGAGAGGTTGGGTGGAGCTCTCTCTTCTTCTGCAGCTGGGTTGAGAGAGACATGGGACAACTGCTTGTAAGAAATAAATGTGTTTCTCCCACTAATTTCTCCCTTTGACTGATTTCAGTTTCAAAGGTATTTTGCCCTGGCATTTCCCCCCGGAGTTACACACTCTCAGAAACAGCTTCTCTGATTCTGATCCCCTAGGCTTTCTGATGGTTTGTAGGTCTTTTAATTCCCTGTATAAAAACCCTTCATGCTGGAACATACAGAGTGACTTCTGCTTTAATGACCAAACTCTGGCTCTTAGCACATTGAGTACTGACAGCAATTTCAGGAAAACAGAACTTCAAAGAAGAGAATCGGGATTCATTCTATGATCTGAAAGAAGTTAAAGGAGTGATAACCTATTACTAATAAAAAGTGAGATTTTTTTGGTGTACAAATGCAGTGGCAAAATAATTCCTTAAATTTCCACTTCTACTTGCCTGGAATTAAGGGTGTATAGAAAGCTAAGTGTTGAAAGACCTTAAGACTGTTGAAATAGATTGTTCTAGTAGAAAGTTTGATGACAAAGGCTATGGAGCTGACTGGATATGTAACACTGCAGCTAACAGAAGAAAAGCCTTTAATTCCCCAAGTGCACTCAGACAACCAAGAACCTTTAGGTCTGCCCTGAAAGAACTTTTTATTTCTTGTAGCTGCAGGGTTGAAACATCTGAAAATCAAAACTGTAATGGGATCGTATAGTTGGCTGGATAACAAAGAAAGTTGAACGCACAGTGAAATTTGTCAAGCCTGTCTTGTAAAAGTAGGTGTTGCCTGGGAAAGATGGCCTGAGGGTCGGAATGGGCCCTTGGGGAGGTTCCAAGGGAGTGGAGAGGCCTCCTTCTCCAGTGGCGGTTGCAGGCAGATGCCCGGCAGATGGAGATGGGAAGCACACAGCGTGGTCTCCTGCTCTTGAGGACCGCCCACGTGAGGGTTACAGACCGAGATTGTTTACAGGGGGCTTCTCCGCCGGCCCTTCCCTATCCCATCTGACAGAGTGAGCCCGCTAATTCCCTACATTCAAATACAAGGAGCCCCTTCTGTTTGCTGGAATGAACACTGACTGATACAATGACTCATCATCAGTTATCCAAAATACTAGGAAATTGGTTAACATGGCCCCTCACTTCTGAGCAATGTCAAACAAAAGGGTGGTGCTGACACTTAAAAGTAAGCTATGTTCCTAAACCAGGTAAGCATGGGTAGACACTGGTGAGAGCTCCCAGCCACATACAGCAGGTAACACGTTAGGCCCCATATATGTTGGATATGCTAGACAGGTTCAGAGGAAAGATATTCTCTCTGAATTTAGAGTTTTTGAGCCCTTTTTATCTTCATAGCCCAAGCCCCTGTCTCAGTGCCTAGCACACCAGAGCACTCAAAAATGTTTGGCATTTGGATTTGCCTGGGCAGGATGAATGCCTCTCCACCCAAATGTAATTGACAACTTAATAGCTACCAGCAATAGTCAACAGTATAGCATTGTCACATGAAAAGTCTCAAGTCTGCCCATCCACAAAGACCTTCAGATGGGATTGTGGATTCCTTTATTTTATGTGGTCTGAAGCAACCCAACTTTCACTTCCTATTTGCAAATGTGCACATTTCTAAACAAGGTAATTTTACAACTCAGATATATTCAATGAAATTATGACTTGCTTTCCAAAACTTATGTGAATGTGTTTTAGAACAAGAACACCCTATTTCTACTGCCAAGATTATTTTCCTTGTTTTAATTATATATGACATGATTTCAACCTAAACAGATTTTTGAGGAAGGCACACTTGTCCACAGAATTTAGCTTTATTACCCCAATCTTCAGAGAGAATTTCACTGAATATTTTTAAATTGCATTTGTAAAACTGCTATATGAAGGATATTTCAGTAGCATATTTGGGGTTATAAAGTAATTTCACACACATACAAAAAAATACCTCTCCTTATGACATAGTTCTTCATCTATTTGGGTAATTGTCAGGGAGCTTTTGAAGCTAATAAAACTCAAGAAAAAATACATAAAAGAAGACTACTGTATCAATCAGTATTTCTGTGTATAGAAATATAAATGTCTTGTGGGAATTAACTAGCAAATTTATGAAGTATTAGCCAATAGAGCACTTATGAAAAGTTTGACTAAAAATGGAAAAGAGCAAAATAAATGTGACATGTCTAAAAAAATAAAAATAAAGCCAAATTTGATCTGTTTCTTTCTTTCTGAAGTAGCACTGGCCATTTAATCTCAACATTCTGTGTTTACTTCTACTGAGAATAAGAACTTCGAGGGTAGGCACTTTGTCTAATTCACCACTTTAGCACTTTACTCAGCACCTAAATATCTGGTGGGAACAAAGCCCTCAGTAAATATTCTTTCAGTGAACATAGCATAGATGGATAGATAAATGATTTTTTTTACCTTTATTGTACCTATTCTTCCTCCACTCCAGCCCCCCACACTAAAGACTGCATTAAAAAATTTTTCAAATTCCATGTCTGCTCCAATTACCATTAGCAACCTCACAAACCATAAGTCTAGTGTTTTTTTCAAACTGTCACTTGAATAACTTCCTTACAAACACTTTGCCCTGGACTTGTGGCCTTCCCCTGCTCCCTGGTCTCTCCCTTCCCTGCCTCACCATCCCTACATCAGTGTGCCTCTGTCTCAGTAAATCACCACCACACCCACCAGCTACCTCCAGGGATTGACCTTTATGTCTCCCTTTTCCAGATTCAGTCACTACCTAAAGGGGAAAAAGGGATGTGAACTCAACAGTCCAAGCAGATTTATCACTAAACCTGAGAGGTTCAGACCTTTCTGTTCTGGCCAGAAGAACAAAGAAGGCATCTCTTACAGGCTAAGAGGCTTTATATGGCCAGGTTTTTTGGCAGGCTTTTGAGGGGACAGGTCAGGGAAAAGGTGGGCCTGTGGCTTGCTGACATGTCCTCTGGAAAATGCTTGTAGCCTAAGTAAGATGAAACCTAGGTCTCTCTGAGATGGCAGGTGGGCTTATTCAAAAAGGCAGTACCCCTGTCTGGTCTCTATCACTAGCAAGTTCCATAAATTTTATTTGCAAAATCCTTCTCCAATCCATCCACCTGTCTCTATTTCCACTGTCACTAATCCAAGCCACCTTGTCTCTATCTGGACCTGGCAACTGGCTTTCACACTTGCCCCTGCTTTCATCCACTTGCCCTCTTCCACTTCATTCCCTGTAACTCAGACAGAGAGGCCTTTCTAAAACTCACATTAAATCAGGTCTGCCTCCTGCTTAAAAGTGGGTGTGGAGAAAAGGGAATCCTTGCTGTTGGTGGGAATGTAAATTGGTGCAGCCACTATGGAAAACAGTACAGAGTTTTCTCAAAAAGTTAAAAATAGAACTACTAAATGATTCAACAATCCCCTTTTAGGTACTTATCCAAAGTAAATGAAAACAGAACATTGAAGGAATATCTGCACTCCCATGTTAACTGAGGCATTATTAACAAGGAGCACATACGGAAACAAGTACCCATCAGTGGATAAATGGATAAAATAGATGTAGTGCATGTACATATACACACACAATGTAATAGTTATTCAGCCACGAGAAAGGAAATCCTGCCACTTGCAACAATAGGTTGACCTTGAGGTTATTATGCTCTGTGAAATAAACCAGAGGATAAAGACAAATATCGCATGATGCCACTCATTCATGGAATTTTTGTTTTAAGTCAAACTCTTAGAAACAAGAATAGAAAACTAGTGGCTTCTGGATGGGAGACATACTAAGAGGTTGATTAAAGGCTACAAACTTTCAACTGTAGGATGAATAAGGTCTGAGGATCTAATGCAAAACATGGGGACTATAGCTGAAAACACTGTATCACAAAACTGAAATTTGTTAAGAGAGTAGAACACAAATTTTCTCATAAAAAAGATAAATATATAAGATGATGGATGTGCTAATTAACTACACATGATTGCTTTCACAACATACATCAAATCACAATGTACACTTTAAATATCTTACAATTTCAATTTGTCAGTTATTCCTCAATAAAATGGAAAAAATAAAATATAGATAATCTTGTGGAGAAAAAAACACCTTTCAAAAGCTCATTTCTCTATGTCTGACATCTACCCACCTATTCAGCCTTATTTTGTGTCACCGTCCCCTTATTCATAACCACCCTGGGGTTGTGTTGCACAGACAGAGTGAGCCAGGATTAAATCTGAAGACATTTAGATAGCTTTAAGGCTATGTCCTAGCCAGACAGGAAGAACTGAGAAGAGGCAGGCAATAACTAGATTAGTTTAATTCAATCAAGTGGTGATGTAACCTGGGTTGGAATTTTCAGACTCAAATCAGATAGAATTAGAAAGTGTTCAACTTGAATCTGGGACATGTATATTGGAAGAACACACTACCTGGAGGGCATGGAATTTAAAGGAAAAAAATTGTACATCGGTCAGTTGTAAGGTAAGAATCAAACAGAAGAGCAAGCCAAAAATTCTCTGGCTGGTCAGCAGCCTCAGTGTGCTGGGGCTTTTTAGCTCAGTTTGCTGAAGAGGATGACCTCCATACTCTTAGAATAGTAAAAATGTTTCCCTGGTAGACACAAGGCTGCCACAAGCAACTGTGCTGGGTGTGGACCCCCAGCTCGAGGGTCCACCTCCCACAGCCGCTGATGTACACGTTGCCCCCCAAGTTGTTCAGGGAACCAGGTATGCAGCCACATGTAGCAGTCTTCATGAGTAAGTTTATTTCCAGCAAGCATATTAATACTTTTGTGGGGAGCTCAAGGGTAAATATTTGTAATCAGTGGTTTGATCTTAGTCTGGTTACTCTTTAGAGCATTTGTAATACTGAAGAGAATTTGGCTTATTAGAGTAGCTAGAGGATTAGCTTTGTGAATCAGTAGGAAACACTAGCACACTCCAACTGGGGAAGCCTGAGGAAAGTTTGAATAAAGAGACCATTAAAATGGGTAAACGCTCTGAAGCTAGTGACAGTGGAAATGACCGTGGAAATGACCTTTCTAGGCCCAAGAAGGGGTCATTACCAAAGCCCAGAGAAAGGAGGTGCTGAATGGTTTTGCGATCTTGAACTCAGTTGTCCCAGTGTCCCTCCTGACTTCCATCCCACCAGCCATTCCCAGGATTTTACCCCCTGTGTTTTATCTCTTTTTACTTAAAATGTCTTGACTGGTTACTGTTGCCTGTATGGAACCATGACCAGCACAGAAACCCAAAGCAGTTGCAAAGAATAGACCCTAATAGGCAGAAATGGGAACATGATTACCTTGATCTGATTGGATTGAAGACAGGGATTAGCTGGACCCTCTGGAAAAAGGAGATATTTGTCGTTCGTGGATTAGCAAAATGGTTGCTTAGATTATCACCAGTGGCTTCTTAGAATGAAGTGCCTGTTTCAGCCAGAGTTTACCAGATTGTTTGGCAGCTAAATGTGAGAGTGGGTAATACAACTGTCTTGAAGAGCTTAGAAAAACATTTTTAATTTTTATTTTGCAATGTGGTCCGAACACCAGGAATCTCCTTAGACTGGTCTAAACAAATCTCATATCCTTAAACCATCAGGCTCATGTACATGAAAATCAATCAGAATATGACCCTGAAGAGAACCAATATAAATTTAATTCAGAGGCTCACCAGGATCTTTATGGGACATATAGGATATTGATCGGAGACTGAGGCTTAAGATAGGATCATTGGATGGATTTAGATGACCTAAACTCCGCGAACCTACGAAATCTCCTAGCAGTTACATTCGTTATCAATTGCTGCATGACAAATTACCCCAAATCTTAGTGGCTTAAGATAACAAACATTTATTATTTCACAGCTCCTGAGGGTCAGGAATCTGGACCTAGCACATCTGGGTACTTGTGACTCAGGGTGTCTCACAAGCTCTGTCAACCTGTAGCTGAGGCTCCAGTCATCTCAAGTTTTGACTTGAGTGAAGGATCCACTTCCAAGCCCACGCACATGGTTATTGGAAAGCCTATGACTTACTGAAAACTGCACTCGGTGGTGCCCTCACGTAAACAGAGTGTGAAATCAGCAGAATTCAGAATGCAGGCAATTCTACACATGAAACAGACTGAATTCTTCAAAAGATATGTTTTAAGAAAAACAAAAGCATGAAAACTGAATAAATATATAGAGTAGAAAATGACTAGAAGCCAAAAATATAGGAAAGACTAAACTAACACACGAGGGATGCACACTTGGGTGCTAAAACTCTGAATAAGCACAAGGAGGTAATTATGATAAGAATCAGGACAGTGATTGCTTCATGGGGATCAGGGGTTGGGACAGGGAGAGGGCCCATGGGGGAGTGGAACAGACGGGGCCACAGAAGCCACATCTCCACCAGAAGTAGTTACAACGTTGTCTGCTTTACAATAATGAAGCTATACATGTGTTCTGTGTAACTTTCAGCATTTGTGTCTTACTTTACAACTTAAAAATGTTAATAGTAATATAGATAATGGATTATTGACATGGAAAGAGTCATTTATTCATTCAGTTACTGTTTATTGATTACTCTCTCTGGGACAAATTCTCTGCCTTCATAGATCTTACTTTGTAGTGAGACAATAAACAGACAAATGCAGGAAAATGCATAGTATGCAGGAAAAATGCTGTGAAGAAAATGAAGCAGATAAGGAGGCTGGAGAGTGATGGAGACTAACACGGCACATGAGGTCATGCCGGGAGTCCCGATGAAGAGGGGAGCGAAGGGCACAGCCAGGCCCTGTGGGGGTGTGAAGGGGAGTTCTGTAGACGCGGCAGCGGGTCTAGTGCAGTCAGAGAAGAGAAAGTGAGGGGAGAGGAGAGGCAATGAGGTCCAGAGATGGCCTGAGGTCAGATCTTACATGGCCTTAAAGCCAACTTTTGAGTACTAGATGCAGGTTTTGAAGCAACACAAATCCATTCTTTGGAGCTACAGTGCAAGTCCATGTTAAAAGCCTATATTTATGCATATGAAACAACATGTTTTAAAAAAAATAACATCATCTCATCTCAACTTCATTGTCACTGGTTCCTCTTCTGCTAGTAAATTGACAGAACAGCGGCACTAACATAGCACAGGCTTCTGGTTCACAAAGTGATCACTACACTTTAGGTTATGCAGTGTCTGTTAAGACATCCAAACAACCTCCCAGCCATCTTTAGCCACCCAGAGAACAATGCCACCTTCTGACTACTCCCTAAATCAAGTGTCTTTGACCTTAGACCTGTCTTTAAAACATAACTCTACTGGGAAAGTATATTCGTTAGGGCCAGTTCATTTCTCTTATCTACATATTCAGTGGAACCATATATAAATTATGTGAGATTTGGAGCAAAAATTAGGAGATTATCCTGAGAAAATATGGTATGAAACATAGCGAAAGAAATTGCCAAAGCAGTTTTTACAATCATTTCATTTGTCAAGTTTCAGAAATAAAACGGGTGCCCCATCACAAACTGACCTAAGGCAATTTAGCCATTTCACAATTGTTAGGTTCTCTTTGGTGGTTTTCAATGCTTCCAAAGATTAGAAGTAAGTAAGCTATAGATTTCCTCCCTCATGACCTTGCTACCAGGTACAGTAAAATGAAAGCAAATTTTGCATTGAATTCTGCTCCAGAAACAAACCTTTATTGCCAGATCCTTATACCCTATCCACACAAGAGCTAAGAAACCTGTACATTCCTAGCCAACCACATATCTCAAACACTGCCAATTCTCCCAATAAACTGTTTCAAATATCTTTTACGCAAATTCATTCTGTTGCAGATTTAGAAAGCAATATTCGAAATGCTGCAGTTAGTCATTTCTCTTGTGTGGATTCCTGAAGAGTCTTTCAAATGCTAATGAACCATTTTATGGAGTCTGGATTTCTGATTAAAATACTTCGAATGTTCTAATCATTCCTAGGGTGCAGATTAAACTGGCACACATTTTTGACATTACTGATTTACATACTGAAGCATTTTAAGTGAATTACTACTGACCTAACAGCCTCAGCCTCGGCTGCTTTAGATAAAAGCTTGGGAAAAGGCAGGTTGACCCGTTGATACCTTGTGGTCTCCCTCTTCTTGGCCAGTGATTTCTGACTGCTTTACACTATACAATTGAGCAGCTTCCAGAGAGAGCTTCCCAGTGCAATTATAAGCGGGGGGGAATCAAAGGAGCAGTTACAAATCTGGCCATCAGAGGTCAGTAAATCCCTGCTGATTCAATATTTTCCATTTGAAATCTTTTTTAGAAGGAAAGCTATAAATTGATTTACATGCAGCAAGAGAGACTCTCAATCTTTAAAGAAGTAAAAGAAATAGCAGTTCTCCAAAGAAACCTGAAGAATCCTTGACCCATGGGCAGAAGTCTCTCTCCCCACTTTGCCACCCACCTTACACATAGCTTCAAACTGAAAAGGTTCTGCATAAATTCTAATAGTGTAAGTCTATTAAAACAAAGATCCAACCATCATTATTTCCATTTGCAAGGAAAAAGAAAAACTCAAACAAAAGCTTTTAAAAGAATGTCTATTTATAAGCTAAAGTATAGTTTCTATTATTTGTCCACATTAAATTTTCAGCTTTTAATTATTTTAACTTCACAATGATTTTTGAGGTATATAGTGATGCTGAGGTTGTTTGCAGAGTCAAAGAATGAACTTAGTAAACACCCAAGGTGGGAGAGCTAGGGAAAGGTTTTTATTGAGAGAAACAGTGAGAAGACAGAGCTCCTTGATCATGCCAGGAGGGGACAAGAGAGTATGTAGTGATGCATTGTCTAGGGGTTTTATAGGCAGTTGAGGATTTGGGGAAATGTGAAAAAAAGCTTAGGGGTGTGGACTTGTTAAGTGGTCCCTGAATATTTACAATTAACTTAACACAAGCAACTTCAAGCTCTGATGATTTTTCCCTGGGATACCAGCATCTTGGTCTGGGAACATATCAAACAAGGCCACCTGCCCAGCCCCTAAGGTGGGCTGAGGTATTGTTTGCTAGAGAGTAAGTTAAAAATCTTGCTTCTTAACTTCCTGGGTGTTAAAATGCAATCTTATCTTTAAGGTGGAATCCTTCCTGCCTTTTACTATGTTGTTATGGCAGGGCTTGCTTGCCATTATTAATTGTCTAGATTGCAAGTCAGCTCATCAGGTCTGAAGGAGGAAAGACAGCACATAGGCCTGGGTCTTATAGCATGCTAAAGTGAATCTTATTATTACAAATGATTAGCATAATAAAAATATGCAATCTGATCTTGCTGAAGAATGACTTTAGAGCTTAATGTTTAACACAGAGTTTTGGTAGGGGGTTTCCTTGCATGTAGTTACATTGCTCTGACTGTAATTATCCTGCCTTGCTTTTTCTGGAGGCCCTCATCCTATTCTGTGTAAGTCCATGGTCCCAGTCTCATAGGGAGGTATTATTATCTCATTTTTACAGACTAAAAAAGCAACAGATAGTAGAATATAAATAGCCTGAGGTCTGAAGTCCAGTTTATAACACACAGCCCTCAATATATTTACCTTCTCCATTGGGGCAGGAATCCAGTTCCTTCCCTATTACCCCACAAAGACTTGAATACAGTTAATCAGGAAATTGAATTTGCTAATTAAATTGCTAAATTGAATTTGCTTCATGTTCTTGTTTTCCCATAAATTCTGCAGGACACATATATATACAATGGTGGGCATATGCTCTAACCTGGAGAACACTCTGGTTGCATAAATCTGAACAACATCAGAGAAACCCACCTACTCAATTCTAGACACAGCCAGGTACTTCTATTCACTAAAGCAATCTTTGAACAAATTAGCCCAGAAGCAAAAATATATAAGCATGCATCCCTAATATACAGATACTAATTTATACATTATAAATACACATAACTGTTCATATTTAGTTACATTTCAAAACATACTAAAAAGAGAAAAATAAATCTTATTAATATTAATTATATGTAAATATTATAATAAGTAAAGATTAAATAAAAATAACATTTAGGTAATTCTATATCTTATTTCCTTTATAAAGGCACAAAAATGTTTGATCACCCTATAATAATATTTTTTAATACTAGTATTATTGAACTCTCACATTCATGCTTACAATTTATTTATAAATTACAAACATTTAGGAACATTTCAAAACTATATGAATAGAATTTTAAAATGATTGACAGGTGTGATAAAATATTTCCAATAGTTCTGTATTTTCTTTTTAAAGCTCCAAAAACAGCTTTTTGTTCTCACATAATTTTCTTCTCAGATTACTGTAATTTAAAGGTTTGAATTTCTTTGAATACTTGGTTTTAATGGCTAAAGAAGTTAGAAAAGTAACCCCACAAAAATCATGGAGTAATAGTTGCATCCATCCATACTTCAAATAATGTATTTAATAATTTTGCATATTATTATGTACGATTATCTTGTCACTTTTTTAATCTCATAATGTGAAAAAAGTTCACACTAATAAAAAATGTCAGCACTACCATTTGCTTGTAGATCATTTACGCTTGCATTGTTAGTATTAACTTATAGTTTCTTACAGTCTCTGTAAGAATCTCTTTAAACCACTGGTCTACTGGAGATTATTTTACTTAAACTAGATAAAATAATCCCTAATTCCCCTGCCCTCTCATGTCACAATGCACTAAAAGGGAAGAGAGGAGACAGCCACTGGAGCCTCTTCCTGGGGACTCCTGCTCTGCTCTAAAGTACTGCCTTCACCTCCACAGTTTGTGACCCTATGGCCTAGGAAGTAAACATGTGAGTGTCAATCTATATATTGAATATTCTAAAAGCTTAAATTCCTTCTCATAATTTTAGAAATAAAGAAAATAATAATTCAAATGTTTTATTTTCAAATGCCAAAGAATCATTTTGTCCACACCTAAGGCTGACACCTTCCACTCCATCTACTTTGGTGACCGGTGTTAGAAGAGGGGTTCAGTTAAATACAGAAACTGCACAGTAAAGTTCATGGATCCACAAATGGCCAAGCACAACCAGAGGCTGAAGGTCAGTATTAGATTTCTACTGCTACATAACAATAATACCTGAAACTGAGTGCCTTCAAACAATGTATTTATTATCTCACACTCTCTGGAATAGGAATCTGGGCATGGTTTAGCTTAATGTCCTCTGCTTGGGTTCCTACAAGGTTCTGGTGGAGGTGCTGCTCAGGGCTGCATTCCCATCTGGAGGTCTGGCGGTGGAAGGACCCGCCTCCCCACTCACAAGATCGTTGACAGCATTCAGGTCTTTGTGACTGCAGGCCTGAGAGCTTCGAGCTCTTACTGGCTATTGTTCAGAGGCCGCCCTAAGCTCCTACAGTCTGCCTAACAGTTTTTTGACACATGGGATTCCTTGACATGGCTACTTGCTTCCTCACAGCCAGCTAGGGTGAGAAAGAATCCAGCAAGACCAGAGCCACACATTTATGTAACATAAACATGATCACTAACTCATAATCATGTCCCTCCACCACCTTCACCCTATCAGTTAGAAGCAATTTCCAGGTCTCAGCCACACAAGTGATGGGGAACCATACAAAATACCAGAAGGTGGGGATCAAGGGACCCTTCAGAGTCTGTCTTGCCACATCACTATTTGCTGGCAAAGGGGAAAAGATGTAAAAATAAATACTGAAAATTACTAGTTTTTCCTATGACTTTAGGCTTAAAATCTGCACCTCCATAAAAGAGTTATCAGTTGAAGCAATTTTCAAATATACACTCTTTAAAAGGCTAGTGTTTCAAATTTTTTTCAGAGCAGATTCTTCTACTGGCACTGAGCACAACTGTCTACATTCTCTATACTGTATTTCCTGCTAACCTTTGCCAACAAGGTTCTGGATTAAATTTAACCAACAGGAGGCACTCAGTTAAGGTTTAGAAGGCAGAAGGGAGACACACTTACTTCCAGACTGTGTAGGCAGATAATCTGTGGCTGTGAGGCTTTGCAGCAAACCTCCAAGCATTTCCTTTGGCACTCCCAGTAGAGGGGCCATCCCAAATTCTTTCCTGCAGTTCCTGCAACTTCTGACTCTCAAAGTTAGTGGCACACCTGAGCACTAGTGTCACCTTTACCTTACCTTCTCTTTTTCCACCCTTTTTACAAATACCTAATTACCTGAATCCAAACCCCTCTTATGTGATGTCCAAGTGGCATCTTCATTTGCATGGCTGTGGTCTTGGCTGGGATGGCTAGAATGGCTAGAACAGAGTTGGCTGGCATCTTCCTCTCTCCACAAATGCCATCCTCAGGACAACTACACTTCTTCCATAGCAGATGACTTCTCCCCAAAGCAAGAGGTGCAATAACTAGCTCCAAGAGATGTAGGAGGAAGCTGCAAAGCTTTTTAAAACCCAACCTCAGAAGGCCCAGAATCACATCTGCCATATGCTATTAGTAAAGGAAATTATTAAAGTGAATCCAGATTCAAGAGGAGGGCAGGAAGAGACTCAACGCCTTGCTGGAGGAATGGAACGAGCAGAGGGACAGAACTGATGGTTCCACCTTGCATACGAATTACCACAGTGAATAGCATTCTATTGCTAGGTTTTTCACTCAGCAATAAGGCTTTGAGACTACCCACGTTCTTCCATACAGATGTACTTTATTCCTTCTAATTGTTGCATAATATTTACTAAGACTATACCACAATTTATTTAAACATTTGCTCCTTTAGGGACATTTAGGTGGTTTCCATTTTTCTTCTTTTAAAATAATTCTTGAAAATACTTATTGTTGTTTATGTTCCAATATTTCTAAGGTTAATACCAATAAATGAAATTACATTTTTAGCATTGTAGGGTATAAACATATTTAATAGATACTACGAACTTGTCCTCTAAACTGGCTCATCCAGTTTATATTCCCCCATGAATGCCTGACAGCACCAGTCTCCCTAACAGTCACTTGCCACTATTAGACTTCTTAAATGTGTGCCAATTTGGTGAAAAATGATATTTCATTCTTTCATTATTTTTTATTTGTCTGATAGTATAAATGCTTATTCCCCATGGGATTGTTCTTCTGTGAGTTGTCTGCTCCTATCTTTTGCCCATTTTTCCACTATGATGTTTCTGTTTCTATTTATTTACAGAAATCATTTATCTATTTAGATTATAATCCTCTATCTCTTACCTATTCAGAGAAGGTTTTGATGAAAGTTAGAATTCCTGGCTACCTGAGTAGGGCTCAAATGAAGAAGTCTCAGAGCTATGAGGCTCAGGGTTTTGAGTCACTGCATTTATGTCATAATTTAGCTGAGAATTGTATTCCACAGTGAACCAGAGTCCCAAAGATTTCCCAGACAAAACTCCATCCTTGAAGTTACAGATTATACCTTGACAATGTTTCTTAAAATGTGGTTCTCAACCCATAGTTTCAGAATCATCTTGGTGCTTGTGAAACATACAGATTCCTGGGCAATGCCCCAGGTCAGCTCCATCAGAGTTTCATGGCATGGCTCCTAGGAATCTGCATTTTTAACTAGCTATTTACTATACTCACCACTAAAGTTTAAAAAGCACTACCCCAAGCACAGGCAGAAAGTTGTTCTAAGAGTGGAGGGGGCAAGAGGTGGGGATATATGTCACCTCCTGGTTTGCTATGGGAAAGAAAATAGAGCCACATTATCCTAGAAGCTGAGAGCTACAGGCATCTCAGGGACCACTTAACCCAGTGGTTCTTAAACATGGGGTTCTTGGTGTCAGCATTACCTGCAAAGATTCACCCAGATAAATTCAGTCTGAATCCCTGAACCTTGGGCCAAACAGTAGCTTTTGTAAAATGCTATGTTCTCATCATGCACCCTAAATCAAGCACCACTACCCTAATTCAAACCCCTGACTTTAAAGAAAAGGAAACTCAGGCAAAGTGAGCTGACGTTCTTTGTCTAGGATGTCCCAGATACCAGTGGCCAAGAACTTACCTGGCCTGATGAGATATCCAGTGTTCTATCATTTAATAGTCCCTTAGAAGGGCTGATTTTAGTTGGAAAGGGTTAATGCTGAAAATACTTTGAAAGTAAAATCTTTTCACAATATTGGTAAATGTTCATTTCTAAAAATCAATCCTATACTTCGGTCTGTATTTCTATACAACTAAAAGGAAAAACTGTCAGACCTCTAACTGTAGAGGTATTACTGCAGGAAGCACAGCTATAATTATATATAAAGCTCTTCCCATTATCTACTTTTTCCTCAAGTGGTTTTAAAAAGCCAAACATTACATATCTGTACATGAGTAACTGATCAGGACTTGAAGATTTCCTTTTTCTTTTATAGCCTTAATTCAGTGTGTTCTCAGACAGAGGAAGTAATACAAAATGTAATTGAGCATCACAATTTTCATTTATCCTTCCTCCTTTTTTTCATTTTTACTTTCTCTTCCTGTATTCTTGTTTACATTACAAGATACCTTTAAAAATCCTAAATAAGCTTAGGCTTGGGAGAGAAGAATCTAGGTTCTAATCCTTACTGCCCTCTAGTTATGGCATATAGATGATTTAATGTCTCCATTTTCTTTTTCTATTCTGCAAGATAGATAAGATAATCCATGCCCTGTTTATCTCAGGCTCATGATGAGATAAGAATTGTCAAAGTAGTTTATAAACATGAGCACTGTAGAAATCTAGTCTGTTACTATCAGGATGTACTTATGATAAGGCAGACATAAGTGTAGGACACACCTAACAGATGTCACATCCCAAGGAGTTTCCAGGAATTGTATTCCTCAGGAAGTGTTTGCTTTCACCTATATGGCATTCCAAAGGCATAATCATAGAAAAGCTATGTAAAACTAGGAAAACATAATTCTCAAAGAACATTCAAATATTCAAAAAGTTGTTTTTGTTGCCTGCTAATTCCATGTCTAATTGCCACTTCTTTTTTTAAAGTATCATTGATATACAATCTTCTCTTAGTTTCTAATATACAACAAAGTTGTTCAACAGTTACCCATATTATTAAATCCTCACACCCACTAGTGCAGTTATTATCTATCAATGTAGAAAGATGTTACAGAATCACTGACTATATTCTCCATGCTACACTACTGTCCCTGTGACCAACTTATACTGTGATTGCAAACTGTTGTGCCCCTTTATCTCCCTTACCCTCTCCCCATCTTCTCCAACCCCTGACCACACCACTGGTAACAACTAGTCTCTTCTCATTGTCTATGAGTCTTCTGCTCTTTTGCTCCTTCTGTTTTGCTTTGTTTTTATGCTCCACAAATAAGTGAAATCATAGGTATTTGTCCTTCTCCACCTGACTTATTTCACTGAGGATAATACCCTCTAGATCCATCCATGTTGTTGCAAATGGCAGGCTTTCTTTTTTATGATTGAATAATATTCCAGTGTATATGTACTACCTCTTCTTTATCCATTCATCTATTGATGGGCACTTAGGTGGCTTCCATATCTTGGCTATTGCAAATAGTGCAGTGATAAACATAGGGGTGCATATGTCCTTTCAAATCAGAGATTTTGTTCCCTTCAGGTAAATTCCTAGGATTGAAATTACTGGGCCAAATGGTATTTCTCTTTTTAGTTTGTTGAGGAACCTCCATACTGTTTTCCACAGTCATTGCACTAGTTTACATTACCACCAACAGTGTAGGAGGGTTCCCATTTCTCTGCATCCTTGCCAACATTTAAAAATTTTTGTCTCTTGGATAATGGCCATTCTAACTCATTAAGGTGATATCTCATTGTGGTTTTAATTTGCATTTCCCTGATGATTAGTGATGTGGAACATCTTTTCAAGTGCCTATTGGTCATTCATATTTCTTCTTCGGAAAAATGTGTTTGGGTCCTTCACCTATTTTTTAAATCAGGCTATTTGTTTTTTGGGTGTTGAGGTATATGAGTTCTTTATATATTTTGGATTTTAACCCCTTATCACATGAGTCATTTACAAATATATTCTCCCAAACTGTGGGATGCATTTTTGTTCTGCTGAAAGTGTCCTTTGTTGTACAGAAGATTTTTAGCTTGATGTAGTCCCAATTGTTCATTTTTGTTTGTTTGCTTCTCTTGCCCAAGAGATGTGTCCAGGAAAAAATTGCTCATACTTACGTTCAAGAGATTTTTTCCTATGTTTTCTTCTAAGAGTTTTATGATTTCATGACTTACACTTAGATCTTTGATCCATTTCAACTTTACTTTGTGTATGGAGTTAGACAATAATCCAGTTTCATTCTCTTACATGTAGCTGTCCAGTTTTGCCAAGACCAGTTGTTGAAGGGGCTGTCTTTTCTCCATTGGATATTCATGGCTCACTTATCATATGTTAATTGACCATATATGCATGGGTTTATATCTGGGCTCTCTATTCAGTTCCATTGATCTATGGGTCTGTTCTTTTGCTAGTACCAAACTGTTTTGATTATTGTAGCTGTGTAGTAGAGCTTGAAGTCAGGGAACATAATCCTCTGAGCTTTTTCTTGTTTCTCAGGATGGATTTGGCTATTCAGGGTATTTTGGCTCCATATGAAGTTTAGAACTATTTGTTCTAGTTCATTGAAAAATGCTTTTGGTATTTTGATAGTGATTGCATTAAATCCATAAATTGCTTTGGGCAGGATGGCCATTTTGATAATATTAATTCTTCCTATCCATGAGCATGGGATGTTTTTCTATTTATAGGTGTCTCTTTTAATTTCTCTTATGAGTGTCTTATAGTTTTCAGAGTATAGATCTTTCACCTCCTTGGTTTCACTTATTCCTAGGTATTTTGTTTCCTTTGATGCACTTTTAAATGGATTTGTTTTCCTGATTCCTCTTCCTGCTAGTTTGTTGTTAGTATATAGGAAGGCAACAGATTTCTGTGTATTAATTTTGTATCCAGCAGCTTTGCTGAATTACGTTATTAGTTCTAGTAGTTTTTGGGTGGAGTCTTTAGGGTTTTCTATGTATAATCATGTCATCTGCAAATAGTGACAGTTTAACTTCTTCCTTACCAATCTGGATGCCTTTTATCACTTTGTTTTGTGTGACTGTCATGGCTAGGACCTCCAGTACTATGTTGAATAAAAGTGGTAAAAGCAAACATCCTTGTCTCATTCCTGATCTCAGAGGAAAAGCTTCCAGCTTTCCACTATTAAGTATGATGTTGGCTGTGTATTTGTCATTTATGGCCTTAACTATGTTGAGGTACTTACCTTCTATCCCCATTTTGTTGAGAGATTTTACCACCAATGGACATAGAGTTTTGTCAAATGCTTTTTCACCATCTTTTGAGATGATCATGAGGTTTTTATTCTTCATTTTGTTAATGTGTATGATATTAATTGATTTATGAATATTACACTGTCATTGCCCCCCTTGAATAAATCCCTCTTGGTCATGATGGGTGATCTTTTCGATGTATTTTAAAATTTGGTTTGCTAATATTTTGTTGAGGATTTTTGTATATATGTTCATCAGGGACATTGATCTATAATTTTCTTTTTTGGTAGTGTATTTGTCTGGTTTTGGTATTAGAGTGATGTTGGCCTCAGAATAAGTTTGGAAGTATTCCCTCCTCTTGTAATTTTTGGAAAACTTTAAAAAGGATGTGTATTAGCTCTTTTTTATACATGTGGTAGAATTCAGCTGTGAAGCGGTCTGGATATGGCATTTGTTTTTGGGAGAAATTTTTTGATTACCAAGTCTATCTCATTGCTGGTAATTGGTCTGTTCAGATTTTCTGTTTCCTCCTGGGTCAGTTTTGGAAAGTTGTATTTTTCTAGGAAGTTGTCCATTTCTTCTAGGTTGTTGAATTTTTGGCATATAATGTTTCATAATAGTCTCTAATAATTCTTTGTATTTCTGTGGTATCCTCTGTGATTATTTCTTCTTCATTTCTGATTTTTTTAATGTGTGTACTCTCTTTTTCTCTTGATAAGTATGGCTAGCAGTTTATATATTTTGCTTATTTTCTCAAGGAATCAGCTCCTAGTTTCACTGATTTTTTTTCTATTGTTTTATTCTCTTATTTTTCTCTGCTCTGATCTCTATTATGTCCCTCCTTCTACTAACTTTGGGTGTCATTAGTTCTTCCTTTTCTAGGTTCTTTAATTGTGAGTTTAGGCCGTTTATTTGGGATTGTTCTTATTTTTTGAAGTAAGCCTATATTGCTATGTACTTTCCTCTTAGAACTGCCTTTGCAGCATCCCACAGATTTTGGGATGTTGAATTGTTGTTTTCATTTGTATCCATGTATTCCTTGATTTGTTTTAATTTGGCCATTGATCCACTGATTATTTAGAAACAAAGCATTTAGCCTCCATGCATTTGTAGGATTTTTTGTTTTCATTGCAGCACTTCTTTCTTAAGTTACATACCTTTGTCCCAGATCTTATCAGCCTAAATTTTTATTTCTCTAACTCTGCTTTAGTGCCCCCATTTTCATTTCTTTCCAACCATGTCCTCCCAATACATACAAAACACCATCCAATTTTTAAACATTTTGTGAAAGGGCTAAAGTCCGGGTCTAGATTCATTTTTTTGCATGACGATAACTAGCACCATTCCATTACCATTTCTTGAGGAGAAAATCTTCACCCCATTGTATTTCCTTTGCTCCTTTGTCAAAGATTACTTTACTATATTTATGTGAGATCTCTTCAGGGCTCTCTATTGTGTTCCACTGATCTATTTGTCTTTTCTTTCACCAGTACTATGGTGTCTTGACTATAGCAGCTTTATGGTAAGTTGTGAAGTTGGGTAGTGTTAACCCTCCAATTTTAGTTTTCTCCTTCAGTACTGCACTGACTATTCTGCGGTTTTGGCCTCTCTATAGAAACTGAAGAATCAATTTGCCTATATCCACAAAAAAATTTGCTGAAATTTTTGTTGGTTTTGAATTGAATCTATAGATCAAACTGAGAAGAACTGAGATCTTGGCAATATTGCATCTTCCTGTCCACAGACATGCAATATCTTTCCATTTCTTCAGTTCTTTGATTTGTTGACCAAGAGTTTTGTAATTTTCCTCATATTGATCTTGTTTATATTTGGTTTAATATCTACCTAAGTATTTCATTTTGGGGGATGTTAATGTAAATGATATTGTGTTTTTAGTTTAAAATTTCACTTGTTCATTGCTGGTATATAGGAAAGCAATTGATTTTCACATACTAATCTCTGTCTTACAACCTTGATATAACTGCTTATTAATACGAGGTTTTGGTTTTTTTGTCAGTTATTTTGGATTAACTACATAGATCATGTCATCTTTGAATGAAGACAGTTTATTTATTCATTCCCAATTTAAACCTTTATTTATTTACATATTGCATTAGCTTAAACTTCCAATACAATGTTAAAAAGCACTGGTGAACAGGATTAATGGAGGAAATAGAATGCAATGTATTCATTCTAGGAGACTTCAACAAACCACTCACCCCAAGGACAGATCCACCAGACAGAAAATAAGTAAGGACACAAAGGCACTCAACAACAACACACTAGAACAGATGGACCTAATAGACATCAATAGAACTCTGAAACCAAAAGCAACAGGATACACATTCTTCTCAAGTGCACATGGAACATGCTCCTGAATAGACCACATACTAGGCCACAGGAAGAACCTCAGTAAATTCAAAAAGATTTAAATTCTACCAACCAACTTCTCAGACCACAAAGGAATAAAACTAGAAATAAATTGTACAAAGAAAGCAAAAAGGCTCACAAACACATGGAGGCTTAACAAAATAGGGCTAAATAATCAATGGATCAACGACCAAATTAAAATAGAGATCAAGCAATATATGGAAACAAATGACAACAACAACACAAAGCCCCAACTTCTGTGGGACACAGTGAAAGCAGTCTTAAGAGAAAAGTATATAGCAATCCAGGTATATTTAAATAAGGAAGAACAATCCCAAATGAATAGTCTAGAGTCACAATTACCAAAACTGGAAAAAGAAGAGAAAAATGAGGCCTAAAGTCAGCGTAAGGAAGGACATAATAAAGATGAGAGAAGAAATAAATGAACTTGAGAAGAATAAAGCAATAGAAAAAAATCAATGAAACCAAGAGCTGGTTATTTGAGAAAATAAAATAGATAAGCCCCTAGCCAGACTTCTTAAGAGAAAAAGAGAATCAACATACATCAACAGAATCAGAAACGAGAAAGGACAAATCATGACGGACCCCACAGAAGTACAAAGAATTATTAGAGAATACTATGAAAACCTATATGCTAACAAGCTGGAAAACCTAGAAGAAATGGACAACTTCCTAGAAAAATACAACCTTCCAAGACTGACCAAGGAAGAAACAGAAAATCTAAACAGACCAATTACCAGCAACGAAATTGAAGCAGTAATCAAAAAACTACCCAAGAACAAAACCCCTGGTCCAGATGGATTAAACACAGAATTTTATCGGACATACAAAGAAGACATAATACCCTTTCTCCTTAAAGTTTTCCAAAGAATACAAGAGGAGGGAATACTCCCAAACTCATTCTGTGAAGTCAGAATCACCCTAATACCAAAACCAGGAAGAGACCCCACCAAAAAAGAAAATTACAGACCAATATCCTTGACGAACGTAGGTGCAAAAATACTCAACAAAATATTAGCAAACCGAATTCAAAAATATATCAAGATGATCATACACCATCACCAAGTGGGATTCATTTCAGGGATGCAAGGATGGTACAACATTCGAAAATCCATTAACATCATCTACCACATAAACAAAAAGAAGGACAAAAACCACATGATCAGGGGCGGAGCCAACATGGCGGCGTGAGTAGGACAGTGGGAATCTCCTCCCAAAAACATATATACTTTTGAAAATGCAACAAACACAACTAGCCCTAAAAGAGAGACCAGAAGACGCAGGACAGTGGCCAGACTGCAGCTACACCAGCGAGAACCCAGCGACTGGTGAAAGGGGTAAGATACAAGCCCCGGACTGCGGGACCCGAGCGCCCCTCCCCCCAGCTCCCGGCGGGAGAACAATAGGCAGAGCGGGAGGGAGACGGAGCCCAGGACTGCCGAACACCCAGCCCCAGCCATCCGGGCCAGAGCGCAGACACAGTATATGCCCAGGGGGCCCTGGATACTGGGAGAACAGGGAGTAAGACCTCTGAGCGGGTGCTGAAGCTGATGCCCCTGTGACAAAGAAAAGCGGGGGCTTTTTGAAAGTCTTAAAGGGACAGGGACTTAACAGCTTGACGGAAAAAACCCAGGTCACAGTACAGCAGCTGGAAATTACAGGGAAAACCGGGTGCACTAACCCCCTGGGCAACAGCTCTGAGACCCCTCATGGAGGCAAACAGTCAAGCAGCCCCCCCATCCATCACCCAATCAGGCGCTGCGAAAGCAGAGAAGCAGCCTGAGACAAATTCCGCCCACAGAAAGGGAAATTTCTCCCTCCCGGCCAGGCAAGACACAAAGACCCACTCTACACGCAATTACCCAACACAAGCCACTAGGGGTCGCAGTTGCCTCAGTAAAGAAAGGCCAGTAGTAAGTGAAAATTTTGGCCCTCCCAGCTGACAGTCAATAGCACCTGTCAACATGAAAAGGCAAAAAAATATGATCCAGACAAGACTAACCCAGACAGCTTCAGCATCTGCTACATCTTCCCCTGAGAAGGAACCTGGGGAGATAGATTTAGCCAGTCTACCTGAAAAAGAATTCAAAACAAAAGTCATAACCATGCTGATGGACTTGCAGAGAAATATGCAAGAACTAAGGAAGGAGAATTCAGAAATAAAACAAGCTCTGGAAGGACTTCAAAACAGAATGGATGAGATGCAAGAGACCATTAATGGACTAGAAAACAGAGAACAGGAACGCAGAGAAGCTGATGCAGAGAGAGATAAAAGGATCTCCAGGAATGAAAGAATTTTAAGAGAGCTGAGTGATCAATATAAAAGAAATAATATAAGAATCATAGGCATTCCAGAAGAAGTAGAGAGAGAAAAGGGGATAGAAAATGTCTTTGAAGAAATAATTGCTGAAAATTTCCCCAAACTAGGGGAAGAAATGGCCTCTCAGACCACAGAGGTACACAGAACTCCCATGACAAGGGATCCAAGGAGGGCAACACCAAGACACATAATAATTAAAATGGCAAAGATCAAAGACAAGGACAAAGTATTACAAGCAGCCAGAGAGAAAAAAAAGGTTACCTACAAAGGAAAACCCATCAGGCTATCATCAGACTTCTCAACAGAAACCCTACAGGCCAGAAGAGAATGGCATGATATACTTAATGCAATGAAACAGAAGGGCCTCGAACCAAGACTACTGTATCCAGCACGAATATCATTTAAATATGAAGGAGGGATTAAACAATTCCCAGACAAGCAAAAGTTGAGGGAATTTGCCTCCCACAAACCACCTCTACAGGGCATCCTACAGGGACTGCTCTAGATGGGAGCACTCCTAAAAAGAGCACAGAACAAAACACCCAACATATGAAGAAGGGAGGAGGAGGAATAAGAAGGGAGAGAAATAAAGAATCATCAGATTGTGTTTATAATAGCTCAACAAGCGAGTTAAGTTAAACAGTAAGACAGTAAAGAAGCTAACCCTAAACCTTTGGTAACCACAAACTTAAAGCCTGCAATGGCAATAAATTCATACCTTTCAATAATCACCCTAAATGTAAATGGACTGAATGCACCAATCAAAAGACACAGAGTAATAGAATGGATAAAAAAGCAAGATCCATCCATATGCTGCTTACAATAGACTCACCTCAAACCCAAAGACGCGCACAGACTTAAAGTCAAGGGATGGAAAAAGATATTTCAAGCAAACAACAGAGAGAAGAAAGCAGGTGTTGCAATTCTGGTATCAGACAAAACAGACTTCAAAATAAAGAGAGTAACAAAAGACAAAGAAGGACATTACATAATGATAAAGGGCTCAGTCCTTCAAGAGGATATAACCATTCTAAATATATATGCACCCAACACAGGAGCACCAGCATATGTGAAACAAATACTAACAGAACTAAAAGGGGATATAGACTGCAATGCATTCATTCTAGGAGACTTCAACACACCACTCACTCCAAAGGACAGATCCACCAGACAGAAAATAAGTAAGGACACAGAGGCACTGAACAACACACTAGAACAGATGGACCTAATAGACATCTACAGAACTCTACATCCAAAAGCAACAGGATACACGTTCTTCTCAAGTGCACATGGAACATTCTCCAGAATAGACCACATACTAGGACACAAAAAGAGCCTCAGTAAATTCCAAAAGATTGAAATCCTACCAACCAACTTTTCAGACCACAAAGGCATTAAACTAGAAATAAACTGTTCAAAGAAAGCAAAAAGGCTCACAAACACATGGAGGCTAAACAACACGCTCCTAAATAATCAATGGATCAATGACCAAATCAAAATGGAGATCCAGCAATATATGGAAACAAATGACAACAACAACACTAAGCCCCAACTTCTGTGGGACGCAGCAAAAGCAGTCTTAAGAGGAAAGTATATAGCAATCCAAGCATATTTAAAAAAGGAAGAGCAATCCCAAATGAATGGTCTAATGTCACAACTATCAAAATTGGAAAAAGAAGAACAAATGAGGCCTAAGGTCAGCAGAAGGAGGGACATAATAAAGATCAGAGAAGAAATAAATAAAATTGAGAAGAATAAAACAATAGCAAAAATCAATGAAACCAAGAGCTGGTTCTTCGAGAAAATAAACAAAATAGATAAGCCTCTAGCCAGACTTATTAAGAGGAAAAGAGAGTCAACACAAATCAACAGTATCAGAAATGAGAAAGGAAAAATCACAACAGATCCCATAGAAATACAAAGAATTATTAGAGACTACTATGAAAACCTATATGCTAACAAGCTGGGAAACCTAGGAGAAATGGACAACTTCCTAGAAAAATACAACCTTCCAAGACTGACCCAAAAAGAAACAGAAAATCTAAACAGACCAATTACCAGCAACGAAATTGAAGCGGTAATCAAAAAACTACCAAAGAACAAAACCCCCGGGCCAGATGGATTTACCTCGGAATTTTATCAGACATACAGGGAAGACATAATACCCATTCTCCTTAAAGTTTTCCAAGAAATAGAAGAGGAGGGGATACTCCCAAACTCATTCTATGAAGCTAACATCACCCTAATACCAAAACCAGGCAAAGACACCACCAAAAAAGAAAACTACAGACCAATATCCCTGATGAACGTAGACGCAAAAATACTCAACAAAATTTTAGCAAACCGAATTCAAAAATACATCAAAACCATCGTACACCATGACCAAGTGGGATTCATCCCAGGGATGCAAGGATGGCACAACATTCGAAAGTCCGTCAATATCATCCACCACATCAACAAAAAGAAAGACAAAAACCACATGATCATCTCCATAGATGCTGAAAAAGCATTTGACAAAGTTCAACATCCATTCATGATAAAAACTCTCAGCAAAATGGGAATAGAGGGCAAGTACCTCAACATAATAAAGGCCATCTATGAAAAACCCACAGCCAACATTATATTGAATAGCGAGAAGCTGAAATCATTTCCGCTGATATCGGGAACTAGACAGGGATGCCCACTCTCCCCACTGTTATTTAACATAGTACTGGAGGTCCTAGCCACGGCAATCAGACAAAACAAAAAAATACAAGGAATCCAGATTGGCAAAGAAGAAGTCAAACTGTCACTATTTGCAGATGACATGATACTGTACATAAAAAACCCTAAGGACGCCGTCAAAAAACTACTAGAACTGATATCGGAATACAGCAAAGTTGCAGGATACAAAATCAACACACAGAAATGTGTGGCTTTCCTATACACTAACAATGAACCAAAAAAAAAGAGAAATCAGGAAAACAACTCCATTCACAATTGCATCAAAAAAAAATAAAATACCTAGGAATAAACCTAACCAAGGAAGTGAAAGACTTATACTCTGAAAACTACAAGTCACTCTTAAGAGAAATTAAAGGGGACGCTAACAGATGGAAACTCATCCCATGCTCGTGGCTAGGAAGAATTAATATCGTCAAAATGGCCACTCTTCGCAAAGCAATATACAGATTTGATGCAATCCCTATGAAACTACCAGCAACATTCTTCAATGAACTGGATCAAATAATTCAAAAATTCATATGGAACCACTAAAGACCCCGAATAGCCAAAGCAATCCTGAGAAAGAAGAATAAAGTAGGGGGGATCTCACTCCCCAACTTCAAGCTCTATTATAAAGCCATAGTAATCAAGACAATTTGGTACTGGCACAAGAGCAGAGCCACAGACCAATGGAACAGACTAGAGAATCCAGACATTAACTCAGACATATATGGTCAATTAATATTTGATAAAGGAGCCATGGATATACAATGGCGAAATGACAGTCTCTTCAACAGATGGTGCTGGCAAAACTGGACAGCAACATGTAGGAGAATGAAACTGGACCATCGTCTAACCCCATATACAAAAGTAAACTCAAAATGGATCAAAGACCTGAATGTAAGTCATGAAACCATTAAACTCTTGGAAGAAAACATAGGCACAAACTTCTTAGACATAAACATGAGTGACCTCTTCTTGAACATATCTCCCCGGGCAAGGAAAACAACAGCAAAAATGAACAAGTGGGACTATATTAAGCTGAGAAGCTTCTGTACAGCAAAAGACACCATCAATAGAACAAAAAGAAACCCTACAGTATGGGAGAATATCTTTGAAAATGACACATCCGATAAAGGCTTGACGTCCAGAATATATAAAGAGCTCACACGCCTCAACAAACAAAAACCAAATAACCCAATTAAAAAATGGGCAAAGGAACTGAACAGACGGTTCTCCAAAAAAGAAATACAGATGGCCAACAGACACATGAAAAGATGCTCCACATCGCTAATTATCAGAGAAATGCAAATTAAAACTACAATGAGGTATCACCTCACACCAGTAAGGATGGCTGCCATCCAAAAGACAAACAACAACAAATGTTGGCGAGGCTGTGGAGAAAGGGGAACCCTCCTACACTGCTGGTGGGAATGTAAACTTGTTCAACCATTGTGGAAAGCAGTATGGAGGTACATCAAAATGCTCAAAACAGACTTACCATTTGACCCAGGAATTGCACTCCTAGGAATTTACCCTAAGAATGCAGCAATCAAGTATGAGAAAGATCAGTGCACCCCTATGTTTATCGCAGCACTATTTACAATAGCCAAGAATTGGAAGCAACCTAAATGTCCATCGATAGATGAATGGATAAAGAAGATGTGGTACATATACACAATGGAATACTACTCAGCCATAAGAAAAGGGCAAATCCAACCATTTGCAGCAACATGGATGGAGCTGGAGGGTATTTTGCTCAGTGAAACAAGCCAAGCAGAGAAAGAGAAATACCAAATGATTTCACTCATCTGTGGAATATAAGAACAAAGGAAAAACTGAAGGAACAAAACAGCAGCAGAATCACAGAACTCAAGAATGGACTAACAGGTACCAAAGGGAAAGGGACTGGGGAGGATGGGTGGGTAGGGAGGGATAAGGGGGAGAGAAGTAGGGGGGTATTAAGATTAGCATCCATAGCGGGGTGGGAGAAAGGGGAGGGCTGTACAACACAGAGAAGACAAGTAGTGAATCTACAACAGATTGCTACGCTGATGGACAGTGACTGTAAAGGAGTATATAGGGGGGACCTGGTATAGGGGAGAGCCTAGTAAACAAAGTATTCGTCATGTAAGTGTAGATTAATCATTAAAAAAAAATGCAGTTCCTATGTGGTGACCTCTAATGAGTTCTACACAATGATATAAAGGACATATAAAAGTGTAGGCAAAGGGTCTGTTTGTGTTTATACAGAGGATCAAAGCCTAATTTGGCTACCCCGAAAATGAACTAAGAAACGATATGAAAGAGAACTTCCAACATCAGCACTCTCGGGAAGACTCATGCCAGAAGATGATCATCAAAAAACCCCAACAAAGATCCACGCACTGCTACAGCTGTAGATGCACTCATCCCACCAGCTCCTGGACTTGCCATGGGAATGAAGGAGATATCTAAGCTGGCCTGTGCATACAGTAAAACAACAAATTTGACTGGATCTATACTGTTGGAACTCAACCAAGAATTTGGAGAAGTGCAAATTGTAGCGCTCCAAAGTCTTACAACTACAGACTATTTACTGTTGAAAGAACATAAGGCATGTGAACAGTCCCCAGGAATGGGTTGTTTTAATTTGTCTGATTTTTCTCAAACTACTCAAATTCAGTTAGATAATAACCATCATATCATTGATAAGTTTTCACAAATGCCTAGGGTGTCTAACTGGTTTTCTTGGTTTCACTGGAGATGGCTGGTAATTACAGATATGCTTTGGTTATGTAACTATACTCCTATTATGTTAATGTGTGTGCGCAATTTAAGTAGTAGCTTAAAATCTATACATGCTGAAGTTACTCTAAAAGAAGATATGTCAAAGAAATAATCAATCTTCCCATGTTTTCTCCCGCCTGCTACTTCTATAGCTTTTCTTCTTTCTTCCTAATTACAATGAATTCTTAAATAGAATTCGTGCCTCATATCAAATTTACCGAGTATCATAACTCCTCCAAGTGGTAAAGATACCTCAAGACAAATGCTGGCCATAGAAGCCACAGGGCATAAATATGCAAAGAAATAAAAAGCTAACCATTTCAAACAATAAGGCTTCTCTCTCACTTAACAACTTAACATTTCCCTGTATGGCCCCGGAAGATGACTGGTTAGCCAGAGACGGGTAAGATTCCTCAAGGGAGGAACAACCTAAGACAGGCACAGTCACAGGGGGGTCATCAGGTGAGAAATTTTGGATCAACAGAGGTGAGGCTTAGAACCTCACCCCCCCTGTTCTGAGAGAAATCTTCTGCATATGTGGATGGTTTATTGCCCTTGTCTAGCTTGGATTAACACATAGTCTACAGGCACACACCTGATCATCTACATTTGCTCTCTTACAACACTAAACTATGTTTTCTACCTTTATGTTGTATCTACCTACCACTTCAGCATCTTATTAAAAATAATAAAGAGAGAAATGTGGTATCCACATATAAATCAAGTATAAAAATCAAATGTGTATTCATATTTGAACTGACTGTTTATAGTTCATAATGCATGAGCAAAACCAAAAGTTTCTGTGATGACTGCCCTTGTACTGTTCACCATGTAACTTATTCACTATGTAAGAATTTGTTCTCCATGTAAGAACTTGTTCGTTATGCTTCAGAAGACTGGAGACTGACGAAAATTAGGCTTGGGGTGGATTAATGATTGTGCATTGAGCATTGACTCCCCTATACAGAATTTTATTGTTGTTAACAACCATTTGATCAATAAATATGAGAGATGCCCTAACAACAACAACCAAGAAAAAGTACACACTTCCAATTGTAAAATAAATAAGCAACCGGGATGTAATGTATAGCATAAGGAATATAGTCAAAATATTGTAACAACTTGGTATGGTGATAGCTGGTACTTAGAATTATCATGTATATAAATGTTGAATCACTGTGTTGTACACCTGAAACTAATGTAATGTAATACTGTGTGTCAACTACCCTTCAATAAAAAATAATTATCTAAAAAAAAAAAAAAAAAACCACATGATCATCTCCATAGATGCTGAAAAAGCATTCGAGAAATTCAACATCCATTCATGATAAAAACTCTCAACAAAATGGGTATAGAGGGCAAGTACTTCAACATAATAAAGGCTATAACTGATAAAACCACAGCCAACATCATACTTAACAGTGAGAAGCTGAAAGCTTTTCCTCTAAGATTGGGAACAAGACAGGGATCCCCACTCTCCCCACTACTATTGAACACAGTACTGGAGGTCCTAGCCACAGCAATTAGACAAAAGAAAGAAATACAAGGAATCCAGATTCTTAAGAAGAAGTCAAACTGTCACTTTTTGCAGAAGACATGATGTTGTACATAAAAAACCCTAAAGACTCCACTTCAAAACTACTAGAACTGATATCGAAATTCAGCAAAGTTGCAGGATACAAAATTAATATACAGAAATCTGTGGCTTTCCTATACACTAACAATGAACTAATAGAAAGAGAAATCAGGAAAACAATCCCATTCACAATTGCAGAAAAAGAGTAAAATACCTAGGAATAAACCTAACCAAGGAAGTGAAAAACCTATACCCTGAAAACTACAAGACACTCTTAAGAGAAATTAAACAGGACACTGACAAATGGAAACTCATCGCATGCTCTTGGCTAGGAAGAATTACTATCGTCAGAATGGCCATCCTGCCCAAAGCAATATACAGATCGATGCAATCCCTATCAAATTACCAACAGCATTCTTTATTGAACTAGAACAAATAGTTCAAAAATTCATATGGAAACACCAAAGACCCCGAATAGCCAAAGCAATCCTGAGAAGGAAGAATAAAGTGGTGGGAGGATCTAATTCCCCAACTTCATACTCTACTACAAAGCCACAGTAATCAAGACAATTTGGTAATGGCACAAGAACAGACCCACAGAGCAGTGGAACAGAATAGAGACTCCAGACATTAACCCAAACATATATGGTCAATTAATATACGATAAAGGGGCCATAGACATACAATGGGGAAATGAAAGCCTCTTCAACAGTTGATGTTGGCAAAACTGGACAGCTACATGTAAGAGAATGAAACTGGATCACAGTCTAACTCCATACACAAAAGTAAATTCGAATGTAAGTCATGAAACCATAAAACTCTTAGAAAAAACATAGGCAAAAATCTCTTGGACATAAACATGAGCAACTTCTTCATGAACATATCTCCATGGGCAAGAGAAACAAAAGCAAAAATGAACAAGTGGGACTATATCAAGCTGAAAATCTTCTGTGCAGCAAAGGACACCATCAAGAGAACAAAAGGTATGGGAGAATATATTCATAAGTGACAGATTGGATAAAGGCTTGACATCCAAAATATATAAAGAGCTCATGCACCTCAACAAACAGAAAGCAAATAATCCAATTAAAAAATGGGCAGAGGAGCTGAATAGACAGTTCTCCAAAGAAGAAATTCAGATGGCCAACAGACACATGAAAAGGTGCTCCACATCGCTTGTCATCAGAGAAATGCAAATTAAAACCACAATGAGATATCACCTCACACCAGTAAGGATGGCCACCATCCAAAAGACAATAAACAACAAATGTTGGCAAGGTTGTGGAGAAAGGGGAACCCTCCTACACTGCTGGTGGGAATGTAAATTAGTTCACCCATTGTGGAAAGCAGTATGGAGGTTCCTCAAAATGCTCAAAATAGAAATACCATTTGACCCAGTAATTCTACTTCTAGGAATTTACCCTAAGAATGCAGCATCCCAGTTTGATAAAGACAGATGCACCCCTATGTTTATCACAGCACGATTTACAATAGCCAAGAAATGGAAGCAACCTAAGTGTCCATCAGTAGATGAATGGATAAAGAGGATGTGGTACATAAACACAATGGAATATTATTCAGCCATAAGAAGAAAACAAATCCTACCATTTGCAACAACATGGATGGAGCTAGAGGGTATTATGGTCAGTGAAATAGGTACCAAATGATTTCACTCATATGTGGAGTATAAGAACAAATAAAAAAACTGAAGGAACAGAACAGCAGCAGAATTACAGACCCGAGAATGGACTAACAGTTACCAATGGAAAAGGGACTGGGGAGAATGGGTGGGAAGGGAGGGATAAGGAGGGGGAAAAAGAAAGGGGGCATTATGATTAACATTTATAATGTGGGGGGAGGCACAGGGAAGACAAGTAGTGATTCTACAGCATCTTAATACGCTGATGGACACTGAACTGTAATGGGGTGTGTGGGGGGGACTTGTTGAAGGGGGAAGCCTAGTAAACATAATGTTCCTCCTGTAATTGTAGATTCATGATACCAAAAGAAGAAAAAAAGCACTGGTGAAAGAGGACATCTTTGCCTTCTTCCTGACCTTAATAGGAAAGCTTTCAGTTTCTCATCATTAAATATAATGATAGCTGTAGGGTTTTTGTAGATAATTTTTAAAATATTTTTATTTTGGTATCATTAATCTACAATTACATGAAGGACATTATGTTTACTAGGCTCCCCACTTCACCAAGTCCCCCCACATCCCTGTTCACAGTCACTGTCCATCAAAATGGTAAGATGCTGTAAAATCACTACTTGTAACCAAGTTCACAGTCACTGTCCTTCAACATAGTAAGATACTGTAGAATCACTACTTGTCTTCTCTGTGTTGCACAGCCCTCCCTGTGCCCCCCCAACACTATACATGCTAATTGTAAGGCCCCCTTTCTTTTCTTCCTGCCCTTATCCCTCCCTTCCCACCCGTCCTCCCAATCCCTTTCCCTTTGGTAACTATAGTCCATTCTTGTGTTCTGTGCTTCTGCTGCTGTTTTGTTCCTTCCGTTTTCTTTTGTTCTTATACTCCACATATGAGTGAAATCACTTGGTACTTGTCTTTCTCAGCCTGGCTTATTTCACTGAGCATAATACCCTCTAGCTCCATCCATGTTGTTGCGAATGGTAGGATTTGTTTTTTTCTTATGGCTGAGTAATATTCCATTGTGTATATGTATCACATCTTCTTTATCCATTCATCTACTGATGGACATTTAGGTTGCTTCCATATCTTGTCTATTGTAAATAGTGCTGCGATAAACATAGGGGTGCATCTGTCTTTTTCAAACTGGAGTGCTGCATTCTTAGGGTAAATTCCTAGAAGTAGAATTACTGGGTCAAATGGTATTTCTATTTTGAGCATTTTGAGGAACCTCCATACTGCTTTCCACAATGGTTGAACTAATTTACATTCCCACCAGCAGTGTAGGAGGGTTCGCCTTTCTGCACAACCTCGCCAACATTTGTTGTTGTTTGTCTTTTGGATGGTAGCCATCCTTTCTGCTGTGAGATGATATCTCATTGTGGTTTTAATTTACATTTCTCTGATGACAAGCAATGTGGAGCATCTTTTCATGTGTCTGTTGGCCATCTGAATTTCTTCTTTGGAGAACTGTCTATTCAGCTCCTCTGCCCATTTTTTAATTGGATTATTTGCTTTTTGTTTGTTGAGGTGTGTGAGCTCTTTATATATTTTGCATGTCAACCCTTTATCGGATCTGTCATTTTTGAATATATTCTCCATACTGTAGGATACCATTTTGTTTTATTGACGGTGTCCTTTGCTGTACAGAAGCTTTTCAGCTTGATATAGTCCCACTTGTTCATTTTTGTGTTTGTTTCCCTTGCCTGGGGAGATATGTTCAAGAAGAGGTCACTCATGTTTATGTCTAAGAGATTTTTGCCTCTGTTTTTTCTAAGAGTTTTAAGGTTTCATGACTTACATTCAGGTCTTTGATCCATTTTGAATTTACTTTTGTGTATGGGGTTAGACAGTTATCCAGTTTCATTCTCTTACATGTAGCTGTCCAGTTTTGCCAGCCCCATCTGTTGAAGAGACTATCATTTCCCCATTGTATGTCCATGGCCCCTTTATCGAATATTAGTTGGCCATATATGTTTGGGTTAATGTCTGGAGTCTCTATTCTGTTCCATTGGTGTGCGGCTCTGTTCTTGGGCCAGTACCAAATTGTCTTGATTACTGTGGCTTTGTAGTAGAGCTTGAAGTTGGGGGGTGAGATTCCCCCCCCCCCCCACTTTATTCTTCCTTCTCAGGATTGCTTTGGCTATTCGGGGTCTTTGGTGTTTCCTTATGAATTTTTGAACTATTTATTCTAGTTCATTGAAGAAAGCTGTTGGTAATTTGATATGGATTGCATCAAATCTGTATATTGCTTTGGGCAGGATGACCATTTTGATGATATTAATTTTTCCTAGCCAAGATCATGGGATGAGTTTCCGTTTGTTAGTGACCTCTTTAATTTCTCTTAAGAGTGTCTTATAGTTTTCAGGGTATAGGTCTTTCACTTCCTTGGTTAGGTTTATTCCTAGGTATTTTATTCTTTTTGATGCTATTGTGAATGGAATTGTCTTCCTGATTTCTCTTTCTATTAGTTTATTTTTAGTGTATAGGAAAGCCTCAGATTTCTGTGTGTTAATTTTGTATCCTGCAACTTTGCTGAATTCCGATATTAGCTCTAATATTTTCGGAGTGGAGTCTTTAGGGTTTTTTATGTACAATATCATGTCATCTGCAAATAGTGACAGTTTGACTTCTTTACCAATCTCGATTCCTTGTATTTCTTTGTTTTATCTAATTGCCATGGCTAGGACCTCCAGTACTATGTTGAATAACAGTGGGTAGAGTGGGCATCCCTGTCTTGTTCCCGGTCGCAGAAGAAATGGTTTCAGCTTCTCGCTCTTCAGTAGGCTGTTGGCTGTTGGTTTATCATATATGGCCTTTATTATGTTGAGGTACTTGCCCTCTATACCCATATTGTTGAGAGTTTTATCATGAATGGATGTTGAATTTTATTGAATGCTTTTTCAGCATCTATGGAGATAATCATGTGGTTTTTGTCTTTCTTTTTGTTGATGTGGTGGATGATGTTGATGGATTTTTGAATGTTGTACCGTCCTTGCATCCCTGGGATGAATCCCACTTGGTCATGGTGTACAATCCTTTTGATGTGTTTTTGAATTCGGTTTGCGAATATTTTGTTGAGTATTTTTGCATCTATGTTCATCAGGGATGTTGGTCTGTAGTTTTCTTTTTTGGTGGTGTCTTTGCCTGGTTTTGGTATTAGGGTGATGTTGGCTTCATAGAATGAGTTTGGGAGTATTCCCTCCTCTTCTATTTATTGGAAAACTTTAAGGAGAATGGGTGTTATGTCTTCTCTTTATGTCTGATAAAATTCCAAGGTAAATCCATCTGGCACGGGGGTTTTGTTCTTTGGTAGTTTTTTGATTACCACTTCAATTTCGTTGCTCGTAATTGGTCTGCTTAGATTTTCTGTTTCTTTCTGGGTCAGTCTTGGAAGGTTGTATTTTTCTAGGAAGTTGTCCATTTCTCCTAGGTTTCCCAGCTTGTTAGCATATAGGTTTTCATAGTACTCTCTAATAATTCTTTGTATTTCTGTGGGGTCCATCGTGATTTTTCCTTTCTTGTTTCTAATACTGTTGATTTGTGTTGACTCTCTTTTCCTCCTAATAAGTCTGACTAGAGGCTTATCTATTTTGTTTATTTTCTCGAAGAACCAGCTCTTGGTTTCATTGATTTTTGCTATTGTTTTATGCTTCTCAATTTTATTTATTTCTTCTCTGATCTTTATTATGTCCCTCCTTCTGCTGACCTTAGGCCTCATTTGTTCTTCTTTTTCCAATTTCGATAATTGTAACATTAGACCATTCATTTCTGATTGTTCTTCCTTTTTTAAAATATGCTTGGATTGCTATATACTTTCCTCTTAAGACTGCTTTTGCTGTGTCTCATAGATGTTGGGGCTTAGTGTTGTTGTTGTCATTTGTTTCCATATATTGCTGGATCTCCATTTTGATTTGGTCATTGATCCATTGATTATTTAGGAGCATGTTGTTAAGCCTCCATGTGTTTGTGAGCCTTTTTGCTTTCTTTGTCCAGTTTATTTCTAGTTTTATGCCTTTGTGGTCTGAAAAGTTGGTTGGTAGAATTTCAATCTTTTGGAGTTTACTGAGGCTCTTTTTGTGGCCTAGTATGTGGTCTATTCTGGAGAATGTTCCATGTGCACTTGAGAAAAATGTGTATCCTGTTGCTTTTGGATATAGAGTTCTGTGATGTCTATTAGGTCCATCTGTTCTAGTGTGCTTTTCAGTGCCTCTGTGTCCTTACTTATTTTCTGTCTGGTGGATCTGTCCTTTGGAGTGAGTGGTGTGTTGAAGTCTCCCAGAATGAATGCATTGCATTCTATTTCCTCCTTTAATTCTGTATTTGTTTCACATATGTTGGTGCTTCTGTATTGGGTGCATATATATTTATAATGGTTATATTCTCTTGTTGGACTGAGCCCTTTATCATTATGTAATGTCCTTCTTTATCTTTTGTTACTTTCTTTATTTTGAAGTCTATTTTGCCTGATACTAGTATTGCAACACCTGCTTTTTTCTCTGTTGTTTGCATGAAATATCTTTTTCCATCCCTTGACTTTAAGTCTGTGCATGTCTTTGGGTTTGTGGTGAGTCTCTTGTAAGCAACATATGGATGGGTCTTGCTTTTTTATCCATTCAATTACTCAGTGTCTTTTGATTGGTGCATTCAGTCCATTTACATTTAGGGTGATTATTTAAATGTATGTACTTATTGCCATTGCAGGCTTTAGCTTCTTAACTATCTTACTGTCTAACTTAACTTGCTTGTTGAGCTATTATAAACACGGTCTGATGATTCTTTATTTCTCTCCATTCTTATTCCTCCTCCTCCGTTCTTCATATGTTGGGTGTTTTGTTCTGTGCTCTTTTTAGGAGTGCTCCCATCTAGAGCAGTCCCTGTAAGATGCCCTGTAGAGGTGGTTTGTGGGAGGCAAATTCCCTCAACTTTTGCTTGTCTGGGAATTGTTTAATCCCTCCTTCATATTTAAATGATAATCATGCTGGATACAGTAATCTTGGTTAGAGGCTCTTCTGTTTCACTGCATTAAATATATCATGCCATTCTCTTCTGGCCTGTAGGGTTTCTGTTGAGAAGTCTGATGATAGCCTGATGGGTTTTCCTTTGTAGGTGACCTTTTTTTTCTCTCTGGCTCCCTTTAATACTCTGTACTTGTCTTTGATCTTTGCCATTTTAATTATTATGTGTCTTGGTGTTGCCCTCCTTGGATCCCTTGTCATGGGAGTTCTGTGTACCTCTGTGGTCTGAGAGGACATTTCCTCCCCTAGATTGGGGAAGTTTTCAGCAATTATTTCTTCAAAGACACTTTCTATCCCTTTTTCTCTCTCTTCTTCTTCTGGTACCCCTATAATGCGGATATTGTTCCTTTTGGATTGGTCACTCAGCTCTCTTAGAATTCTTTCATTCCTGGAGATCCTTTTTTCTCTCTCTGCATCAGCTTCTCTACGTACCTGTTCTCTGTTTTCTAGTCCATTAATGGTCTCTTGCATCTCGTCCATTCTGTTTTGAAGTCCTTCCAGAGCTTGTTTTATTTCTGTATTCTCCTTCCTTAGTTCTTGCATATTTCTGTGCAAGTCCATCAACATGGTTTTGACTTTTGTTTTGAATTCTTTTTCAGAAAGACTGGTTAAATCTATCTCCCCAGGTTCCTTCTCAGGGGAAAATGTAGCAGATGTCAAAGCTGTCTGGGTTAGTCTTGTCTGGATCAAATCTTTTTGCCTTTTCATGTTGATAGGTGCAATGGTGAGCTATTTACTTTCTGTCAGCTGGGAGGGCCAAGGCTTTCCACTAGCTCCTGGCCTTTCTTTACTGGGACAACTGCGACCCCTAGTGGCTTGTGTTGGGCAATTGCGTGTAGACTGGGTCTCTGTATTTTGCCTGGCTGGTATGGAGAAAGCTGCCTTGCTGTGGGCGTGGCCAGCCTCAGGCTGCTGCTCTGCTATGGCGGGGCCCGGGAGGGGTAATGGAAGGGGGCTGTTTGGCTGTTTACCTCCGTGAGGGGTCTCAGAGCTGTTGCCCAGGGAGTTAGTGCACCCGGGGTTCTCTGGAATTTCCAGCTGCTGGACTTTGACCCGGGAAGCTTCCATCCAGCTGTGGCATCCCTGTCCCTTTAAGACTTTCAAAAAGCACTCGCTTTTCTTTGTCACATTGGCGCCGGCTTCAGAACCTGCTTCTAAGGTCTTGCTGTCCTGTTTCCCTAGTTTCCAGCACCCCACGTATGCACTGTGTTTGCGCTCTGGTCTGGATGGCTGGGGCTGGGTGTTTAGCAGTCCTGGACTCCCTCTACCTCCCTGCTCCGACTCCTCTCCTCCTGCCAGGAGCTGGGGTGAGGGGCACTCGGGTCCTGCCAGGCCGGGGCTTGTATCTTACCCCCTTCACAAGGCACTGGGTTCTCGTGGGTGTGGATGTGGTCTGGCTGTTGTCCTGGGTCTTCTGGTCTCTCTTTTAGGATTAGTTGAATTTGTTGTATTTTCAAAAATATATATGTTTTTGGGAGGAGATTCCCACTGTCCTACTCACGCTGCCATCTTGGCTCCACCTCTCTGTAGATAATTCTTTATCAAGTTGAGAACGTTCCCCTCTATTCCTAGTTTACTGAATGTTTTATTCATGAGTATTTTTATAGGATTTTGTCAAATGCCTTTTCTGTATCTATTGATATGATCATCTGATTTTCTTTTTTTCTTCTTTAGCCTGTTCCTGATGGTTTACATTAACTAATTTTCAAATGTTGAACCACCTTTATATACCTGAGGGCCAACTTGTTAAGAACAAAATGCTCTGGCTTATTTTGAAATGGATTCTTTTCCCCTCACCCTGCCAGAAGCATGAGGGGATTTTTCCTCTGATATTCCCTGTCAGAACCAGGTCAAACTTCTGGAAGTAAAACTCACAAAAATATGGGGTCTCTCTTATGACTGGGTCTCCTCTGAGCTGTTAATTCCAAGAGTTTTTATCACATGAAACTGCCTTAGGCAATTCATCAATTATAGTTCAGGTTTTCCCACCCTGGCACTTATTCCCTCAGAGTTTTTTGTTTGTGGGTGTCTGCTCTGGTAAATCGTGATTCTCTGTATTTACCTGTGTGTCTCTTCAATTTTGGAGACAGTGGTTTGCCCTGTGACCTTACTTTTCTTATGGGGTCTAAGAAAAGTTGTTGCTTTTTCAGCTTGTTCAGGTTTTTACTTATTAGGATGAAGTGGAAACTTCTAAGCTTCTTACCTACTGGATCAGAAACCAGGAGTCCTAAACATTCATATACTATCTTTTTATTCCCACAACTAGATTGAATTATATGAAATATCCAGTATGTGTTGGGTTTTGACCTACCAAAATGGCAATTTCATATGATTCAACTACATAGATATTACTATCATTATACAGATATTACATCTTAGAGGTTGATTACCTGCACATGTTACATAGCATATGGAAAAGCTAGGATGGAACCCACATCTGACTGATTCCAAAGTCCTGATCTTAATCACCACTAGTTTATATTATTATATTAGAGTTGTTACATTTACATTTTTAAACAAATCCTCTGCCTATTTCTATTAACACTCCTCCTTCTAATTAAAATAATGTTGCTTTTACTTCTTTATATTGTATAATACCCTGAAGATTAGAAAGATTCATTATTTTCCTATTCATTTATATAACCTCTTTCTTTTATTGGAAATCTACCCTAGTTAAACAAATTAAACCACTTCAAAGACTAGCCACAGAAACACTCACAGAACACTTCACTTTCCCTGGGTTCGAGATATTTTCCCTTCATTCGTTTATTCTCTGACCTAACATTTCAGATTACCTTCTTTAGGTAAGTCATTTTCACTGTAATAATGGTATAGTATTGGGTATATTTCCACACAATCTTCCTATGTACATGTAAGACCAGATGAAGAAAACTTATGAATCACATACAATGTGCCACTCATAATGGAAAAACTTCACACATTGTTATATTTCATTCTCACTGTAATCCTATGCAATAAATTTTGGAAAACAGTATTGAGGTTCCTCAAGAATTTAAGAGTAGAATTGACATACAATCCAGAAACCCTGTTTCTGGGTGTACATCCAAAGTAAATGAAAGTGTTAGCTCAGGAAGAGAGCTATACTTGCATGTTCATAGCAGCATTAATCACAATGCTAAGACAACCTAAATATCTGTTGATGGACGAGTAAAGAAGATGTGGTATATACACACAACGTAACATTATTCAACCATAAAAAGAAAGAAATCCCACCATTTGCAACAAAGTGGATAAATCTTCAGGAAATTATCCTAAGTGAAATAAGCCAGGCAGAAAAAGAGAAATACTGAATGGAATAATTTATATGTGGGATCTAAAGAAAAAAAATCATTGACCTCATAGAAACAGAGTAGAATGGTGGTTTCCAGGGGCTGGGGAATGGGAGAAAGCGGAGATGTTGATCAAAGGCTACAGACTTCCATTTTTAAAATGAATAAAGTCAGAGGATCTAGTATATAATGTGGTGACTACAGTTAATAACATTGTATTGTGTAATTGCCATTTTCTAAGACAGTAGAACTTAAGCATCCCACCAGAAGAAAGGGGGAAAAAAGGTAACTGAGGTGATGAATGTGTTAATTAAATTTATTGTGGGAATCCTTTCATGATGTATACATATATCAATCATCACATTTTACACTTTAAATGTAATTTTATTCATGAATTATACCTCAAACTGAAAAATATATTTATTTTTAAAAACCTGGAGTTGTGTTTTAATTAAACCACTTACTTATTTGATAACTATGGAATAATACAATTTTAGAGGCACACCTTTACAAAGAAGGGCCTAATTTCTATTTCTCTCTAAAATAACAAAACACAATGATATCCAAGAAAATAATCTTCCCATCATTAAAAAAAGGAAGGGAGGGGAGTAAGAGCCTCCTTTCAAAAGAGCCTACAGCTAACTCCACTATCAGCTGCTTTTTTTTTTTTAGCATTTACCCATTTAATTTTCCTTTTAATTTACAAATGCTGTCACAAGTCTAAAGAGACTGGTCCTGGGTGAAAATTTTATATTATGAAGATAGAGATCTAAGAAGCAGAAGGATAATTATGTGCCAGCTTACAGTTCCTTGTAAAAATAAAGATAATGTGAAAAATTAGTACAGTATGAAAAACTGCAAAATTATCTGACATCTGGAAATGAGAAGCAATTTCCCTACATCTTAGTTTTGATCACTTTCACATATTTGGGCGATGAGAGTATTTTATCAGCTGCTTTTTAAACATGACAGAAGTGAGGCCACCCTAACCTAAAAATTAATGGAAAAGAGGGTTGAAGAAGATGGAAAATACAGCCTGCTTTCATCTCCAGATTGCTAGAATATTGCCCCTTAAATAAGAGAGTACGTCTTACAAAAGATGTGTAGCTCTCGAGTGCCTGATCCTTTAACCTGCTGACATTTCATACTGGAAAAATAAAATTTATGCCACAAGTGTGAGGCTCAGCTATCTCAGAGTAGTAATGATGTGGAGCGAAATGAAAACTGTGGAGTATTTATCAGAGGAGAGTAACAGAATAAAAGAGAAGCCGAACATGGCAGTATTTTAAAGGAGCAGTTCTGAAAAGAATATGATGAAACAGCCCCATATCATGGTGGGATTATGTTAAATCTCCCCACACAGTCATTCCATCAAGCTGCGATAAAAAAACTGACTTTCTTTCTTGTTGAATGAGGGTATTCATG
This sequence comes from Manis pentadactyla, assembly GCF_030020395.1. Taxonomy (NCBI): domain Eukaryota; kingdom Metazoa; phylum Chordata; class Mammalia; order Pholidota; family Manidae; genus Manis; species Manis pentadactyla. Next base: position 55,609,767 of record NC_080028.1, on the reverse strand, counting down.
TTCAGTCTGTGTTTCATCAATGTAACCAGAAATATAACCAAGAAATACACATATGACTTTCAGAAAGAAATTTGTAGAGAAGGATCCTTTGAAAACCACTGTGGCAGAGAAAGACATGTTAACATATTTCCAAATGGCACCTGGTGGTTTAAAAGGAAACAGAAATGACTTATGGACTGTAATGGCTGCCCATCTACAATGCAGGGCAACCAGGAAATTACCATCTACCAATTGTTTAGTAAATGAAGTTACCTAATTCTAGGATACAGGCCTTTCTAGGGGAGAGTTAAGTACCTTCATTTATGATCTTAAGTCTATCCTATAAAAGGTAAGTAATAATGAAAAGTCTTACTAACTTCAGACATTTGCATTTGAGCCATTTGAGTTATATGACTAACAAAGCACCTAATGGGCCCCAAGGGGTCAAAATGGCAGCAAAACCAAAAAGCTTCTGAAAGTACTCAAAGCTGGCTTTCCAGGGACCCTTCACCTGAATTGCTCACTTCTTGAGGAGCAGGAAGGGAAAGGGCATTGTCAGAACCACGCAGACCTGGCTTCACATACTGGTTCTGCCACCAATTGCTGTTTACCTTTGAACTTTCATTTTCTCTTCTGTAAAATAGGGATAGTGTATCTCTTCTACAGGGTGATTATATTAACTGAGGTAGTAACCAAGGATGAAGTACCTAAGATATAGCCCATACCCAGTTAAGCTTAGTATTATTAGTAGAGGCAAGAAATTGACATGTGAAATGTTTGAATTGCAGGCATCCACAGAAATCACTTTGTGTAGCATCATTCTTTTCTAGAGAAAGCTGAGATGCAGGTTTGGAGACTCAACCCAACCACTCTGGAGCTTCAGCAGTGTTCAAGCAGTTCCTCAAAGCCCCAGGTGTTCCACAAGGGCTGCTCAGGAACTGCCCAGAGGGGAGGAAGAGGAAATACTGTGGACTTCCTAACCCATTCCAGCACAGCCACTCCACTTTTCTCCTGTTCATATTTTGGACTTTCATGGTCATTTAAAGAAAGAGTATTATGGCTGAAAAGATGTTAGAAGAACTGAACGGGGATGCCAGTCCATTTGAGGGACGTAAGTGAACTCTTGCCATTAGAGAGGATCAGGTGCTCCATTGCAGAGCCTTGGGGCCTGGCAAAGCTTGTGTCACTGTGTAGAGATTATAGCATATGTCCCAGCAGAGTTCATGAGGGGTCTTTCCATGCCCACCATGATGTGCACACACACACACACACACACACACACACACACACACACACACACACACATTTATATGCAAACACCCCTTTAAGTCTGTTTCAGCACCACAATCATTCAGGAACATGCCTGCCTCCACTGACACTGTTCAGGGACACCACAGCCAAGGACTTATCTGCCAGAGCAGAGACAACACTAACATTGCGGGAGGGCCTCAGATACCTGCAAGGGATAGAAGTAAAGAGCAGAGACTAAATCATGTCCTCACTGACCCTGGGCACCAGATCCTCTCTGTGGAACAGCACAGTGGGGGAGATCTCAGGAAAAACTTGGTACTTGGATTCTACCAGCTAGTATGGCCCAAACTAGGTTTTGAACAAAGCAAATGGCCTGAGAATTAAATAACATTCTCATTCTTTTTATATTAGTAAGAGTTCTCAAGGGAAACAGGACCAATAGGATGCACAGAGAGAGATTTATTTTAAGGAACTGGTTCGTGCAATTGTGGGTGCTGGCAAGTCCAAACTTTGCAGGGCTGCCCAGCAGGCTGGAATTTCCAAAAAGAGCTGATGCTGCATCTTGAGTCCAAAGGCAATCTGGAGGCAGAATCCTTCCCTCGGGGGGACCTCAGCCTGTTCTATGGCCTTCAACTAACTGGATGAGCCCCACCCACCTTATGGTGGGTAATCTGCTTTGCTCCAAGTCTCCTGCTTAATGTTAATCACGTTTTTTAGAAATACCTTCACAGCAGCATCTGTTTTTCTTGACCAAAGAACAGGGCACTACAACCTGGCCACGTTGACAGGCAAAGTTAACCGTCACATTTACTGTGTGAGGAGAGGTGACATCCACTTTCTTGTAGGTTTTTGTGTTCTTTAATATTATTTACCTGTGCTTCTGGGCTTTTTGTTTGTTTGGAGGTGGTCCTTGCTCACACCTGTCAATGCAACATTTGAATTGTCCTATGAATTAGCTGTTGCCACATAAACAAATCATCCCAAAAGTTAGTGGCTGAAAGCACCAACCATTTATTTAGTTCATGGTTCTGCGGGTCAACAATTTAGGCTGGGCTCAATTGGGCAGCTCTTTACTCGGGTGGATTTACTCCTGTGTCTGTGGTCCAATGCTGGGTCAGTTGAACGACAGTTGATCTAGGATGGCCTCAGCTGGGATGTCCTATCTCTGCTCCAATCTCTCATCCTCCATCAGGCTAACTCAGGATTCTTCTCACCGTGCAAGCAGAGATCCCTAAAGGGAGCAAAAGCATGCAATGGGCCTCTTGAGGCCTCCGCTTGCAAGGGTGAGAGACAGGGTTTCCCCTTGATTGGATTCACCACAAAGTGCCACTGCAGAGGGCACAGCTGTAGGAATAACTGCAGTCATGTTTGCAAACAATCTTTCAGAGTTACCCTCTAGTGCAGACTATCAGCCAGCCTGTCGAATGCCTGACACATAATACAAGGGTGATGACTATGAGCTCCCTTCCCAAACCTTTTGGTCAGCATTTTGAAGCAATTCAAGTTTTTAAGCAGTTCAAGTTTTCACAGATGTAAGCAGGCTATCATTTCTCATTCAGACCTTTATCCTGTGCTGTTCTCTGTACTGAGAATCCCAGAAAGGTGGGAGTAGAAAAGAAAGAACCTTAGTCTGTAATCACCACCCCAAAGCACAGTCCCTGGATCCTATAAAGGTGAGCATTTCTTTAAGAGCAGGGGTTCTTACATTTCATCATTCCTAGGAAGCTGAGTACCTTGTAAAGAACTACTGCTATTCCTGTAAGTCACTATTTCTCAACCTTTTTGCATTACTGTCCCTCCCCCTGAGGCTTTTGAGACATTTTCCCCCTAATCATCACCCACCTGAAATTTACTATATATCTGTGCTTTACACATAAAGTGAGTAAGGATTTTTTGGTCCCAGGTTTCACCCCATGGAGACGAAAGTGCTGTCATTGGGAACATATGTTCTGAGTTCCTTTCCAGGTCCCAACCATCATTGCCCTCCCTACCGTGACCCAGAATCAGGCCAGGATTGGACTATATTCAGCTTTAATCATAAGTCAGGAGCTGCTGATGCCAGTGAATCTGCCTTCACATGACAAACCATAAAAAGAGGAAGACAGGAGAAAAAGTTAAGTGGAATTTCATAAATAAGGTCTTACTGAGAGAGACTAGCCAAAGGGGAAAAAAATCACCAGTTATGACTAAAGACTGAATCACTGTCCAGAACTATCAAACCCCAGAACAAATCCATTCCCATCCTTGCGGAAATACAACATACCGATTGCAAAGGAAATGACTTCCAAACCAATATTGTTCCACATTTTCTTGATCTTTCTTTGCATATGTGTGTGTGTGTTCATGCGCACACACATGCCAGGATATGTGTATTATGAAGCGATTAAGCATAATTTAGGTATTAATTGGCATTTCTTCCTGATGCACGTTTAGAATCCTAGTATCTTTTGCTTTGTTAAGTTCACTCAATAATATGCTCCAGTCAATTGAATTTCCAGAAGCAAAGTTTTGTTTGTTGATCTTCAAGCTTATTAATTTTTTATTACGTTGCTAAATCTCTAAATCTGATTGTTTAGGAAATGACATAGTGAGCAAATCCTCCAAGGATGTGCTAAATCTCCACTTGACATTTAATCAAGAAAATTGAGTACCTGTATGTACATATTTGAAACTATAATTATACCATGACTTAATAAAAAAATTTAAGCATAGGTAATTAATGTGCCCACACTCTGATTTTCTTAATGAAGTGATGAAGCACCCACCCAGAACAAATTTCGAGGAGATTATTTGTATATTGGTTCTTTTTGACAGGTGTCTCCTGTGGAGATAGACATTGCTTCCTCTTATTCTGGCATTTTAACTCGAATCAAATTCTTTGCTGAGTTTTCCCAGCAACAGGTGTTGTTCGGAATAAAACTTAAATCTGTACCTTCAAAGACTGAGAGGATCCTACACCAGGAGTCTGAGATTTCATAGTTAAGAAGAATTAGGTTAACTGCCTTGAACTTCTTGAAGCATAAAGCCCCCGGTTTGATTCCCTGGCTCTTTGGGCTAGAGAAGTGAGGTGTTTGGAATATCCACTGCAAAGTCTGTGCTCCACTGGGCTTTAAGCAATGACTGATGAAGGACCCAAAATAGTTCCAGTTTAAACTTAAAAAAAAAGGAAAGTGAAAGAGACAAGGAAACCAGCACTCTCACCACTGATAGGGATAGAAATGGCTACCCCATTTCTACAGGGCAAATGGCAGTATTTATCGAAAACCCAATGGTGCATATCCTATGACCCAGCAAATAGACTTTAAAATTTTATTCTAAAGAACTAACACTGAATATGTCTAAATATTTACTATAAGGATAATAATTGCAGTGTTATTTGTGCTTTATTTTATTATAAGCCCCTAACTATCCTACCACGGGGAAAGAGCTAAATAAATGATGGTGGATCCAAACATTTCCACATAAAAATAGATAAATCTGTAGTAAAATACCAATTATAAGTGAAATAATCCAGTCACAAAAAGACAATTACTGTATGATTCCACTTATATGAGGTGCCTAGAGTAGACAAATTCGAAGAAAGAACAAGTAGAATGGTGGGTGCCAGGGCCTTGGGGGTAGGGAGGAATGGGGAGCTAGTATTTAATAATAGTAACTGGGACAGAGCTTCAGCCAGGAAAAATGAAGAGAGTTCTGGAGACTGTTTGCACAACGATGTGAACATACTTAACACAACTGAACCATGCACTTCAAAGATGGTTAAGATTCTATATATTTTATTATTTTACATTTTAATTTTATAAAATTAAAAATTGTGTATGTGAAGATATAAATAGTTTAATTTTCTTGTTTTATTTCTCTGCATTCTCTAAATATTTTCTATGAATGTCTTTTGCTTATGATAAAGATGGGGCTTCATTATATGAGAAAAAAAAGCCCATCACATCTTTAGTTAATATTATTTTTAGGGGCTAATAATTTTGTGTGACCATGAAGCGGGATTTTAGCCATTGTCCCTGCTGAATGAATTTCTTTTTTTCCCAGAACGTGCTCCCTGCCTCACACCCCCATATTTGTCTACAGAAGACGTACACACTCGAGACCCAAAGTGAGTCCACCTTCCCTAGGAAATCTTATATGACCTCAGTGAGAATTCATTCTTATTTGCACAGCATCTGTAATAATAGTGATAATACTTCATGTTATTAGGTGCTTAATACATAAATAGTGCTAGGATTAACATAAATGCCTCCTAATAATGGCATTAAAGTGTTAACATCCCTATTACACAAATGAGAAAACTGAGGAAAAGACACAAAATAATTTGAATTGTAATAAAAATTCAGGTGTAACTGCAGAACCACAGCCTTATCCTGTCTCTCACATCTTGCAAGGCTATGAAGGTCATGCTCTGCTGGCTTCGCTTATTTTCTGAAACAGAATCTTCAACCAATATTTAGCAGGACAATATCTTTGAAATGTTATTTTCTTCCCTTCTCCCAGTATTTCTCATTCCATTTGCAGAAATACTAGGCTACTGGGGAGAGTCAAGAGACCCAAAAGTAGAACACTGGTGAAGAGACTCTTCTCAGTTGTGATTTTTGGGGGAAGCTGAGATAAACTGGATGTTTGCAACAGACTCACGAGAAGGAACAGATCTTCCCTCCCTCGGCACCTCCGTCCACCCTCCCACTCGCCCACTCTTTAAAAAAGCGATCAGGAAGGGGCCCATCAGGAGAGAAGCAGGGAGAGCTGTGACCTAGGGGCACACCTGTGAGAGGGGCCCTACATCACAGTTAAGGTTGAAGTGGGGGGTAAGCACATTTGGTTCCCAAGTAGATGTGGATCACAGGGAATTTTGAAAAATTACCACGTCCCAGGGGATTCTGCAAACCTCGAATACAGCACTGAGGGAGACAGAGACTCTGATCTTGAAGGGGGCGGGGCTTCTTTGGGGACCAACCTGCTCCAGGCCCATCCCTTGGGTTCGGCAATGAGGAGGAAGTCAGAGCACATAGCTCCTCACCCCTGTTTTCTGAACATCATTAAAATTCAGTGCTATTGTATATTGTTTTGGATTTCCTTCAAAATAATCTAGTGTAGTGAGGATATAGGTGGAGCAATATTTTATGATTCCTGAAGCTGGGTGATGAATAGGAGCTCAAGGCTGTCTATTTTTGTATATGTTTAAAGTTTTTCATAATTTAAACTTCAACATGTCTGTCCTTAATAATATCCCAAAGGTCTTAGAAGATGCCAGCTATGCAGTTTACTTCCATCTGCAATTACAAATGGCCCACCATTTACAACGGTTTGCCTTACAATGTTTCGATTTTACAATGGGGCAAAGGAAAGTGCATTCAGTAGAAACCATACCTTGAATGTGGGTGTTTTCCTGGGTTAGCAATGTAGGCAGCACAACACTCTTTCATGGCACTGGGCAACTCCCTATCAACCATGTGGTCACAAATATAAACAGCTGATACATTTACAGCCGTCCTGTAGCCATGCAAGCCATTCTGTTTTTCACTTTCAGTATGGTATTCAATAGATTGCATGCAACAGTCAACACTTGATTATATAATAGGCTTTGTGTTAGATGATTTCACCCAACTGCAGGCTAATGTCACTGATATGAATGGGTATTCAAGGTGGACTAGGCTCAGCTGCGGTGTTCAGTAGCTTAGGTGCATCAAATGAATTTTTGACTTCTGATATTTTCAACTTGCAATGGGTTGATTAGAACATAACCCCATAAGTCAAGGAAATTCTGCATCTTGGGCTTGTCTGCCCCACACTAGTTGAGTTGCCCCAGGCCTTATACACAGGAAGGCCCTGTCAGCACACATCAATTAAAGGACAGATGGGAGAGTGGATGACTCATTGATACCTGCATGATACTGAGAATCCATTTCTTCTACCTTCTCTCCTTCCACTGCCTCAGATCTTATTGCATAAGCCCCCCTGGAACTTATTGGATACAATTCCAGGAGGAAGGTCAGAACCACAAAATCACTGAGATTGTGGTTTTCACATAATACAAGCACAGTTAAAGAGAAAAACATTATATTTCTTACACCTGAGCCTATGCTTTGAAATTCCTACTTGCTATAAATATTTTCAGGGTGCACACTGTAGACCGCCATGCACAGCAAGCTAGCCAATGTTTGATTCTATTTGGTTCCAATCAAATATATGTAAAAGCACATATGCCATACTTCATACACAAAGATTCCTGGCTCTTGGGAAAATTCTTTTTAGGGCTTAAGTGCCACCAAACAAAAACCATTTTGTAATGATGTTTGTCTTACCTTTATTATCAGACTGTTTTATAAATTAGCTTAAATTTTGAATCTCTATGTACAAAGCTCTCCCATACAATATGATAATAACACAACAATTTGAATTCAAGCACCAATTAGATTTCAAAATGCAAGAATGAGTTCTCTGTACTTTGAAAGATGGATGGGTCATTTTTACCGAGACTTCTCAGATTCAAAACATCTGGCTAGTCTTGATATTAGTCAGGTAGCACCAGCTACCCCATAATAGAGGTCTTTCCTGAGAGGGCGGCCTGAGACACAGGGCACATATTCAGGGCCTCCGTGGCTGTTGTACTGGTTCAGACCTGCTGAAGAAGAGCTGCTCTTCCTGACAGCGAGGACAGTCTTCCCAGTTTCCTTGGACGCCCACCAGGAACCAAGACAAAATTTCCCTCTCTGCTGCACACAGATGCTGGTATCCGGGCTTAAGAAAGCACAGCCCTTTACTCTCACTGCTAAATCTTTCCCCTTTCCTGACCAGGAAGCCTAGAGAGGCTGGGAGGCAGCACTACAGCTTGCCTTTGTTTCCCCCATAACATGTGTGCTCTAAGGCATACTCCTTTACCAGGAGATGACCTCCTGGCCTCACTCCTGAGCTTGGACTAAAGAGAAGCGGGCTCTGGTCTGTGTCTCTAGTTGTGGTCATAGGCTACACCCATCCAGGGGCATGTTTGTTTATTTTGTTCTTGTGCGCCATAGTTTGTATTTATAAGACTGCCAGCTTAGGCTGGGACTTCCATCTTTTGCCCATGAACAAAACAAAGCTGATTGGTAAGACAGTTCTGTGGCTATGAGTATAGGGCTTGGAGTCATGACAACCCAAATTCGAACTCCTGTTCTACCATTTTTTGGTTCTTCCTAGGTTTTTATTAAGTCTGGGCCATGGCTTCTCCTTAGGTAAAGTGGACATAATACTATTCACATTACTATTTTTTAAATTAAGTTATCATTGATATACAATCTTATGAAAGTTTCACATGAGCAACATTGTGGTTACTACATTCACCCATATTATCAAGGCCCCCCACACCCCATTGCAATCACTGTCTATCAGTATAGTAAAATGCTACAGAGTCACTACTTGTCTTCTCTGTGCTACACTGTCTTCCCTGTGACTCCCCACACACACCAGGTGTGCCAATCATAATGCCCCTCCATCCCCTTCTCCCTCCCTCCCCTTCTCCCTCCCTCCCCACCCCCTCCCCTTTGACAACCACTACTGCCTTCTTAGAGTCTGTGAGTCTGCTGCTGTTTTGTTCCTTCAGTTTTCCTTTGTTCTTATACTCCACAATGAGGGAAATCACATGGTATTTGTCTTTCTCTGCCTGACTTATTTCACTGAGCTTAATACCCTCTAGCTCCATCCATGTTGTTGCAAATGGTAGGATTTGTTTTCTTCTTATGGCAGAATACTATTTCAATGCGTATATGTACCACATCTTCTTTATCCATTCATCTACTGATAGACATTTAGGTTGCTTCCATATCCATATTGTAAATAGTGCTGTGAACAACATAGGGGTGCATATATCTTTTTGAATCTGGGATCTTCTTTCTCTGGATAAATTCCTAGGAGTGGAATTTTGAGGTCAAATGGTGTTTCTATTTTGAGTTTTTTGAGGAACCTCCATTGCTTTCCACAATGGCTGAACTGATTTACATTCCCACCAACTGAGTGGGAGGGTTCTCCTTTCTCCACATACTTGCCAGCATTTGTTGTTATTTGTCTTTTGGATGTTGGCCATCCTGACTGGTGTGAGGTGGTATCTCATTGTGCTTTTAATTGGCATTTCCTTGATAATTAGCGATGTGGAACATCTTTTCATGTGCCTGTTGGCCATCTGAATTTCTTCTTTGGAGAAGTGTCTGTTCAGATCCTCTGCCCATTTTTTAATCAGGTTATTTGCTTTTTGGCTGTTGAGGTGTGTGAGGTCTTTATATATTTGGATGTTAACCCCTTATCAGATACGCTGTTTATGAATATATTCTCCCATACTGTGGGATGCCTTTTTGTCCTGCTAATGGTGTCCTTTGCTTTTTAGCTTGATATAGTCCCACTTGTTCATTTTTGCTTTTGTTTCCCTTGCCCGAGGAGATGTGTTTAGGAAAAAATTGCTCATGTTTCTATTCAAGAGATTTTTGCCTATGTTATTCACATTGCTAATAATGTCTGCAGAGCACTTAACACAGTGTCTAACATATAGCAGGTATAAGCCAAATAAATTCTAGTTCTAATAAAACAAATGTGCCTAGAAAGCTAAAGGCACCAAACCAAGATGATAAAAGCCCCACATCTAAGGACAGGGTAAAAAAAAACAAAACTCTTAGGTGGAAAAATACATTTTCTTTGTATTGTTCCTGATGACACAGGTTGGGGACAGAAGGCAGAGCTGCGGCTGGCAGGAGAGTTGCAGGTCAGGGTGAGTTAAGCCCTTACAAAGGGCCTATCATAAAAGATATACTTCTTTTATGAAAATCTAGAACACTAAGAAACTGAATTGGATTGGCCTGGACTGTGTGTGTGTGTGTGAAGCTAACATGAGTTGTGTATTATTCTGATTGCTTTACATATATAACACATCCAATCTTCATTAAAAAAACCCTTTCAACACCAATATCCTCACAGAATGGGAACTGGGATCCCAGTGAAGTACTTGAACTCACATACCTAAGCCCTGCGTTATGTGGCTTCTTGTCCCAGTGTTTTGCCCTGTAGTTCTTAGTAACTAGGAAGCTCCCAAACTCCATGTGTCAACCCAGCCCTATTCATCCAGGAAAATGCATAACAAGGTGAGCACTTGGCCAACACCATAGCAACGCAAATTTAGAACACACAAATGATACGGTCACGCCATGCAACTCTACTGGTGCCCTTAGCTGCTTTTGCTCTGGAGGCCAGTGACATCATCTTCTAGACATACAGCATGATATGGGAAGATCTCGAGCCCAGAGCAAGAGTCACAGACCATTTTCTGCCTGGAGGAAGCACAGGGGCCCCTTTTCCCCTGCTCAGATTTTTATCAGCCGGCAAATGCTACCTTTTTTCTCTCCAAAGAAAAGGAGCTATTGGCTCCCAGCCCCTGGTCCTGTCTTTTATATGGAAATGTTCGAGGTACACTGCTGTACTTGGAAGTTTCAGGTGGCAGTATCTGGAGGTTCTTCTCTTCTAATTACTGAATAGCATATGTCTGATTTGTCTTTTTTACTCAAAACCAAGTCCTGTTTCTTAGCTTCCATTAATGCACAAAGAGCAGCGGTCCTCCAGTTTCATTTGGAAAAAAGAAGGTTAGACAGGGACAATGGTTCATTAAACAAAGACATTTTTATTTCATCTTAAGCATGCATCCTGGTGCTATACTGTTTGTAACAACACATTCTCAGTGTGGAAAAAAGAACTTATTTGAAGTGTAAATAACATATTATTAGTTGACTCTATTGCCAATATATTCCTACAGTAAATTTTCAATTGAGAAAGCAGGTTTTGGCATCAAACCCTGGCCTCACTACACACCAGTGCATGACATTAAGTGAGATTCTGCTAGTAACTTCTGCCTTCCCTGTCTGTAAATAGGGTCTTAGCGATGAAGGGTGTTCTCAGTGCAGAGGGTTCAAATGAGGATTAAACGAGATCCTCACAGCCTGACACAGTGCCTGCCAAATATAAATGCTTGATATCTATTAGCTATTATGGTTAATTATTGACAAAAATTAACAAAAAATCTGTTTTATTTCTTTTTTCAGTCAGGTCTACTAAAGATGCTTTGAAATGCTTAGTGTGTTTCCCCTTTTCACACTTCTCTTTTGTTGATAAAGTGTTTTGAATCTAAAATCATAGCCTTACTCATTACTGAAGGTGTAGTTTCACTCTGGGTTATCTGTTTTTTTTTAAGTACCATTAATACACAATCTTATGTTGGTTTCAAATACACAACACAGCGGTTCAACCGTTACCCATATTATTAGTGCAGTTACTGTCAACATAGTATGATGTTACAGAATCATTAACTGTACTCTCTCTGCTGTACTACCATTTCTGTGACTGACTTATATTGTGCTTGTGAATTACTGTGCCCCTTTATTGCCTTCACCCAACCCACCATCCTCTCCAACCCCTCCCCCTTGGTAACCACTAATCCCTTCTCCATGTCCATGAGTTCCCTGCTATTTTGTTCCTTCTGTTTTGCTTTGTTTTTATGCTCCATTGTCTGGCTTATTTCACTGAGCATAATACTCTCTAGATCCATCCATGTTGTTGCAAATAAGAGGATTTCTTTTCCTTTTATGGCTGAATAATATTCCATTGTGTGTATGTACCACCTCTTCTTTATCCATTCATCTACTGATGGACACTTAGGTTACTTCCATATCTTGGCTATTGCAAATAGTGCAGTGATAAAAATAGGATTACTTATGCCTTTTCAAACCAGGGATTTTGTTTTCTTTGGGTAAATTTCTAGGAGTTGAATTATTGGGTCAAATGGTACTTCTGTTTTTAGTTTTTTGAGGAACCTCCATATTGCTTTCCACAATGGTTGCACCAACTGACATTCTCACCAACAGCATAGGAGGGTTCCCATTTCTCTGCATTCTCACCAGCGTTTGCTATTTCTTGTCTTTTGGATAGTGGCCGTCCTAACTGGTGTGAGGTGATATCTCATTGTGCTTTTAATTTGCATTTCCCTGATGATTAGCAATATGGATAATCTTGTCTGTGGGTTTTATACAATAATTGGTAAAATAGGACCTTCAGTGACTATAGTAATACAATGAATTAATTTTTCTCATTATCTGGAAAAAATTATTTGCTTCTAACCATGTAGCTAGACATTTTTCTGTGATATACCAGTTTGATTTTAATTTCTTAATACTTATAGTATGCCTAAGATGGTTTGAAAGAACACAGACTTGAGTCACACAGATGTGAATTTAAATCATGTGCCCATAATTTACCAGCTGTTTGACTTCACATAACAGCCTCTCTGATCTTTAGTCTCTTTATTGACCAAATAAGGAATAAAAACAATTATCCATTTTTTAACTGAAATTTTATGAGTTGTTTCAGTATCCTGTAATCAGCTTTGGATGTTCAAATTAGGTATTACTGCAAAATTAGGTATTACTACAAAATACTAAGAAATCAATATGCCCAGGCCTGAAATTTTCATGTTTAAAAGTGATTCTTGTCATTGTAAATATTTTCCATAGTAATTCCAAGAAGGTTTTTATTATAGAATGAGAATGACAAGGAAAAGACATGCCATTTTTGGAGCACTGTCAAGTCTTTCTTACGATGGGATAGAGCAGCCAGGGCCCAAGGCTGCAGGCGTCTCACTGACAAACTCACTGTGACCAGCATTGTCCCTCCTCCAGAGTCACAAAGGCTCTGGGTGCTGGAGTCAGCCTTCATCCGCTCTTTGAAGTTTATGGAGCTTCTCTTCTCTCTGCTTCCTCTCTGATCTGGGTGGCCTGGATCACTCACTAGAGAGCCTGCTCCCACCCCTCTCTTTAATGAGCAGGCTCCCAGCAGATTATGGCCTTCAGCTGCACCTAACTCTGGACTTCAGAAAGCCAGCTGCTTTCCTTGCTGTGATGAGTTGCATTCACATTTACTTGCATACTGAAGAAAGGCCTTGTTATTATGGAACCATAGCAGGAACCTCAGCCCTCTCATTAAAGGACTTCCATTCTTCATCAAAGACCTCCAGTTTAAGGGTATGTGTCTGAGTTCCAATGGCACTGGCGGGCCTTGCAAGAACATGAACTGAGCCTTCAGAGGTAGGAGAGCAGATTCTCCTTCCAAGGTTTGAGGAGATGAGCTCACTCTGGGCAAAGCAGGTGGCTAATGCTTTAACTGCTCCTCCCTTGGCCATCCTGGTCCCAATAGTGAGCCTTGCAAACATAGTTGTAAATGTAGGACTTGAGAGATCTGCTCTACCATGACTGCAATGCTTGGATCCCAGACACTTTCGGCGGGAGAACACCCCTGCAGGAGCATTACACTGGAGCAACCATCCTCCTTTGGTATATAAGCAATCTGGTGCACGGAGGCGAATGCTCTGGGCATTTTTCAGAATAGTGGGACCACTTCGTAACCCTCTGGGTAACCCAGACCTCTTTGCTCAGCAGCTCAGTGGTGTAGCCGAAACAATGGAAGCCAGAAATCAGGGCGCCTCCCGCGGCCAAGAGCCTGAGAAACTGACCTCCACGGGTGTTTCTGAGTTCAACTCAGCTCAAGGAGCAAAAGACAAATAGGAGACTGATTCATGGAGTTTTAGAAACATCTGAAGAGGAGAACCTGAAGAAATCCTAAACTTCTTGCTAATCTCAGCAGTTGGGGTCTACAAGTCATTGTCATTTGATACTAAATGCAAAGTGACATTTTGTGCCCTCAAACTAGTAAAGGAAGACATCAGTTATGCACTTAATGCCTAGATTGTTTTCTGACAGCAATACTTACTCTGTTTTGCATATTTAGTATCAATTCAAAAACTGGATCACATAAATGTTTTTGGACCTACAATGAAGCGCATTGCTTTAGGTTTTAATTAATCCATCTGCTCCTTCAGGAGCCTACAGTTTGCCCACCATTGCTCCCAGTGCTACAAATACAAATCCTCGAAGAATGGGCAGCAAGTCAATAGACACTTACAATAGTAAGGGAAAAGTGATACATAGAGAATCATACAAGATTCCATGGGGTACTGCAGAAAAACTCATGAACTCTGCATGCGTAAGGGAGGAAAGGTTTCGCAGAGCTGAAACTCAAAGAAAGAATGAGAGGTTGAAGGGACGAGGTGAAGCAGAGGCGCGGACAGCGCCACATGCAAGGGCACAGGGTGTTAGAGAAGCGGGTGGGAGCCTAGGGAGCCCGGTACCCGGCACAGACCGCAGTGGCAGACGGCGACCAAGCAGAGGGCAGTCACAGGGGAAGGCCCTGACATGCCCGTCCTCGCACGCCTGCTGCAGCCCCGCCACCAGCGGTAGAACGAGGCCCTGCTTCCGGTACACAGCTCTGATCATTCTTTCTCACTGATGACAGCGCAGCACTCAGAGAATCACCCTGTTCACTGAATACTTTGATGAGTTTCTGTTCATTAAAAGAAATTTGTATTTGTTGCTTTGTTCTACAGTTTGGGGCCAAAACAATACATACATATAAGAATAAGTTCATCTTCAAAAAATGAGTAATCTGTTCAGTTAGAGGGAGCTGGAAGAAGCAGTGCCTTGCAGGGTACAGTGGAAAGAGCATGTGGATCAGCCTAGAGCAGGATGGAGCACCAGCTGGGCCAGCCAGAGGCCATTGAGCTAGTCCATTACCTTTCCTGAACTTCAGTTTCCTCACCTATAAATAATTTAGAATTTAAGTTATGGCTGTCACCTTTCATCAAGGTGATGAGGGTGATAAGGCCAAAGTCATATCTCAATTTTAGAGGATTATGTTTTATTTTAACTTCCAAAATGAAATATGGCTCTATCCGGAAGCATAGATAGGGAAGAATATGACTTCAAAAACACCAGGAGGCAAGAATGTAACTAGTATTAGAAAGAAACTATGTGGAATAATAGTAAAGATTCCAAGCATAAGCATTCTGAAAAAGAATTATTTAGTGGCAAAAAAATATGAATAAATGAACAAATAAGCTCTTCCTAATCCTTACATCAGTGAAGTGACATTTCCCAGCCTTTCTTTGCATGTACTCTGAAAAATGCAACATATTAGACACTAGATGTACTGCAAAATTGATTCTATTGATGGTGAAGGAGCCAAGAAAAATGAATAAACAAGCCAACCAACAAATGACTGCTTGAGTTTTCATGAGACACCACCCTCATGAATGGGCTTGGTGCCCTTACAAAAGAGGCTCCAGAGAGCTCCTTGTCCCCTTCCACCGTGGGAAGGACACAAGAACTCAACAGTATGTAACTGGTAAGGGGGCCGTCACTATACCCTGACCATGCTGGCACCCTGATCTTAGACTTCCCAGCCCTCCTAACTGTGAGAAAAAAATTTCTCTTGTTTATAAACCACCCAATCCCTTTTATTTTGCTGTAACAGCCTGAACAGACTGACATATTTTAAGCAGTCTTTTGTATCTGGTGTATTTCTTCTAGCTTGCTGTTTTTGAGATCATGCATGTTTTTGCATGCACCAGTGGTTTACTTCTTTTTATCCCATTAAATAGGTGTACCTACATTTTGCTGATCCATTTACCAGTTGATGGTCACTCAGTTGATACCAGTTCAAGGCTATTCTGAATAGTACCACTATGAATGTTTGCAAACCAGTGCATGTGTAGACATATGTTTTTATTCCTCTAAGGTACACACCTAGGAGTGGAATTGCTGGATTACATGGTAGATGTATGTTTAACTGCTTAAGAAATTGCCAGACTTTTTTAAGTGGCTGTACCATTTTGCATTGCTGGACTGATTAGTAATTCAGCATATTTGAGGTGTCTAGATCCACCCTTTACTATCTTTATTTACTTATTTGTTGGTTTATAAGCCAGGTTACACATTTGTAGCTTTGTTCTCCACTCTGCAGTTTCTCTCTCTCTCTCTCTCTCTCACACACACACACACACACACATACACACCAGAGCTAAGCAAAATCCTGTAAGCATTTCTGCCCTTGATTTGGGGTCTCAGAACCAAGCTGAGCAGTGAGGAAACCACTAGTATACTGGATTTAGCCAGAGTATAATTGACTATTTTCACTTATGTGATTAGCTTCCCTTTCAAAGTCAGCCCTAGGACAGAGAACAGAATCTCCTTCTGAACAAACAAAATAGCCAACAAATCTTCGTGAAAGTGAAAGATAGCCTGAATCACCTTGATCTTACGTGATCTTAAAATGATGCCACAGAAGGAGCTAAGTTTTCATGGAAAGAGAAAACAAACAACAAAAGAATTCTCCCACTGGAAAAAATACATGCTAAATACACATTTCACCATTTTAGAAAGTGTCTACATAATTGATCGTCAGTCCTCTGAAAAACCTTATTGTAGGCTCTTCAGGAAGACATGAAAAGAAATGTTTTTTCTGGCAAGCATTACCCAAAAAGCATTGACCAGAGAATGGATTTCTTATGTTTTAAGGAATGTTTATTTTCTTTATATAATTATAATAATGATGTCAATCATAGCCCCTTATAATAAGAAGTCTTCTCTGGGATTACAAAAAAAAAAGAGAATGGGGAGATACAACCCAGCATCTGAAAATTTATAAGAGCTTTCCAAAGTTTTTTTTTTCTTTTAGATCAATCTGCAAGGTTGATTTGTTATAACAGAAAATAAAGACCTAGACGGCAATTACAAACAGAGAAGGAACAAAGTTTTAAAAAGAAAAGCAAAACTGACACATTCTCTTCCTTCACCCATAGCCTGATCTTTACCCCTAGTTCTGTTAAAAAGGACCATTGCTTTGTGTCGCTTAAAAAAGCTACAGCCCATTATAAACACTGAGAAGTGACTGGGGGTCACCATGGGGGAGGGGTTGGGGTGGGTGAGTGGAGAGGGGGAGTGGGATAAAGGGGTACAAAAATTCTCAAACATAATATAAATTGGTCACCGAGATGGTAGAATAGCATGGAGAATACAGCCAATGATTCTGTAATATCTTCATATATTGACAGATAGTAACCACACTAGAGGGGGTGAGGATTTAATAACATGGGTTGAACCACTGTTCAACAACCACTGTTGTATACTTGAAACCAATATAAGATTCTATATCAATAACTAAAATCTTAAGTGAACCTTAAAATGGTGCCAGAGAGTCATTTAAATGTCTGTAATAATAGAAATAGCATTCATAGCACAATGGCATTGAATTAATCCACAATAGGAAAACTACCTTGAAAAACGTATGCATTTTAGGGATGGTGGCTATTCGTCCCAGCCCCGCACTCAAAGCCATTTGTTCTTTGTCAGCAGAGATGGCTTCTCTCCCATCAGTTAAACATGTTTTAGTTTGTCTATGAGCAGGATGGTTTGGCTTAACTAATCTCTACTCACCAAGCTCTTACAACCAATTATCAGGTATTTACAGAATTCGATTACAATTTCCTTGATATCTTATAGACATTACCAACAAATAAGTCAGACTTTTATTTCAAATCATATAGGTATTACACCTGGAAACTCCTCTGAATTCAGATCATATGCAAGTCAGGATTTAGAACTCTGGGGTGCTTCTCCTTCCTCAGCTATCTTTTTTCAGAACATACCCACATTTGTAGCTACTATGGCCTTGTTATTGCCTCATGACCTCACCAGACCCCACTCCAAGTGCCACCTCCAGATTATTGGGCCAGACTGGGCAGGTGACTAAGGGAAGTTAATCTACTGGCTGAGTAATAACCACCTGATTCCCTCTCTGGAGAACTGAACCAAGAGGCAAAATAACTATTGCCAAATGGTACTGGGCTCTAGAGCTAAAAGCTCATGCAGAGGCCATGCCAGAGTCAGGGGAGTGGCAATTCAGAGCAGTGCACACACTGAGATTGTGGGGGAATTGCAAAGTATGAGAGTAAGCAGAGGAAGTTGATTTACAGAAAGTAGAATAAAATAGTTAAATAGAAAAAGCACACAAATGAGAAACCAAACAGAGAGAGAAAAGGAAAGAAGAGAGAAAATAGGATTTACTTAATCCAGACTTTGCAACTCTCCTGTCCAGTTCAGAAGAATAGACAGAAGGTTTGACCACACTTTATTTCCATTTTTCCAGGTCAGAGATGGCTTTAAGATCATTCATCAAATTCTTATGAAATGGACATGTTAACCAAACATAACTGTCAAGAAAAAAATGTATTGGTGAGGATGTGGAGAATAGGGAACCCTCGTGCACTGTTGGTGTGAATGTAAATTGGTTGCAGCCACTATGGGAAACAGTATGGGAGTTCCTCAAAATATTAAAAATAGAACTATGACACAGTCCAGCAATTCCACTTCTGGGTATTTATCCAAAGAAGAAGAAAACAAAAACATCAATTTGAAAAATATATGCACCCTTCTGTTCATTGCAGCTTTATTTATAACAGCCAAGATATGGAAGCAACTTCAGTGTCCATCAACAGAAGAAAGGATAAAGAAGATGTGGTACATACACATACACAATGCAATGTTACTCAGCCATAAAGAAGAACGAAATCTTGCCATGTGCAACAACAGGGATGGACCTAGAAGGTAATATGCTAGTTAAGTAAGACAGGGAAGGACAAATACTGTATGCTTTCACTTATATGTGAAATCTAAGAGTCAAAACAAAACAGAAACAGATTCACAAATAAAGGAAATAAACTGTTGGGTTTTAAACAGAGGGAGAAGTGATTGGGGAGGCAGGGAAAATAAGTGAAGGGAATTAAGAAGTACAAACTTCCACTTATAAAATAAGTCACAGGGATGTAATGTACAGCATAGGAAATACAGTCAATAACATTGTCATAATTTTGTATGGTAACTAGACATTGTGGGGGTCATTTTGTAATGTATAAAAATATCAAATCACTGTGATGTATACTTGAAACTAAAATATTGTATGTCAATTATACTTCAATAAAAAACAAACAAACATAAACTGTTAAGAAAGAATTATAAAGAAGCTTAGATTTTTTTTCTCCTGCTCTCCCTTTACATTTTATTTGGGGTGGGAGAGTTCTTTCCCTGCCCCTATTTAAAGTCTCTTTTCTGGTCATTTTCATATAACATAACATTTTATGGTCAATTTAAATGATGAAGAAAAGTCTCAAATCTTACTATGTAGGTGGTCCAGTTCCATGTTAGAGACAAAGCTTCCAACTTCATTCAAAATTATAGCTATTTCCTACGGAGGATGATTCTCCATGGGTCTCCTATGTTTGTGTATTTCTTGCTAGAGAGGCACTGATGTTCTTTCATTCTGTACCATCTCATCTTTTCAAGGATCTTTGTATAGTGAACAGCCTTGGAAGATGGAGATAGTACCCCCCTCAGGAACAAAGAGCAGACTGTTGCTGTCCAGTATAACAAAGATACTGTCTCCCTCTGGAGAAAAGGGCAGGCATGTTTACTGGCCATTAAAAAACATCTAGGTTCCCTATACATGTAGTGTTCCTCTACTATAGCATAATCCACTGCACATGCAGGTATAACCTAGCCCCCTTTGCGTCACCCTGTGGGAATTGAGGCTCAGGGAAATGGTATAAAAATACCATTGCTGTAAGTGGTAAACTGTTCTTTGTCTCTGGCTCAGAAGTCTTTTGTTTTCTACTAGCATCCATGAAATGGTGGCAGGCTAACTTGCAAACAGAATAAACTCTCAGATGCTTCTCAGTCCTTGACGCTTCCTTCCCTCCAGATAGAAACTTCTACCCTGGGAAAAGTATGGTTGTAGCCTTTTTATTAGTTCTCTCTACCTTCTCTTTCACTCATTGACTACTTTCTGCTTCCTAAAGGGTTAGGGGAGAGGGCAGTGGCAGGAGGCAAAGGCAAAAGAAAAGAAGGTTCTTACTTATCAAAAACTGGTTTCTCCCTGTTTGGGAGCTTGATATGCGTTTAAGTTATTTTATTGTTTCTTTAAAGAATCCATTGCTAGACATCCCTTCCTGAAATGCTTCTAACTCGGATGAATGCATCTCTCAATAGGATGACCCCATTATTCATCTCATTGATCCAAAGAATCCTGTGGCCCATCTTTAGCCACTAGCTGCTGCAACCCCATCTCCTATTCTGATAGGCCTTCTGATATATGTTTCTTTTCCATACCACCAAGCAACTACCTCAATTCTCACACTATCTACCTGGATATAATGTCAGACCCACAGGCAATTCCATTATACTGCCCTCACCTGACAGCCCACTTCAGATGCCAGTCACAAGTCCCAACTGTTACCTGTGCTTCTGACCAACAAGATGTAATTAAGCATTCCTACATTTCCTCCTTGGGTCAATTAATTTGCTAGAGCAACTCACTGAACTCAGAGAAACATTTCAGTTACTAAATTTTCCATTTAAAGGATATAACTCAGGAACAGTCAGACAGAAGTGGCACCTTATGCGGGAAGGGTCACAGAACTCCCATGTGCTCTTTGTGCTCCACTCTCTCAGCACCTTCATGGGTTCACCAACCCGACGTTCCCCAAAACCTGTCCTTTGGGATCTTCATGGGGGCTTCATTATGTAGGCATGATGGATAGAATCACTGGCCAGGGGTGACTGATCTCAATCTCCAGCTCCTCTCCTCTCCCAGAGGTGGTTGGGTTGGGGATGGGGCTGAAAGTTCCAACCCACTAATTACATGCTTATTTTCTTTGGCAACCATTCCCATACTTGGGTAATTTAGGGACTTTACCAAAGTTACCTCAGTAACATTATTTAGGAAAACCAAAGACACTTTGATCACTCCCAGAACAAAGACCAAATACATATATCCTGTTACAGATCACAATCACAGCCCTATTAAACAGAACCTAACCCAGCACCACACTGCCGTCCTCCCATATGGTGCCCCCTAATCCTCAGGAGGTATCTGCGCACCTTTGCCCTGGCAGATTTGAGGAGAGCAGACTCACCGCCAAACAACTTCCTCTCGATCTGCTCGTGTGAGTCAGGTCAGACATCAGTGCCTAGTGTCCTCTACCTGCTCTCTCGGGAAGTCCTGTTGAGATCCCCCTTCCCAGGCTTGAAGGGAGGATGGGGTACCACCCGCCTCTACCCTCTGAGGGGAGGGAGGGACAAAGCACACAGCACAATTCTGAAAAATACTTTTTGCAAATGCTGCCTTCTTCATCTCCAACCCCTTAACCCTTTATATCCTCTAATGTTTGGAATTCCCATTTTAACATACTTTCCTACTTACAATAGCTCATCTTTTCACTTGAGCCAGTTTGAGTGGGTTTCTGATAACCAAATGACCCTGAAAGATGGGATCAACTACGAGCAATTAATATCTGTATTTCTGCCTCCCTAACAGTAGGATTTATTTTGAGATGATACCCCCAAGCACTTTAAAATGTATTTTCAAGTGGTTTTCCTTCATTTTATGAAATACTGTGTTGAAATGAAGTTGTACCATAAAGGGTCTTATACCCAATTCCAATGTGGGGGCGGGGTTCCTCACACCACCAAGCCGTATTCCAACACCAGCTGGGTGCCCTACAATTCAGCTCAATGCTGATACTATCTACCTGGAGATAGCATCAGATTCCACAGGTTAAGGGCTTACTCCTACAAGACTTCACCCCTCAACCCCCAGACCCCGTGCTAATTGCAAGTCTAGGTTGTTATCTGTGCTTCTGAACAACTGGCTATGAATCAGAAATCTCCTCCTTGGATTTGATTAATTTACTAAAGCCATTCTCAGCACTCAGGAAACCCATTTACTAACTAGATTACTGGTTTATTACAAAAGATATTAAAGGATACAAATCAACAGCCAGATGAAGTCCCAAACAAAGGAGCTTCTGTCCTCACTGAGTTTGGTAACTGGCACGGTAACCTATGGAGGCATTCTTGCTCCCAACATGGAAGCTCCCTGAAACCCCTCCTTTGGGGCTTTTATGGGTGTTATATTATCTAAGCAGGATTGATTAAATCATTGGCAGTTGGTGGCTGACTTAACCTCCAGCCCCTCTGCCCTTCCTGGAAATATGGGTGTGAGACTGAGGGTTCCCCCCATCCACTCATGGTTGGTTGCCCTGGCAAACTAGGGTGCTTTCTGTCCTTGGGTACTTCCCAAACATCACCTTCATTAATGTAAACCCAGTTGTGGTGGAAAGGAGCTTGTTATGAATTACAAGACACCCATTTCACCTTTATATCTCTGAAGTGATCCCAGGAACTGAGGACAAGAGACCAAATATTTTAACAAAATACGCTCTCATTGCTCTTATCTCTTAGGGAATTCCAGGGGTGTGGGGAGCTGTGAGCCAGGAGAACTTGGATAAGGACCAAATATATATGAGAAAAATATTTTGGTTATCTGAATGAACAAATATTTGTATTTCTTATAAATCACCATATTGCATATCTAAGCAAAAATTATAAATTGTATGCCAATAAATTAGATGATCTAGATGAAAACGATAGATTCCTGGAAAGACACAAGTATTGAAACTAACTCAAGAAGAAATGGAAAATCTGAAGTGACCTTTAACAGACAAAGAGACTAAATTAGTAATAAAAAAACTTACCACAAACAAAACCCCAGGGCCAGTTGGCTTCACTGGTGAATTGTACCAAACTTTTAAAGATTAATTAACACCAATCCTTCACAAATTCTTCCAAAAAAAAGAGGGAACCTTTCTGATCTCAGGCTAGGATTACTCTAATACCAGAACCAAAGACATCACAAGAGACAAAATCCACAGACCAATATCCCCTATGAATATAGATGCAAAAACCCCTAGCAAATCACTAGCAGACTGAATCCAGCAGCATGTTAAAAGAATTACACACCACAACTGTTTCAAGCAAGTCCTTTTTTTTTTTTTTTTTTTTAATAATTATTTTTTTATTGAAGGGTAGTTGACGCACAGTATTACATTACATTAGTTTCAAGTGTACAACACAGTGGTAGAACATTTATATACATAATTCAAGGTTCCAGCTATCACCCTACCAAGCTGTTACATTATCTTGACTATATTCCTTATGCTATACAATACATCCCGGTTACTTATTTATTTTACCATTGGAAGTCTGTCCTTTTTTTTTTTTTTTTTTTTGTGAGGGCATCTCTCATATTTATTGATCAAATGATTGTTAACAACAATAAAATTCTGTATAGGGGAGTCAATGCTCAATGCACAATCATTAATCCACCCCAAGCCTAATTTTCGTCAGTCTCCAATCTTCTGAGGCATAACAAACAAGTTCTTACATGGAGAACAAATTCTTACATAATGAATAAGTTACATAGTGAATAGTACAAGGGCAGTCATCACAGAAACTTTCAGTTTTGCTCATGCATTATGAACTCTAAACAGTCAGTTCAAATATGAATACTCATTTGGTTTTTATACTTGATTTATGTGTGGATACTACATTTCTCTCTTTATTATTATTATTTTTAATAAAATGCTGAAGTGGTAGGTAGATACAAGATAAAGGTAGAAAACATAGTTTAGTGTTGTAAGAGAGCAAATGTAGATGATCAGGTGTGTGCCTGTAGACTATGTGTTAATCCAAGCTAGACCAGGGCAATAAAACATCCACGTATGCAGAAGATTTCTCTCAGAACAGGGGGGGGGTGAGGTTCTAAGCCTCACCTCTGTTGATCCCCAATTTCTCACCTGATGGCCCCCCTGCGACTGTGCCTGTCTTAGGTTGTTCCTCCCTTGAGGAATCTTACCCGTCTCTGGCTAACCAGTCATCTTCCGGGGCCATACAGGGAAATGTGAAGTTGGTAAGTGAGAGAGAAGCCTTATTGTTTGAAAAGGTTAGCTTTTTACATCTTTGCATATTTATGCCCTGTGGCTTCTATGCCCAGCATTTGTCTTGAGGTATCTTTACCACTTGGAAGAATTATGATACTCGATAAATTTGATACGAGGCACGAATTCTATTTAAGGGTTGTAATTAGGAAGGAAGAAGAAAAGCTGTAGAAGAAGCAGGCGGAAGAAAACATGGGAAGATTGATTATTTCTTTGGCATATCTTCATGTAGAGTACTTCAGCATGAATAGGTTTTAAGCTAATACTTAAATTGCGCACACACATTAACATAATAGGAGTATAGTTACATAACCAAAGCATATCTGTAATTACCAGCCATCTCCAGTGAAACCAAGAAAACCAGTTAGGCACCCTAGGCATTTGTGAAAACTTATCAATGATATGATGGTTATTATCTAACTGAATTTGAGTAGTTTGAGAAAAATCAGACAAATTAAAACAACCCATTCCTGGGGACTGTTCACATGCCATATGTTCTTTTAACAGTAAATAGTCTGTAGTTGTAAGACTTTGGAGCGCTACAATTTGCACTTCTCCAAATTCTTGGTTGAGTTCCAACAGTATAGATCCAGTCAAATTTGTTGTTTTACTGTATGCACAGGCCAGCATAGATATCTCCTTCATTCCCATGGCAAGTCCAGGAGCTGGTGGGATGAGTGCATCTACAGCTGTAGCAGTGCGTGGATCTCTGTTGAGGTTTTTTGATGATCATCTTCTGGTATGAGTCTTCCAGAGAGTGCTGATGTTGGAAGTTCTCTTTCATATCGTTTCTTAGTTCATTTTCGGGGTAGCCAAATTAGGCTTTGATCCTCTGTATAAACACAAACAGACCCTTTGCCTACACTTTTATATGCCCTTTATACCCTTGTGTAGAACTCGTTGGAGGTTACCACACAGGAACTGCCCTTTTTTTTTGTTTTCTTTGTTTTTGGTATCACTAATCTACACTTACATGACGAATATTATGCTTACTAGGCTCTCCCCTATACCAGGTCTCCCCTATAAACCCCTTTACAGTCATTGTCCATCAGCATAGCAAAATGTTGTAGAATCACTACTTGCCTTCTCTGTGTTGTATAGCCCTCCCTTTTCTCCTACCCCCCCTTGCATGTTCATCTTAATACCTCCCTACTTCTCCCCCCCTTATCCCTCCCTACCCACCCATCCTCCCCAGTCCCTTTCCCTTTGGTACCTGTTAGTCCATTCTTGAGTTCTGTGATTCTGCTGCTGTTTTGTTCCTTCAGTTTTTCCTTTGTTCTTATATTCCACAGATAAGTGAAATCATTTGTTATTTCTCTTTCTCCGCTTGGCTTGTTTCACTGAGCATAATACCCTACAGCTCCATCCATGTTACTGCAAATGATTGGATTTGCCCTTTTCTTATGGCTGAGTAGTATTCCATTGTGTATATGTACCACATCTTCTTTATCCATTCATCTATTGATGGACATTTAGGTTGCTTCCAATTCTTGGCTATTGTAAATAGTGTTGAGATAAACATAGGGGTGCATCTGTCTTTCTCAAACTTGATTGCTGCGTTCTTAGGGTAAATTCCTAGGAGTGCAATTCCTGGGTCAAATGGTAAGTCTGTTTTGAGCATTTTGATGTACCTCCATACTGCTTTCCACAATGGTTGAACTAACTTACATTCCCACCAGCAGTGTAGGAGGGTTCCCCTTTCTCCACAGCCTCGCCGACATTTGTTGTTGTTTGTCTTTTGGATGGCAGCCATCCTTACTGGTGTGAGGTGATACCTCATTGTAGTTTTAATTTGCATTTCTCTGATAATTAGCGATGTGGAGCATCTTTTCATGTGTCTGTTGGCCATCTGTATTTCTTTTTTGGAGAACTGTCTGTTCAGTTCCTCTGCCCATTTTTTAATTGGGTTATTTGTTTTTTGTTTGTTGAGGCGTGTGAGCTCCTTATATATTCTGGACGTCAAGCCTTTATCGGATGTGTCATTTTCAAATATATTCTCCCATACTGTAGGGATCCTTCTTGTTCTATTGATGGTGTCTTTTGCTGTACAGAAGCTTTTCAGCTTAATATAGTCCCACTTACTCATTTTTGCTGTTGTTTTCCTTGCCCGGGGAGATATGTTCAAGAAGAGGTCACTCATGTTTATGTCTAAGAGGTTTTTGCCTATGTTTTCTTCCAAGAGTTTAATGGTTTCATGGCTTACATTCAGGTCTTTGATCCATTTTGAGTTTACTTTTGTATATGGGGTTAGACAATGGTCCAGTTTCATTCTCCTACATGTAGCTGTCCAGTTTTGCCAGCACCACCTGTTGAAGAGACTGTCATTTCGCCATTGTATGTCCATGGCTCCTTTATCAAATATTAATTGACCATATATCTGGGTTAATGTCTGGATTCTCTAGTCTGTTCCATTGGTCTGTGGCTCTGCTCTTGTGCCAGTACCAAATTGTCTTGATTACTATGGCTTTATAGTAGAGCTTGAAGTTGGGGAGTGAGATCCCCCCTACTTTATTCTTCTTTCTCAGGATTGCTTTGGCTCTTCGGGGTCTTTTGTGTTTCCATATGAATTTTTGAATTATTTGTTCCAGTTCATTGAAGAATGTTGCTGGTAGTTTCATAGGGATTGCATCAAATCTGTATATTGCTTTGGGCAGGATGGCCATTTTGACGATATTAATTCTTCCTAGCCACGAGCATGGGATGAGTTTCCATCTGTTAGTGTCCCCTTTAATTTCTCTTAAGAGTGACTTGTAGTTTTCAGAGTATAAGTCTTTCACTTCTTTGGTTAGGTTTATTCCTAGGTATTTTATTTTTTTTGATGCAATTGTGAATGGAGTTGTTTTCCTGATTTCTCTTTCTGTTGGTTCATTGTTAGTATACAGGAAAGCCACAGATTTCTGTGTGTTGATTTTGTATCCTGCAACTTTGCTGTATTCCGATATCAGTTCTATTAGTTTTGGGGTGGAGTCTTTAGGGTTTTTTATGTACAGTATCATGTCATCTGCAAATAGTGACAGTTTAACTTCTTCTTTACCAATCTGGATTCCTTGTATTTCTTTATTTTGTCTGATTGCCGTGGCTAGGACCTCCAGTACTATGTTAAATAACAGTGGAGAGAGTGGGCATCCCTGTCTAGTTCCTGATCTCAGCGGAAATGCTTTCAGCTTCTCGCTGTTCAATATAATGTTGGCTGTGGGTTTATCATAGATGGCCTTTATTATGTTGAGGTACTTGCCCTCTATTCCCATTTTGCTGAGAGTTTTTAACATGAATGGATGTTGAACTTTGTCAAATGCTTTTTCAGCATCTATGGAGATGATCATGTGGTTTTTGTCTTTCTTTTTGTTGATGTGGTGGATGATGTTGATGGACTTTCAAATGTTGTACCATCCTTGCATCCCTGGGATGAATCCCACTTGGTCATGGTGTATGATCCTTTTGATGTATTTTTGAATTCGGTTTGTTAATATTTTGTTGAGTATTTTTGCATCTACGTTCATCAGGGATATTGGTCTGTAGTTTTCTTTTTTGGTGGGGTCTTTGCCTGGTTTTGGTATTAGGGTGATGTTAGCTTCATAGAATGAGTTTGGGAGTATCCCCTCCTCCTCTATTTTTGGGAAAACTCTAAGGAGAATGGGTATTATGTCTTCCCTGTATGTCTGATAAAATTCCGAGGTAAATCCATCTGGCCCGGGAGTTTTGTTCTTTGGTAGTTTTTTGATTACCGCTTCAATTTCGTTGCTGGTAATTGGTCTGTTTAGATTTTCTGTTTCTTCCTGGGTCAATCTTGGAAGGTTATATTTTTCTAGGAAGTTGTCCATTTCTCCTAGGTTTCCCAGCTTGTTAGCATATAGGTTTTCATAGTATTCTCCAATAATTCTTTGCATTTCTGTGGGGTCCGTCGTGATTTTTCCTTTCTCATTTCTGATACTGTTGATTTGTGTTGACTCTCTTTTCTTCTTAATAAGTCTGGCTAGAGGCTTATCTATTTTGTTTATTTTCTCAAAGAACCAGCTCTTGGTTTCATTGATTTTTGCTATTGTTTTATTCTTCTCAATTTTATTTATTTCTTCTCTGATCTTTATTATGTCCCTCCTTCTGCTGACCTTAGGCCTCATCTGTTCTTCTTTTTCCAATTTCGATAATTGTGACATTAGACCATTCATTTGGGATTGCTCTTCCTTTTTTAAATATGCTTGGATTGCTATATACTTTCCTCTTAAGACTGCTTTTGCTGCGTTCCACAGAAGTTGGGGCTTAGTGTTGTTGTTGTCATTTGTTTCCATATATTGCTGGATCTCCATTTTGATTTGGTCATTGATCCATTCATTATTTAGGAGCGTGTTGTTAAGCCTCCATGTGTTTGTGAGCCTCTTTGCTTTCTTTGTACAGTTTATTTCTAGTTTTATGCCTTTGTGGTCTGAAAAGTTGGTTGGTAGGATTTCAATCTTTTGGAATTTTCTGAGGCTCTTTTTGTGGCCTAGTATGTGGTCTATTCTGGAGAATGTTCCATGTGCACTTGAGAAGAATGTATATCCCGCTGCTTTTGGATGTAGAGTTCTATAGATATCTATTAGGTCCATCTGCTCTACTGTGTTGTTCAGTGCTTCCGTGTCCTTACTTATTTTCTGCCCAGTGGATCTATCCTTTGGGGTGAGTGGTGTGTTGAAGTCTCCTAGAATGAATGCATTGCAGTCTATATCCCCCTTTAGTTCTGTTAGTATTTGTTTCACATATGCTGGTGCTCCTGTGTTGGGTGCATATATATTTAGAATGGTTATATCCTCTTGTTTGACTGAGCCCTTTATCATTATGTAGTGTCCTTCTTTATCTCTTGTTACTTTCTTTGTTTTGAAGTCTATTTTGTCTGATATTAGTACTGCAACCCCTGCTTTCTTCTCACTGTTGTTTGCTTGAAATATGTTTTTCCATCCCTTGACTTTTAGTCTGTACATGTCTTTGGGTTTGAGGTGAGTTTCTTGTAAGCAGCATATAGATGGGTCTTGCTTTTTTATCCATTCTGTTACTCTGTGTCTTTTGATTGGTGCATTCAACCCATTAACATTTAGGGTGACTATTGAAAGATATGTACTTATTGCCATTGCAGGCTTTAAATTCGTGGTTACCAAAGGTTCAAGGTTAGCCTCTTTAGTATCTTACTGCCTAACTTAGCTCGCTTATTGAGCTGTTATATACACTGTCTGGAGATTCTTTTCTTCTCTCCCTTCTTGTTCCTCCTCCTCGATTCTTCATATGTTGGGTGTTTTGTGCTGTGCTCTTTCTAGGAGTGCTCTCATCTAGAGCAGTCCCTGTAAGATGTCCTGTAGAGGTGGTTCGTGGAAAGCAAATTCCCTCAGCTTTTGTTTGGGAATTGTTTAATCCCACAGTCATATTTGAATGATAGTCGTGCTGGATACAGTATCCTTGGTTCAAGGCCCTTCTGTTTCATTGTATTAAATATATCATGCCATTCTCTTCTGGCCTGTAGGGTTTCTGTTGAGAAATCTGACGTTAGCCTGATGGGTTTCCCTTTATAGGTGACCTTTTTCTCTCTAGCTGCCTTTAACACTCTTTCCTTGTCCTTGATCTTTGCCATTTTAATTATTATGTGTCTTGGTGTTGTCCTTCTTGGATCCTTTCTGTTGGGGGTTCTGTGTATTTCCGTGGTCTGTTCGATTACTTCCTCCCCCAGTGTGGGGAAGTTTTCAGTAATTATTTCTTCTAAGATACTTTCCATCTCTTTTCCTCTCTCTTCTTCTTCTGGGACCCCTATAATACGGATATTGTTCCTTTTGGATTGGTCACACAGTTCTCTTAACATTGTTTCATTCCTGGAGATCCTTTTGTCTCTCTCTATGTCAGCTTCTATGCGTTCCTGTTCTCTGATTTCAATTCCATCAATGGCCTCTTGCATTCTATCCATTCTGCTTATAAACCCTTCCAGAGTTTGTTTCATTTCTGCGATCTCCTTTCTGGCATCTGTGATCTCCTTCCGGACTTCATCCCATTTCTCTTGCGTATTTCTCTGCATCTCTGTCAGCATGTTTATGATTCTTATTTTGAATTCTTTGTCAGGAAGACTGGTTAGGTCTGTCTCCTTCTCTGGTGTTGTCTTTGTGATCTTTGTCTGCCTGTAGCTTTGCCTTTTCATGGTGATAGGAATAGTCTGCAGAACTGGGACGAGTGACGGCTGGAAGGACTTCCTTTCTTGTTGGTTTGTGGCCCTCCTCTCCTGGGAGAACAGCGACCTCTAGTGGCTTGTGCTGCGCAGCTGCGTGCAGACAGGGTTTCTGCTTCCTGCCCGGCTGCTATGGAGTTAATCTCCGCTGTTGCCGTGGGCGTGGCCTGGCTCGGGCAGCTACTCCAAAATGGTGGAGTCGCGTTGGAGCAGGAGCTGCTGGGAGGCTATTTATCTCCATAAGGGGCCTGCCTGCTCCCTGCAGCCCAGGGGTTAGGGTGCCCAGAGATCCCGGATTCCCTACCTCTGGATTAAGTGACCCGCCCTGCCCCTTTAAGACTTCCAAAAAGCACCCGCCAAAACAAAACAACGACCACAAAAAAAAAAATAAGAAGAAGAAAAAAAAATTTTTTTTAATTAAAAAAAAAAAAAAGGGGGGGTGGTCGTTCGTTTTTCTTTATTCTCCGGTGCCAGCCTCAGGCCTCTGCTCACCGGACTTTCTGCCCTGTGTCCCTAGTATTGGGGTCCCTATCCCTTTAAGACTTCCAAAAAGCGCTCGCCAAAACAAAACAGCAAAAAAGCAAAAAAAAAAAAAATGGTCGCGCGCTTTTCTTATGTCCTCTGTCGCCCAGCCTCCAGTGCCCGCTCACTGTTCTTGCTGCCCTGTTTCCCTAGTATTGGGGTCCCTATCCCTTTAAGACTTCCAAAAAGCGCTCGCCAAAACAAAACAGCAAAAAAGCAAAAAAAAAAATGGTTGCGCGCTTTTCTTATGTCCTCTGTCGCCCAGCCTCCAGTGCCTGCTCACTGTTCTTGCTGCCCTGTTTCCCTAGTATTGGGGTCCCTATCCCTTTAAGACTTCCAAAAAGCGCTCGCCAAAACAAAACAGCAAAAAAGCAAAAAAAAAATGGTCGCGCGCTTTTTTTATGCCCTCTGTCGCCCAGCCTCCAGTGCCTGCTCACTGTTCTTGCTGCCCTGTTTTCCTAGTATCGAGCGCCCTGCACTCTGGCCCGGATGGCTGGGGCTGGGTGTTCGGCAGTCCTGGGCTCCGTCTCCCTCCCGCTCTGCCTGCTCTTCTCCCGCCGGGAGCTGGGGGGAGGGGCGCTCGGCTCCCGCGGGGCCGGGGCTTGTATCTTACCCCCTTCGCGAGGCGCTGGGTTCTCTCAGGTGCGGATGTGGTCTGGATATTGTCCTGTGTCCTCTGGTCTTTATTCTAGGAAGGGTTGTCTTTGTTATATTTTCATAGATATATGTTGTTTTGGGAGGAGATTTCCGCTGCTCTACTCACGCCGCCATCTTCCGCCCCTCCTCCTCTCAAGCAAGTCCTTTTACCTGATACTTTGACATTCAAGGCCATGCTGACCCTAGAGAGACTGCCCCTCCCAGAACAAGCCATATCCAAGATGACTCATTGCTAGTTCTCCTGTCATATACAAACCAACCAACTCAGAATCCAAACCTCAGCTATTTCCTGTATCAGACTCCCATGGGGCTCTCATACCCTGGGCCACTATCCTCCTATCCAAAACAACCAAAGCCAGGTACCAGAGAACTAGAGACAACCTGTACACCCAAAAACCAGCTGAAATCGCTTCAGTGAGCCAGCCCTAAACCTGCTTACCCTGCTTTGCTGGTTCCTTCCTGCAGAAACTACAGGACTCCTGCCCACATTTTCCCCTCACTCTGTCTGACCCCTGACTGACCATGTTTCCCCCTTGTATCCCCCAACCCCATAGCATAGCATGGATCCCCTTCTTGGGTCATTTGAGGAACAAACTATCCTTTCAATGGCAATTGTGTCCTGATCTGTTGGCCTCACTACCCTGGAATAATAATAAAATCTATATTTTAAAAAATGGCCATGTGGAATTTATCCCAAGAACATAAGATTGTTTCAACATATGAAAATCAATGTGTAATACACCACGTTAATAGAATAAAGGACAAAAATTATATGTTTCCCTCAATAGTCACAGAAAAAGCATCTGACAAATCCAACACCCTTTCATAATAAAAACACTCAATAAACCAGGAATAGAAGAGAGTTCTCTCAACCTGATAAATGGCATCTACAAAAAACCCACAGCTAACGTTATACTTAATGGTGAAAGACTGAAAGCTTTCTCCCTAAGACAAGGATATCCAGTCTTACCACTTCCATAAAGTATACCAGAAGTTCTAGACATGGTAATTACACAAGATTAAGAAATAAAAACCACCCAGATTAGGAGAGAAGAATTAAAATTATCTCCATTTACAAATGAGATGGTGTTCTACATAGAAAAATCCTAAGAAATCCACGCACATACACAATTAGAGCTCATAAATTAGTTGACCAAATTGCAGGTTGCAAGATCAACACATAAAAATCAATTTTACACATTACCAATGAATAATCCAAAAATGAAATAAAAATAATAAACAATAAAAATATGAAACCAAAATTCCATTTATAGTAGCATCAAAAAAGAATAAAATTGCTAAGAATGAATTGAACAAAATAAATGCAATAATTGTACATGTTGAAAGAAATTAAGAAGACCTAGAAGCAGTAACACATCCATGTTCATAGACTAGAAGTCTTAATTTTGTTCAGATTACAATACCACCTAAATTGTTGTACAGACTCATTGCAATCTCTATCAGAACCTCACCTGGCATTTCCCAGGTGCAATACATATGGAAATGCAGGAACCTAGACAAAATAATCTTTAAAAAGAAAAACAAAGTTGGTGGAATTATATATGATTTCAAAACTTCTACAAAGATTTTTTTAAAAAAGCAAAACTATGTGGTCCTGGGAAAAGCACAGGTATATAGATCAATGGAATAGAATTGAGTCCAGAAAGAAACCTATATATTTGTGGGCAATTAATTTTTAACAAGGTTGCCAAGAAAGTTCAATAGGGGAAAGAGTAGACTTTTCAACAAATGGTGCTGGGACAACTACATGTGGTATCTACATGCAAAAGACAAAAAATTAATTTGGACTCCTACCTCATACCATAATTAAACACTAACAAAGTGCATAAAAGATCTAAATATAAAACTATTAGAAAAAACATGTGTAAGCCTTCATGACCTACTATTAGGCAATTGTTTCTTAAATGCTTAAAAGCATAATCAACAAAAGAAAAAAATAGATAAAAAGGACTTTATCAAAATTTAAAACTTTGTGCTTCAAAGGTACTATGAAAAAAGTGAAAAAACAACTCACAGAATGGGAGAAAATATTTGTGAATCCTCTATCTCATAAGAGTCTGGCATCCAAAATACATAACACTTATAATACAACAATGAAAAGCAAATAACCCAATTTAAAAATGGGCAAAGGATCTGAATAGTCATTCATTCAAAGAGGATACACAAATGGCTAATAAGCTCTAAAAACATAATCAACATTATTAGTAAATTAGGAAAATGCAAATTAAAATCACAGAGAGATACCATTTCATTTCATACGTACAAGAATGGCTAACACAAAAAAGACAATATGTGCTAGTGAGATGTGGAGAAATTGGAACCCTTATACGTTGCTACTGGGAACTTAAAATGGTGTCACCACTTTGGAAAACAGTTTGGCAGTTCCTCAAATAGTTAAACATACAGTCACCATATGACCGAGCATTTCCACTCCGAGGTACACACTTCAGAGAATTTAATGGTTCAATATTAAAGTTACATTGGATTTGGAATACAAATTGGAGTGATTTTGATCTTTTCCTGAGACTTGGAAAAGTTTAAATAACATAAAAAACTTAAATTTGATTCCTTTCTCTCCAATCTATCTGGTAGTCTGTCTTGTGGTTAAAATTGCAATATTTCCAGAATCTCTCGCCTGGCCTTAGGGCATCTCCGTATCAGTTGCTGTTTCCAAGGGGTGCAGAGAAGTAGTCCATCTCCATATCAATAGGTTATTACAAAGGGGGTGGGAAGTGAGCTTGCACCTGGACCAGAGAGGTATTTTGGGGGTTCTTTTGCATCTGGGTCCTGAGGGACCCAGGAGAGCAGAAGTAGATGACTGTTTGTAAGGAGTAAATGGACTTCTCCCACTATTTCTCCCTTTGGCTGATTTCGGCTTCAAAGGTTATTTGCCTGGGCTGGAAAAATATATTCCCCCCAGAGTTACACCGGGCAGTAGTTGGGAGGACCTCTGAATCTGAAGTCTTCATGGGTGTGACACTTGGGCAAGCTGTCCCTAGAGATGGTGGGGAGATATGCAGAAACCCCTGTGGATGGTGGGGAGGCTCCAGTGGCTGCTGCAGTGGGGGGTGATGACTCACTCTTTCCTCCGGCAGTGATGGATGGTGCAGCTTCACCTGGGAGCCCCCTATCTGTGGGGCTTCCAACAGGGAAGCCCCTGGTAGGAAATTGATGTAGGGTAAAGCACCTCCTAGACAGGTGGGCCCTTCCCCAGAATTGGGGGAGGGTGGAGACACCAGAAGCTGAGGAATTAGGTTTCTGTGACATAGAAGACTGCTTAGAGGCCCTGAGTGGCCATATAGAACCTGGGATTGTGGGATGTTTCTTTCTTGATATACTGGAAAGGTTTATCAAGGAGAGAGGAGAAAGACACACTTTGGCATCACTTGGAGGAGCTGGGCAATGACCTATATCTTGCCCTTAAGAAAGGGAGACAGTTATTGAGAAGATGGGTCATGCTCCTGGAAGGTACGTTAGCAGCAAGGGAGGAGGCAGCAGGAGAATCTGCATTTCAGGAGGCCACGGGGAAGGAGAAGGAAAGAGACGTGCCTTCAGTCCTGGAATTGGTAGAGGACATATAAGGGGAGGATAAGGGGGTGGGGCCAAGCACCGAACTGTTGCTGAGGCCACTCCCCAAGGCACCAGTCCCTCCCATGTTAAAGGCCTGCCTATTGTAATTAAGAAAAATAAAAACACAAAAACTGCAGGCTCCTCCCCAGGTTGTAGAGCACTCCATGCTCCAACCCTATACCCAGGATGAGCTGGTAGACATGAGCATCGGTTATGGCAGAAACCTTTGGAACCTCTGCCTACCTGGGTTTTGCATCTTTGGAATATGGGGGTGGAAAACATTGCTAAGTTGGGTTCTGAAATGGGTAGACTGGCTTCCCTGATGACTCACCCTTCTCTACAGCAGCAGTTGCAAAGTGCCCGTCACACCTCAGGGAATCAGGTGTTTCTGGATTGGCTGACAACTGCCATCAGGGCAGTTTGGCCTTATCAGGGTGATTTGCCATACTTACCCACTAGCTGGAAAATGTATGCAGAGCTCTAGCAGGTGTTACAGGAGCTGGGCATGAAAAATATAATTTATAATATGGACTCTCAGGGTGCCGATGAGGAGTTGTTCACCATAGGAATGAGAAATCTGGTGCTCCATACAGCTCCCCCATTTCTCTCTGGGTCCCTAGTGACTATTCTTGCCCCCCGCATAGGGCAACTCATAAGTGAGGCTACTCGTACTTTAGCAGATGTGGGGGAGGTTGAAACAGTAAGAGTATGGAAAGAAGTACAGGCTATGACTGAAATGAGAGGTGCAAAGGGCCCATGAAGGTCTTGAGGATCCAGATGTGGGTTGATTTGATAAAGGCTGGGGTAGTGAAAGAAAACTTTGATGGGCAGCACAAAAAGATCTTGTTAGAACTGTGGCACAGATTAAAGCCAGAGCGGCAGTTTTAGCTTCTGAGGTCCAGGACACAGAAGACAGAGCAAAGCCCCATGTCCAGCCTTTGTCCCTGCAAGACTTCATTGGGAACAGTACTCCTCCTAGGCCTTTGCCCCACAGGAAGAAGACTGGGTGTTGTGGTCTGACTGGACTCAAAGCCCATGGAGTGGCATGGCACAGATGCCTTTACTGGAAAAATGGGGCATGTATTTATAGCAGTGTAGCATCCTTTCCACTAGCCCCTTAAGTGGAGAACTCCAACACTATTAGGGCCAGTGACATATGTAAGTGGAAAGCAGGAAGAGGTTGCTTTTGAGTCCTTGGTAGCTGAGTGTTCTTATCAGGAAAGAAAAGCCCCTGTACCTGAAGATGCTTGGTATATAGATGGCTCCAGTCATGGTTAGTCCCGGAAGTGGAGGGCTGTAGCTTCCCAACCTAGGACAGAGGCAATATTGATGGAGGATGGAGAAGGGAAGAGCAGTCAATGGTCTGAGTTGCACACAGTATGACTTATGATCAGGCAGAAGGGTTTCCCCATAGTTGTCTGCACTGACAGCTGGGCCATCTACTGGGGCTTGATCCTTGGCTACTGACATGGTACCATGCCAACTGATGGTTGGTCACCAGCCCCTTTGGAGGCAAGAGTTGTGGCAAGACCTATGGGCCTTTGGTCAGACTAAGACAGCTATCGTATACCATGTGACTGGCCATTTGCCTTTGGCATCCCCGTGGAATGGTGATGCAAACACATTGGCCCAGGTGTGTTGGCTAGAAGGAAAGCCTGCCTCTGATGTAGTCCAATGGTTACATCAGCATTTGTTGCATTCAAGGCAAAAGACAACGTGCACTGTAGCCCATCGGTGGGATTTGACCCTTGAAGAAGTCAGCAGAGCCCAGAAGGGGTGCCTGTGTTCTCTAAGAGGGACTTACATTGAGTCCTGCAGCAACATGGGACAATAGTAAAGGGGCTGATGGCCCTTGTCAGGTGGCAGACAGATGATACTGACCCTCTGCCCATATCAGAATATCGGTAGATATGCCATGACTTGTGTGGACATGGCTATGGGACTCTTGGTTGCTTTTCCTGCATGTTGTGCAGATCAGCAAACCACTAAGAGGGGCCTAGAGCATCTCTTTGCAGCCTATGGCCAACCACAGGTGATTGAGAGTGATCAAGGCACCCACTTTACTGGACATGCACTGCAAGAATGGGTGCAGCAATTAGGAATAAAGTGGAAGTTTCATATACCATATAACTCTACTAGGGTAGGCATGACAGAGAGGTACAAATAGTTTGTTGAAATCTGGCCCGAAGTCAGACACCAATAGTCTATGCGGCTGGTCAGTTTGCTTATGCACAACGCTATGGCATCTGAATGAGAAGCCTCAAAAAGGACCCTTGAGTCCTGTTGATAGGCTAACATATTGCTGCCTCTGCTATACAACTGTATGTGCAAACCAAAGAGGAGCTATTGAAGCCAGGACACGGCCAGCAGAGCAACATCCTGCTGCCAGCCCCAACTGCATTAAACCCTGGAGACACTGTTGAGTGGACGTGGCCCTCGACATTCCAACATATGGACCAATGATGGCTGGCCCTTCTGGCACCTTGGGGAAAAGGCCTGGAAGCTGGCCTTCTGTGTGTTCCTGGAGTAACGGTAGAGTGACCCCAAAGATCATGGTACTGTACACAAAATGATCAGGAGGTAAGAGTATCTTACAGGGAAGTTTTGTTTTATTTTTATGGCCAGTACATGTACATGTACCTCCTGTAGCTATATATATATATATATATATATATATATATATAGAGAGAGAGAGAGAGAGAGAGAGAGACATATCTGTAACTCCTGCAAGGAGGGGGAGTGAAGGTCTGATGTACTAGACCAGTATAAGATCTCGTTCCTTCTACTGTCCTATCACAGGATCACTCTCTTGCATGTATCCCACCTGATGGCCAAGATTTGCCTATGCTGGTATCATTAAAACATGTGTCTTATTGCCCTAAAGGTTATTTTCTTCTACAGTCCCTGTGGCCTGGACCAGCACCCTGGCTACTGCCGTGTGATGAGTGCACTGAACTCCTTACCTGTTCAGTTACTGGCCTCCTGTGAAATGGGTGAGCTATGGACTTAATCTGCATAGGACTTTGAACCTAGCTGAATCCCCCACCTTGAGGATTATCATGATTTTATTCCTGTTATTGTATGTTATTGGTCTGGTTACAGTGCTCCAGTTTTCTCACATGGGCCACTGTGGAAGATGGGGAGTGAGTAGATTGAGAGATGAGATCTCTGGGGGTGGGGGTGCTGTGGGTAAAGTTGCAATAGTTCCACAACCTCTCCTGGCCTTAGTTCATCTCCATATCAATAGGTATTTCCAAGGGATGGAGAGAAGTAATCCATCTCCATATCAATAGGTGATTACAAGGGGGAGCAAGGGCATATGTGATCCATAGAGGAGTGGGTGGGTCCTTCTGCACCTGGGTCTTGAGAGACACAGGCGAACAGAAGTAGATGACTGTTTGTAAGCAATAAATGGGTTTCTCCCACATTATTTCTCCCTTTGACTGATTTCAGCTTCAAAGGTTATTTGCCTCAGGGTGGGAACATATTTTCCCCATGGAGTTACAGTCCTCTCTATCATTAAATCTTATCTGGAATCATCCATTTCTCTGCTTCTCCCCAAACCACAATTTTAAGCTGTTGGTATGAGTCCACCACCACCCGGACTCATATCAACAGCTTCCTGAATGCTGAAGGCAGGTCTTCCTGCCTGCATTCTTGTAGCTTGCTCTCCTGCAAAATATTCTCCATAATGTTTTTTAATGTATGATTTCTTTAAAAATGTATGTCAGGGTGTGACGTTTTAAAAACGAATATCAGATCAAATCCCTCTCCACCTTTATTCTAACTGAAAAGTCCTGGATGGCTTCTGGTCACATGTAGAAGAGAACCTGAACTTCACCTAACAAAGCCCTCTCCACAGTTTAGCACCACTGACCTCTTACCACTCTCCTCTGACCCACTCCAGTCCAGCTGTAGAAATATTCCTGGAACACACTGAGATTATTCCAACCCAAGAGACCTTGTCTGTTTGGACATGTTCTTATCTGTCTGTTTGGAATGTTCTTCCAATTGTTCTTTGCATAATTGCATATTTCTTGTCATTTGACTCTCAACTTGAGTTTTGCCTCCCTCCAGGCATCTTTCCTGACCACCCAATTTACAGCAGCCCCTGCCCACTAATAGCTTTCCATCCATCACCTTGGCACCTATCACATCCAATCTTTCTCTTCTCTTCTTTGCCTTCCTTCCTTTCTCCCTCCCCCTCCCTTCTTCCCTCCTTCCTTCCTTCCTCTCTCCCTTCCTCCCTTCCTCTTCCTTTCTTCTTTCTCCTCCTCTCTATTCATTTTTATACTTTCACCCAAATCTTGTCTCAGAACTTAAGTTCCATGTGAGCTAGGTCCTTGTCTCTCTTGATCACTACTACATATATGGCCCATAACTGTACCTGACACACAGCAGAAGTATATTATTTGTTCATTCCCCTTCACTCTCTCTCTCTCTCCCTCCCTCTCTCTCTCTCACACACACACACACATACACACACCCTAGTGGACTAGTAGGGTACACATGATTCATGATTCACTGCTACGGAGCAGACAAGCAACAGAAACATTTCAGAATTCAGGCGTGTAGCTGCCAGCCTGACAGGCAACCGCTCTGAGTCCAAGTCTAAGAAAAACCCAGCAAAGGAAAGGACTAAATGATCACAGTCTTCAGGAATGTAGTCAGATACTTCTTTCCTGAACAGCCTTCCAAGAAAAACAGGAAATATCACAGAGCGGCACTCCACTCGCTGCTGGTAAGGAAGTGCCTGAATCTCTCTCCCACCCCACCTGGCACTGACCCAAGTCCTAGGCCATTTCATGTATTAAAGTCAATGGCCCCACCCTTTACCATCTGCTTTGCATTTTTTATCCTCCTCTGGACTTTATTTTCAACAGAACGTCAATAGAGTAGCTTAAAAGAAAAGAGATTTATGCAGTCCAGCAATGACTGGAAAGAATTCAGAAACACCAAGAGTCAAGCAGGTAGGCAATATCAGAAAACACAAAAGCAGGAAAAATGATGTATGAAAATTTTTCTACATCAATATAGGTTTTCTCTTTTTATACATTTCAAAAACATTAAATCTTATATCTTTAAAAATATTCTCTTAGACTTCACCAATATTTGAGGAGCATCAATCGAGTCTCTTCTTTAACTCCTGAAGCAGAGCAACACAACACTCATATTGAAAGGATCATTCTGCATATGGATTAAAATCTTTCAGAGAACATGAGGGTAAATCCCAAATAAACTCTTCTTTTGTTCCAATAACTTGGGGGGAATTTTCTGAAATGTTTTACTTATATTACCAGATGCTCCAGGAAAAAAAAAAAGACCACTTTTGAACAATATTAAATATTTGGAAACTAATTAAGTAAGGTTGCCACTTTCCTTTTTTTCTTTTTTGCAAGAAAACGAATGCATCTTTACTGATGGACCACTAGGCTTGAGAGGGCTCTGAGGCATCTCAGAGTGAATGCCAGGCGGAGAAAACTCTGGACTACAGCCTGGGGCCACCACTCCCCGCCTGTCTTTGTATTGTTGTTTTTGGTATTTTTAAAAAGTTGATAAATATCAAATAAGGGCAACTACTGAGTGTGAAAATATTATTTCCTAAAATTTTGCTTGCTTTTTACAAAATTCAAATGCTCTAACATTTTGCTTGTACTTTCCCCATAAATTCATTAGCTTAAAATATGCTTCAAGAAAAAGGCAGCATTTGAGTAAAATGAGCAATAAAACAGAATGTAGAATATTTATAGATACACTTATACATTTCCAACCTTTCTGTGTCATTAAAATTAGTTAAAATAAGCACCGTAAATGAAAGAAATGATGTTTGAGTGTTTAATCAAGAACACAAAGGAATTTCAATAAATGATATTGAACATCTAATCTGACAAAAATGAGATTTTTCAGCATCTGTTTACAGTGTTATACTGTTTTCTTCTTCCACTTTTATCTGTATTTCCATCTTCTCTAATTAAATAATACCTATTCTAGAAATTAAGGCCAACAGTTTATGTGGTACTATTAATATAAATAATTTTTCCCAGAATCCCCAATATTTGAAATATTAATTAGCATATTTATATTCACCAAAGGGAAGGGATAAATATTTGTTCTGGATGGCCTTTATTTTTTTACTTTTTTCATTTGTTTTTGCTTTTATGACAGATGGTTCTAACACATATGGAATAAAAACAGGGTTATTGTTTGTTAAGGGCTCATCTGTCCCTGGTGGTTATTCCTCACCTGTACAGAATAATCCTGCAGCATCATGCTTGTTAGTTTGAAAATAAGAGTTCTGAGGTGCCCTCCTGATATAGAAAACTATACTTTATGCTGTACCGGGTCGTATTTTTTTTAAAAGGTGGGAGGCATTATAGTTTTGAAAAGAGCATTGTAGATGGATAAATATAATACAAGACAGGCTGTGTAAATCATATGGAAAAGGTAGTAAATTGTCCTAGACAGGAACTATGGAATAATAGAACCAACATGTAAGAGAAGCATTAGGGGTTAACCTGTGGAGAATTACTCTAACTGCAGAGGATTTCAAACTTTAACTTCATTTTGAAAATAACTCCAGGGGTAGGTTTCTAAAAAGGAAGAGCTAAGGAATAAAGGATTCTTCAAGATGAGAATGTCTAGGGCTATGAAGTCATGAACTGCAGAACTGGAAGAAGACAGAGACCATCCTATTGGACACTGCCCAGCACGTGGTTATGGGTCCAGGCTCCGGACTAGTAAGAGAGCCCACATTTGAATCACGATCCCACAGTTTCAGCTCTGTGAACTTGCCCAAACTATCAATCTGTCCCTTAATACTCTTCGGTATAAAAGATTAAATTAGACATATGACATATGTATAGGGTGTCAAGAGGGTTAATTAAGTTAATGTATGTAATGTTTTTAACAATGCTTTCCACAGAGTAAGTAGTCCATAAATGTTAGCTATTATAATCTAGCCATAAATGAAGTATATGAGAAACAGAGAGCTCATGCGATTTACCCTAGCAATTAGTTAAAATCTGTGTCTCTGGACTTAAGGAGCTAGAGAATGAGTATGGTGAACTGGAAAGAGTTAAAGACTTTTCTTACAGGAACTAGGTTAAAATTCCAGAACTTCTCCTTATTGTTATATGACCCGAGCCAGATATCTAGATTTTTTCATAGTTTCAGTTCCTTTATTTCCAAATGCCTTGCAAAGGGTCACTGTATCTCTCATGTACATACAGTGCCAGGCATGCAGCAGGTCTTCAGTGG
The DNA here is from genome assembly GCF_030020395.1 of Manis pentadactyla. Lineage (NCBI taxonomy): Eukaryota > Metazoa > Chordata > Mammalia > Pholidota > Manidae > Manis > Manis pentadactyla. Next base: position 55,567,597 of record NC_080028.1, on the reverse strand, counting down.
ACAATTTCTATGGTCCAGAAGGAAAAATAAAATTGAGCTCACATCATGATGGTCTTCTTTCATTCTTCCCCATCCCCAAGTGGGGAGGGAACACTATAAACCCTAGGGCCTGCCTACCAAATAAGGTTAATTTAAATCTCATTTTGAGATCATCTTACAGGATCACGTAATCCCCTGAAGTAACAGGAAGTACTCTCAGGTATCACAGAACAGTGGCTGGGACACACCAACCGCATTTAAGGAAGCCCTTCTCAGGGAACTGCAGGACATCCCAGCGTGTGGACAAGCAATTCCTGGAATGAAGTCACAGTTTGACACCCTAATCTCCCGGGGCCTCTTGGCATGGCTCGACAGCAGTGTCAACAGCTCTCTTATAAGGAAGCAGGCAGCAGGAGGATTCTAGATAAAGACACCCAAATATTAAACCTAAAAGCATTCCTTAATGGTGCTCCACTAGTTCGCAATTATTCATGGTAACTGGGAAATACACTGACAAACAATATTCAGATATAATTAGAAAATCTGTATTGTGGTTGTCATTATCACCTCCTCCCCTCAAACATTTACAATTGCTGCTAATGGGGAAAAAAGTACTGATGTTGACTTTCACCTCCACTGTCATGGACAAAAAGAAAACAAGAGACCAGGAGTAGAGAAGAGTAGCCAGAACAGACATGTAGACCTGGAACAATGTAACACTGGCAGTACTGTGGCATAATTGGCCAGCTCATTAGCCAAGAAAAGAGAAAATGACACTAGAAAGTCAATGATGCTCTCATTTTCAGGAGCAGCTGCTTTTACTCTACCCTTTACATTTTGGTCCAGGGAACACTTACGGATCCTTTATGGTCATTCATATTTTAGTTCATTCATTCTCATTCCCTACCTCTCTCTCTTCTTCCCTCTTCCTCCTTCCCTCTCCCTCTTCCTCTCTCTCTCTCTCTCTCTCTCTCTCTCTCTCTCTCTCTCTCTCTCTCCTGGCTTCTGGAGAGTTTCCTGAAAACCACACATCACATTAATGGTTCTTATTTTCCATAACAGTAACCCAGATGAGCTGGAAAAAATCCAACCACAGCTGCTTTTCCAGAAATTCTAATGGGCTCAACCGTTACCAGCTATCTATAGCTCCCACCAAGCAGTGAATTAAACCAATACTTGTGGTATTTGATCCATTTCTCTTTCGGGTTTCATTTCACTAACACAACCTTTATCTTTTTTTTTATTAAGGTATCATTGATATACAATCTTATGAAGGTTTCACATGAGGAACATTGTGGTTACTACATTCATCCATATTATCAAGTCCCCACACACACAACCCACCACAGTCACTGTCCATCAGCAGAGTAAGATGCTGTAGAGTCATTACTTGTCTTCTCCGTGCTGTACTGCCTTCCCCATGACCCCTCTACATTATATGCACTAATCATAATCCCCCTAAATCCCCTTCTCCCTCCCTACCCACTCTCTTCCCTTTAGTAACCACTAGTTCCTTCTTGGAGTCTGTGAGTCTGCTGCTGTTTTGATCTTTCAGTTTTGCTTTCACAGCCTGTATCTCTTACATAGATAGTTTGCCTGGCCAAAGAGTGTTAAGCATTTGTTAGCCTGTATTTTGATCTGTACTATACTTATTCCCACAATTATTTTCAATTTGCAAAGAGAAATTTTGATTTCTAAATATCCAGTGAAAAGAGGAAGATCATCTATTAAAGGGAACTCACAGATCATGAGACAGGTCACAAGGGCATCCTGGGTCTTTCAGGGCCCCAGGTCATTTCTGTTTTTAAGGCTGATGAAGGAGATGCACAGAAAATATAAGGGTGGACTTGTAGTCATCTAATGAAAGAAACTAAACTGCAGAACTAGTGAACCATGTAATGTGGTACATACTTCCTAAAAAAATGAACCTCACAGACCCTTTTAGTCAGAAATATGTGATAGGACATTACTTCTAGGTGCTTTGGTGGATTTTAGAATTCTGAAATTGCGTGTGTGTGTGCTAGAGGCCTTAAACTTTATGTGTCTTCTTTGTGATGGGTTATACTAAAAAAGCAGGGTCTTCATGTTTGACAGATAAGTAAGTACAGCCAGAGACTTAAAAGGCAAAGGCCTTTAATTTACAAGACATTTTTTTTAAAGAAGAGCATGTGAAGTAGGTTATTTTGGGAATACAGCCTGAGCAATCTTAATGACTAAGTTCTGGCAATGAAAAACTATATAAGAAGTTTTTGAAATTAGCATTTTCTATTTTTAAATATAATTTTGTACTTAAACTTCAATATTACTAGTACAACATAAGTAATATTAGTCTGCCTACTAAGAAAACCACCAAGTTTAAGAAGATAAACGATGTTTACAGTGCTTCAAGGTATGTCTAAGTGGTCACACTGTTTTGTTTTTCAAACATAATAAAGTGTGTGTGCGTTGTACTGATATGGTGTCCTCAGCCCTCCCTACACTGAACAGGAAATTGTGTCTCTAAGTATCACACAAACATAGGATTCTGAAAGGCATGTATGGCCCTCAGTTGTCTCTCTTTGATGATCCTCCTGCCAGGCTTCAGTATGTCTGTGGGATAAATGTTCGCTGAACAGTGAAACTGAAGCCCGCACTGCCTAGCAGTGGATGTCTGTGACTTTGGAGATACTGACTTCACTTAAAGAGAGCAATTTTGCACCGAAGGTTTCTGTGATGGCTGCCCTTGTACTGTTCACCATGTAAGAACTTTTTAACTATGTAAGAATTTGTTCTCCATGTAAGAACTTGTTTGTTATGCCTCAGAAGATTGGAGGCTGATGAAAATTAGGCTTGGGGTGGATTAATGATTGTGCATTGAGCATTGACTCCCCTATACAGAATTTTATTGTTGTTAACAACCATTTGATCAATATATATGAGAGATGCCCTCATAAAAAAAAAAAAGTATATACTTCCAATGGTAAAATAATAAGTAACTGGGATGTAATGAATATAGTCAAGATATTGTAACAGCTTGGTATGGTGATAGCTGGTACCTAGAATTGTCATGTATATAAATGTTGAATCACTATGTTGTACACCTGAAACTAATGTAATGTAATACTGTGTGTCAACTACCCTTCAATAAAAAAATAATTATCTACAAAAATAAATAAATAAATAAAAAATAAAGATCAACCCAGATTTCAAAAAAAAAAAAAGAGGGCAATTTTGCTTCTAGCTCATAAAAAGGGGACTTAGCTCGCCACAGTTGTTTTCCAGATACAGTCAGGTAGGCTAAGTATCATGCATAATTACATGCCTTTAATTTAGGGGCTGAAATAAATACACAATTTCAAAGGGAATATGGACAAAGAGGGAAGGTAAGGGGAAGTAAACACATGAATGAAGGGCATAGGGGAATACGGGTGGCCCATGGCTCCTAAGATGGAGCTAGCATGCTGAATCTAACCACCAAAAAAGTTCACAAAGCTCTTTTATATACAGTATTTCACAGCAACTGAATGAAGTACAGACTATTTTGATCTCGAGATGAGAAAAGGAGACCAGAGAGGTTGAATGATCTGCTCAAGATCACACAGTTAGTACACAAGTAGTAGAGCTGGTCTATGACCTCTGACACCATCAGCAGATGCACCATTTATATCTGAGTACACAGCCAAACTCTATACTATTCCTTTGCCCAAGTGTTTGTAGACACCACAATTGAATATACTCAAGTACTACTTAATAAAGGGTGAATATAATCATGGGAGGAGCAATTTTCTAGGTAACAGGTGAATTATCATTACTTATTTTTCTCAACTAGGAATTGCATGTATGTTCAATAAGCCCTGATAGGTAAAGAAAGCATTAATATTTTGAAATCTCTCACACTGCTTATGCAGATTATTTGAAATATAAAATAACAATAAGAGCAGCCACAATAGTGATGTGTGTGCTCACTAGTGTGGCTGTGTGAGAGGTCACTGTGTGTGAGGTCTTTTCTAAGTGCTTTACGCTCTGTCAGAGCCATGACTGTCTTACAGATGAGGACACTGCGGCACATGAACTTCACTGCCTTGCTAGTCATATAGCTGGTAAGCAGTCGTGTCCTGATGCACTCTGCCTCTGAGGCCACCCTGGACCAGAATACTATATAATTTTATGTATCATTTTCAAAATAAAACAATTCTAGATGATTTCATTACCAAGTCAATAATTTTAACTCTGTATATATTTTGTTATACACCCACCTTATTTTACATTGTGCTTCTGAACCTTTTTTAATTTGGCAAATTCTTGAAAATAACTTACAGGCATTATTTTCCTTACGACACTTCAATATATGTGTTGCACATTTTCCTTTTAATTACTGAAGTAAACATAACCCTAGTGTAAAAAAAAGAAACTAAAGCATTACAGAAATATATAAAAAGGCTGTTTTGATCCTGTGTAAATTCAGCCCCTCTTCCCGTCGTCAATAATCACTATCAACACCACTAACTCACTTTAAATCATCTCAGTTATAATTAACTCACTTAAAACTTGAGTCCTAAACTCAGCAATACATGCTTGCAGTATCCAGCTAATTGCCCCTATTTCAGATTTTCACAGCAGTGACAGCAGGTCGGCCCAGATGAATTTTGTCAGTGCAGTAAGAGTTTCATCAAAGGCTTTATTTTACCTCCATCGTCTGCCTTCCCCAGGGTCCCCTCAGCAGAGTCCAGGTCAGCTGCGCCACATAACTTCAGGCGGTGGCTCTAACTGCACTGAGAGGAGGAGAGGAGGCCAACTGAGAGGAGCTAAGGGGAGCAAAGAGAGAGAGAAAAGAAACCCGCAGGCAGGGTGAGATGCTCTGATGTGCTTCAAAGGAACTCAAGAAAGCCATTCTCTTGTTGCTGATAAATCGGCTCTGAAGACCATTTCAGAGGAGAAACTTCCAAAATATTTGGGCAAGGTTAAATTCATTCAGTCCATAGTATCACTAGGGGCCAGGCACCGTGTCAGGTGCTAGGAAATAAGGATGAACCATCTACATATGCTTCCCAATACATGATGCTTGTAAGAGCAAAGAATGTTAATTAAATAATCACACAAATATAATGCAACATTAAAACTGTGATGATTGTTAACAAGAAAAGTTACATAGTAATATTTCAAAAAGGATCTCATTGAGATGACTAACTTGCCGTATGCTCAGTGCAGGGGGGAAAAGTTGCTCATTATTATAAAGAGAAAGCTCACATGCAATGCTTTACATGACTCAGTAAATAGAGGGAAGAGCACGGCTCTTGTACTGTGTGCAGCCTAGTTAGAGAAAATAAGGCAGACCTGTGACTGATTTGATTTTATGGATCCTGGGCCAAAAGCAATGCTGGGCATCTTTGAATTTGCCAGCCCTTCAACTACAGCTTTTTGATTCTGATAAATAGTAATGCAGAACAGGATCAAAGGGTGGAAAATGCATATAGCAAGGAAGGTTTGAATCAGGCAAGATAAAAGGCAGATGCATTTTGCATAACATCAGAGAACAAGATGAAGCTGCTGGTACCAAAATGACAGTTTAGGAAAGCAGTCACTGCTATCAAAAACAGAAGACTAACAATTTGATTTCCAGGGCTTAGATCTGACACAGGGAAACTAATGGAAAGGGGGTTTGGCAAAACAACCAGCAATATATCAACTTCTCAAAATCGAGTGAGAAATCTTTCCCACAATAACTATAGAAGTCTTCCAATGACTGCTCACCTGATTTGCTACAGGAAAAAATAAGAGTTACATGTACTGGTTTATAAAAGATTATGACATGATATTTAAATATTACCTGTGAATAATTAGTTCATTTGACTCTCTATATTCATTTGAACTCATTACAGAGAACTTTAAATTGTGCAGGGTTTAGGTGTTCCATGTGTATTTTAATAGGGATTTGTGGGCATTTTAATTTTAAGAGCTGACATCAGGCTGTTAGGACAATACCTTGAAATTTCAAATTTTTCTATTCTATAGTCTGCTTTTGCCTAGGTCTGAGGCTCCCAACCTAGGATACAAAGATGGACTTCAAGGTGTCCAAAAATTCACATCTGGGAACTTTCTTAGGAGAGGTCCCATAGCTTTCTTCAGATCTGCAAAGAGGGCATGAGCTAAAATATGTAGAATGATGAATAACATCATTTATACATTTCATAACTTTTCTCAGCAATGTAACCTCTCATAAGTTTGAAGATTTTCTTTTTGTGTGGTATGTATAAATATGTTTGTGAATATACATAATTTTTTTCACCATGCTTGTGTATATGTGCATGCATGTTTACACTTAGAATGTTATCAGTGTGTGAATATATGTCTGTGAGTGTGGGAATATACTTATGAAGAAATTAAAATAAATGTATATATGTATGTTATGTACAATGTTGTGGATAAAGTGAAGGTTCCTATGGCCAGGATTCTCACCTGGCCCTGGTCGGCTAGCTCACTACACAGGTGTGGGCAATATGTCATTACTGACTCTATATAAAGAGCTCCGCCCAGTGCTCTGGGTGACACTGTGGCACAGCTGCATGGCTGCAAGAGAGCAAGGACTGTAGTGGTGGCAGCGCCGAGGACAGAGACTGAGACAGCTGTTGGGGCAGAGAGGCCGGACCAGAGGCAGAGATCAGCTTGCTGCCAGCCGACTCACTCTGAGTGGACAGGATTTTAGTGATTGAACTGCCACCATGGGAATAAAGTTGGGTATAACCCTTTCACCCCAAGAACGTTCTACTTCATTTCTTTGGTCTCATCTCATTGAATCCATAGTGAACTTGTCTGGGGCTGAAACCAGTAAGACAAGTGTTATAATATAAATACATACTTTTAAGACTAATAATAGTTATGCCCAGTGACTGTAAATACCTCACAAATAGAAACTACATTTAATTTATCAGTTATATAAACATACTGTCTAGCATATAGTAGGTGCATGCTCTTTAGGAGAACTGCAAATGGACCAATCTAGAACAGAGAGTTTGATTTAAAAACAGGCAGACTTAAGTTGGGAAAATGTGCGCCTTTCCTCTGCATTTTAAGAGCATCCTTGGTTTACTTCTACAACTTTACCACACTGCGCTGTGAATGATGTTTTGCTTGCCTGTCTCTCCCTCTAAAAGGTGAGTAATTTGCTTTGAGGACAAGGACCATAATCTCCATCTGTATGCTCAAAGTTTAACACAGGGAATGGACCAGCAAGATGTCAACAAGCCTATACTAAATAAGTGAAATAATGAATCAATTTATGTCATCTCATATAATGTTCATAATATCGGTGCACTTGATGTCAGACTAAGCAGTCGGGGTTTCATCTTGAGGACAACAGGTAATCAATTAATGTGTTTGGGTGGGAACACAGTATGCCTGAATGGTCAAGATGAATAGGGTAATGTCATCACATTGGTAATAGCTGGTGGGCTGGGATGATGGCAGCAGATGTGGACAGGAATGGGCCTATGAATGCAAAAACATTACATCTAACCCCAAATATGCATTGAAATGAATACCGTGCTCCAAAAACCACTAACAGTCTTGTTGTGCTTTGTTTCCAGCTATTACCTATGTTATAAAAATTCCCTGTCCATTCAGAGTTCAAAATATTCTTGGCTCTTATCTTTTATTGTCTAGACCTTTTACTTTCCACAATATGATAATCTAGGGCATATTTATACCATATTCCTTCACATCTTTGAAGTATGATAAGTACACTACGATTTTATTTACAGGAAAAAAAGGAAAGCCCTACTATTTAACCCAATAATATCCATTGATTCGGTCAACAAAAGCTTCAACAGACAATGGAAAAACAGATTAAATCAGATCAACAGACCTGATTTTAGGATGTTCCAGCCTTAACTCACCTTCCCATTTTGATAAGAAAATGAAAGAATGCTATTTTAAGAGAGTATATAACCACAGATCACGAATGTCTGAATTTTCTTAAAGAGCCTTAATGGGAATGGGTTCTTAAGAGTTTACACAGTCCCTTTTTTGCCGTTGACAAGAAGTAGTTTCATGACACAACAATCATCTCGATGTAAAGCCAGCCAACCCAAAATATAATTACCAAGGCTTAGGGAACAGAAATTTCATAAAACCATCTATTTTGCTTTATATACATTGTACTTCACAGAGTTAACATGTTCTTAGTAAATCCTGTCTTACAAAGCATTGAGAATAAAGAGCTTTTCTTGGGAATCCATCTATTAATAGTAATTCAAAATTTATTAAGCATTTATCATATGTTTAATTATCTTGTATAATTAACTTTTTTGAATCCTCAGAACACCTTTGTGAAATAAGCATTATTATCCCCATTTTATGGGTGGAAAATGAGGCTCTATAAAATCAAAGGTCATTTATGTCCAAGGTTATACTTTGTAACTGATGAAGCCGGAATAGAGAAAAAGGATATGAACCTTAGAACCAAAAAACCTGAGTTACAATAGAGGTTCCACTCATAAACAACTGTGGGTCCCTGAGCAATTCACTTACTTCCTGAACCTTTAAAACTCACAGACAATGTAATAATAGTGTTTAGAGCACAAACTGTAGAGCCAGACCACCTGGGTTTGAGTACAAGTGCTACCATGTATTTGCTGGGTGACCTCGGATAATCTAACTCCATACTTAACTTTCCTTACCTGTAAATGTGGGTAATGATGATATTAGTAAGAACTGCCTCACCGGGGGTGGGGGGGTTGTGTGATAAATAAGTTAATAAAATGCATAGAATTGAGCCTGGCATATAGTATGAGCTTTTAAATATAATATATATATATTAGCTATTAAAATAATTATCACCTGTATCTCCGAGGATTGTTACAAAATACATAAAAGAAACATGAGAAAGAACCACATCCATAGCAATAAAGAGTCATTGACTATGAATCACAAAAGTCAACATTAGTTTAAAATACAATGGGACAAGACCAAGAGGTAATAAAAGGCTTGAGGAAAAGCTGCTGCCAATTCTTTCTAGAAATTGTCAAATGTCTGCAAATGTTTCATGATGCCCAAATAAGCTAGCCTGAGTTTCTCCAGGCCAAGTTAAATATTTGATTTTTATTTGTGGTACTGGCTCTTTGATTCTGAAGCCAGAGGTCAGGTCACTCACATTGGGTGAGTTCACACACGGTGCACAGATGATCAAGGTTCTATGAAGGTATGGTAGACTGCGACAGAGCACCTGGGTCCTTCTGAGTCTTCAGAATCTACATGTTGCCTTGATTGCAAAGACACCCCTCCCACATGGGAGAATTTGGCCCCAGAATGTTGCTACAGGAGAATTTAGAATCCCAGCAGTATGTAGCTTGTACGTTAGATTTGTGTGCAGTGGCTAGTAACATGGGTTCAGAAAACAGTGGCTTACCAATTCCTGGCAATATGTCGAGGTAGCTCTTACACGTCATTAAGTCCTCAGGGACTCATCTGCTTAACCATGCCAGATGTGGGAGAAATACTATAATTATGGTTGAGATATGTCCCAGATTTAACAACCTTCAATCCTTAGACTTTGGTGTATTAGCTCAGGTGAGATCCTGAGTGTTCAGGTCAAAATGAATCCCTCCTGGATTTGTTCTACTAGGGCAGTTTATTCTAGTCCAAACCCTGAGCATTCAACGAAAACAAGCTTTCACAATCAAGAGACCTGCTGGAACTAATAGTTGACAGCATCCTCTTGCTGTGGCTCTTTGAAGTCTGCTTAAATTTAGCTAATGAAGTTTCAGTAGTTGCCAGGCTAGAGATGAGGTCCTAGAATTTAATAGTGCAATAAGGGCTTCAGTTGATTCATCACAAACTGTTGTGTGCCTGGCACTTTAGGTTCTAATACCTCATGTTCATAATCACGCTGAAAGGTAGGAAATAGTCATTCCATTTTGTAGATTAAGAAACTGAGACTCAGGTTTAATGACATGTCCAAAATTACAACATTCACAAAAGCCAGAATTGTGATTCAAATCTAGTCACCAGTCTATTACCACAATACATATATGAAAGAAGCCTTTTGGCATTGAATCCACATGCTTTCCTTGACTCCACACGTTCCTCATATCAACCTACATAGTTCATACTCAAGCATAGAAAATCCCTTCATTCAGTTAAAAAGAAGTCTGCTAATACAGAAAAAAATCACTAATAATGCCAGGGTTTCCATGTTAGAGAGGTTGGTGCTCATTAGGTAAGCTGAATGGAAGACTGGCCTCCCCAGGAGTCGAGGAGACACAGCAGGCATGGCTGTAGGAGGGGCTGGGGCTCAGCCAGGAACATGGTCTGGTAAGAGTCGTGGGCATCCCAGGCCTGTGCGGGTCCTGGTGAAATAATTGGAACAACAGGAGTAAACTAGGGCTGGTGCAGATATCACTGCTGAACAATTTGGTGGAAAGAAGAGGCAACCAGATGTCCAGTCTTAATGATCCAATGGCAAGAAAGAAACAGGATGACAGGTGGGGTCTGGAACACCTTTGTGGTGGATACAGCCTAAGTAGAGGTTCTACTTGAAGACCTAAATAGCAGAAGCTACAGAGAAAGCATTAACCTGATATAGCAGCCTGGATTGCTTCCCAAAAGGTGAGTCATGCCACCTATACCTTGTACCCTGTTTCCACATCCTGCCTTTTAATGGATTCATGGCTTGCCTTGCTATCACTACCCAGAGGTGGACCTTGTACTGAGTTGTTCTAAAGTCAATCTGGTAAAGCTAGAAACCACATTTTCTAGAATTTTTTACCCTGTATGGTTCCAGATTAGCATTGGCTGTAAGCACTTGGCATTTGGGAGATGAAGTGAAATAGCAGCTATTATTCTCCAAAGGTCTTTGCACTCGGATAGAATGACAGACCAATGCAGAGGTGCCCAGCAGGTTCCAGTTTCCCTCACTCTCTTCTGCTCCCCATCCAACTCTTCTTCCCAACTGCTGGTTCTGCTGCTTAACAGAGGCCCCACACCCACCACCAGGAGCCTAGCTACAGACCCACTGAGGCTGTAGCTACATAAGGTCAACAGCTCCACGTGCACCTGCTATGAACTTCCCCTTTGTTTTTTCACTTCAGGGACTGGATGACCTTGATGCCTCTGATCTTCCCTGTATGTTCTGTCTTGTCCACCTGTACCAGTGCTTGAGGAAGACTGATTAGCACTTCATCTTCTGATCTGCAGCTTTTTTTCTTCCTTTGGCTCCCCAGCTCCTCCTGCAATGGTGGAAGGTCTAGTTCCTGTAAGAATCTCTTATTCCATACACTCATGGTGGTTGTGCTTCCCTTACTAGCAAATTCCTTTCTAATCTAAATGGGCCTTTGTTCATCTAGGAAGTAGCCATGTCTCTATTACTCTAGGAAACCCCCTGGACTATCTCAGAATTCCTCCTATATCCACAGGGAAGAAGGAAAATGCTGAAGGCTGATAAGAAGCTGAATTCCCCCAAGTCAGTGAGGTAGGTATTCTCTGACTCCTCCTCTAGCACACACAGAGCACTCATGATAGAATATGCCAGCTTTATTCACCCTCCTGCCTTACGCAGAGAGCAACTGGATCTGAATCTCCTATGACTTCTCAGATTTGCTCTGGAAGCAAGCACGGGCCTGGTCACAGTCCAATCTGAACACGAGGCATGGTTTAAAGGCAAGGGAGAGTGTTAGAACGAGAAGAAAACAAACATGATTGATTTGTCAGTAATCACTACAAGTATGCTAATCCAATTCAAGCTAAGTTAAGCAAAAATGGAAACTTATTATCCCATGCCACCCCTAGCAAGTCCAGTTAGAAGCACAGCAGGAGCTGAGGTCTCTGTCTCTCATAATTTCTTAGTATTATTTCTTGAGAACTGGCTTAATTCTCAAGAAGGCTTTTTCCTGGTGGTGGAAAAGACAGTTATAGATACACATCCCACATACTAACTACTACTACAAAAAGAAAAGAATCCACTAGCTTTGACATAAACATCTAAAACATCACTTTGATCTGGGTTGGGTCTCATGCATATGGCTGAAATATTTAATATGGCCAACAAAAGCGGGGCACTCTGGCTAAAACTGAGTCATGGGCTTTATTTGCCAGACTAATGCTATGCTTCTATAGATGAGATTCGAAAATATTTCAGTGCCTTGAATAACATAGAGGTATACGTCTCCTGCGTCGGGCTAAGGTGATATTGCACATAAGTGATAGCTCTGCTCTCAATCAGAAATCTAGGTTTCTTCTATTTTGTTTCTCCACCAACCCCTAGCATCTGTATGGTCAGACCTGGCTGTAAAGCACATCCATGTTCCAGAATCTGGGAAGGGGAATGAGAACACAGAAGAAGCATGCTGCCATTCTAAGGCCTTGGCCCAGAACTAGTATACACCATTTTTGCTCACAGTCCATTGGTACCACCTTAGTCACATAGCCACTCCAAAAGGCATGAGAGGCAAGGAAATGTAACTTAGCTACACGCCCAAAAGAAAGTGAAAATGCACAACAGTCTCCATGACATGGGCCCAGCTCCGTCTAGGAAGGGGTGGGATATGTCATGCTAAGCCCATGTAGGAGGAATTCCCCGACCAAAGGAAGGAGGACCTTTCTGATAGCAGAAGAAAGGGAATAGCTGTTGAACAGGTGAAGAACAACAAACGGGAAAACAGACATTGCCTACAGATAGGCATCAGAACGATACATTCAAGGACAAGCAAAACCCAGCCAACCAGAAGAGTGCTCCTGAAGGCAAGCGCCATAGAACGCAGGCAGAACAGTCATAAATAACTTTGTAACATTCTTAGCAAGAGACTTGTGGTCAACTAAATTTGGAAAACACTTGGTTAAGCAAAGTAAAGCAAATTCCTCAGCTGTTGTCTTCGATATGCTGATCTCCAGGTTTGCAACATTTGTCAGTTCATTCAAGATCATGGGGAATGTCCCAGGACTATTACCCCAAGGAACAAACTTCAGGAAAGTCTGCCCTGGAATAGGAGAAATGGAAAGGCAGCCTAGGACAGGACCACCCTGAGAGGGTTGTGGAAGGCTGTGCAGGATGACTGGGGCCAGTTGCAGGGGTGAAGGTGGTAAAGGTGAGATCAGCTGGACCACTGTCCACTGCGAGGGGCCAGTGGCAGAGTTCTGAGTGACTCCGGAGGAGTAGTGCCAGAGTGGGACTATTCACAGCAGAGTTCCCTCAGATTACGCTCCACTGGCAGAAGATAAACTCTGGTCTCATGAACCCTGCCCTCTAAAGCTGTGCTGTTATACAATGACCACTAGCTACACGTGCCAGCTAAGCACCTGTAATGGAGACTGAGAAACTGATTTTTTTGCTTTACTTAATTTTAATTCATGTAAATTTAAATATAAAAACTGAAGCAGCATAAAATGTTTTTCCCTTAAACACAAATGTACTGTTTTGGGAGGACTATATTTCTCTTTGGTCATTGAAAAATTAGCATATGAATTGAAATGTATGTTGTAAGTTTAAAGGACACTGAATTTCAAAGACAGTACAAAAATTACATAAAATGTCTCATTAATAACTTTTATATTGATTGCCTACTGAAATAAACGTATTTTGGATATATCAGCTTAAATAAAATTATTAAAATTAATCTTATCAGTTTCTTTTTATTTTTTAAAATGTGACTACTAGAAAATGTAAAGTATCGTGTGTGGCCCACATATTTCTACTGGATAGTGCTACTTTAATATCTTGTAAAATCAATCCCCACAACCAGGTCCTACTTCCCCAGGCCAGTGATCACATCTTCAGATGCCCTCCAGAGTCTTGTAACCAAGCAATCATAACTAATCAGCAGACTTTGGGCAAAAGCTTTAAAAAAAGGAAAACCAATTAGAAAATACATTAATTAGCATGCTTCTGAACTTGTCATTTGTTTGAATGTATTTTCCTTTGCCTTCCTCTTATAAATTAATACCTGTCAACAAAAGGTAAAATGTTTGAACTTTACAAGCATGCATAAAATTTTCATGCTGTAACTTCTAATGGTAAGACAGGCTCAAACAAATTTCCACTCAAAAAAGGACAGCTAAATCAAGATCTAAAATACCTTTTAGGTTAAAAAACGATTGACCTTCAGGCGAAATCTCCAGATGGCACTTCAGTTATTTTGTTTGTTTCTGTATTTAGACATCGGCCATGTGTTACGTTTAGCTTTAGCAATTACAATAGCAGTTCAAGAAAGAAATCAAGGAGGGTAGAAAGGCCTACTTTGTATAAACTTTACTTGTGAGCCTGACATATTAAATATAACAAGTATGTATTGAGGAACTATTCTGTGCCAACCTGTTTTTGTGACCTTCTGGGGGTAAATGCACCCCTAGGCCCATTCCCATATATGTAGCCATGTTTGTAGGACATGACTCAGTTCCTCCCTCACCACTGCTGATTGGACAAGGTATTTGTATCTGATCAAAGATGGGCCAGTCAGAATCTCTCCTTGGAATTCAGAATTGGAATACGGAAACTAAACTTCACTAGGTGTCTGATGAGTCTTAGAGCTAGGAGGTCAGGGGAAGCAGAGGCTGGGACCAACAGGTGCAGGACACAGCATTGTAAAATAATCTACAATAAGATCAAGAAGAAATAAAGTAAATGTGAAAAAAAAAACCCACAAAAACAAAACAGAACCAAGAGATCAAACATTCTAGGAAAGACAGCAAATAACTTCAGATTTGAATGTTCTAGTCCCTGATTCCAGTGCCTTAAGACATAACTCTATAATTATAACTCTACAGTTACTAGGGATACAGCTTCAGATATTCAATAAGCCCCTTTTTTTGTCACCCAATGCCTGGCTGACTAAAACAAAGGTAAGTTTTTTTGTCAGAACAGAAATTCATATATATTAGCTTATACATTACAAGTAGAAAGAGGAGAAACTAAAAACAGGAGGAAGAAACAAGTCAGCTCTTGACTTCTAAGTTCTTTCTTTCATCAATATCTACTCTTCCCCCTTTTGGTTTTATAAAATCCTTGAACAAAAAGTAAGCTACGTGAGGATCTGAAAAACAGGAATGTATGAATTAACAAATAGGAAACATCTAATATGAGTTCAACATTAAATAACAGAATCAGCAGAGGAAAACATGGACCCTGAAATGCAGGGAAGTATAATCTCGTTATTAAGATAAATCAACACCAGTTTGTAAAAAGGCACAAACTTTCAGTTATAAAGATAAATAAGGCCCAAGGATCTAAGGTAAAACATGGTGACAATAGTTGGTAACACTGTATTATATGAATAAAATTTGCTATAAGAATAGATCTTAGATGTTCTCACCAAAATCAAAAGCATGCAGAACTTCCCCGAGTCCCCACCGCACCTCTCACCATCCCTCCTCCTCTTGCGGAAGAGCGAGGAGGAGGCCGAGCCCAGATGTGCACTAGACCCTGCCGCCTTTCATTTGCTTCCTAACCTCTCTCTCCTGCAGCGTCCATTTTCCGCTCCTCTCTACTGAAACGTTCCCATTAGCATAGAAACATGTCATTAATCTCCCACCTAAAAGTTAAATTTGATCTTGATCTCTGCTGCTCCCTCTAGTTCCACTGCTCTTCTCTCTTTTCATCACACGCACCCACAAAAACAACCTGAAACAGTTGCCAATATTCACTGTCTCCCATTTCTCCCACCTTTCTTGAAGCCAACTGCAGATAGCCTCTCCCCTCCACCGAAATTGCTCTTATCCCATTAATATTGACTGTCTGAGGCCAAACGCCTCTCCTAACTGGACCTGGCAACAGTGTTTAGCACAGTCAACCACTCTCCTTCCAGAAATAGTGCCTTCACTTGGCTTCCAGAACACCACACTCTCCTGGTTTTTCTCCTCCCTCTCAGTCCATTCTTTCTGAATCTTTTTTGCTACTTCCTCTGACCTTTAAATGTTGAAATTACTTCAAGTTCAGTCCTTAGACCTCTCATTCTACCTGCACATTCCCTAGGTGATCTCACCTGGTCTCTGGTCTTTAAATCTATCTATGCACTGACAGCTGCCAAATTTGTATCTCAAACCCCAAACTCTTCCCTTAAACTCATCTCTATCCACCTGTCTACTCCATGTCCTCATTCATGCTTAATTGGCATCGTAAATTCAATTCACCCAAGTGCAAGCTCCTGGTTTCACCCTCCACCCATTCTTCCAGCAGTCTGCTCCCCATCTCACTGCTGGCAACTGCATCCTTCCAGTTGCTCAGATCACAAAACATACAGTCATCATTAAATTCTTTTTCACATCCCATATTGAATCCATCAATAACTCCTACTAGATTTACCCTCAGATCATATCTAGAATTCAGCCATGCCTCAGCACCCTTACTCTTGCCTCCATCATCTCTTGCCTGGATTAGTTCAGTAGCCCCCTCCAGTAGTTTCCCCAGCCACAGCCTCCCACATTTCTGCCTCTGTTCCCCTCTCAGCATAGTCTTAGCACAGGGAGGTCTTTTTAAAGTACCAACTAGATCACGTTCCTCTTGTGTTTGCAATCCCAACAGGGCTTCCTATCCAACACACAGTGCAAGCTGATGTCCTTACTGAAGACCTTTAAAAGCCCTTTCCTCTGGCCCCGGCGCCTCTCTGCACTCACCCTCTCCTCCCGTCCTCATGCTGTTTAGCCCTCTTAGTCACTCTGACCTTCTCAGATTCCTGAACTTTCCAGGCATGATGCCACCAAAGCATTTTTGCATCTTTGCTTCCTTGGGCTTGCATGCTCACCCCTGCAGCTGCAAGGCTCTGGGAGTTTATTTCCTGGGAAGCTGTCCCTGGCCAGGCCACCTAGAATTTCAAGAACTTCCTGACACATCTTACTACCTTTTCCTGCTTTATTTATTTATTTATTTATTTATTTCCTTACCACCTAGCACTATCTAACACAGTAAATATCTTACTCCGTTGCCAGGTTTATTGCTGGTCTTTGTCATTAAAATGTAAGCTCCACCACATCAGGGGTTGTCTGTTTGGCATTTCTGCCATTTCTCAGGCACTCAGAACAGGGCCCATACAAAGGAACTCTATACTGGTTGAAGTCATATATTACATTTCTCAGTTTTGTAGACCAAGCAACTGGTGCACAATAAAACCCTGAAGTTGCCCATGTTAAATGGCGAGGCCTGAACTAGAACATGATTCTTGACCCCCAAGCCTGAGCTCTTTCTGTTTTACTAGGATATTTTCCCACCATTAGATTGACACTTTTCTATGTAAATGTCTTTCAACAATGGGAAAAATCAGTTGCAGCCTGAAAATGAGCATTTTCCCCCAAATTGACTCTATTCATACATATAAATTGTTATTTCATATTTCTATAGTTACATTAAAATACACAAGGATGATTGCTGCAACATTATATATAAGAGCAGAAACTGAAAAATACTAAATGTATACAAATGGAAGACAGGTTAAATAAATTACATTGCATCCATACAATGGAATTCTTCTGTAGACATGAAAAAGAATGAGGTAGATTCATAACACCAATTTAGAAAGCATATCTCCACAGTAGATTACATGCACTATAATTTCTTATTCACAGTTCCAAAATCCAAAACACTCTAGAAACTAAAAGGTGTTTTTGAAACTTAATTGGTGTCAAAGTCTGACTCGTCCTAACCTCATTTGACAGCAAATATTTACCTGTCCTGACATGAAAATATGTAAAATCTTAATTGATCTCACTTGGTATGAATAGAATAGTCATACTTCCAGTGCAAAAGCAATTTGATGTGTTTTAATTACAGGGTGCTGTCTCAGCCCACACCAGCTATGGTATGTGATATTTGGTATATCACAATATCACTACTCTAAAATCCAGAATATTCTGAACTCCAAACTCAATGGGTCCCGAGGCTCTCTCGGAGCAATCACAGCACAATCTCAGGGAGCAAACACATGCAGAACAGTGTCTGTGGATGATCCAATTTGCATGGTTTAAAAAGACGCATGCACTGCTTTGTACATGGAATTTCTGAAAAGAGTATATATTTTTTTGTAAAGAAAGAGTTTACATTGATTACTCCTAAGGAGTGGGGCAGGAGGAAGTGCCAAACAAATCATCACAGGAACTGGCTCATCTCCTGGGCCTCTCAGCACGTGGTGCTGCCAGGAGATGATTCAGCCCCAAGCACCTCGCTCCCCTGTGTGTCTCAGCTGAAGAGTGCGTGCTCCTCCGGTGACAGAAGCTGGATGACCAGCTTAGGTCACATGCCCTGGTGGGGACTGGGGGGAGGGCAGGTGCGAGGAAGTTTCCTTTGACTGGCCCTCCCCAAAGGAGGCAGTGCTGAGGCTCTTAAAGAGGGGGGAGAAAAAGCTGCAGGACAGGCAACTAAAACAGGTGTCAGCACCAAGGGACAGGACCTGACCTGACCAAATACCTGCCTCTGGCTATGTGCCTATTCATAATCGGGTAAATCTCTTAAGCCCTCTGGGCCTTGCTTCCTACTTAGGGAGGGAGGGTGACCTCCATGCTCTCACAGCACTTACAGTTGGCTGATGGACTAGACCCTATGTCTCTCAGACTGGAAAATGCATACGAATCATCTAGGGATCTTGTTAAAAATACAGGCTCTTATTCAGCAGGTCTGGGGTGGCCTCTACAAGCTCCCAGATGCTGCTAAAGTTGCTGGTCAGCCAGACTACACTTGCAGTAGCCAAGTCCCAAGGCACTGTGCTGTCTGTGGCTTACAGATGGTTAGACACTAAGCCAAAGCTGGCAAAATTTGAGCTTTGAATGGTTCACTTCATAACAGCAATCCACTGATCAAAACTTCCTTTGTGGCCCAGTTTACCACATACATTGAAAGTATAGACATGGTCACTAATGGGCTTTGTCCTTTGTGAAGGAAAGTGACTTTTATTTAATCATTAATCTAATCATTGATCAATAAACCAAGACTTCATCCATATACTAACAGGCTGAAGTATAATCTAAGAACCTCACCATCAACTATATTAGGTACTTAAGAAACATATGATTCTGTTACAGCTAATACAAAAGATAACCATTTTTCAAGGTTTTCATAAACTCCAGAGAACTTTTCTGAGCAGTAGACAAATCACTGTATAATGCCAGGATATTAACTAACAGAATTTAGCTTGGAAGGCCCCAGGGGAAAGTCTAGGTTTTCATTTATGGCTGTTCAGAGTCAAGTACACAGATGGGTTTCAATAAATAATTAATTATAATGGAACTGGGGACTCTAAAGTGAGTTGAGTATAGTACTGAAAGTATTGCAATGAGTTTGTTTATCTAAGGTTGTGCCTACATTAGGAAGTCAGATCCCCCTCTGGTAGGTATGATGGTGTTCTCTGGTAGGTATGATGGTGTTCAGTCTACATTAGGTATAATTTTAGAAGTCAAGTACTCTCCTGTCAGTCATTTTCCAAATTACACTTTCAGACTAGAAACCACATCAGAAACCTGAGCTGCTTGTGACGTTAACTGACCCAATCAAACTCCCTCCGGCAGCTCTCTTCCATTCTCTGTCCTCTTACAGTGACATGCCTTGGGGACACAGGAGGCTGGGAGAGCCAAGTAAAATAATTACCTGCAAATTATTAAATAAGATGGTGTTCTGGACATTTCAAGTTATAATTCACCTCAAAGACATGATGCAATTGAAAGTTTTTTTTTATTCTTAAAAGGCAGCTTTGTATCCCAAGCAGACAGCTTAAAACTTCAGGTGCCATGGGGCCCTGGACAGTGAAAGCTGAAGAATAACTACAAGGAAAGGGCTTTTGAGTAATAAGACAAAAATAAATAAACAAATATTTAATGTGAAAAGTGGTAACAAGGGACATGTGGAAGCCCTCAGCACAAAAGCCATGCTTTCTTGCTGAAAGCTGGGAAGCAGGCAAGCCCTCCATCACTGATCACAGGTGTTTCCAGAAGGTGATCAAGCAGCTATGTACAATGGAGTCTGGCTGGAGAAGAGGTGGCTCTCTAGAAGGTTCAGAGTGAAGGGAAATTTAAGGTCTACTTACTGAACAACTTTTAAGAAATAGTAGTTATCTATAGTCACCATTCTGTGCATTAGATCCCCAGAACTTACATATCTTATAGCTCCAAGTTTGTACCATTTGACCAGTATCTCCCCATCCCAGCCCATAGTGTTCACCATTCTACTCCGTTTCTGAGTTCAGATTTTCTTTTACATTCCACCTGTAAGTGAGATCATACAGTACTTGTCTTTCTCTGCCTGGCTTATTTCACTGAGCATAATGCCCTCAAGGTCCATCCCTGTTGTCACAAATGGCAGTATTTCCTTCTTTCTCCTGGCTGAAAAATATTCCATTGTATATGTATACCACATCTTTATCCACTCATCCAGAAGTTAAGAAGTAGCTCTTACATGTTCTAACCACAAAAAGAGAAATAGTAATTATGTGTCATGATGGAAGTGTTAAGGAACATGGTGTATTGGTCAAAAGTGGGGGGCTTTCCAGGCAGAGAAAGACAAGTACCAAATGATTTCACTCATCTGTGGAATATAACAACAAAGCAAAAACTGAAGGCACAAAACAGCAGTGGATTCACAGAACTCAGGAATGGACCAACAGTTACCAAAGGGAAAGGGACTGGGGAAGCTGAGTGGGAAGGGAAGGAGAAGGGGAATAAGGGGCATTATGATTAGCACACATAATATAGGGGGGCCACAGAGAAGGCAGTATAGCACAGAGAAGACAAGGCGTGACTCTATAGCATCTTACTATGCTGATGGACAGGCAGTGACTATAATGGGGTATGTGGTGGGGACTTGATAATAGGTGGAATGTAGTAACCACAGTGTTGCACATGTGAAACCTGAGCATAAGATTGTGTATCAATGATACCTTAATATAAACAAACAAACAAACAAATAAATAAAAGTAGGGGGCTTCCCAGGTGAAATCTGAATGGATCCCCTGCCATAGGGCCAGAAGAGATGGACGAATGAGGGAGAAAACCCCAAATGGGTTGATGGCAGGTATAACAAGCAAGGGGACTTATTTACAAAGCTTGTCTTGAGTGCCTGAAAGTTGAGCAGCTCTTGGCACTCAGAGAGCTATTAAAGGAAAGTTGTTGTTTCAGCCTCAAGAAACTTAAAATTCTTTTAACCACCTGTTTTGGAGGCATAAGTGGCATACAATAAATTGCATGTATTTAAAGTACACAATTTGAAAAGTTTTGATAAACACCTGTGAAATCATCTCCGATATCAAGGCAATGAACATGTGGTTCACCACCAAGAGTTTTTCCTCCTGCCTATTTGTAATTCTTCTATATGTCCCCTGGTTCCCTGACAACCATTATTCCATTTTCTATCACCATGGGTTAGTTTGCTTTTCCTGAAATTTTGTATAAATTTAATCATCCAAAATATATTCTTTTTCACCTGGCTTATTTCATCAGGTGAAATACAGTTATTTTCAGATTCATTCTCATTGTTGCATGTATCAATAGTTCATTTTTAATCACTGAGTAGTATTCCATTGTATGGATATACCATTTTGCTTGTTCATTCACCTGCTGATGGTATTTGAGTTGAATCCACTTATGGGCTATTATGATAAGGCTGCTATGACATTTATACAAGTCTTTATAGGAACATGATCTTTCATTCAGCTTGAGAAAATTTCTAGGAGTGGAAAGCCTGGGTCATAAGATAGGTGTATGTCTAACCTTTAAAGAAATTGTGAATCTGTTCCCCAAAATGGTTTCATTATTTTACATTCCAAGGAGCAGTATATGAGAGTTCCGTTTCCTCTATATCCTCATCAATGCTTGATATGGTCAGTCTTTTTAATTCTGACAGAAATATAGTGATATCTCATTTTGATTTTAATTTTTATTTCAAGGGGCTTGAATTTGATCAAATACAAACTCGTCATGAACATGAACATATGAAAATATGTAAACTAATTCTGAGTGACCATTGAGGAGAGTGAGTCAAATATACTTTGGAGTACAGGAAGCCAAGCGAAGAGGACTTCCTATACAAGACTAGTATAAGTTAGCTATTTCAAAAATGCAATAAATCTCTGTTTTCTGTAAGCTTGAAATCTAACTTTATAAAATGGGTCATATAGGCAACAGAGGAAAATTCACTTCATGCTGGGATGAGTAAAGTTTCCAGAAGGATGGAGTTTGAGCTGACTGAGTTTTCAGTAGGTAGAAATGTTGGAACTAGAATATTTTCAGGCAGAAAAAGTGAAATTAATATAAGAATATAAATGGAAGAAGATTAAATCCATTTGAGATGCTATAGAAATTAGGCAAATATCAGCTAGAAACCTCCCTGCCTGTGAGATGTAGATAAAATTGCTTCAACTCCGCTTTACGTCATGACGAGTGGTACGCAACGTTCTCTCCTGCCTCCTGTATTTCTTGGGTCTATCTTCTTCACACAGTGCCTCTGTCCTAACTATGAAGACCTTAACCTAAAACTGAGCCTCTTAGATCTACAGTAACCCTCATTTACATCAAGCCTTCTCGGGGTGAGAAAATTTTGGTGGTAAATTGTGGAAAGGATCATACTGTTCTGCAGAGCCTTTCAGCAATTTGATGGCTTATCTTCTCTCTCCTTTGCCCATCTCTGTACATCTCTGCTGCTCCCCTTCTCCTCCAGTATTGAACGAGGATCTTCACTTTCTCTCCCTTGTGCTTGGCAGCTTCATCCTCCTCTGAGTCTGGGTGCCAGCTGACACTCCAGCCACTGGGGAACTCATCTTCTGCCCTCAGCATTTAGCAAACCATTTTCCTTAATGTTGAATTTCCTTTGTAGAAGGAATTTCAATGCTGATTGTTAACCTAACAGCATTAGCTCATTACAAGTTTGGGTTTGCGTGAAGATGTAAGAAGACGTAAGACACTAAGTTGCTCAGGTTGAAGAAGGTAAAATGTAGGGGAAGATATCCTTGAGGCCAGGTGCCACTAGCCAACAACTAGTCACTGTCCTGCCTGGAGGCCTCCAAGCTGACTGCTATTGCCACACCTTTCTCTCCCATCATGCCTGGGAATAGAGAATGTCACAGTCAGCATGTCTCTATCACACACTCCCCTCCTCCTCATGGAAAATCCTATGGTTTTAACTTTTTTAAGTGGTCAGGAGTTAATCTAAAGTGGATCTAGAAGGACAAATATTAGACAATAGCTCTGGAATGTGAAAGTTTGTCAATGGGGAAAAAAGTTTTTGTCCAAAGTCCAAACTAAGTCCAAGGTTTCAGGGAAAATCAAGCCAATCAGAGAAATTTTGGTAGTCAGAGAGATGAAGAAAGCTGGGCAACCAGCTTTAGGAGTGGGAGACTCTAAGAAAAGAAGGTGTGGGGGACAGGAATATAATCTCTAATGAACTAGGGATGAAGGCATGTATACATGTTAGCAAGATCTGGTATTCAAGGCTGGTATTGAGTAACCAAAAAACACAGCTGATCAGTTTCTTGGAGCACTAAGGTCAGAGTTCAGTAGCAGCTCAATGCCTTCGGATGTCAGACAGCATTATGGTGAAGAAGCTGAGCCCTTGGACTCAGGCAGCCTTGGGTTCAAATTCCACTTCTGCTACTTAGTAGCTAAGTAACTTATTCTCTCAGTTTCAGTTTTCTCATCTGTATAATAGGGATGATAATATAACCTACCTAGCTGTAAAGATTTATTGAGGTTAATTAAGTCTTAGAGTCATCTTAATTTCCCTTTTACTCACATGCACTTCCAGCTAATCTCACTGCTCTGTGTTCAGAAAAAATATCCAACCTCTGATCACTACTCACTTAATCCATTGTTACTATTTGGTCTGAGCCTGATCTTTGCTTACTTACATTATTATGCAGAAGCAATCACCTCCTGATGCATTTTAACCTGTTTCCACTCTCATCCTCTTGACCAGAGTGATTCTTTTTTTTTTAATTGTAGTTCATACACAATCTTATCTTGGTTTCAAGTATAGAATACAGTGGCTCAACAGTTACCAATATTATTAAATCTTCGTCCCCACTAGTTCAGTTACTCTCTGTCAGCATAGGTAGAACCACTGGCTATATTCTCCATACTGTATTACTATCCCTGTGACCAATTTACATTATTATTTGTTTTGTTTTTTTGTTTTTGATTTCTTTATTTTATTTTTTAATTTTTTTATTAAGGTATGATTGATATACACTCACATGAAGGTTTCACATGAAAAAACAATGTGGTTACTACATTTACCCATATTATCAAGTCTCCACCCATACTCCAATGCAAGCACTGTCATTCAGTGTAGTAAGATGCCACAGATCCACTGTTACTTCTCTGTGCTACACTGTTCTCCCTGTGATCCCCCCACACCATGTGTACTAAACATAATACCCCTCAATCCCCTTCTCCCTCCCTCCACACCCGCCCTCCCATACCCCTCCCCTTTGGTAACCACTAGTTCATTCTTGGAGTCTCTGAGTCTGCTGCTATTTTGTTCCTTCAGTTTTGCTTCATTGTTATACTCCACAAATGAGGGAAATCATTTGGCATTTGTCTTTCTCCATCTGGTTTATTTCACTGAGCATAATGTCCTACAGCTCCATCCATGTTGTTGCAAATGGTAGGATTTGTTTCTTTCTTATGGCCAAATAGTATTCCATTGTGTATATGTACCACATCTTCTTTATCCATTCATCTACTGATGGACACTTAGGTTGCTTCCGTATCTTGGCTATTGTAAAAAGTGCCGCGATAAACATAGGGGTGCATATGTCTTTTTGAAGCTGATAAATTGTATTCTTTGGGTAAATTCCAAGGAGTGGGATTCCTGGGTCAAATGGTATTTCTATTTTTAGTTTTTTGAGGAACCTCCATATTGATTTCCACAATGGTTGAACTAGCTTACATTCCCACCAGCAGTGTAGGAGGGTTTCCCTTTCTCCACATCCTTGCCAGCATTTGTTGTTTGTAGTCTTTTCGATGCTGGCCATCCTCCAACTTACATTATGATTGAGAATTTTTGAGCCCCTTTATCACCCTCACTCTCTTGCATACCCACCCCAACTGCTCCCCCAGTAACCAGTCAGGCCAGAGTGATTCTTTTAAAGCATAAGTCAGACGTGACACACCTCTGTTCAAAATCCTCCACTGGCTCATTTCATTCCAAATGAAAGCCAAAGTCCTTGTCATGGACAAAAGGCTCTACAGGATCAACCCCTCAAGGCCCAGGGCCCAGTCACACTGATTTCTTTACTGTTTCTTGAACTCAACAAACACATTCTTGACTTAGAGCCATTAAGCTGATTGTCCTCAGACCAACATGTTCTTCCTCCAGATATCCACATAGTTAACTTGCTCAAGGGCTTCAAATCTCTGCTCAAATATCACCTTCTCAGTTAGGTCTATCCCAACTAATATTTAAGATTACTGCCCACCTCCCCTTATACACAGACACTCTACCTTCCCTGCTCTGTATTTTTCATAACGTTTATCACCTTCCTACATACTATATAATTTACTTATCATGTTTGTCTCCATTCACTATTATATAAGCTTCACATGGCAAGATTTTTGTCTGCTTTATTCATTGATGTATTCCAAATACCAAGGGCACCCCTCCCTGGCACATAGGAGGCACTTGAAAAACATTTATGGACTGAATGGCTAAGGATGCATGAAATGCACTTGGCACATTGCCTAACACATAAAATGTATTTATTGAACATTTGTCTTAAAAAGAGGGTGAGTATAGCTCAGACATTAATACACAGGCAAGGAATGACTCTGGCCTAAATTGTGGAATCAGAAGCTCACTGCACCTGAAGGAAGGCACTAGACAGGACCAGCCTCTGGGCTTTCGGGAACACAGTGAAGAAAACCCCAGGGCCTACACAGACCTACTTCATATAGCATGCTGCATTTATTTCATTGGGTCTGTCCCTCCTTAGTTTTATGTTTCTTTTAAATAAAACCACTTCAACTCATTTAGTCTTTCTTCAAAGACATAACCTCCAACCTTTTATCCTTATTATTATTACTTTGTGAGCTACGTGAAGTTAGTTCTCCCACAGCCTTTATAAATAAATGTGAAGTTCATAGATGAATACTGGAGACACAAATAAAATGGCCCTCCTCAACCAGGCAGGTTATTTTGAATAAAAGCCTTATACTGTCACACCCTGAGGAATGAGAGCACAGAGCAGTCCCCTTCGTGTAGCTGATGAGGCTACCATAGGATGGTATGTGCCCGTTTCCATCTTTCAGAATTCACACTCCCTTTGGATGGACAAGGATCAAGAAGAGATTTCTTGGATTCTACAGTGGTAACAACATTATATGACACCTGCTGCAGCCAGATTCCCCCCAAAATGAATTTCCTAAGAGTCTGCTCAAGAGTGGTTTCACAGAAGATTAACATGTTTCTCAGGGGAAAAGAGGGAGGGGTGGCTCTTCAGTCAATTTAATTTAAGGAACTATGTAATCAACTTAAGCAGATTTCTTTACTGCAAGATTCTTGGAGATATCATTTGCTGATGTGGAACTGTGAATTTCCAAGAGGAAGGCATAATATGCAACTTTTCCTAAGCTCATGAGGTCAACCAACGAAGCCCTTTAGGTGATTATTCACAAATTGTTTATCATTTACTTTGTAGGAAAGAATGTATTAAGTGATATTGGGAAATACAGATGCAGAAGACATTGCTTTATTGTTTTCTTATAATAATTACCATTTTTACTGTGACCACTTTTTCAGTGTTTCATAGTTGTAGGAGCAGTGGTGGCAACAGGGAAGGAAGGAAGGTGGGCAGGTGGGAGGGAAGGAAGGAGGGAGGGAGGGAGGGAGGGGAGGGAAGGAGGATGGCATGAACCTTGCTTTAAAAGAATTCCTCTAATTGAAGTGAACATGAAAAAAATGAAATGAAATGAGCAATGTAAGTCAGAATAAAATTACACATAATTTTTTTTAGCTTTTCTTTTTGGTATCATTAATCTACAATTACATGAGGAACATTATGTTTACTAGATTCCCCCCATCACCAAGTTCCCCCTCATGCCCCATTACAGCCACTGTCCATCAGCGTAGTGAGATGCTGTAGAATCACTACTTGTCTTCTCTGAAATTACACATAAATTTTAAGGGTTCAGATACCCATTAAAAGGTTACCTATCTTTCCAAGACAAAATGTCATAGCTTTGGGAGGGCCTCTCCCTGCCCTGAGCACTTGTAGCACCTTAGGTTCCAGTACCTTTCACATACTGCCTTGTAAGATAGAGATTTGTGTGTACTGCTGATCTACCAAATTTAATAGTCAACTCTGTGGCAGTGTCACCAGATTGTTTGCATCCCTGAACATGTCATTTGTGGAAACAGCAAGGTATAAAGGTTAAGATCAAAAGCCCTGGAGATGCACTGGCTGGGTGAATCCTGGTGCTGGTTCAGAGCCTCAGAAGCTTCCCCCATAGATCTGAAATTGGCCCCCATGCAGAGAGGGCAAGGAGAGACCAAAGAAAGAGGCAGAACACTCCGGATTGGTAGGTGGCAGGTTTAACAAGACAGGGGCGGCGGCTAGATGTAGATGATCACATCTACCTGCCAAATCTTAAGAGTTTATACAGAGGCCTTAGCTGGGCCCAGTCACAGATACCATCGAGAATGTCCCAATATAGCACATTGCTCTCTCAAGGCTCTGTCCTTGAAATGGTCTGGCTATGGATACAGTGGGCAGAACACATATTCCAAGGGCAGGGGAGGGAGAGAGGAACTTCCAATTGCCTGGAGCTGAGGGTCAACCAGTGGTCCTCCACCACTAGCTGTATGACTGCGTGCAAATTTCCTAATTATTTGAGCCTTGATTTTGTTTGTAAAATGGAGATAATAACACCCAATATATCTAATTGTGATTTTGTTTCAACAGAGCTGATGCATATAAGATAGCATAGTGCCTTAGTGAGTAGCAAGCAAGCACTTGGCAATGGGAGATGTTATTAGTATGTCTATTGCTATGTGATAGAGCTTAGGCAACACAGGTGTTGAGAGAAAAGGGGAGGAGCTCAGGCAGTAGAGCACATTGCCCATCACCTCACCTGTCTCTCACAAAGTTCCAGAACAAATAAAGATAAAGAGGTTTGAAAAGAACCCCTGGGTCAAACTACCTACTACATATTGAGATCACGGTACAGCAAGATGGGACACATGATACTCAACAGATATGGAGCAGTTTGACAATAAGGGTGGACAGAACTTGAAATATGGGCTGAAATGTTCAGATTTATCTAAAGGCAATGGATGAAACTAAGGATTATTGAGGAAGAAATAGTTTTCAAGAGGGATTAACCTGCAACCATGGTTAACAGGAACAAGTGGAAAGAGCCAGAATCTAAGAGACCAGTAAGTGGCAACCATGTAAAATAACAAAGTTGTCAGTCTAACAGAGCCTTGTAGTCCTTATCACACTTGGTAACAATTCGTTAAGTGAATGAGGACCTAGATAAATGTGGAGTTAGGGGAAAAATGACAATGTGTGCTCAAGGTTTGTTAGCTACCATGAGCTGAAATGCCTAGACCATTATTTGGAATGAAATGAATTCCAGGATGGTATGGAGTCTATTATGGACCACCAAGTACTTCCTCATGAAACTGTACTTTTACTTAAGAAGATTACAATTTCATCACATGGTTAATTTAGTCACCAAATATGGTGACATTGTTCACATAGGGGATCTGCATGGCTTTTTTAAATCAATCAATCAATCAATCAATCAATCAATCAATTTATTTATTTTGGTATCAATCTACAATTACATGAGGAATATTATCTTTACTAGAGTCCCCCCATCACCAAGTGCCTCCCACATACCCTATTACAGTCACTGTCCATCAGCATTGTAAGATGCTGTAAAATCACTACTTGTCTTCTTGGTGTTGTACAGCCCTCCCCATGCCCCCCCATATTATACATGCTAATCATAATGCCCCCTTTCTTACCCCTCTTATCCCTCCCTTCTCACCCATCCTCCCCTGTCCCTTTCCCTTTGGAAACTGTTAGTCCATTCTTGGGTTCTGAGAGTCTGCTGCTGTGTTTCTCCTTCATGCATAGCTTTTTAACATGGCACTTGAATTAAATACACTGTGGGGGAAAGAAGATGAGAAGAGATATCTTTTCTAGGAGTCTCTTGGAAGATTACTCATATTTCTTAAAGAACTTTAAATGAGCCATTTTCAGTCTTGCATTTAGTTTATAGAAGAAGAAGTAAATATTGAAAAAAGCTAAATGAGAATTACATAATTGGCTAAAGAGATCTGTTTTACCCTCTTGAAAATGATCACTTTGATCTTGTTATATGCTAATGACTTTCTGAATCAAGACATAAATTTGAAGGTATAATGTTTGTTTGTTTTTTTAATTCTGTGTTTTAAAGACTTTGGAATATTCCATCCCTTTCCATATTCCCTCTCCATGCTCTAACCTGGGGAGATTTGTTTTTGAATATCCTAGTTAGAATCACAAATACATTTTCCCATAGAAACTATGTTATAAATTAATATGTATAGTTTAAATAGTATTAGGTATTTGATTTCCATGCTAGACCACAAAAGGTAGTTCAACCATAATATGCATAGTATATTACAAATTAAGTTTGACACACAATTTATTCATGATTTCAGTATTCTCCGAAGAGTTAAGAATTGGGCCATCCAGGATGTTAAGGCAATTCCTATCAGAATGACAAGTGGATTCATAGTAGCAAAATTTATACCTGACTTCATATACAACTTTTACATGGCAGATTTCTTAAGTCATAGATTCACAGGATGCTAGAGCTGCAATATCGTTAGTATCAGTCAAGCCACCTCCTCGTTTTAAATATGAGGAAGCTGAGGCCCAAAAGGAGAAATGGTTTGTACGAGGTCACTTAGCGAGTTAGTGGGCAAGTCAGGGCTTACCAAACTTCATAAACTCTATATTCAACTTAGAAACCCCTATTTATTAATTGATGGATTCATGGATTCACTCTTCACTCATATATTGGAAGAACCATTTTCTGCATGCCTCCAATGTGCAGAATGTTCTGCTAGCTGCTGAGAGAATTGAAGAAAAATATAAATTGGCCTTTGCTCTTAACCAACTGAAATCTAATTGGGTATAAAGAGCATTAGAAAGTCAAACAGCTGTGCAAGAGTTACATAAACATAACTCATACATACATGATTCAATGTCATTCAAATAATGTGCTCTGAGTTTAGAGGATGGACAGATCAGTGTGGATTTGAAGTCTCAGGACAGCCTTTATAAAAGACAGAATATAGATCTGTCCAGTCAATAGACATTATTGAATCCCATTATTTACTGTGTACTAAAACAAATTCTGAGAATGTAAGAATGAGATACATCATCCTTGATCTCCAAGATTCAGTGTAATGCAGAAGACAAAGAGAAGAGGGCAAGAAACAGAGGTAGAGGCGGCACTATTTACTATTTTAAATATATAGAGGTAAGATTTGGATTAGGGAGGCAAATTTACAAGAGAAGTGAACCTAAGAAATTGTTTCACAGCCCTTAAGATCCCTAGTCAACCCCAGGCTATGTAAAGAGTTAGAGAGTGGGCAGGAGTTGGATGGGTGAAGAGATTACTGTGGAAACAACAGAGGTCCTGGCCCACCTGTTTCCCTTGGATGGGAGATGCAACTTCTTACCATGAGCTTAAAGATGGCCACAGAAAGAACTGTGCTACATTTGGAGAAAGAGTACCATGGGAAAGCTTAAAGTGATTCTAGGCAGCACTCTGATTCCCGCCTAGGAAATCTATACAGTGAGAGAAAGGGCTAAGCAGTTACTGAGGGAAGCAGAAGAGGGCTGCTCTTATGGGATCACCCCACCTTCCCAGTTTTGTGGGGCAAAGGATGTGCATTATGAAGGGTGAATGGCTTGGGCTATATTGAGTCTCCAGATAGTCCAAAAGGGCTATCTAGACTGGACTGAGGTCTTTTGCACAAAGGAGCTGAGTGGACCTCCTGGTTGCCCAGATGCTGGTGAAGAAAACCAACAAACTTTCACCTGTCCAGGTCCAGTGACGTGTATGAGAGAAGTGGTTAGCCGAGATGGTGTTAGCATGTTGTCACGATGGCCTCAGAGTATAAAAAAGTGAGCCAACAAGCCCTGGCTGGTGGATGCTTTACTCTCTCCATGTACGCCACTCACCTTTGACCCTGGTGGGGTCCAAAACTGCAACTCACCCAGTGAGTGTGAAGGTAGCTGAGTAGAAGAACCACATACCCTCTTTCCCTGAAGACTTCCCTCCTGAGGCTAGCCCCGACTGGAGGGGAGCGGTCCAGAGTTTTGAAAATTAAACAGGACTGGACATTCTAGATACTGAATTGAAACTGGTTTGTTTTGTTTTGTTTTAAACAAAAGTGACTATAGTTACCAAAAAAAAAAAAGTGACTAGAGTATCTTTTATTTTCTGAGAATGATTAGAAAAGATACACCTGCCTACATCTTCATTTAGGATGGCAAATTATAATTTTTGAAAGATAAAAAGATAAAAATATGACTCTGATATAAGCATAGAATAAATGTGTCAAAATGTATTTAACTCATGGTGAGAGAGCCAGCAGGATGTTAATGCTGGGTCAGGGAGCATTTGAGAAACTGACTATTTATAGGAACTAAATGAAGATAGTACATTAGAAGATTGAGAGATTAGAAACTAACTGGCTAAACTCCTACAGTACAACAAAATCCTAACCTTTGGGTTATTTTATTTTTCCTGACAGGCAGAAATCATTTGCATCTCTACTGGATAAAAATCTAAACGTTAACATGTAATATCACCAATGGTGGGCCTTGATCAACAGTAACAAACAATGGCATATTACCCTAGAAAGTTCAGTAACCCTTGGGTGGGCCTGTAAGACAATACTCCAGTATGACACCGAAAGACCATATAAACATGTTCTTGCATTAGTTTCAGGATTTTTATCACTTTTCTTAATAAGGATTGGGGGAAATTAGCACCCATCTCTCCCCAGTCAACTTTAAGGGGCTGTGGAAGACAAAAATAAGGTTGCATTTTGGTCGTGATCTGTGGGATATGGTTGTGCAACACAGTAATATTTACTTTCAGGCCAGAGAAGGGAGTTTATCACTTTCTCTCTTGACCAAATAGTAGAGATTGGATGATTCAGTTCATGATCAGGGTGCAAGACTCAGATGGCTGGGCTTAAGGGAAGAGGAAGGAAGAGAAGAGAAAGGTCTGAATGATCAAGGAACCATGAGAGGGCAAGAGCCTGGGAAAGGCTGGTCTCCAAACCGTGTTTAGGGTGGTCTTTGGGGATAAAAGTGGGCACAACTAGGGAGAAAGCATAGAAGGCAAACTTGGCTTATTGCACAACTTTTTCTGGCATTCTTCAAAGAAAGCCTTTTTAAAAAGGGTTAAAAGCAAATGTTTTGATTCCCAATCACATATACTAAGAGATAAAAATCAGAGATCTAAGATACATATAACCCAAAATTACTAATTTATGTCTTTGGGGTGAATAAATATTTTTCTTTTCTTTTTAATCTAGTTCAAGTAGGGAATTAAAATCTTCCAAATAAACAAGTGGAGCAGCAAGCCTCAAAAGGGTATTGTGGGCCACTTACCCAGCTGCTTCATAGACAACTCAGACCACCAACCCTGCCTCCTCTAAGCTCCCTAGAAAACACCTTTCATGGAGATGAAGAGGAAAGATGGGCAGAATTAACTGCTTTGTTTAAAAGGCTTCTCTGGTTAGTGAGGACAGGAGTGAAAAGTAAAGGTAATCCACACCTCTGAATTGAAGTATGGAATTGGGACATAGTAGAGGAAAAACTTTCCAGTGTTTAATGTCCAGCTCCTGTGGTGATGCAGAAAGTATTCAGAATAAAAAACAAAAACAAGAAGGATAATGAAACCACCAGCAGAATACTTAAAAGTTTTCTGTCATTTCCTCTGTGGAAAAAAAAAGAGTGATATTTTTGTATTTTTGTGGAAATCTAATTGTAAACTCTTCTTTGTCAAAAGAATAAGAAATGAGTGTCTGATTGCATGACTGATGTTTAAGTCTTATGCACTTTGTGGTGGGTAGAGGGTTGTTCTTGGAATATTCAGAAGCTACAAACAAGCTTTAATTGTTTTTCACACAGGGAGCTCTTAGTAAAAATGATAGCTACCATTTGTTAAATGAAACCAGGCACATGGCAGGCACTTTAAATATGCTATTCTAGACTATCTCGATGATAAAAAAAATCTGAATTATTCTACACAGTTCCAGTACCCCAATACTGATGGACCTCATTGGTAAGAAAGTGCAGTAAAGTATGTGCTCTGACGCATATAAACACTAGTTGCTAGGACGGTTCTTCAGACTTCCCGTCCAACTACATGTTAGAGCAACTCAAGTTTAAAAAGATAAGTTGATTTTTAACCTGTCATGCTTTACAACCTTTTGTAATTTCTGAAAACATTTTTCTCTTTTTTTCATGAATGATAGCAAAACAATGAATATTTACTAGGAAAAATCTATGGATAAGATAGTTATTTTCAGAGAGAAGCCACCCATGTATAGTATTCATAAGAAACCACAATATCTATGAAAATTGATTCTGAATTTCAAATTGAAAATTCAGTAACAGACATTTCCCACATATTTATTTATGTTTTAACAGGAAGGCCAAAGCCATTAAGCATAGGGGCATTCAAAATACCTTCATATACAAATTTAGGATATAGTTTTTTTTCCAGATGAATTAAATGAAATGTTTTTCAATGTATGGAATCACCTGACTTGCATACTGAGGACATTTATATTAAATCTGGTAACTTCTGGACACCAAAATTGGGATGCTATGATTATCAGCCTAGGTTTATGAACCTTTTACCTCTATCTTCTTTTATCCTAGAAAGTATTCCTAAAATTCCTCTAATTTGGCCTTTAGGTGAGATACTTCTTGTTGCCATTGCTTCTTTGCGATAGTCATTTATTTACTCATTTATTTGTCCAAACTTTATTTAATACATACAATGTATGGTAAATATTGGAGACTCAAAGAGGAAAAAGAAATAGCTCCTTTTTCTCAATTATTTTACATTGTAGGAATCAGAGGATTTTAACTCAATGTGAAGTGCTATCATTATGGACAGAGTTATGTGAAGGTGCTTTGGGAATATAGAGGAGGAAGCTCTTAACTGCTCAAACGAAGTGGGGGACATGAAAAAAATAGGAGTGGGCCACTAGGATATAAGGGGGAAGGGGAAGAGCTTGAAGCACTGCAGGCAAATGACAACCTGTTCAGACAAGAGGGTGGGGGACAAGGACATCAGATTCTAGAAATCACAAGTAATGAGTAATGCTCATGCACTGAAGTGTTAGGCTGGACGCAAGGTTAGGCTGAGACTAGAAAGGTAATCAGGACCAGATCACGAAAGCTCATTAAGGATTTTAGCCAAACAGCCAATTGAAGAGTTTAAAACTGGAAAGGAACTAACATCACTGGGAGATGTGTTTAGAAAGCTTCTTTTAGTTGTTGTGTGACAGCTTCACCTGAACACCAGCAAGAATCTGCTCTAAGAGTCTGAGTATGAAATAAGGAAGAGCTGAGCAAGATTAGTATCACTGGAACAGTCAGGTGGAGACAAACTTGGGAGGTATTTGGAACGCAGAATCGACAAAACTAGTTGATATGGGAAAATAAGAAAGGGGAAAGAATAGAGGATACCTCCGAGATTTCTAGACCACTAGTTGGGTAGGTGGTTACTGATGTCATTAGTAGAAACTCTAGTTTCAGGAGGAGGGAAAGCTGAGTCATGGGATGATAATGAATTCTATTTGTGATATGTTGAATTTGAGGTGCCTGGGAGATATTCAAGTGGAGAATTCTGATCCAAATTAAAACTCTATGAGGCCTCGGGCATTGGAAGACTATAATCAAAGCCCTAGTTCCAACAACTGAACTGAAAATAATACAAAACCACACAACAAATAGGAGGAAGGCCAAAATGTTTTGATTTCTCCAATAATGACCACTTTGGCACTTCAAAAACACATTACCAAAAGAGTAGATTTTTTAAATGTGTACTTTTCTAGAATTTTATATTTATATAAATACATTTATATGTCACTTTTTGTCCTGCTCCTGCTTGCCACATCACAGAAGTGTGCACAGATAGACCACCTATTGGATAATCCAGCCTGGGAGATGATCAGCAGGCAGTCAGTTAATCCTACTTCCTTCCCTCCACCTTCCATATGCTGCAGAATTCACATAACTGCCCACAGCAAATGCATTTAGTGTTTTACACTAACATAAATCCACAGAACTCAAACAGAAAGGGACAGTTCATATGCATCTGAATAGATCAAGTCCCTGAGTCCCATTTATCATTGTTCTTGTTCTGTATCTATTTAGACCACTGCTCACTTTCTTCTTTGATATACTACTCCCCACACTTCCATGTCTACCTGCCCATTAAGTAAATAGAATGAATTTCTCAAATGGTTTCTATCAGAATTACCTGCAAGCCTTGTCAATCTAGATTGTTGGGTCCCACCCCTAAGGGTTCTGGTTCAATAGGTCCAGGATGGAGCCAGGGGATTTACTTTTACTAACAAGTTTACAGGTGACCCTCCTGCTGCTGGTAGACAGCACAATCTGATAAGCCAATTTTCCATAGAATTGAGACAAGAAATTAGCTTTTAAATTCACTGAAGTAGGCATAAGAAAAAACTTGCTAAAAATAGGATATGTTCATTATGAAAGATAACCAGGGTAATCAGGGTGGGGTCTTGCTTTTGAATAAAATTTAAGAGTATTTGACCTGACTTTGTTTTGATTTTGGAAAGCTGACCTTAAAAATATTTGGGCCGAGCATAAGAAGTCTCTCTACTTTGTTTCAAAACGCAGTTGATGACAAAAAGGACTACGTGACTAATTCTGCATTTCAAGACATTCTAGATAGCTGTCACATATGGTGGCATAGAGCAAGACTGATCCTTTGAGAAAATAATGTGTTTATAGTTCTTAGTTAAGAAGCTGTCTTTAGTTGCTTGATTTCTGAATTTTTGCCAACCACAGGCCCACCTCTGAGCAAATACTGGTTTTCCCATTCAGTAAATCTTCATTGACTACTTTACCCAGGTCACTCTTACCTTGGAAATATAATACTGATAGCAGGAGTTTTTAAATGGCAGGAGAGTGGATTTAAATAAATCATATTTAAATGAGAAAAGTAAAGGCTTAGAAACAGGTTGGTATATTACAATTTTTTAAAAATTCTCAGTTTAATAGAATTTTGAATTTTCATGGAACTTTAGTATGACCTGGGCAACTCCCAAGTTCGAAACAAGTTCTACCTAAAAACTTCACTGGAAAGCAATTTGTTTGGAAGTTGGACCAATTTCCAAATGACATTATTGTGCTTATTCTATTTAACATTGCCAAGGGACTGTTTTATTTCCAAATCCATAGAAAATCTATGAAATCCTCAAGATAAATGACAATAGCAGATATTTGCTTGGAAAAAAATATTTTATAAAGTAAACTTTCTATTTGATGGAATGTTAAAGAAAGCACCCAATGGGATTGAGCATGGCTTTGTTACGAGCTGTGTGGTCTTGGGAGAGGCATTTACCTTCTCCCAACTTCAGTGTGCTCTGTAGTAAGCTGACAGTGTTTCTTAAGAACATTAGAGACAAATATTTAACTTGTACTATTGGTTAAGAGCATTAGAAACATTAGTAAACACCTCCTCCCTCACAGCCCAGAGTGCTGTCAATAGTAGTGCCCCCTCATCCACAGGGGATATGTTTCGAGACCCTCAGTGGATTCCTGAAACTGTGAATAGTACCAAATAGTACACATGCTATTTTTTTGCTAAGTATACATACTTATGATGAAGTTTAACTTATAAATTAGGCACAGTAAGAGTTTAACAGCAGTCACTAATAATAAAATAGAACAATTATAACAACATACTGTAATAAAAGGTACATGAATGTGGTCTCTCTCAAAATATCTTACTGTACTGTACTCACCCTTCTTCTGTGATGGTGTGACCTGATAACAATGCCTACGCGATGAGATGAAGTGAGGGGAATGAAGTGAGCACTGTGACATAGAGTTAGCCTACTATTGACCTTTTGATGATTCGTCAGGAGGAGGATGGATCATCTGCCAGACTGAGGTTGACTGCAGGTAGCTGAAACTGCAGAAAGCGAAACCACAGATAAGGGGAGACTACTGTATCATAATGCTCATTATGCATTTATTTCCCACCCATTCTGTACCAGGAAGAATATGAGAAATTTTCATGTTATTCCATTTGTTCATCAAAATAATCCCATGAGTGGTGTGGGGGATCACGGGGAAAACAGTGTAGCAAAGAGGCAAATAATGAATCTGTGGCATCTTACTACACTGATGGACAGTGCCTGCATTGGGGTATGGGTGAGGACTTGATAATATGGGTGAATGTAGTAACCATATTGTTTTTTCATGTGAAACCTTCAGAAGAGTGTATATCAATAATACCTTAATAAAAATTAAAAAAAATAAAAATAAAAAAATAATCCTGTGAGGTAGGTACTGCCATTTACATTGTTGTATGTGGAAAATAGAAAAAGGAAATGGTTTAAAATGTTAGCATTAAAAAAAAGTAAGGAAAAAAGTAGATTTAATAGACAAGGGTGATAAGCCCAAGTCACCATTCATTACATCATATTAATAACTATTATCTCACTGAACCTCACACCTACACTTGAGATTGGAATGATCCCTTTTTCCCATTTTATATGTAAGTATTCTGATAATCAGCACATTTCAGAGTCTAATTTAAAGTAGGTAATACAGGAAGTAGGAATTATGAGAAGAGATTCAGGTTCATACAATTCCCATATCAGTTACAAAGCAGTGGTTTCAATGTAGGACAATGTGGGAAAGGGATAGAATACCCTGTAGAAGGTGGCCAATGGGGAGTAATAGGAAACATTTGATGTAATCCATTGGTTGAATGTACAAGATGTTTTGGAATCAGAGCATTGGATATTTGTACTCTGGGGAATGTTTGTACTTGATGGACATGAAGTTTGCTAATACTCTACAACTCTGTACTTGAAAATTAGTTATAACACTCTTGGTTCATAAGAAAATTGTTATATCTAAATAAATGATTTTATTTAACATGGGAAAATAAATAAATCCCTCCCAATAACTCAGGGATTTTCAGCCAGTACATTCCTATATATGACACCAGAATCTAAACTATTTCTGTTGCAAAAACAAGTTAATGTTAAATATTTTAATGTCATATCCTTGTTATAAGATGTAACAGCTTACCAGTACAGTGTAAAGCAGATATCTACATGACTTGACACCCATATCACTACCAATCTGGACATTGACTGAAGTTAGGGAAGCCATATCTTTAGGTATCATTGGTTAAGGAAGTTCTGCTTAGCACAGATCTTAAGGGATAAAACAAAAAAAAAGAGATTTAAGAAAACAGAGGGCATAAATATAATAGATTTGGTCATTCAAACAAGTTACATTCTTTCTTCCCTGAGTGGGATTTTTTTTAAAGAATTAATTTACCAACTGAATCCTCTTACTTGTTAGGCATTAGGTTTGGTACTGGAAATACAAAGATGGGTAAAAATGTTCTTGCTCTGTAGGATTTCACATCTAATGGGAAAACACAAGTAAACTACTAGTTACAATACAAGGAGGTTAGCTCCATGATGGAAACATGAATCTATAGCTGTGAGAGAGATAGGTCCTGGAATGGCATTTTTCATCCTTCTCCTGGCCTGACTTCCAAATGAGCATTTGTGTCTACTTGAACCAAAAATGTCTGTGAATAAAAATTAAAAAAATTTTTTTTGTTCCTGAATATCCCTCACCCAGTTTCCCCTAATGTTGACATCAAAACTAAGAAGTTAACATTGGTACAGTACTATAGTAGTATGTCTCCACTGTCTAATCTGACAGTTTCTCAGTCTTCCCTTGCCTTCCAGGCACTTGACATTTTTGAAGATACCCGGTTAGGTATTTTGCAGACTGTCCTCAGTCTGGGTTTTCTTATGATCAGATAGTAGGTGATGTTTGCTAGATTATTCCATGATTATTGTTTTCCTTTTGTAGTTCAGTATTTGATGGCGATCCCTGATGTTTTGACTGAATAAATGATCCAGACCTTTTCCTTGAGAAGTCGTTTTGATGGCACAAAGTCATTGAATAGTCAAAACCATAATATCACAGGCCTAGGAATGAAATGATATTTATATAAAGAACATCCAAGTATAAGGTCCACATATCTATCCTGTAAATAAAGTATTCAAACTCACTTTTCAGTGGGAGAGAGAACACAGAGACAAATGAAGGATATCTATTGATGAGTGGGGCATACATACTGTGTGTGACACACACACATTGAGGGTCTTTCAATTACTGATTACTAAACTATTTGAATTTAGGGATTCATTGATCATAAAGCTAGGAGCACAGATACTCCCAAATTTGCATGTCCAATAGGTTGAAAGGCTACTTTTTCAGGGGCTTAACTAAAAGGGATGACCACCCCATTTTAATCAGGATTTATTTCTCAGCTGGCCTTCATGAGTGGCATAATTGAGGAGTAAATTACATGGAAAATATTTATCTGGAAAATCCTGGCATGTGATACTGATTTTAGAAGTGGGTATAAAGATAGATTGGTTAGCTATGAACATTCATACTACTGAAATATTCAAAGAAGAACAAGTATGGAATTGCTGTTTGCCTGCTGTTTGTAGAATAAAATTTGTTGTGCAAAGCTGA
Source organism: Manis pentadactyla (assembly GCF_030020395.1). Classification (NCBI taxonomy): domain Eukaryota; kingdom Metazoa; phylum Chordata; class Mammalia; order Pholidota; family Manidae; genus Manis; species Manis pentadactyla. Next base: position 55,527,872 of record NC_080028.1, on the reverse strand, counting down.
AGGTATATCAATACTTTCTGGTGATGGATAATAATCAGGTTATGGAGAAACAATAGAATAACTTCTTGTAAAACTTTGATTCACAAATCTGCTAAATATTCTATTTGAGAAAAATTTTGGAAAAAATATGTTAACAGTGGTGATCCCCTGGGGAAATTTTCATTTACAGTTCTCTACTATTGGATTTTATTTATTTTATTGACCATGTTCAGGTACTATTTTTAAATTAAAAATACATCAGGAAACTTTTTAAAAATCCACTCCTAGTAAATAGTAAAGCCTTGCCATAGAGTGCAATAAAGGGAAGAACATTAGTAAATTAGCTTTAATAGAAGATAACAGAACTGAAGGGTTCAGGACACTGTTAAAAGGTAGTTGTTTGCAACAATAGCTTGAGAAAGGGATTCTAAATTTATATGAGACTCAGTGGATGCCAGAGCATGTGATTGGTTAGATGTTAAGCTAAAACATAGATATTTTCTATTTCAAAGGAGTTTATAATTCAACAAAGCAAAGGTTGAGAAGATCTCTTGTTCATTTAGATTTTCCATTATCTTGACTTCTGCTTCAGGTATTAAAATTAGAAAAAGGGGGCCAAGTTAAAATTACATTTCTGTTCTTAAAAACAATAGAAAAACTCATTTGCAGGAAATGATATTTCAGTTTGTTGTTGATTTTTACATAACTATTTGGTATATAGTAAACTGGAGTACATATCATGAAAAGCTAAAGGGGAAAATCACTTAGAAAAATATAGATACTCAACAAAAACAATCAGTGAGGGTTGTCAGGCCTCACCTAAAAGCAAGTATTCCAAATCCTCTGGCAAGAACTGTCTTTCCCCCAACACCTGAGGTGTTCTCCCCTTCCCTTCTCACTGAGAAGAATGAGGGCCTGTATTTTCTCCTGAACTGCAGGTGAGTCCTTCAGTGCATTGTAACACAGAATCCTGGCAAGTTAAATGGTAGGTAAACACAGGAACAGGATACGGAATAAGTAAACATGAACAGGATATGGCTGTCTTGCCAAAAAAAAAAAATCTTAAGCAAGTATTTAACAAATGTTACTCCCGATGAAGCATTCATCAGTTTTTCACATTTTTGTTTTAATGTAAGATCCCCCAAATTTTTATCTTCCACGCATTTTATTCATTTCTACTTCAGCAGTTGAGCTGCTGTGTTCTGTTCATACTCCTTCGTTTTTAAAATGACCTTAGACCGTTTTGCCGCAATGTTTGGAATTAAGAAAATAACAACCTGCTAATTGTCTTAATAGTAAACAAGGTCATCTTTGAAAAGATACTTCTGTTTTGTTGCTATGTTGGAGGAAAATGCTGGTATGTATTTACTAAACAGTTAAGTCCTGGTTAAAGTAGGAGTCGCTTCTGATTTCTTAGAGTTCGTTTTCTTCACCATTAAGCTGATTCTGGGTCCGAAACAGTTATTTGATCCGCAGATAGTGATGCGCGTGCTGGTAATGAAAGACAAAGCAAAGTAATTCTTGAAATGCCCAGGGAAAAACTTTTAATGATTTGTGCGACGCTTGAGTTGTTTTTAGTTAAACCTCCAAAACGTCTCTTGCACCAGGTGTTCGTTTCCACTGCAGGACTTGCAGTCATCCCGCCAGGACTCCACCTGCCTCCCCTGTCCCCTCTGGCTGCCGAAGTTGCCTTTCCCGAAAGCGTAGGCAGCATTCCACCACGCGTGGACGCAACTGGCTTTTCCCGGTGGCCCGGCTCCACGTGACCTCCCCTAACACCGGCGCGGCCGCCAGCTCACAGCGCCCCCATCACCTCCGCTAGGTACCGGCCCCGGCTGGCTCCCCTCCTGGCGAGGTCATGGTCCGGGTGCGCGCCTCGCTCAGCGGAATGGGGAGGGGCTGGGCTCCGGCCCAGACAGCGGCTCCTGCCTTCGCAGCCCGATCATCACATGACTCCGTGGCGGCGGTAGCCGTGGCAGCAGCCGCGCCGGCTCCGCTGGCTCGCCGGTTGGGCTCAGTTCCGCTCGCGCAGGAGTCGAGCGCGGCGGGCGGGGCGGGACCTGCTGCGGCGCGGGCGCCCGGCCCCTCCCGGAGCGCGCGGCGTCTCCCGGCCCGGCCGGCCTGTCCATGCCGCTACGTTGCGGAAGTGTGGCCGGGGAGGTGGGGGGTGGAGGGCGGCGGCGCGGAGCGCGCGAAGCCCGGGCTCGGCCCCCTGCAGCAGTAGGCTCCAGGCGCCGCACGGCGCGCCCCAGCGACCCGGCTGCCCGTGCACTCGCCTCAGCCTGCATGCCCCACACCGCACAGCGCCGCGTCCCCGCCGCCGCCTTCTGCTCGCACCGCTGCCGCCGGGCGCCGGAGTAATATGCTCACCCGAGTGAAATCTTCCGTGGCCAATTTCATGGGCGGCATCATGGCTGGCAACTCAGGCTCCGAGCACGGCTGCGGCTGCGGAGACTCGGACCTGCCCCTGCGCTTCCCCTACGGGCGGCCGAGCTTCTGGGGCTGTTTCAGGACGAGGTGGAGTGCAGTGCCGACCACATCGTCCGCCCCATCCTCATCCTCAAGGAGACCCGGTGGCTGCCCTGGGCCACTGGCTACGCAGAGTAAGTGTAGCGACACCGGGGCGCCCGTGCTCTCTCGCGGCCCTTCCCTGCACGGTTCCAGCCCTCCTAGCTCCTTGCTCGGTGGCCCCAGGGCCCTCTTCCGGCTGTCGTCGTCCAGGCTTCGGCGGGGACCTGTATACTTAAGCTGGCCGTTTCTCTTTTCCCCCTCTCCTCCCTCTCCCCCTGTCCCCAACGCCAAGGGCGCTGCACCTCCTGCCCGGGTGCTTGTAGTAGGTGGGTGGGTGGCCGCGCTGGACCGTGGGAAACCTGAGGTCGGACGCGTCTGGGAATCCGGGCACTGTGACATTTGGAAGAAAGCGCGTAGAGCAGCTCTCCTGAAGTTTGAAAGAGCAGGGAAGTCTGGTACCTCCGCCTACCCTCCACCCTCTAAAAATGTTTGTGAACTTTGTGAGGTAGAGCCTGGAGCTCTCGCTGTGTGGTGGCAATTGGGGTGGGGGCGGGGCGCGGAGACCGAGGGCGTCCACGTGCATGGCTACATCTTTCCGGAGGGCTCCGTCTCTCTCACTTGGGCACGAGAGCTCCTGCGTTTCTCGTGTAGCAGGTGGTAAAACCCTGCGCGTTCGGTAAATGCCAAATATTGTTTCCCCCAGTCTTTGGGGAGGAGCAAACTTTCCAGGTGGCTAATGACAGCATTTTGGTAATCAGCTTTGGCGATAAAACGGTCCTTTGATGGATTTGCTATTTCAAGAACAGTTTAAGTTGACCACCTGGAGTGGAACTGGGAAGAGTGGGAGGATTTTAATGGCCTTCCCCCCACTGAACCCCGCTCTCCTCCATTGACTGTGTTAATGACCATCTTATGACTAGTAGACTATGTGGGTATATCCCCCTAGTCACCGTTATAGAACTGGGAAACTTTTAAGGTGGAATTTAGGAGACCAGAGTTCCAGGGTGAATAACTACCCGGTGGATGCAAAAGTGCACTCAAAACCCTAGAGGGAGGCACACCTGCCCCTGTTCCTTTAACTCCATCGGCTCTGTAATCTTATCCCTTCCCTACCCGAGCACAGCCTCGCCCCCTGATTGGTTTATCCAGGAACCAATCAACTCTCCCGACGCCTAGGCGCTTTGATGCTGACCCTGTTCTGGTGGTGGCCCGGATACCCTGGAGCAGGCATGGTTCTCGAAGCTCCGGGTTCCGGTGCGAGAGATTTTTTGAAAGGCGCTCTGCCTGGAAGCTCAAATTCTCTTTCTCTTCCCGTTCATCGTATCACCTTTTCTCCATGGGTTGAAAAACATGTAAATGGAGATAGACTACTGGAGTGTGAGATGGTGAGGAAACACAAGAGTGCTGGGTGCTAAAACAATAAAGACACATAATAAAGGACAAGGTTGGTAAAGAACGTTGGGGCTGGGGAAGTACAAAATAGCATTGTAACTTACAGGAGAAGGCCGAAGCAAAAATAACCCCTGTGGAAGGAAAGACCTGAAGGAGCAAAAGGTGCCTGCCAAAACGTACCAAGCACTGTATTTTGACTGCGGGGTAGGGTTAAAAGCCTATTTGGATCCTTTGCAAGACAAAAGGTAGCTTGGAGGCATACTTGCAGGGGGGCCCTTGTGCCAGCCCCAAACCGGATTTTGTACGGCCTGTTGTCACGCCAGTGCCCGGGCACTTTGTGTTAGGGGCAGAAAGGCAAGCAGGCAGATGGTGAGAACATAAAAGGAAGATGTCGAAACATACACGGAGCATGGAAGCTACTTGGACCCAGTAAAAGGGATGTCTCAGATAAGGAGGAAGGAAGGAAAGGGGGGGATTAAAAAGCACCAGCTTTGGGATGTTTGGATCCTGTGGTGGGCACATGTGCCAAGGGTTGTAAAGAATATCAGTGAATCTGAAATGAGACATGTAATAGGATGGATAGTACTTAGAGGTTCTAAATCCTCCTAGCTGGGCCTCAGTTTCCCTATTTCTAAAAAGGTTGTCCATGAGAGATACTCAATTGCAAGGTTAGAAAGTCTCCTGCAAAATGTTTAATAAAAGTGTTTAATGTTAATACTTGTGAATTCAAGAAAAGACGTATATACAAATGTTAGCCCCACCCTAGGGTAATGACAGCTCAAGGTCTGAGTGCTGTGTGTGCCTCTCTAGACTTCTTTGGATGCACCTATAAATTCATAATCATGCCTGCCTTTTTTCTTCCCCAAACAGACTTATACTAAACATATTATCCTGTAGTATTTACAGGAAACTGTGTCCTGGATTTCATTCCAAGTCAATACCTATAGAATTACCTCATTCTTTTACAATGTACACATAGTAGTAATAATGGCTAACATTGTGCTTAGGTTCAGTGCTTACACTGTTTCCAAGTTTGTATCATGTCATTGGATTCTCACAACAACGCTATAAGGTAGGCACTAACATTTCGGTTTTATAGAAGAGAATACAGGGGCACTGAATGGTAAGCAACTTGCTCAGTCATACCACCATAGCAGAGCATTTATTTGAGCCTTAGCAGTCTGACTCCAGAGCCTACGACACAGATTACCTCCTTACAGTGTATTAAATTATGATGCATCCATTTGTAATCAGGATTAACCACTAATATTGTCTTGCCACCGCCTTTGGTGTACTATTCCACTTCCTCAAACCTTGAACTCCAGTTCCTTGCAAAATTACATCCTGAATGAACAAAATGGCTGAAATAGGAAAGGGGAGAGAAAGAGAAGCAGGAACTGTGACTGTGATCAGAGGCTGCTTCCAGGATCTACTGGGAGGACAAATTCTCTTTGTTGTAGAAGGTAGAAAGAGTAGGAAGATTTCTTAAAGGCTGGAAATAAGAATGCTGGTGAATCAAGGCCTGAATTGGAAGTGGCTTGCTTACCCTTCTAGAAAGTGAGCTCTTCTCTAAGCCTTCCTTTGGAGAAAGAATTGGTGTCCCTTGGTAATTGAGGTTTTGGGGAGGGTTGAGCTCTAGTATTGTGACCTTTGGATGGGAGAAAAATTAAGAAGAAATGTTCTTTTTTTTTTGCCATTTATTTTTAGTCCCTTTCCAGAAGCAAAAATAATGAACTAGAACTCAATAGAACTAGAGATTTAGCTAAAGCAATCCCTTTAAAATTTGGTGGTCCAGAAACTGAAGACCCTCATTTATTAATTCTATATTTATTGACATTGTGCTGGCCCCTCAAAAAGCTTCTTCATGTGGCTGGAGAATTTAACCACTTGATTAAGGGCTATGTGCTAGGTTGTAAGGTTCTTGTAAAGCATTGCAGTTACAGAAACATCCACAGCTAAAATCTTCCCCAAAACATGCCTTAGCAAGTTTTTACTTTTTAGTTTGGCTTTAAAATCGCTGACTTAGCCTGTTAGATCTGCTTCGAGAGAGTCCACGGGGAGCAGCAATCTGACCAGAGACCCCACAGGGCAGCTACTTCCTTTCTCTCTCCACAAATTTAACTTCCACCCAAGTGGTTCCTGTGCTTCAGGGACCAGAAAGACACTTCAGTTTTTAATAGGTTAGGAGCCCATTTTGACTCTGATGTTGCCCATCCTTTCTCCCATTGACGGTCTTTTGGATTTAGACATACAAGTGAATATGGAGTTTGTGCCTGGAATGATGGCGGCTAGAGAATGCAGGGAATGTGCAGTTCTGTGTATGCAAGCATAATGTCCAGGTTTTTATCAGTGAGAAATTTGCTTGTGCAGCAAAAAATAGTATAGCATAATTTTACTTAGGTTATAGCTATAACTATACCATTCTTTTTTTTCCCCCTGTACCCTTCTTATAAAATTCCCCAGACATGAGTAGATTTAAAAAAGCTGCTTTTGAGAGTTTCTGTTAAATATACATTGCCTAAGTTTTTTGTGTCTCACAAAGTTCAAAATTGTGAAATTTTTGATGAAATAACCTCATTTAAATCCAGTGAACAGTCCACAAAGATTTGGATTTATTTTGGAATCTGTAGGCTGTCTCACCAGTCATTGGCACTAATTAGCAATTACCAATAAATTGCATTAGTTGGCTGTGCAGTGATGATGACAGAGAAGCCACTATTCCTCTTGCCTGATCGCTCAGAAATCCCCTGTCCATTCTTTTTGCCCTCCAACCTCTAGCACCAGCCTCCCTTAGCAGAACTCCTGGCTGGGAACTTCCTGTTTGACTTAGGCAGCTTGAAGGACCTTGGGGTTCTCCACTTGATGTATAAAGATAAAAGGAAATGGATTAGGGTTGGGTGGTTCTCAGTTAGCAGCGCTCTCCATAGCACTTTTTGCAGATGAGAGAGACAAAAGTCCAAAGTAGCCTGAAATATTTCACCTACCTTTCTGGTAACCGGCAGAAGGCATTAATTCCCTACTTTAAAGCAAATGGCTAAACTCACCTCCATTTTTCAGATTTGACAATATAATGAAGTTATCCCCTCTGGAGTGGAGCTTCTTCTCTCTCCTTTTTGTTACGAAAATGGATCAGCTTCCTTCAAAGACTAGTGAAACCTCAGATAGAAGATTTAATATTCCAATTGCTTGTGTTTATCCTGTTTCTGCCCCGCTTAGGTAGACATAATCTCTGATACTACCTTACTGCACAGTGCTTCCTAATTGTTATAACAGTACCACTTGTTAACTTACAATGCCTGCATATTAGAATTGTTTTCTAAAAATATATTACTGAAGTCAATTTTTTATTGAGGTATAACTGCCATTATAACACGTTAGTTTCAGGTATACAACAATGATACATGTATGTATTGTGACATGATCACCACGGTTAGTCTAGTTAACATCCATCACCATACAGAGTTAAAAAATGTTTTGAATTTGAGCAAACAATTGGGTCTTAATCCATGGGATGCTTGGGGGCGGGGATGGGGGTACTCCCAATTCAACTTTTACACCATTGGCACTCTGCAAATGCTCACTCAGTCCACATGCTTTCCACCACTTAGTATTCACATAATTGAGAACTTTACTTGGGTCAGACTGAAAAGTAGAAATAGATGCCACATCTCTTTGCTATGCTCCTGTTTAATTATATCAGTAGGAAATTTAATAGTTGAGTCACTTCTCTCTTCAGCTGGTAGCCAGTCAGATGATACTATCTGAGGAGTATAGTAAATGCCAGAATATGTTGTCTAAAAACTGCTTAATGATGAATGAAGACAACTTTGCACTGTGTTTTCCTTACCTCAGAAGTAGACATTGTCCAGTTGGAGGTTTAGGGAGCCAAACTTCACGAAGGCTTGGGAAATCTAAAATTATTCTTTTTCTGGTGTGGTCAGATCACTTGGGTGTTCTGGAATGTGAATCCATGGTGCTTTCTTTGTTATACTATTTCTGACTTAGTTTTGTCTAAATGGCTGTGAAATTTAAATGCTTTATTTATGAGAGAGAATAATGATACCACCAACTTAACATCTGGATAGCTCTGGATGATTAGCAGGGCCCTGCCATGAACATTCAAATGTCAGCATCTGTTATCCATGTTAAAAACTGAGAATGAAGTCCAGAGAGAACCCGTTACTTTAGAATCTCATATGGTACCTGATCCTGGTGACCATCATGGAGTCATTGGACTTGACCGTTCATTGTGTGAACTTATTCATTAATAAAAAGATAACATATCCTTCCCTGTAAACAAAATGTCACAGAGGAGAATGTAATATGTTTTATTGCTCAGAGGAAACTAATAAGGCCTAACCCCTGGTGGCTTTAAATTGGAGAAGGACATTTCAGGACATCAAATTTTATGCAAAAGGTTTTCAAAGCTTTTCTAAGTAGTAGTAGTGAGTATAATAGCGTTTCTTAATTGCTCTTAAGTTTCTTACTCTATGGGCATTTCATAAGCACAACAGTTCAGATCTTGTCAAAATTACCATGTTCTCTTAACTGCAGAGCAGTGCTTTCTTTCATATTTTAATGTTTAGGGAAACCGTGTACGTCTTAAAACCAAGCTGTACATTTTATGTAGTGGTGCTTATCTAGGTTTAATAAATAAATCATGCGTTTTACTATCAACAGTTAATCAGGAGTGAGGAAATATACTTAGGAACTCTGAATGGTGGGTCTCAAACCATAACAGGTTTTGTGAGACAGTCCCTTTTAAAATTTAGTTAGGGAGTTCTGTGCCCTTAGAACTTAACTATACCTAAGCAGTATCAAGTTTTGATGTGAATTTTTCAAGTGCATAAACTTTGGGGGCCAAGAGGGCTAGCACCAGCTTAACATTCATGTGCTGATCTTCCACATCGTGGGCTCTGTTAGACCATCTAGTGGAGTGGATGCACTGATGACTGCGTGAGTCAAGCCTAATGGAGCCTTGCTGGATGGGGTGGTGTAATTAATCATCACAGGGCTGTGGAGCAGACAGATCAATTATTTGCCAAGCTGAGAGGACTTAAAGTGGTTTGCATTCTGTGCTGTCCTTTCAGAAAGTTGACAAATGGACATTTAAGCTATGAAAAGATAGCGCCTGTTTACCGTATGACCTTTTTCATATAAGTAAAGCAAGAACAAGAATCTCAAGTGATTAATTTAAGTTAAAGTGTTGTGGATTATTGAATTACTACATATAAATGTTCCACTATGGCATACTAATAGTCTTTCTGTGCCTTTTTGAAAATGGTGAACTTTGACAAATTTTGTTCAGAACACAAAGCTGGCAAAAATAAGACAGAAAATAAATGTTTAGTAGGAAACAAATTTTAAGGTTTGAATATGTATAGCCCATAAGAAGATGTGAAGAGAGGGAGGAAATCAAACTGGTATTACTATACAAAGAACTATTAAGAGGGTTTTTTTTAAACATAAAAGAGGAAATAGCTATGATATTTTGTTGCAAATGAATAATAGCCTATGAGGATGAACTCTAAAATATATGTGGAAATATCTATGATATTTTGTTGTAAATAAATAGCCAATGAGGATGAACTCTAAAATATATGTTTCGGAAAACCAAACAATTTTAGCAGCCTTTTAGGACAGCGTTTAGCCTGTAAAATAGAGCTGAGTAGAGCCAAAGAGCCACCAGATTAGATGGCCTCTTGACACTCTTCCCTGTGATTATTAGTAATGGGACCCTGCTGCCCTGTTGTTAGAATCAGGTGTCCAGAGCTGGGCTGGTGATTCAGTGCAACAGCAAATGGGAAGAAGAGAATTGGCAACTCAGACTACATCAGCTGTTGTTTATTTTTTGAAATATCTAGGTGCACATGTGGGAATTGATGGGTGCATAGTTGAAGCCCTCCCTTTGCTCCTGTCCCCAGGCCCTGGGTCATCAGGCCAGTGCTGGCAGCGGCCACGTGACCACGCTGGCTCTTTCCCACCTTGCACACCAACTGAAAACCTGTCTGCTGCCTAGCCGTCCTCAGAGGCAATCTGGATTGTCATTCTTGGAATCCCTCCAGTCCTAGCTCCCAATGTTATCACTGTCATGGAATCTCATTAATTTTTTCTGATGTAGCTCTTGTGAAAATTTTGTCTGGTAAGCTGTATAAAACAAGTAGTACATTGCCCCATTAAAACAATTTTTAACCAGGTACATATAATAACTGGTTAGCAGGAAAGGTGGCTGTGGTGATAATTGCAGTGAGCCGGTAACATTTCAGTTCAAAGCAAAGGATTAACCTTTGCTTCAGTTAATATGTTCTGTCCTATTACCCGTAATCTGTTTTTCAGTAGCCTTTTTTTTTTTCCTTCAGTATTTGAAATACCTTAAGTCTCCTATTGCTACCTTTCTAGGTCCTTAAGGAGCCTGGACCACAAATTGAAACTCTGCCAATTGGCTTGAGTTTTGCACCCCTGGGTTTTCAGCCAGGTGTGCTCAGACTCATGTCAGAGTCATCTTGTTTGGGATTCACATGTGGAACACTTCCCTTGAGCACCTTATTTTAGAGTTCCCGATATCCTTTTCCTTGTTGAGAAACTGTTTTAATAGTTTTATTTTTGGAGTTCACAAAGTGCTTCATGTTACTGGAGAGGCTTGGCTGCAGATTTATTTAACTCGTGCTGAGAGTTTCTTTTTTTTTTTTAGCAGGGTTTTGACCCTTGGGCAAACATTTATCTTGTAAAAATTTCTATCATCTACTGACTATGGGTGAGAAGAACTTAACATTTTGAGATGTCTACTAACCTGTCAAGGTGGAGGAAGGCATTGATTAGTCAGGAACATAGAATTAACTTCTTTAATGATACTATTTTTATTTCTTACCGCAGAATTGATATGTGTTCATTGTAGGCATGTTCACATTCTCATAAGTACTATGAACGTAAAAATTACCAATAAATTCTGTCACTCATAATTAGCTTCAATTGATCATTTGTGTGTATTTCTAAGTACATGTGCATTTATCTGTGAAACGGGATAAATTTTCTCCATGCTGATTAGTAGTTCTTTCACAGCAAATGGAATGACTGTCCCTTGTAAACAAATACTGTACTCTGTCATTTTTAATAGCTGCATTGTATGGCTTTGACCTTTTTTTTTTGTTTGTTTCGTGGTAACCAATTTTTTACTAAAAACATTTCTGGGATGAATATCCTTGTAGATGAATGTTAAGCCATAATTTGAAAAGTGACATTTTTCTGGGAAAAATGTTCAAAATCGACTTTGCCACTATTTCTAGTTACATTATTTAATAGTTTGAAAAGATTGATGTTTAGGCTGAAAATTGTTTTGAGAAATGTTAGTTATGTACTTTATTTTAAAGTATTTTACCAAAGTAGTGTTTTGGTAAGCCAGGACTAGTGATTAAAAAACACATTATTGCTCTTTTTAATATTTACTACTAAATGAGTTTTAGAAAAATGACTCTTCAGGACCAGTTTAAGACCTTCCTCTGAAAAACTGCCTAACGATTCTGGCCTTCTTCAGAGCTAAGGGTATTCATTGGCTGTCATGCATTTGAGAGAGAATTGGTGACATCTCTTGTTTTTATTTAGTTGTTTTAACCATTAGCGACTACTCTTGAGGGTGTGAGCGTTGTATACATTTTAATTCCACTATTACTTAATAAAGAGCCATATAGGTTAATGCTCAAATATATAGACCTGAAATAGTGGTGATGTAATCATACAATTCTTTTAATTTCAAATGAAGGAAAGATCACCTTTGTTCTATAGGCCGATTTCAAATTTTGTGCTCAACTCCTGGGAATACAACAGCTATCACAGTGCTTAGAAATGTTGGGGGAGTGTTGTGTATTTTCCTCGGTCCTTGTCCCCTCCACAACAAAGAATTGAAGGGCAGAGACATAGTAGGGAAGCAGAGTAAAAGTTTTATTTAAACTTTCTTAAAGAGAGAAGAAGTGCAGCAGGTAACCTCAGCAAGGAGAGGCGCCATGAAAGTTTGGAGAAAGTTTAAGATTAAAAGGTTACACAGTTAGAAAGTGTGAGCAACCTCAGAAAGAGGAGTGCCCCAAAAGGTTGGGGGGTCTTTCTTTAGGAATGTGACTAAGGCCTGGGGGTGCAGACCTGTTAAGTGGTCTTTGAATACTTAGAATTAACACAAGGAACTTCCTGCGCTGATTTCTCGGGGGTCTTGGTCTGGAAGCATATCAAACAAAGCCAGCTGCCCAGCCCCCAAGGTGGGCTGAGTTATTGCCTGTTTGCAAAAGTAAGTTAAGAATCTTACTTCTTAACTTCCTGTTTATTAAAATACAATCTTTAAGATGCAATCCTTCCTGCCTTTTACTATATGTTGTTTATGGCTGGGCCTGCATACTAAATTAGTTGCCTTGGTTACAAACTACTTTATTAGAACTAGAAGAAGAAAAAAAATACAAAAATCAACATATAGGCAAAGGTAAGAAATATGGTGGGCCTGCATGGTTAACACAATAAAGACATGGGCTATGCTGAAGTACCCTCCTTTATTTGGGGAATATTCAAACATTCCAGGCCAAGTTGCTCCTGGCTTTTTGAGCTTTAATTGATAAACTCTGGGTCTTTTTAATGGACTTTCATGGCCTTTTTCTCTTTCCACCTTGCTCATACCTATTTTCCTGCCTAACAGAAATATCAGACAATCATTTATTCAAATGTTGGAGGCCTTGCATGGTATTCTCCACATCTGGGCTGCCTTATGGGGAAATGGAAACAAATACATCTAACTTTCTGACTTAGCTGGAGGTAAGTGTTAAACATACCTGCTAGACAAAGTAGATTTCTTGATATATATGAATGAGTGGCTGGGGATAGGAAGTCTGTATAGATACCGAGTTCAGAGCCGCACTGAAGTTTTTGAACATTAGTAATTCTGCCCTCTCACCTGCTTAGCATTTTTTTCTCTACCTCATTTTCTTTCCTTGATAGGTTTTTTTTGCTATATTAATAAGGCATCTACCTGTCAATCCTTCCTTTGTGCACAGCTAAAGCATTATAGAATTAGGCACAATATATGATTTAGTTCATTGATGGATTGGATTATTTGTGCTGAAGCTTGAAGTTTGCTTTTGCTACAAAAACTCAGTTACCTGAGGTAATTGGATCATTTCCCTCTCTCTCCAACCCCAAGCCAGTATCTTCTTATTTAAAATAATGTACATGTAGATACGACTCAGAATAAATTCTGTATTAAAATTTAATTTCTGCTCCTATGGTTCTCAAGCTGACCCAAGGAGCTTTTCTTTCTGTCAGCTATATATATAAATGGTATTTACTGTATGGGAAATTAAAACTGACACATTTAAAAAATATTTATAAATTCAGTTAAAAATAAATATGAAGGCATTTTTGTTGAAAAATAGCCATGTGTACCAAAACCAATTTAGTAAGAAGAGTGGCATCCTTCCATACTTGGGAATCTCTTCAGTGCCTGCCTTAATCGAAGACAGCTGGATTCTTACCTGGTTCTGCATCTAATTTGTTGAACTGTCACACCCATTAGTAAACTCCACTCCTAGTCTTGAGAGAGTGAGTGAAAAGGGAGAGTAACACCATAGCATTTGGTGAGAATAATTTTGACCTCAGTGTGTCCCTTGAAAGGGTCGTGGAGTTCCCCAGGCTTTGCAGGCCACTTTGAGAACTGCTGGTGCAGACTATAAAGAGCATAACTTTACATTATTATCATAGGAATGTTAAGGTATGGGTGATAGGAGTACTTTCCCTAGATTTTAGATGTAAGCCTCAACCCACATGTGTAGGATAGGATTTAATTAATAATATAGTTACACTTAATAACCAAAAGACATATAGCTTCCATTTTATATAACCTGCTCAAACTTTATATAGCCTTAGACACATATCTAAAAGTCTGTATAATCTTACACACTTAAAGTAAAAATCATAGCCCACATGCTTAACCCACACGCTGTCTTACGCCATTTTCTGTTTAGCACCTAGCACGTAGCTTACATGAATTACTAATCACAGTAGACTAGGGGAAAGTTAAAAATTAAATGTTAAACGGCTACTATTAAAAGAAATAATAATATTTACTTAAGGGTAATAAGCTGAAATTATGTAAACTGACAGAAAAAGGATTGTATTATTCATGATTAAAAAAATGTTTAACATTATATAAACCTTAAAAAGATATTAAAATAAAGACCCTGCTGCTTGAAGACAGGAGATGTTACAACTTTAATTGGGTGTTCCGTATCCTCATTGATCTCACTCACTGATGCTGACCTTTCCTTCGTGACCCACACCTCAGCTGGAGCTGGACTCCGGCACCGAGCCCATTCCAAATCTGATGTGCAAACACAAACGTGTTCTGAAGCATGCTGGCCATGTGGAAGGCAAAGGGTGTGCTCTGGCCAGCTGCACCCAGGGAGTTCTTACTCAAGCCACCCCAGAAAGGGGTCATGCCACCAGTGCTCCCACTCTGTCCTCCCCAAAGTCGAACGCCCCAGTGGTGGAGCTTCTGTGGGGGGCAGCCATGCTCATCCCAAAGCCCCCACTGTGAGAAGGGTACGCTGACACCCCAGACGTGAAGGGCAATTAGGTAGTGCTGCCAAACACTGAACTACTGGACCCAATGTTGGTGGTCTGGGTCATAGCTCCAAAGCTCGAGGTGGTGGCTGCAAAAAAGGAGGAAACATTGATCATTGTCTAACCCCATACACAAAAGTGCATTCAAAATGGATCAAAGTACTTGAATATAAGTCATGAAACCATAAAACTATTAGAAAAATCAGGTAAAAACCTGAAAAATTTTCAGACATATGCACCCATATGTTTATCACAGCACTATTTACAATAGTCAAGAAATGGAAGTAACCTAAGTGTCCATCAGTAGATGAATGGATAAAAAAGATGTGATACATATGCACAATGGAATATAATTCAGCAATGAAAAGAAAACAAGTTCTACCATTTGCAACAACATGGATGGAGCTAGAGGGTATTATGCTCAGTGAAATAAGCCAGGCAGAGAAATACAAGTATGAAATGATTTCACTTATCTCTGGAGTATAAGAACAAAGGAAAAAATGAAGGAACAAAACAGCAGCAGAATCACAGAACCCAAGAATGGACTAACAGTTACCAATGGGAAAGGGACTGAGGAGGATGGGTGGGAAGGGAGGGATAAGGGCAGGGAAAAAGAAATGGGGCATTATGGTTAGCACACATAATGTGGGGGGTTAACGGGGAGGGCTCGGCTACACAAAAAAGACATGTAGTGATTCTACAGAAACTTACTACGCTGATGGACAGTGATGCTAATGGGGTTTGTGCGGGATACTTGGTGAAGGGGAGACAAGTAAACATACTGTTTTTCAGGTATTTGTAGATTGATACCAAAAAAAAATTTTTTTTAAGGCCGTGAATGATCTTCCTTACCTCCTGTCTCTTAATGTCATTTTATCCCACTTTCCTGTTTAAACATCTAGCCACACCTGGCTCTTCTCTGCTCATGAAAACATAACCTCGTCTCTGCCTTTGGGCTTTGCTCCTGTGCCTACAATGTTCTCAGCCACAGCTGCTGTCCCTGCTCCCAACTCTGGATCTGTGGCCATGGCCTCAGTTTACTATTGTCTCAGAAAGGCTGCCACTGACTACTTAAACAGCTCCTCCAGTCATGAGTTACACTGCTACCTGATGCTGTTTATGAATAACTTCTGTGATAACATCTACATCTTCACCACAGCGTACAGCTCCAAAAGTGGAGACTGTGCCAGCACTTAAAACAGTGCCTGGCACTGAAGACCGAATCCATTCCAAATCTCACCTGCAGTCCCAGTCATGTTCTGAGGTGTGCTGGCCACATGGAAGGGAGAGGGTGTGCTCTGGCCAGCTGCACCCAGGGAGTTCTGATGCAAGCCACCCCAGAGAGGGTTCTTGAGACCAGTTCTCCCACTCTGTCCTGACCCAAAGCCGAAAGCCGCAGTGGAAGAGCTGCTGTGGGGGAAAGCCACACTCATCCCAAAGCCCCCACTGCCAGCAGGGCCTGCTGACACACCGGACATGAAGGGCGATAAGATGGTGTGGCCAAACACTGAGCTATTGGTCCCGCTACTGGTAGTCAGGGTCATAGCTCCAAAGTTCAAGGTGATGACTGCAAAAAAGGAGGAAACATGGATCATTGTCTAACCCCATACACAAAAGTAAATTTGAAATGGATCAAAGACCTGAATGTAAGCCATGAAACCATAAAACACTTAGAAAACAACAGGAAAAAAGCTCCTGGATACAAACATGAGCGACTTCTTCATGAACATATCTTCCCAAGTAAGGGAAAGGAAAGCAAAAATAAACAAATGGGACTATATCAAACTTCAAAGCTTCTCTACAGTAAAGGACACCATCAACAGAACAAAAGGGCATGCTACAGAATGGGAGAATATATTCATAAATGACAGATCCGATAAAGGGTTGACATCCAAAATATATAAAGAGCTAACACACCTCCACAAACAAAAAGGAAATAAATCAATTAAAAAATGGGCAGGGGAGCTGAACAGTTCTCCAAAGAAGAAATTCAGATGGCCAATATACTCATGAAAAGATGGGCCACATTGCTTGTCATCAGTGAAATGTAAATTAAAACCACAATGAGATATTACCTCACACCAGCTACACATCACAGGACAGCTACCATCCAAAAGACAACAACAAATGTTGGCGAGGTTGTGGGGAAAGGAGAACCCTCCTACACTGTTGGTGGGAATGTAAATTTGTTCAACCATTGTGGAAAGCAATATGGAGGTCCCTCAAAAAGCTCAAAAAAGAAATACCATTTGACCCAGGAATATCACTCCAAGAAATTTACCCTAAGAATATAGCAGCTCAGTTTGAAAAAGAAAAATTCAGCCCAATGTTTATTGTAGTACTGTTTACAACAGCCAAGAAAAGGAAAAAACCTACGTATCGAGTAGATGAATGGATAAAAAAGATGTGATACATATGCACAATGGAATATAATTCAGCCATAAGAAGAAAACAAATTCTACCATTTGAAACAACATAGATGGTGCTGGGGGGTAATATGCTCAGTGAAATAAACCAGGTGGAGAAAGACAAGTACCAAATGATTTCACTCATCTATGCAGTAGAAGAGCAAAGGAAAACCTGAGGGAACAAAACATCAGCAGAATCACAGAACACAAGAATGAACTAAGAGTTACCAAAGAGAAAGGGACTGAGGAGGATGGGTGGGAAGGGAGGGATAAGGGCAGGGAAAAAGAAAGGGCGCATTATGATTAGCATGTATAATGTGGGGCGTCACAGGAACGGCTAGGCTGCACAGAGAAGACAAGTAGTGATTCTACAGCATGTTACTACGCTGATGGACAGTGACTGTAATGGGGTTTGTGCGGGGTGATTGGGGAAGAGGGGAGCCAAATAAACATAATGTTCTTAAGGTAATTGTAGATAGATAACAAAAAAAATACATTTTAAATCGCCGTGGATGATCTTCCTTTCTGCCTGTCTCTTAATGTCATTTTATCCCATTTTTCTTCATAACCTCCAGCCACACCAGGCTCTTCTCTGCTCAAGAAAACATAAGCTCATCTCTGCTTTCGGGCCTTTGCTCCTGTGCCCGCAACGTCCTCACCCCCAGCCTCTGTCCCTGCTCCCAACTCTGGAACTGCGGCCATGGCCTCAGTTTGCTATTGTCTCAGAAAGGCTGCTGCTGACTACCTAAATCGCTCCTCCGGTTATGTGTTCCACTGCTACATGACGTTGTTTACCAATAACTTTTAGGATAACATCTAAATCTTCACCACAGCATACAGCTCCGAAAGTGGAGACTGTGTCAGCACTTAAGACAGCTCCTGCCACTGCAGACTGAGCCCATTCCAAATTTCACCTGCAAACCCAGGTGTGCTCTGAGGTGTGCTGGCCACATGGAAACCAGAGGGTGTGCTCTGGCCAGCTGCACCTACGGAGTTCCAATTCAAGGCTCCCCAGAAAGGTTTCTTGAGACCAGTTCTCCCACTCTGTCCTGACCCAAAGCCAAATGCCCCAGTGGTGGAGGTGCTGTGTGGGGCAGCCATGCTGGTCCTAAATCCACCACTGCCAGTGGGGCCTGATGACATGCTGGAAGTGAAGGGTGCTGAGATGGTGCTGCCAAACACTGATGTAATGGTCCCACAGCTGATGGTCTGGGTCTCAGCTAAAAAGCCGGAGATGATGGCTGCAAAAAAGGAGGAAACATGGATCATTGTCTAACCCCATACACAAAAGTAAATTCAAAATTGATAAATCCAAGAAAGTAAGCCATGAAACCATAAAACTCTTAGAGAAAGACTGGCAAAAATATATTGGACATAAAGATGAGCAAATTCTTCATGAACATATCTCTCCAGGGGAAGGAAAGAAAAGCAAAAATAAACAAATTGCACTACATCAACCTTAAAAGCTTCTGTAGAGTAAAGGGCACCATCAACAGAACAAAAGGCATCCTACAGTATAGGAGAATATATTCATAAATGACAGATCTGACAAAGGGTTGACATCCAAAATATATAAAGAGCTAACACACCTCAACAAACAAAAAGCAAATATTCCAATGAAAAATGGGCAGGGGAGCTGAACAGGCAGTTCTCGAAAGAAGAAATTCAGATGGCCAATAGACACATGAAAAGATGCACCACATCGCTTGTCATCGGAGAATTGCAAATTAAAACCACAATGAAATATCACCTCACACCAGTAAGGATCGCCACCATCCAAAAGACAAACCGCAACAAATGTTGGCAAGGTTGTGGACAGAGGGGAAGCCTCCTACACTGTTGATGGGAATGTAAATTCATTCAGCCATTGTGGAAAGCAATATGGAGGTTCCACAAAAAGGCCAGAAATATAAATACCATTTGACCAAGTAATACTGCTCCCAGGAATTTACCATAAGTATATAGCAGCCCATTTTGAAAAAGACAGATGTACCCGTATGTTTATCACAGCACCTGTATTCACAACAGCCAAGAAATGGAAAAAAACCTACGTTTCCATCAGTAGATGAATGTATGCACAATGGAATATAATTCTGCCATAAGAAGAAAATGAATCATACCATTTACAACAACATGGTTGGAGCTAGAGGGTATTATGCTCATTCAAATAAGCGAGGCAGAGAAAGACAAGTACCAAATGATTTCACTCATCTCTGGAGTATAAGAGCAAAGGAAAAACTGAAGGAACAAAACATCAGCAGAATCACAGAACCCAAGAATGGACTAACAGTTACCAAAGAGAAAGAGACTGAGATGGATGGATGAGAAGGGCGGGATAAGGGCAGCGAAAAAGAGAGGGGGCATTATGATTAGCATGTATAATGTGGTGGGGCACGGGGAGGGCTAGACTACACAGAGAAGACAAGTAGTGATTCTACAGCATGTTACTAAGCTGATGGACAGTTACTCTAATTGGGTTTGTGTGGGGTACTTGGTGATGAGGGGAGGCATATAAACATAATGTTCTTAAGGTAATTGTAGATAGATAACAAAAATACATTTAAAAAGCCGTTAATGATCTTCCTTTCTGCCTGTCTCTTAATGTCATTTTATCCCACTTTCCTTTACAACATCTAGCCACACCTGGCTCTTCTCTGTTCATGAAAACATAAGCTCATCTCTGCCTTCAGGGCTTTGCTCCTGTGCCAGTAATGTTCTCACCCCCAGCCGCTGTCCATGCTACCAACTCTGGAACTGTGGCCATGGCCTCAGTATGCTATTGTCTCAGAAAGGCAGCCACTGACTACCTAAATGGCTCCTCTGGTTATGAGTTACCCTGCTACCTGACGTTGTTTGCAGATAATTTCTGAGATAACATCTAAATCTTCACCACAGCATACAGCTCTGACAGCGGAGACTGTGTCAGCACTGAACAGCGCCTGGCACTGCAGACCGAGCCCATTCCAAATCTCTCCTGCAAACCCAGGCATGTTCTGAGGCATGCTGGCCACATGGAAAGCAGAGGGTGTGCTCTGGCCAGCTGTACCCAGGGAGTTCAGATTCAAGGCTCCCGAGAAAAAGTTCTAGATACCAGTTCTCCCACTCTGTCCTGACCCAAAGCCAAATGCCCCAGTGGTGGAGCTTCTGTGGGGGCAGCCACCCTTGTCCTAAAGCCCCCACTGTCAGGACTGCTGAAAACCTGGACATGAAGGGTGCTGAGATGATGCTGCCAAACCCTGATGTACTGGTCCCACAGCTGTTGGTATGTGTCACAGCTCCAAAGCCAGAGGTGATGGCTGCAAAAAAGGAGGAAACATGGATCATGGTCTAACCACATACACAAAAGTAAATTCAAAATTTATTGAAAACCTGAATGTAAGTCATGAAACCATAAAACTCTTACAGAAAGACAGGCGAAAATATCTTGAACACAAACATAAGCGACTTCTTCGTGAACATACCTCTCCAGGGAAAGAAAAGCAAAAATGAACAAATGGGACTATATCAAGCTTAAAAGCTTCGGTACAGTAAAGGTCACCATCAACAGAACAAAAGGGCATCCAACAGTATGGGAGTATATATTCATAAATGACAGATCTGATAAAGGGTTCACATTCAAAATATATAAAAAGCTAAAACACCTCAACAAACAAAAAGCAAATATTCCAATAAAAATATGGGCATGGGAGGTGAACACGCAGTTCTCCAAAGAAGAAATTCAGGTGGCCAATACACACATGAAAACATGCACCACATCTCTTGTCATCTGGGAAATGCAAATTAAAACCACAATGAGATATCACCTCACACCGGTAAGGATAGCCACTATCCAAAAGACAAACCACAACAAATGTTGGCGAGGTTGTGGAGAAAAGGGAACCCTCCTACACTTTTGGTGGGAATGTAAATTTGTTCAACCATGAGGGAAAGCAATATGTAGGTTCCTCAGAAACCTCAAAATAGAAATACCATTTCACCCAGGAATGCCACTACTAGGAATTTACCCTAAGAATACAGCAACCCATTTTGAAAATAACAGATGTACACCTATGTTTATCGCAGCACAATTTACAACAGCCAAGAAATGGAAACAGCCTATGTGTCCATGAGTAGATGAATATATGCACAGTGGAATATAACTCAGCCATAAGAAGAAAACAAATCCTACCATTTCCAACAACATGGTTGGACTTAGAGAGTATTATGCTCAGTGAAATAGGCGAGGTGGGGAAAGACAAGTACCAAATGATTTCACTCATCTCTGGAGTATAAGAGCAAAGGAAAAACTGAAGGAACAAAACATCAGCCAAATCACAGAACCCAAGAATGGACTAACAGTTACCAAAGAGAAAGGGACTGAAGAGGATGGGTGGGAAGGGAGGTATAAGCGCAGAAAAAAAGAAAGGGGGCATTATGATTAGCATGCATAATGTGGGGGGTCACAGGGAGGGCTAGGCTACACACAGAAGACAAGTAGTGATTCTACAGCATGTTACTATGCTGATGGACAGTGACTCTAATGGGGTTTGTGCGGGATAGTTGGTGAAGAGGGGAGCCAAGTAACCATAATGTTCTTAAGGTAATTGTAGATAGATAGCAAAAAAAAAAAAACATTTTGAAAGGCCGTGAATGACCTTTCTCTCTTCCTGTCTCTTCATGTGATTCTAACCCACTTTCCTTTATAACTGCTAGCCACACCTGGCTCTTCTCTACTCATGAAAACATAAGCTCATCTCTGCCTTCGGGCCTTTGCTCCTGTACCTGCAATGTCCTCGACCCCAACCGCTATCCCTGCTCCAACCTCTGGAACTGCGGCCTTGGCCTCAGTTTACTATTGTCTCAGAAAGGCTGCCGCTGCCTACCTAAATAGCTCCTCCTTTTATGAGTTACACTGCTACCTGATGCTGTTTGCAGATAACTTCTCTGATAACATCTAAATCTTCACCAGAGCATACACCTCCAAAAGCAGAGACTGTCTCAGCACTTAAGACAGCGCCTGGCACTGCAGACCGAGCCCTTTCCAAATCTCACCTGCAAACCCAGGCGTGTTCTCATGCATCCTTGTCACATGGAAAGCAAACGGTGTGCTCTGGCCGTCTGCACCAGGGAGTTCGGATTCACGACTCCCCAGAAACAATTCTTGAGACCAATTCTCGCACTCCCTATTAACCCAAAGCCAAATGCCCCAGTGGTGGAGCTGCTGTGGGGAATCAGCCACGCTTGTCCCAAAGCGCCCACTGCCAGTGGGGCCTGCTGCCACCCTGGACGTGAAGGGCGCTGAGATGGTGCTGCCATACCCTGATGTACTTGTCCCACAGCTGGTGGTCTGGGTCACAGCTCCAAAGCCGGAGGTGATGGCTGCAAAAAAGGAGGAAGCATGGATCATTGTCTAACCCCATAAGCAAAAGTAAATTCAAAATTGATCAAACCCCTGAAAGAAAGCGATGAAACCATAAAACTCTTAGAGAAAGACGGGAAAATATATTGGACATAAACATGAGCGACTTCTTTGTGAACATATCTCTCGAGGGAAAGGAAAGAAAAGCAAAAATAAACCAATGGGACAATATCAAGCTTAAAAGCTTCTGTACAGTAAATGGCATCATAAACAGAACAAAAGGTCATCCTACAGTATAGGAGAATATACTCATAAATGACAGATCTGCCAAAGGGTTGACATCCAAAATATATAAAGACCTAACTCACCTCAACAAACAAAAAGCAAATATTCCAATTAAAAAATGAACAGGGGAGCTAAACAGGCATTTAACAAAAGAAGAAATTCAGATGGCAAATAGACACATGAAAAGATGCACCACATCGCTTGTCATCGGAGAATTGCAAATTAGAACCACAATGAGATATCACCTCACACCAGTAAGGATAGCCACCATCCAAAAGACAAACCACAACAAATGTTGACAAGGTTGTGGACAGAGGGGAACCCTCCTACACTGTTGGTGGGAATGTAAATTCATTCAACCATTGTGGAAAGCAATATGGAGGTTCCTCAAAAAATTCAAAATAGAAATACCATTTGACCCAGGAATACCGCTACTAGGAATTTACCCTAAGAATACAGCAGCCCATTTTGAAAAGGACAGATGTACACCTATGTTTATCGCAGCACAATTTACAACAGCCAAGAAATGGAAACAAACTGTGTGTCCATGAGTAGATGAATGTATGCACAGTGGAATATAATTCAGCCATAAGAAGAAAACAAATCCTACCATTTCCAACAACATGGTTGGACTTAGAGGGTCTTATGCTCAGTGAAATAAGCGAGGCGGAGAAAGACAAGTACCAAATAATTTCACTCATCTCTGGATTAGAAGAGCAAAGGAAAAACTGAAGGAACAAAACAGCAGCAGAATCACAGAACCCAAGAATGGTCTAACAGTTACCAAAGAGAAAGGGACTGCGGAGGATGGCTGGGAAGGAAGGGATAAGGGCCCGGAAAAAGAAAGGGGGCATTATGATTAGCATGTATAATGTGGTGGGGCACGGGGAGGACTACGCTACACAGAGAAGACAAGTAGTGATTCTACAGCATGTTACTACGCTGATGGACAGTGACTCTAATGGGGTTTGTGCGGGGTACTTGGTGAAGAGGGGAGCCAAATAAACATAAATTTCTTAAGGTAAATGTAGATAGATACCTAAAGAGAAAAAAAAACGTTTTAAATCGCCGTGAATGATCTTCCTTTCTGCCTGTCTCTTAATGTCATTTTATCCCAATTTCCTTTACAACATCTAGCCACACCTGGCTCTTCTCTGCTCATGAAAACATAAGCTCATCTCTGCCTTCGGGCCTTTGCTCCTGTGCCTACAATGTCCTCACACCCAGCCTCTGTCCCTGCTCCCAACTCTGGAACTGCAGCCATGGCCTCAGTTTGCTATTGTCTCAGAAAGGCTGCTGCTGACTACCTAAATAGCTCTTCCGGTTATGAGTTACCCTGCTGCCTGATGCTGTCTGCAGATAACTTCTGTGATAACATCTAAATCTTCACCACAGCATACGGCTCCAAAAGTGGAGACTGTGCAGCACTTAATAGCGCCTGGCAGTGCAGACCGAGCCCATTCCAAATCTCACCTGCAAACCCAGGCGTGTTCTGAGGCGTGCTGGCCACATGGAAAGCAGTGGGTGTGCTCTGGCCAGCTGCACCCAGGGAGTTCGGATTCAAGGCTCCCCAGAAAGTGTTCTTGAGACCAGTTCTCCCACTCTGTCCTGACCCAAAGCCACGTGCCCCATTGGTGGAGCTGCTGTAGGGGGCAGCCACTCTTTTCCCAAAGCCTCCACTGCCAGTGGGGACTGCTGAAACCTGGGACGTGGAGGGCGCTAAGATTGTGCTGCCAAACCATGATGTCCTGGTCCCGCAGGTGTTGGTCTGTGTCACAGCTCCAAGCCGGAGTTGATGGCTGTAAAAAAGGAGGAAACATGGATCATTGTCTAACCCCATACACAAAAGTATATTCAAAATTGATTAAACACCTGAATGTAAGCCATGAAACCATAAAACTCTTAGAGAAACACAGGCGACAATATCTTGAACATAAACATGAGCGACTTCTTCGTGAATATATCTCTCCAGGGAAAGAAAAGCAAAAATGTACAAATGGGAGTGTATCAAGCTTAAAAGCTTCAGTACAGTAAAGGGCACCATCAACAGAACAAAAGGGCATCCTACAGTATGGGAGGATATATTCATAAATGACAAATCCAATAAAGGGTTGACATCCAAATATATAAAGAGCTCACACACCTCAACATACAAAAAGTAAGTAATCCAATTAAAAAGAGGGCAGAGGAGCTGAATAGACAGTTCTCTAAAGAAGAAATTCAGATGGCCAACGGACACATGAAAAGATGCTCCACATCACTTGACGTCAGAGAAATGCAAATTAAAACCACAATGAGATGTCATCTCACACCAGTAAGGATGGCTACCATCCAAAAGACAAACAACAATAAATGTTGGCGAGGTTGTGGAGAAAGGGGAACCCTCCTACACTGCTGGTGGGAATGTAAATTAGTTCAACCATTGTGGAAAGCAGTATGGAGGTTCATCCAAATGCTCAAAACGGGCTTACCATTTGACCCAGGAATTCCACTCCTCGGAATTTACCCTAAGAACGCAGCAATCAAGTTTGAGAAAGACAGATGCACCCCTATGTTTATCTCAACACTATTTACAATAGCCAAGAATTGGAAGCAACCTAAATGTCCATCGATAGATGAATGGATAAAGGTGATGTGGTACATATAAACAATGGAATACTACTCAGCCATAAGAAGAGGGCAAATCCTACCATTTACAGCAACTTGGATGGAGCTGGAGATTATTATGCTCAGTGAAATAAGCCAAGCGGAGAAGAGAAAGAGAAATACCAAATGATTTCACTTATCTGTGGAGTATAAGAACAAAGGAAAAACTGAAGGAACAAAACAGCAGTGGAATCACAGAACCCAAGAATGGACTATCAGGTACCAAAGAGAACGGGACTGGGGAGGATGTGTGGGTAGGGAGGGATAAGTGGGGGGAAGAAGAAGGGTTGTATTAAGATTAGCATGCATGGGGGGGTGGGAGAAAGGGGAGGGCTGTACAACAGAGAAGAGAAATAGTGATTCTACAACATTTTTCTATGCTGTTGGACAGTGACTGTAAAGAGGTTTGTAGGGGGGCCCTGGTATAGGGGAGAGCCTAGTAAACATAATATTCTTCATGTAAGTGTAGATTAATAATAACAAAAATAACAATAAAGAAAGAAAAGGGGGATTACTCCCTGATAGGTTAAAACTAACTGTAAATCAACGATTAATGGATCCTTTAAATATCCTTAATTTTGATCACTTAAAGAGAGTCAGATGATCGGCTATGGAGGTACATTTTTCTGATAATATTCCTTTCTCTTAAAAAAAAAAAAAGAAAAAAGCAGTTCCTGTGTGGTGACCTCCAAGGAGTTCTACACAGTGGTATAATGGGCATATCAAAGTGTAGGCAAAGGGTCTGTTTGTTTTTATACAGAGGATCAAAGCCTAATTGGACTACCCAGAAAATGAACTAAGATGCGATATGAAGAAGAACTTCCAACATCAGCACTCTCTGGAAGACTCATACCAGAAGATGATCATCAAAAAACCTCAACAGAGATCCAGGTGCTGTTACAGCTGTAGCTGCATTCATCCCACCGGTTCCTGAACTTGCCATGGGAATGAAGAAGGAGATATCTAAGCTGGCCTGTGCATACATTAAAACAACAAATTTGACTGGATCTATACTGTTGGAACTCAACCAAGAATTAGGAGAAGTGCAAATTGTAGCGCTCCAAAATCTACAACTACAGACTATCTACTGTTAAAGAACATATGGGATGTGAACAGTTCCAGGAATGGGTTGTTTTAATTTGTCTGATTTATCTCAGACTGTTCAAGTACAGTTGGATGATATCCATCATATCATAGATAAATTTTCACAAATGCCTAGGATGCCTAACTGGTTTTCGTGGTTTCACTGGAGATGGCTGGTAATTATAGATCTGCTTTGGTTATGTAACTGTATTCTTATTATGTTAATGTGTGTGTGCAATTTAATTAGTAGTTTAAAACCTATACATGCTTAAGTAAGTCTACAAGAATATATGTCGAAATGCAAGTCGGGGGCGGAGCCAACATGGCGGCGTGAGTAGGACAGTGGGAATCTCCTCCCAAAAACATATATACTTTTGAAAATACAACAAACACAACTAGCCCTAAAAGAGAGACCAGAAGACGCAGGACAGTGGCCAGACTGCAGCTACACCAGCGAGAACCCAGCGACTGGTGAAAGGGGTAAGATACAAGCCCCGGCCCGGCGGGACCCGAGCGCCCCTCCCCCCAGCTCCCGGCGGGAGAACAATAGGCAGAGCGGGAGGGAGACGGAGCCCAGGACTGCCGAACACCCAGCCCCAGCCATCCGGGCCAGAGTGCAGACACAGTATATGCCCAGGGGGCCCTGGATACTGGGAGAACAGGGGGTAAGACCTCAGAGCGGGTGCTGAAGCTGATGCCCCTGTGACAAAGAAAAGCGGGGGCTTTTTGAAAGTCTTAAAGGGACAGGGACTTAACAGCTTGACGGAAACAACCCAGGTCACAGTACAGCAGCTGGAAATTACAGGGAAAACCGTGTGCACTAACCCCCTGGGCAACAGCTCTGAGACCCCTCACGGAGGCAAACAGTCAAGCAGCCCCCCCATCCATCACCCCACCGGGCGCTGCGAAAGCAGAGAAGCAGCCTGAGACAAATTCCGCCCACAGAAAGGGAAATTTCTCCCTCCCGGCCAGGCAAGACACAAAGACCCACTCTACACGCAATTACCCAACACAAGCCACTAGGGGTCGCAGTTGCCCCAGTAAAGAAAGGCCAGTAGTAAGTGAAAATTTTGGCCCTCCCAGCTGACAGTCAATAGCACCTGTCAACATGAAAAGGCAAAAAAATATGATTCAGACAAGACTAACCCAGACAGCTTCAGCATCTGCTACATCTTCCCCTGAGAAGGAATCTGGGGAGATAGATTTAGCCAGTCTACCTGAAAAAGAATTCAAAACAAAAGTCATAACCATGCTGATGGACTTGCAGAGAAATATGCAAGAACTAAGGAAGGAGAATTCAGAAATAAAACAAGCTCTGGAAGGACTTCAAAACAGAATGGACGAGATGCAAGAGACCATTAATGGACTAGAAAACAGAGAACAGGAACGCAGAGAAGCTGATGCAGAGAGAGATAAAAGGATCTCCAGGAATGAAAGAATTTTAAGAGAGCTGAGTGATCAATATAAAAGAAATAATATAAGAATCATAGGCATTCCAGAAGAAGTAGAGAGAGAAAAGGGGATAGAAAATGTCTTTGAAGAAATAATTGCTGAAAATTTCCCCAAACTAGGGGAAGAAATGGCCTCTCAGACCACAGAGGTACACAGAACTCCCATGACAAGGGATCCAAGGAGGGCAACACCAAGACACATAATAATTAAAATGGCAAAGATCAAAGACAAGGACAAAGTATTACAAGCAGCCAGAGAGAAATAAAAGGTTACCTACAAAGGAAAACCCATCAGGCTATCATCAGACTTCTCAACAGAAACCCTACAGGCCAGAAGAGAATGGCATGATATACTTAATGCAATGAAACAGAAGGGCCTCGAACCAAGACTACTGTATCCAGCACGAATATCATTTAAATATGAAGGAGGGATTAAACAATTCCCAGACAAGCAAAATTTGAGGGAATTTGCCTCCCACAAACCACCTCTACAGGGCATCCTACAGGGACTGCTCTAGATGGGAGCACTCCTAAAAAGAGCACACAACAAAACACCCAACATAAGAAGAAGGGAGGAGGAGGAATAAGAAGGGAGAGAAATAAAGAATCATCAGATTGTGTTTATAATAGCTCAACAAGCGAGTTAAGTTAGACAGTAAGACAGTAAAGAAGCTAACCCTAAACCTTTGGTAACCACAAACTTAAAGCCTGCAATGGCAATAAATTCATACCTTTCAATAATCACCCTAAATGTAAATGGACTGAATGCACCAATCAAAAGACACAGAGTAATAGAATGGATAAAAAAGCAAGATCCATCCATATGCTGCTTACAAGAGACTCACCTCAAACCCAAAGACGCGCACAGACTTAAAGTCAAGGGATGGAAAAAGATATTTCAAGCAAACAACAGAGAGAAGAAAGCAGGTGTTGCAATTCTGGTATCAGACAAAACAGACTTCAAAATAAAGAAAGTTGTCACTATTTGCAGATGACATGATACTGTACATAAAAAACCCTAAAGACTCCACCCCAAAACTACTAGAACTGATATCGGAATACAGCAAAGTTGCAGGATACAAAATCAACACACAGAAATCTGTGGCTTTCCTATATACTAACAATGAACCAACAGAGAGAGAAATCAGGAAAACAACTCCATTCACAATTGCATCAAAAAAAATAAAATACCTAGGAATAAACCTAACCAAAGAAGTGAAAGACTTATACTCTGAAAACTACAAGTCACTCTTAAGAGAAATTAAAGGGGACACTAACAGATGGAAACTCATCCCATGCTCGTGGCTAGGAAGAATTAATATCGTTAAAATGGCCATCCTGCCCAAAGCAATATACAGATTTGATGCAATCCCTATGAGACTACCAGCAACATTCTTCAAAGAACTGGAACAAATAATTCAAAAATTCATATGGAAACACCAAAGACCCCGAGTAGCCAAAGCAATCCTGAGAAAGAAGAATAAAGTAGGGGGGATCTCACTCCCCAACTTCAAGCTCTACTATAAAGCCATAGTAATCAAGACAATTTGGTACTGGCACAAGAGCAGAGCCACAGACCAATGGAACAGACTAGAGAATCCAGACATTAACCCAGACATATATGGTCAATTAATATTTGATAAAGGAGCCATGGACATACAATGACGAAATGACAGTCTCTTCAACAGGTGGTGCTGGCAAAACTGGACAGCTACATGTAGGAGAATGAAACTGGACCATTGTCTAACCCCATATACAAAAGTAAACTCAAAATGGATCAAAGACCTGAATGTAAGCCATGAAACCATTAAACTCTTGGAAGAAAACATAGGCGAAAACCTCTTAGACATAAACATGAGTGACCTCTTCTTGAACATATCTCCCCGGGCAAGGAAAACAACAGCAAAAATGAGTAAGTGGGACTATATTAAGCTGAAAAGCTTCTGTACAGCAAAAGACACCATCAATAGAACAAGAAGGATCCCTACAGTATGGGAGAATATATTTGAAAATGACACATCCGATAAAGGCTTGACGTCCAGAATATATAAGGAACTCTCACGCCTCAACAAACAAAAAACAAATAACCCAATTAAAAAATGGGCAGAGGAACTGAACAGACAGTTCTCCAAAAAAGAAATACAGATGGCCAACAGACACATGAAAAGATGCTCCACATCGCTAATTATCAGAGAAATGCAAATTAAAACTACAATGAGGTATCACCTCACACCAGTAAGGATGGCTGCCATCCAAAAGAAAAACAACAACAAATGTTGGCGAGGCTGTGGAGAAAGGGGAACCCTCCTACACTGCTGGTGGGAATGTAAGTTAGTTCAACCATTGTGGAAAGCAGTATGGAGGTACATCAAAATGCTCAAAACAGACTTACCATTTGACCCAGGAATTGCACTCCTAGGAATTTACCCTAAGAATGCAGCAATCAAGTTTGAGAAAGACAGATGCACCCCTATGTTTATTGCAGCACTATTTACAATAGCCAAGAATTGGAAGCAACCTAAATGTCCATCAATAGATGAATGGATAAAGAAGATGTGGTACATATACACAATGGAATACTACTCAGCTATAAGAAAAGGGCAAATCCAATCATTTGCAGCAACATGGATGGAGCTGGAGGGTATTATGCTCAGTGAAACAAGCCAAGCGGAGAAAGAGAAATACCAAATGATTTCACTCATCTGTGGAATATAAGAACAAAGGAAAAACTGAAGGAACAAAACAGCAGCAGAATCACAGAACTCAAGAATGGACTAACAGGTACCAAAGGGAAAGGGACTGGGGAGGATGGGTGGGTAGGGAGGGATAAGGGGGGGAGAAGTAGGGGGGTATTAAGATTAACATGCATGGGGGGGTAGGAGAAAAGGGAGGGCTGTACAACACAGAGAAGGCAAGTAGTGATTCTACAACATTTTGCTATGCTGATGGACAGTGACTGTAAAGGGGTTTATAGGGGAGACCTGGTATAGGGGAGAGCCTAGTAAACATAATATTCGTCATGTAAGTGTAGATTAGTGATAGCAAAAAAAAAAAAAAAAAAAAAAAAAAAAGGGCAGTTCCTGTGTGGTAACCTCCAACGAGTTCTACACAAGGGTATAAAGGGCATATAAAAGTGTAGGCAAAGGGTCTGTTTGTGTTTATACAGAGGATCAAAGCCTAATTGGGCTACCCCGAAAATGAACTAAGATACGATATGAAAAAGAACTTCCAACATCTGCACCCTCTGGAAGACTCATGCCAGAAGATGATCATCAAAAACCCCAACAAAGATCCACGCACTGCTACAGCTGTAGATGCACTCATCCCACCAGTTCCTGGACCTGCCATGGGAATGAGGAAGGAGATATCTAAGCTGGCCTGTGCATACAGTAAAACAACAAAATTGGCCTGGATATATACTGTTGGAACTCAACCAAGAATTTGGAGAAGTGCAAATTGTAGCGCTCCAAAGTCTTACAACTACAAACTATTTATTGTTAAAAGAACATATGGCATGTGAACAGTCCCCAGGAATGGGTTGTTTTAATTTGTCTGATTTCTCTCAGACTGTTCAAGTACAGTTGGATGATATCCATCATATCATAGATAAATTTTCACAAATGCCTAGGATGCCTAACTGGTTTTCGTGGTTTCACTGGAGATGGCTGGTAATTATAGATCTGCTTTGGTTATGTAACTGTATTCCTATTATGTTAATGTGTGTGTGCAATTTAATTAGTAGTTTAAAACCTATACATGCTTAAGTAAGTCTACAAGAATATATGTCAAAGACATAATCAATCTTCCCATGTTTTCTTCTGCCTGCTACTTCTATAGCTTTTCTTCTTCCTTCCTAATTACAACCCTTAAATAGAATTCGTGCCTCATATCAAATTTACCGAGTATCATAATTCCTCCAAGTGGTAAAGATACCTCAAGACAAATGCTGGGCATGGAAGCTACAGGGCATAAATATGCAAAGAAATAAAAAGCTAACCATTTCTAACAATAAGGCTTCTCTCTCACTTACCAACTTTACATTTCCCTGTATGGCCCCGGAAGATGACTGGTTAGCCAGAGACGGGTAAGATTCCTCAAGGGAGGAACAACCTAAGACAGGCACAGTCGCAGGGGGGCCATCAGGTGAGAAATTGGGGATCAACAGAGGTGAGGCTTAGAACCTCACCCCCCCGTTCTGAGAGAAATCTTCTGCATACGTGGATGTTTTATTGCCCTGGTCTAGCTTGGATTAACACATAGTCTACAGGCACACACGTGATCATCTACATGTGCTCTCTTACAACACTAAACTATGTTTTCTACCTTTATCTTGTATCTACCTACCACTTCAGCATTTTATTAAAAATAATAATAATAAAGAGAGAAATGTGGTATCCACATATAAATCAAGTATAAAAACCAAATGAGTATTCATATTTGAACTGACTGTTTATAGTTCATAATGCATGAGCAAAACCGAAAGTTTCTGTGATGACTGCCCTTGTACTGTTCACTATGTAACTTATTCATTATGTAAGAATTTGTTCTACATGTAAAAACTTGTTTGTTATGCCTCAGAAGATTGGAGACTGACAAAAATTAGGCTTGGGGTGGAATAATGATTGTGCATTGAGCATTGACTCCCCTATACAGAATCTTATTGTCGTTAACAACCATTTGATCAATAAATATGAGAGATGCCCTCACAAAAAAAAAAAAAAAAAAAAGGACAGACTTCCAATGGTAAAATAAATTAGTAACCGGGATGTAAGGTATAGCATAAGGAATATAGTCAAGATATTGTAACAGCCTGGTAGGGTGATAGCTGGAACCTAGAATTATGTATATAAATGTTCTACCACTGTGTTGTACACTTGAAACTGATGTAATGTAATACTGTGTGTCAACTACCCTTCAATAAAAAATAATCATTAAAAAAAAAAATAAATAAAAATAAATAAAAAAATAAATAAATAAAAAGTAAAGAAAGTAACAAAAGACAAAGAAGGACATTACATAATGATAAAGGGCTCAGTCCATCAAGAGGATATAACCATTATAAATATATATGCACCCAATACAGGAGCACCAACATACCTGAAACAAATATTAACAGAACTAAAGGAGGAAATAGAATGCAATGCATTCATTCTAGGAGACTTCAACACACCACTCACTCCAAAGGACAGATCCACCAGACAGAAAATAAGTAAGGACACAGAGGCACTGAACAACACACTAGAACAGATGGACCTAATAGACATCTACAGAACTCTACATCCAAAAGCAACAGGATACACGTTCTTCTCAAGTGCACATGGAACATTCTCCAGAATAGACCACATACTAGGACACAAAAAGAGCCTCAGTAAATTCCAAAAGATTGAAATCCTACCAACCAACTTTTCAGACCACAAAGGCATTAAACTAGAAATAAACTGTTCAAAGAAAGCAAAAAGGCTCACAAACACATGGAGGCTAAACAACACGCTCCTAAATAATCAATGGATCAATGACCAAATCAAAATGGAGATCCAGCAATATATGGAAACAAATGACAACAACAACACTAAGCCCCAACTTCTGTGGGACGCAGCAAAAGCAGTCTTAAGAGGAAAGTATATAGCACTCCAAGCATATTTAAAAAAGGAAGAGCAATCCCAAATGAACGGTCTAATGTCACAACTATCAAAATTGGAAAAAGAAGAACAAATGAGGCCTAAGGTCAGCAGAAGGAGGGACATAATAAAGATCAGAGAAGAAATAAATAAAATTGAGAAGAATAAAACAATAGCAAAAATCAATGTAACCAAGAGCTGGTTCTTCAAGAAAATAAACAAAATAGATAAGCCTCTAGCCAGACTTATTAAGAGGAAAAGAGAGTCAACACAAATCAACAGTATCAGAAATGAGAAAGGAAAAATCACAACAGATCCCGCAGAAATACAAAGAATTATTAGAGACTACTATGAAAACCTATATGCTAACAAGCTGGGAAACCTAGGAGAAATGGACAACTTCCTAGAAAAATACAATCTTCCAAGACTGACCCAAAAAGAAATAGAAAATCTAAACAGACCATTTACCAGCAACGAAATTGAAGCGGTAATCAAAAAACTACCAAAGAACAAAACCCCCGGGCCAGATGGATTTACCTCGGAATTTTATCAGACATACAGGGAAGACATAATACCCATTCTCCTTAAAGTTTTCCAAGAAATAGAAGGGGAGGGGATACTCCCAAACTCATTCTATGAAGCTAACATCACCCTAATACCAAAACCAGGCAAAGACACCACCAAAAAAGAAAACTATAGACCAATATCCCTGATGAATGTAGACGCAAAAATACTCAACAAAATTTTAGCAAACCGAATTCAAAAATACATCAAAACCATCGTACACCATGACCAAGTGGGATTCATCCCAGGGATGCAAGGATGGCACAACATTCGAAAGTCCATCAATATCATCCACCACATCAACAAAAAGAAAGACAAAAACCACATGATCATCTCCATAGATGCTGAAAAAGCATTTGACAAAGTTCAACATCCATTCATGATAAAAACTCTCAGCAAAATGGGAATAGAGGGCAAGTACCTCAACATAATAAAGGCCATCTATGAAAAACCCACAGCCAACATTATATTGAATAGCGAGAAGCTGAAAGCATTTCCGCTGAGATCGGGAACTAGACAGGGATGCCCACTCTCCCCACTGTTATTTAACATTGTACTAGAGGTCCTAGCCACGGCAATCAGACAAAACAAAAAAATACAAGGAATCCAGATTGGCAAAGAAGAAGTCAAACTGTCACTATTTGCAGATGACATGATACTGTACATAAAAAACCCTAAAGACTCCACCCCAGAACTACTAGAACTGATATCGGAATACAGCAAAGTTGCAGGATACAAAATCAACACACAGAAATCTGTGGCTTTCCTATATACCAACAATGAACCAACAGAAAGAGAAATCAGGAAAACAACTCCATTCACAATTGCATCAAAAAAAATAAAATACCTAGGAATAAACCTAACCAAAGAAGTGAAAGACTTATATTCTGAAAACTACAAGTCACTCTTAAAAGAAATTAAAGGGGACACTAACAGATGGAAACGCATCCCATGCTCATGGCTAGGAAGAATTAATATCGTCAAAATGGCCATCCTGCCCAAAGCAATATACAGATTTGATGCAATCCCTATGAAACTACCAGCAACATTCTTCAATGAACTGGATCAAATAATTCAAAAATTCATATGGAACCACCA
Source organism: Manis pentadactyla (assembly GCF_030020395.1). NCBI lineage: Eukaryota > Metazoa > Chordata > Mammalia > Pholidota > Manidae > Manis > Manis pentadactyla. Next base: position 55,492,909 of record NC_080028.1, on the reverse strand, counting down.
AAGACCCCGAATAGCCAAAGCAATCCTGAGAAAGAAGAATAAAGTAGGGGGGATCTCACTCCCCAACTTCAAGCTCTATTATAAAGCCATAGTAATCAAGACAATTTGGTACTGGCACAAGAACAGAGCCACAGACCAATGGAACAGACTAGAGAATCCAGACATTAACTCAGACATATATGGTCAATTAATATTTGATAAAGGAGCCATGGACATACAATGGCGAAATGACAGTCACTTCAACAGATGGTGCTGGCAAAACTGGACAGCTACATGTAGGAGAATGAAACTGGACCATCGTCTAACCCCATATACAAAAGTAAACTCAAAATGGATCAAAGACCTGAATGTAAGTCATGAAACCATTAAACTCTTGGAAGAAAACATAGGCACAAACCTCTTAGACATAAACATGAGTGACCTCTTCTTGAACATATCTCCCCGGGCAAGGAAAACAACAGCAAAAATGAACAAGTGGGACTATATTAAGCTGAAAAGCTTCTGTACAGCAAAAGACACCATCAATAGAACAAAAAGAAACCCTACAGTATGGGAGAATATCTTTGAAAATGACACATCCGATAAAGGCTTGACGTCCAGAATAGATAAAGAGCTCACACGCCTCAACAAACAAAAAACAAATAACCCAATTAAAAAATGGGCAAAGGAACTGAACAGACGGTTCTCCAAAAAAGAAATACAGATGGCCAACAGACACATGAAAAGATGCTCCACATCGCTAATTATCAGAGAAATGCAAATTAAAACTACAATGAGGTATCACCTCACACCAGTAAGGATGGCTGCCATCCAAAAGACAAACAACAAATGTTGGCGAGGCTGTGGAGAAAGGGGAACCCTCCTACACTGCTGGTGGGAATGTAAACTTGTTCAACCATTGTGGAAAGCAGTATGGAGGTACATCAAAATCCTCAAAACAGACTTACCATTTGACCCAGGAATTGCACTCCTAGGAATTTACCCTAAGAATGCAGCAATCCAGTATGAGAAAGATCAGTGCACCCCTATGTTTATTGCAGCACTATTTACAATAGCCAAGAATTGGAAGCAACCTAAATGTCCATCGATAGATGAATGGATAAAGAAGATGTGGTACATATACACAATGGAATACTACTCAGCCATAAGAAAAGGGCAAATCCAACCATTTGCAGCAACATGGATGGAGCTGGAGGGTATTTTGCTCAGTGAAACAAGCCTAGCAGAGAAAGAGAAATACCAAATGATTTCACTCATCTGTGGAATATAAGAACAAAGGAAAAACTGAAGGAACAAAACAGCAGCAGAATCACAGAACTCAAGAATGGACTAACAGGTACCAATGGGAAAGGGACTGGGGAGGATGGGTGGGTAGGGAGGGATAAGGGGGGAGAAGAAATGGGGTATTAAGATTAGCATGCATGGGGTGGTGGGAGAAAGGGGAGGGCTGTACAACACAGAGAAGACAAGTAGTGATTCTACAACAGGTTGCTACGCTGATGGACAGTGACTGTAAAGGAGTATATAGGGGGGACCTGGTATAGGGGAGAGCCTAGTAAACAAAGTATTCGTCATGTAAGTGTAGATTAATCATTAAAAAAAAAAATGCAGTTCCTATGTGGTGACCTCTAATGAGTTCTACACAATGATTTAAAGGACATATAAAAGTGTAGGCAAAGGATCTGTTGGTGTTTATACAGAGGATCAAAGCCTAATTTGGCTACCCCGAAAATGAACTAAGAAACGATATGAAAGAGAACTTCCAACATCAGCACTCTCGGGAAGACTCATGCCAGAAGATGATCATCAAAAAACCCCAACAAAGATCCACGCACTGCTACAGCTGTAGATGCACTCATCCCACCAGCTCCTGGACTTGCCATGGGAATGAAGGAGATATCTAAGCTGGCCTGTGCATACATTAAAACAACAAATTTGACTGGATCTATACTGTTGGAACTCAACCAAGAATTAGGAGAAGTGCAAATTGTAGCGCTCCAAAATCTACAACTACAGACTATCTACTGTTAAAGAACATATGGGATGTGAACAGTTCCAGGAATGGGTTGTTTTAATTTGTCTGATTTATCTCAGACTGTTCAAGTACAGTTGGATGATATCCATCATATCATATATAAATTTTCACCAATGCCTAGGATGCCTAACTGGTTTTCGTGGTTTCACTGGAGATGGCTGGTAATTATAGATCTGCTTTGGTTATGTAACTGTATTCTTATTATGTTAATGTGTGTGTGCAATTTAATTAGTAGTTTAAAACCTATACATGCTTAAGTAAGTCTACAAGAATATATGTCAAAGACATAATCAATCTTCCCATGTTTTCTTCTGCCTGCTACTTCTATAGCTTTTCTTCTTCCTTCCTAATTACAACCCTTAAATAGAATTCGTGCCTCATATCAAATTTACCGAGTATCATAATTCCTCCAAGTGGTAAAGATACCTCAAGACAAATGCTGGGCATAGAAGCCACAGGGCATAAATATGCAAAGAAGTAAAAAGCTAACCTTTTCAAACAATATGGCTTCTCTCTCACTTACCAACTTTACATTTCCCTGTATGGCCCTGGAAGATGACTGGTTAGCCAGAGATGGGTAAGATTCCTCAAGAGAGGAACAACCTAAGACAGGCACAGTCGCAGAGGGGCCATCAGGTGAGAAATTGAGGACCAACAGAGGTGAGGCTTAGAACCTCACCCCCCCCCGTTCTGAGAGAAATCTTCTGCATACGTGGATGTTTTATTGCCCTTGTCAAGCTTGGATTAACACATAGTCTACAGGCACACACCTGATCATCTACATTTGCTCTCTTACAACACTAAACTATGTTTTCTACCTTTATCTTGCATCTACCTACCACTTCAGCATTTTATTTAAAATAATAATAATAATAATAATAAAGGGAGAAATGTGGTGTCCACATATAAGTCAAGTAAAAAATCAAACGAATGTTCATATTTGAACTGATTCTTTATAGTTCATAATGCGTGATCAAAACCGAAAGTTTCTGTGATGACTGCCCTTGTACTGTTCACCATGTAATAACTTACTCACTATGTAACAATTTGTTCACCATGTAAGAACTTGTTTGTTAAGCTTCAGAAGATTGGAGACTGATGAAAATTAGGCTTGGAGTGGATTATTGATTGTGCATTGAGCATTGACTCCCCTATACACAATTTTATTGTTGTTAACAACCATTTGATCAATAAATACGAGAGATGCCCTCTCAAAAAAAAAATTGAACACCTGAATGTAAGCCATGAAACCATAATACTCTTACAGAAACACAGGCGAAAATATCTTGAACATAAACATGAGCGACTTCTTCATGAACATACCTCTCCAGGGAAAGAAAAGCAAAAATGAACAAATGGGACTATACCAAGCTTAAAAGCTTCGGTACAGTAAAGGGCACCATCAACAGAACAAAAGGGCATCCTACAGTATGGGAGAATATATTCATAAATGACAGATCCGATAAAGGGTTGACATTCAAAATATATAAAAAGCTAACACACCTCAACAAACAAAAAGCAAATATTCCAATAAAAATGTGGGCACGGGAGATGAACAGGCAATTCTCCAAAGAAGAAATTCAGGTGGCCAATAGACACACGAAAACATGCACCACATCTCTTGTCATCAGGGAAATGCAAATTAAAACCACAATGAGATATCACCTCACACCAGTAAGGATCGCCACCATCCAAAAGACAAACCGCAACAAATGTTGGCGAGGTTGTGGAGAAAAGGGAACCCTCCTACACTGTTGGTGGGAATGTAAATTTGTTCAACCATGGGGGAAAGCAATATGTAGGTTCCTCAGAAACCTCAAAATAGAAGTACCATTTCACCCAGGAATACCACTCCTAGGAATTTACACTAAGAATAGAGCAGCCCATTTTGAATAGGAGGGATGTACACCTGTGTCTATCGCAGCACAATTTACAACAGCCAAGAAATGGAAACAACCTATGTGTCCATGAGTAGATGAATGTATGCACAGTGGAATATAATTCAGCCATAGGAAGAAAACAAATCCTACCATTTGCAACAACATGGTTGACCTTAGAGGGTATTGTGCTCAGTGAAATAAGCGAGGCAGAGAAAGACAAGTACCAAATGATTTCACTCATCTCTGGAGTATAAGAGCAAAGGAAAAACTGAAGAAACAAAACATCAGCCAAATCACAGAACCCAAGAATGGACTAACAGTTACGAAAGAGAAAGGGACTGAGGAGGATGGGTGGGAAGGGAGGGATAAGGGCAGGGAAAAAGAAAGGGGGCATTATGATTAGCATGTATAATGTGGGGGGTCACAGGGAGGGCTAGGCTACACACAGAAGACAAGTAGTGATTCTACAGCATGTTACTACACTTATGGACAGTGACTCTAATGGGGTTTGTGCGGGGTACTCGGTGAAGAGGGGAGCCAAATAACCATAATGTTCTTAAGGTAATTGTAGATAGATACAAAAAAAAAAAAAACATTTTAAAAGGCCGTGAATGATCTTCCTTTCTTCCTGTCTCTTAATGTGATTCTATCCCACTTTCTTTTATAACCGCTAGCCACACCTGGCTCTTCTCTACTCATGGAAACATAAGCTCATCTCTGCCTTTGGTCCTTTGCTCCTGTGCCTGGAATGTCCTCACCCCCAGCCGCTGTCCCTGCTCCCAACTCTGGAACTGCGGCCATGGCCTCAGTTTGCTATTGTCTCAGAAAGGCTGCCACTGACTACATAAATAGCTCCTCCGGTTATGAGTTACACTGCTACCTGATGCTGTTTCCAGATAACTTCTGTGATAACATCTAATTCTTCACCACAGCATAGAGCTCCAAAAGCGGAGACTGTGTCAGCACTGAAGACAGCTCCTGGCACTGCAGACCGAGCCAATTCCAAATCTAACCTGCAAACCCAGGCATGTTCTCATGCGTGCTGGCCACATGGAAAGCAGAGGGTGTGCTCTGGCCAGCTGCACCCAGGGAGTTCGGATTCAAGGCTCCCAGAAAGGGTTCCTGAGACCAGTTCTCCCACTCTGTCCTGACCCAAGGCCAAATGCCCCAGTGGTGGGGCTGCTGGGGGTTGGGGGCAGCCACACTTCTCCCCAAGCCCCCACTGCCAGTGGGGCCTGCTGATGCCCTGGACGTTAAGGGCGCTGAGATTGTGCTGCCAAACCCTGATGTACTGGTCCCTCAGCTGTTGGTCTGTGTCACAGCTCCAAAGCCGGAGGTGATGGCTGCAAAAAAGGAGGAAACATGGATCATGGTCTAACCGCATACACAAAAGTAAATTCAAAATTTATTGAACACCTGAATGTAAGTCATGAAACCATAAAACTCTTACAGAAAGACAGGCGAAACTATCTTGAACACAAACATGAGCGAATTCTTCGTGAACATATCTCTCCAGGGAAAGAAGAGCAAAAATGAACAAATGGGACTATATCAAGCTTAAAAGCTTTGGTACAGTAAAGGTCACCATCAACAGAACAAAAGGGCATCCAACAGTATGGGAGTATATATTCATGAATGACAGATCTGATAAAGGGTTCACATTCAAAATATATAAAAAGCTAAAACACCTCAACAAACAAAAAGCAAATATTCCAAAAAAAAATGTTTGCATGGGAGGTGAACAGGCAGTTCTCCAAAGAAGAAATTCAGGTGGCCAATAGACACATGAAAAGATGCACCACATCGCTTGTCATCGGAGAATTGCAAATTAGAACCACAATGAGATATCACCTCACACCAGTAAGGATAGCCACCATCCAAAAGACAAACCACAACAAATGTTGACAAGGTTGTGGACAGAGGGGAACCCTCCTACACTGTTGGTGGGAATGTAAATTCATTCAACCATTGTGGAAAGCAATATGGAGATTCCTCAAAAAATTCAAAATAGAAATACCATTTGACCCAGGAATACCGCTACTAGGAACTTACCCTAAGAATACAGCAGCCCATTTTGAAAAGGACAGATGTACACCTATGTTTATCGCAGCACAATTTACAACAGCCAAGAAATGGAAACAAACTGTGTGTCCATGAGTAGATGAATGTATGCACAGTGGAATATAATTCAGCCATAAGAAGAAAACAAATCCTACCATTCCCAACAACATGGTTGGACTTAGAGGGTCTTATGCTCAGTGAAATAAGCGAGGCGGAGAAAGACAAGTACCAAATAATTTCACTCATCTCTGGATTAGAAGAGCAAAGGAAAAACTGAAGGAACAAAACAGCAGCAGAATCACAGAACCCAAGAATGGTCTAACAGTTACCAAAGAGAAAGGGACTGCGGAGGATGGCTGGGAAGGAAGGGATAAGGGCCCGGAAAAAGAAAGGGGGCATTATGATTAGCATGTATAATGTGGTGGGGCACGGGGAGGACTACGCTACACAGAGAAGACAAGTAGTGATTCTACAGCATGTTACTACGCTGATGGACAGTGACTCTAATGGGGTTTGTGCGGGGTACTTGGTGAAGAGGGGAGCCAAATAAACATAAATTTCTTAAGGTAAATGTAGATAGATACCTAAAGAGAAAAAAACGTTTTAAATCGCCGTGAATGATCTTCCTTTCTGCCTGTCTCTTAATGTCATTTTATCCCAATTTCCTTTACAACATCTAGCCACACCTGGCTCTTCTCTGCTCATGAAAACATAAGCTCATCTCTGCCTTCGGGCCTTTGCTCCTGTGCCTACAATGTCCTCACACCCAGCCTCTGTCCCTGCTCCCAACTCTGGAACTGCAGCCATGGCCTCAGTTTGCTATTGTCTCAGAAAGGCTGCTGCTGACTACCTAAATAGCTCTTCCGGTTATGAGTTACCCTGCTGCCTGATGCTGTCTGCAGATAACTTCTGTGATAACATCTAAATCTTCACCACAGCATACGGCTCCAAAAGTGGAGACTGTGCAGCACTTAATAGCGCCTGGCAGTGCAGACCGAGCCCATTCCAAATCTCACCTGCAAACCCAGGCGTGTTCTGAGGCGTGCTGGCCACATGGAAAGCAGTGGGTGTGCTCTGGCCAGCTGCACCCAGGGAGTTCGGATTCAAGGCTCCCCAGAAAGTGTTCTTGAGACCAGTTCTCCCACTCTGTCCTGACCCAAAGCCACGTGCCCCATTGGTGGAGCTGCTGTAGGGGGCAGCCACTCTTTTCCCAAAGCCTCCACTGCCAGTGGGGACTGCTGAAACCTGGGACGTGGAGGGCGCTAAGATTGTGCTGCCAAACCATGATGTCCTGGTCCCGCAGGTGTTGGTCTGTGTCACAGCTCCAAGCCGGAGTTGATGGCTGTAAAAAAGGAGGAAACATGGATCATTGTCTAACCCCATACACAAAAGTATATTCAAAATTGATTAAACACCTGAATGTAAGCCATGAAACCATAAAACTCTTAGAGAAACACAGGCGACAATATCTTGAACATAAACATGAGCGACTTCTTCGTGAATATATCTCTCCAGGGAAAGAAAAGCAAAAATGTACAAATGGGAGTGTATCAAGCTTAAAAGCTTCAGTACAGTAAAGGGCACCATCAACAGAACAAAAGGGCATCCTACAGTATGGGAGGATATATTCATAAATGACAAATCCAATAAAGGGTTGACATCCAAATATATAAAGAGCTCACACACCTCAACATACAAAAAGTAAGTAATCCAATTAAAAAGAGGGCAGAGGAGCTGAATAGACAGTTCTCTAAAGAAGAAATTCAGATGGCCAACGGACACATGAAAAGATGCTCCACATCACTTGACGTCAGAGAAATGCAAATTAAAACCACAATGAGATGTCATCTCACACCAGTAAGGATGGCTACCATCCAAAAGACAAACAACAATAAATGTTGGCGAGGTTGTGGAGAAAGGGGAACCCTCCTACACTGCTGGTGGGAATGTAAATTAGTTCAACCATTGTGGAAAGCAGTATGGAGGTTCATCCAAATGCTCAAAACGGGCTTACCATTTGACCCAGGAATTCCACTCCTCGGAATTTACCCTAAGAACGCAGCAATCAAGTTTGAGAAAGACAGATGCACCCCTATGTTTATCTCAACACTATTTACAATAGCCAAGAATTGGAAGCAACCTAAATGTCCATCGATAGATGAATGGATAAAGGTGATGTGGTACATATAAACAATGGAATACTACTCAGCCATAAGAAGAGGGCAAATCCTACCATTTACAGCAACTTGGATGGAGCTGGAGATTATTATGCTCAGTGAAATAAGCCAAGCGGAGAAGAGAAAGAGAAATACCAAATGATTTCACTTATCTGTGGAGTATAAGAACAAAGGAAAAACTGAAGGAACAAAACAGCAGTGGAATCACAGAACCCAAGAATGGACTATCAGGTACCAAAGAGAACGGGACTGGGGAGGATGTGTGGGTAGGGAGGGATAAGTGGGGGGAAGAAGAAGGGTTGTATTAAGATTAGCATGCATGGGGGGGTGGGAGAAAGGGGAGGGCTGTACAACAGAGAAGAGAAATAGTGATTCTACAACATTTTTCTATGCTGTTGGACAGTGACTGTAAAGAGGTTTGTAGGGGGGCCCTGGTATAGGGGAGAGCCTAGTAAACATAATATTCTTCATGTAAGTGTAGATTAATAATAACAAAAATAACAATAAAGAAAGAAAAGGGGGATTACTCCCTGATAGGTTAAAACTAACTGTAAATCAACGATTAATGGATCCTTTAAATATCCTTAATTTTGATCACTTAAAGAGAGTCAGATGATCGGCTATGGAGGTACATTTTTCTGATAATATTCCTTTCTCTTAAAAAAAAAAAAAGAAAAAAGCAGTTCCTGTGTGGTGACCTCCAAGGAGTTCTACACAGTGGTATAATGGGCATATCAAAGTGTAGGCAAAGGGTCTGTTTGTTTTTATACAGAGGATCAAAGCCTAATTGGACTACCCAGAAAATGAACTAAGATGCGATATGAAGAAGAACTTCCAACATCAGCACTCTCTGGAAGACTCATACCAGAAGATGATCATCAAAAAACCTCAACAGAGATCCAGGTGCTGTTACAGCTGTAGCTGCATTCATCCCACCGGTTCCTGAACTTGCCATGGGAATGAAGAAGGAGATATCTAAGCTGGCCTGTGCATACATTAAAACAACAAATTTGACTGGATCTATACTGTTGGAACTCAACCAAGAATTAGGAGAAGTGCAAATTGTAGCGCTCCAAAATCTACAACTACAGACTATCTACTGTTAAAGAACATATGGGATGTGAACAGTTCCAGGAATGGGTTGTTTTAATTTGTCTGATTTATCTCAGACTGTTCAAGTACAGTTGGATGATATCCATCATATCATAGATAAATTTTCACAAATGCCTAGGATGCCTAACTGGTTTTCGTGGTTTCACTGGAGATGGCTGGTAATTATAGATCTGCTTTGGTTATGTAACTGTATTCTTATTATGTTAATGTGTGTGTGCAATTTAATTAGTAGTTTAAAACCTATACATGCTTAAGTAAGTCTACAAGAATATATGTCGAAATGCAAGTCGGGGGCGGAGCCAACATGGCGGCGTGAGTAGGACAGTGGGAATCTCCTCCCAAAAACATATATACTTTTGAAAATACAACAAACACAACTAGCCCTAAAAGAGAGACCAGAAGACGCAGGACAGTGGCCAGACTGCAGCTACACCAGCGAGAACCCAGCGACTGGTGAAAGGGGTAAGATACAAGCCCCGGCCCGGCGGGACCCGAGCGCCCCTCCCCCCAGCTCCCGGCGGGAGAACAATAGGCAGAGCGGGAGGGAGACGGAGCCCAGGACTGCCGAACACCCAGCCCCAGCCATCCGGGCCAGAGTGCAGACACAGTATATGCCCAGGGGGCCCTGGATACTGGGAGAACAGGGGGTAAGACCTCAGAGCGGGTGCTGAAGCTGATGCCCCTGTGACAAAGAAAAGCGGGGGCTTTTTGAAAGTCTTAAAGGGACAGGGACTTAACAGCTTGACGGAAACAACCCAGGTCACAGTACAGCAGCTGGAAATTACAGGGAAAACCGTGTGCACTAACCCCCTGGGCAACAGCTCTGAGACCCCTCACGGAGGCAAACAGTCAAGCAGCCCCCCCATCCATCACCCCACCGGGCGCTGCGAAAGCAGAGAAGCAGCCTGAGACAAATTCCGCCCACAGAAAGGGAAATTTCTCCCTCCCGGCCAGGCAAGACACAAAGACCCACTCTACACGCAATTACCCAACACAAGCCACTAGGGGTCGCAGTTGCCCCAGTAAAGAAAGGCCAGTAGTAAGTGAAAATTTTGGCCCTCCCAGCTGACAGTCAATAGCACCTGTCAACATGAAAAGGCAAAAAAATATGATTCAGACAAGACTAACCCAGACAGCTTCAGCATCTGCTACATCTTCCCCTGAGAAGGAATCTGGGGAGATAGATTTAGCCAGTCTACCTGAAAAAGAATTCAAAACAAAAGTCATAACCATGCTGATGGACTTGCAGAGAAATATGCAAGAACTAAGGAAGGAGAATTCAGAAATAAAACAAGCTCTGGAAGGACTTCAAAACAGAATGGACGAGATGCAAGAGACCATTAATGGACTAGAAAACAGAGAACAGGAACGCAGAGAAGCTGATGCAGAGAGAGATAAAAGGATCTCCAGGAATGAAAGAATTTTAAGAGAGCTGAGTGATCAATATAAAAGAAATAATATAAGAATCATAGGCATTCCAGAAGAAGTAGAGAGAGAAAAGGGGATAGAAAATGTCTTTGAAGAAATAATTGCTGAAAATTTCCCCAAACTAGGGGAAGAAATGGCCTCTCAGACCACAGAGGTACACAGAACTCCCATGACAAGGGATCCAAGGAGGGCAACACCAAGACACATAATAATTAAAATGGCAAAGATCAAAGACAAGGACAAAGTATTACAAGCAGCCAGAGAGAAATAAAAGGTTACCTACAAAGGAAAACCCATCAGGCTATCATCAGACTTCTCAACAGAAACCCTACAGGCCAGAAGAGAATGGCATGATATACTTAATGCAATGAAACAGAAGGGCCTCGAACCAAGACTACTGTATCCAGCACGAATATCATTTAAATATGAAGGAGGGATTAAACAATTCCCAGACAAGCAAAATTTGAGGGAATTTGCCTCCCACAAACCACCTCTACAGGGCATCCTACAGGGACTGCTCTAGATGGGAGCACTCCTAAAAAGAGCACACAACAAAACACCCAACATAAGAAGAAGGGAGGAGGAGGAATAAGAAGGGAGAGAAATAAAGAATCATCAGATTGTGTTTATAATAGCTCAACAAGCGAGTTAAGTTAGACAGTAAGACAGTAAAGAAGCTAACCCTAAACCTTTGGTAACCACAAACTTAAAGCCTGCAATGGCAATAAATTCATACCTTTCAATAATCACCCTAAATGTAAATGGACTGAATGCACCAATCAAAAGACACAGAGTAATAGAATGGATAAAAAAGCAAGATCCATCCATATGCTGCTTACAAGAGACTCACCTCAAACCCAAAGACGCGCACAGACTTAAAGTCAAGGGATGGAAAAAGATATTTCAAGCAAACAACAGAGAGAAGAAAGCAGGTGTTGCAATTCTGGTATCAGACAAAACAGACTTCAAAATAAAGAAAGTTGTCACTATTTGCAGATGACATGATACTGTACATAAAAAACCCTAAAGACTCCACCCCAAAACTACTAGAACTGATATCGGAATACAGCAAAGTTGCAGGATACAAAATCAACACACAGAAATCTGTGGCTTTCCTATATACTAACAATGAACCAACAGAGAGAGAAATCAGGAAAACAACTCCATTCACAATTGCATCAAAAAAAATAAAATACCTAGGAATAAACCTAACCAAAGAAGTGAAAGACTTATACTCTGAAAACTACAAGTCACTCTTAAGAGAAATTAAAGGGGACACTAACAGATGGAAACTCATCCCATGCTCGTGGCTAGGAAGAATTAATATCGTTAAAATGGCCATCCTGCCCAAAGCAATATACAGATTTGATGCAATCCCTATGAGACTACCAGCAACATTCTTCAAAGAACTGGAACAAATAATTCAAAAATTCATATGGAAACACCAAAGACCCCGAGTAGCCAAAGCAATCCTGAGAAAGAAGAATAAAGTAGGGGGGATCTCACTCCCCAACTTCAAGCTCTACTATAAAGCCATAGTAATCAAGACAATTTGGTACTGGCACAAGAGCAGAGCCACAGACCAATGGAACAGACTAGAGAATCCAGACATTAACCCAGACATATATGGTCAATTAATATTTGATAAAGGAGCCATGGACATACAATGACGAAATGACAGTCTCTTCAACAGGTGGTGCTGGCAAAACTGGACAGCTACATGTAGGAGAATGAAACTGGACCATTGTCTAACCCCATATACAAAAGTAAACTCAAAATGGATCAAAGACCTGAATGTAAGCCATGAAACCATTAAACTCTTGGAAGAAAACATAGGCGAAAACCTCTTAGACATAAACATGAGTGACCTCTTCTTGAACATATCTCCCCGGGCAAGGAAAACAACAGCAAAAATGAGTAAGTGGGACTATATTAAGCTGAAAAGCTTCTGTACAGCAAAAGACACCATCAATAGAACAAGAAGGATCCCTACAGTATGGGAGAATATATTTGAAAATGACACATCCGATAAAGGCTTGACGTCCAGAATATATAAGGAACTCTCACGCCTCAACAAACAAAAAACAAATAACCCAATTAAAAAATGGGCAGAGGAACTGAACAGACAGTTCTCCAAAAAAGAAATACAGATGGCCAACAGACACATGAAAAGATGCTCCACATCGCTAATTATCAGAGAAATGCAAATTAAAACTACAATGAGGTATCACCTCACACCAGTAAGGATGGCTGCCATCCAAAAGAAAAACAACAACAAATGTTGGCGAGGCTGTGGAGAAAGGGGAACCCTCCTACACTGCTGGTGGGAATGTAAGTTAGTTCAACCATTGTGGAAAGCAGTATGGAGGTACATCAAAATGCTCAAAACAGACTTACCATTTGACCCAGGAATTGCACTCCTAGGAATTTACCCTAAGAATGCAGCAATCAAGTTTGAGAAAGACAGATGCACCCCTATGTTTATTGCAGCACTATTTACAATAGCCAAGAATTGGAAGCAACCTAAATGTCCATCAATAGATGAATGGATAAAGAAGATGTGGTACATATACACAATGGAATACTACTCAGCTATAAGAAAAGGGCAAATCCAATCATTTGCAGCAACATGGATGGAGCTGGAGGGTATTATGCTCAGTGAAACAAGCCAAGCGGAGAAAGAGAAATACCAAATGATTTCACTCATCTGTGGAATATAAGAACAAAGGAAAAACTGAAGGAACAAAACAGCAGCAGAATCACAGAACTCAAGAATGGACTAACAGGTACCAAAGGGAAAGGGACTGGGGAGGATGGGTGGGTAGGGAGGGATAAGGGGGGGAGAAGTAGGGGGGTATTAAGATTAACATGCATGGGGGGGTAGGAGAAAAGGGAGGGCTGTACAACACAGAGAAGGCAAGTAGTGATTCTACAACATTTTGCTATGCTGATGGACAGTGACTGTAAAGGGGTTTATAGGGGAGACCTGGTATAGGGGAGAGCCTAGTAAACATAATATTCGTCATGTAAGTGTAGATTAGTGATAGCAAAAAAAAAAAAAAAAAAAAAAAAAAAAGGGCAGTTCCTGTGTGGTAACCTCCAACGAGTTCTACACAAGGGTATAAAGGGCATATAAAAGTGTAGGCAAAGGGTCTGTTTGTGTTTATACAGAGGATCAAAGCCTAATTGGGCTACCCCGAAAATGAACTAAGATACGATATGAAAAAGAACTTCCAACATCTGCACCCTCTGGAAGACTCATGCCAGAAGATGATCATCAAAAACCCCAACAAAGATCCACGCACTGCTACAGCTGTAGATGCACTCATCCCACCAGTTCCTGGACCTGCCATGGGAATGAGGAAGGAGATATCTAAGCTGGCCTGTGCATACAGTAAAACAACAAAATTGGCCTGGATATATACTGTTGGAACTCAACCAAGAATTTGGAGAAGTGCAAATTGTAGCGCTCCAAAGTCTTACAACTACAAACTATTTATTGTTAAAAGAACATATGGCATGTGAACAGTCCCCAGGAATGGGTTGTTTTAATTTGTCTGATTTCTCTCAGACTGTTCAAGTACAGTTGGATGATATCCATCATATCATAGATAAATTTTCACAAATGCCTAGGATGCCTAACTGGTTTTCGTGGTTTCACTGGAGATGGCTGGTAATTATAGATCTGCTTTGGTTATGTAACTGTATTCCTATTATGTTAATGTGTGTGTGCAATTTAATTAGTAGTTTAAAACCTATACATGCTTAAGTAAGTCTACAAGAATATATGTCAAAGACATAATCAATCTTCCCATGTTTTCTTCTGCCTGCTACTTCTATAGCTTTTCTTCTTCCTTCCTAATTACAACCCTTAAATAGAATTCGTGCCTCATATCAAATTTACCGAGTATCATAATTCCTCCAAGTGGTAAAGATACCTCAAGACAAATGCTGGGCATGGAAGCTACAGGGCATAAATATGCAAAGAAATAAAAAGCTAACCATTTCTAACAATAAGGCTTCTCTCTCACTTACCAACTTTACATTTCCCTGTATGGCCCCGGAAGATGACTGGTTAGCCAGAGACGGGTAAGATTCCTCAAGGGAGGAACAACCTAAGACAGGCACAGTCGCAGGGGGGCCATCAGGTGAGAAATTGGGGATCAACAGAGGTGAGGCTTAGAACCTCACCCCCCCGTTCTGAGAGAAATCTTCTGCATACGTGGATGTTTTATTGCCCTGGTCTAGCTTGGATTAACACATAGTCTACAGGCACACACGTGATCATCTACATGTGCTCTCTTACAACACTAAACTATGTTTTCTACCTTTATCTTGTATCTACCTACCACTTCAGCATTTTATTAAAAATAATAATAATAAAGAGAGAAATGTGGTATCCACATATAAATCAAGTATAAAAACCAAATGAGTATTCATATTTGAACTGACTGTTTATAGTTCATAATGCATGAGCAAAACCGAAAGTTTCTGTGATGACTGCCCTTGTACTGTTCACTATGTAACTTATTCATTATGTAAGAATTTGTTCTACATGTAAAAACTTGTTTGTTATGCCTCAGAAGATTGGAGACTGACAAAAATTAGGCTTGGGGTGGAATAATGATTGTGCATTGAGCATTGACTCCCCTATACAGAATCTTATTGTCGTTAACAACCATTTGATCAATAAATATGAGAGATGCCCTCACAAAAAAAAAAAAAAAAAAAAAGGACAGACTTCCAATGGTAAAATAAATTAGTAACCGGGATGTAAGGTATAGCATAAGGAATATAGTCAAGATATTGTAACAGCCTGGTAGGGTGATAGCTGGAACCTAGAATTATGTATATAAATGTTCTACCACTGTGTTGTACACTTGAAACTGATGTAATGTAATACTGTGTGTCAACTACCCTTCAATAAAAAATAATCATTAAAAAAAAAAATAAATAAAAATAAATAAAAAAATAAATAAATAAAAAGTAAAGAAAGTAACAAAAGACAAAGAAGGACATTACATAATGATAAAGGGCTCAGTCCATCAAGAGGATATAACCATTATAAATATATATGCACCCAATACAGGAGCACCAACATACCTGAAACAAATATTAACAGAACTAAAGGAGGAAATAGAATGCAATGCATTCATTCTAGGAGACTTCAACACACCACTCACTCCAAAGGACAGATCCACCAGACAGAAAATAAGTAAGGACACAGAGGCAATGAACAACACACTAGAACAGATGGACCTAATAGACATCTACAGAACTCTACATCCAAAAGCAACAGGATACACGTTCTTCTCAAGTGCACATGGAACATTCTCCAGAATAGACCACATACTAGGACACAAAAAGAGCCTCAGTAAATTCCAAAAGATTGAAATCCTACCAACCAACTTTTCAGACCACAAAGGCATTAAACTAGAAATAAACTGTTCAAAGAAAGCAAAAAGGCTCACAAACACATGGAGGCTAAACAACACGCTCCTAAATAATCAATGGATCAATGACCAAATCAAAATGGAGATCCAGCAATATATGGAAACAAATGACAACAACAACACTAAGCCCCAACTTCTGTGGGACGCAGCAAAAGCAGTCTTAAGAGGAAAGTATATAGCACTCCAAGCATATTTAAAAAAGGAAGAGCAATCCCAAATGAACGGTCTAATGTCACAACTATCAAAATTGGAAAAAGAAGAACAAATGAGGCCTAAGGTCAGCAGAAGGAGGGACATAATAAAGATCAGAGAAGAAATAAATAAAATTGAGAAGAATAAAACAATAGCAAAAATCAATGTAACCAAGAGCTGGTTCTTCAAGAAAATAAACAAAATAGATAAGCCTCTAGCCAGACTTATTAAGAGGAAAAGAGAGTCAACACAAATCAACAGTATCAGAAATGAGAAAGGAAAAATCACAACAGATCCCGCAGAAATACAAAGAATTATTAGAGACTACTATGAAAACCTATATGCTAACAAGCTGGGAAACCTAGGAGAAATGGACAACTTCCTAGAAAAATACAACCTTCCAAGACTGACCCAAAAAGAAATAGAAAATCTAAACAGACCATTTACCAGCAACGAAATTGAAGCGGTAATCAAAAAACTACCAAAGAACAAAACCCCCGGGCCAGATGGATTTACCTCGGAATTTTATCAGACATACAGGGAAGACATAATACCCATTCTCCTTAAAGTTTTCCAAGAAATAGAAGAGGAGGGGATACTCCCAAACTCATTCTATGAAGCTAACATCACCCTAATACCAAAACCAGGCAAAGACACCACCAAAAAAGAAAACTATAGACCAATATCCCTGATGAACGTAGACGCAAAAATACTCAACAAAATTTTAGCAAACCGAATTCAAAAATACATCAAAACCATCGTACACCATGACCAAGTGGGATTCATCCCAGGGATGCAAGGATGGCACAACATTCGAAAGTCCATCAATATCATCCACCACATCAACAAAAAGAAAGACAAAAACCACATGATCATCTCCATAGATGCTGAAAAAGCATTTGACAAAGTTCAACATCCATTCATGATAAAAACTCTCAGCAAAATGGGAATAGAGGGCAAGTACCTCAACATAATAAAGGCCATCTATGAAAAACCCACAGCCAACATTATATTGAATAGCGAGAAGCTGAAAGCATTTCCGCTGAGATCGGGAACTAGACAGGGATGCCCACTCTCCCCACTGTTATTTAACATTGTACTAGAGGTCCTAGCCACGGCAATCAGACAAAACAAAAAAATACAAGGAATCCAGATTGGCAAAGAAGAAGTCAAACTGTCACTATTTGCAGATGACATGATACTGTACATAAAAAACCCTAAAGACTCCACCCCAGAACTACTAGAACTGATATCGGAATACAGCAAAGTTGCAGGATACAAAATCAACACACAGAAATCTGTGGCTTTCCTATATACCAACAATGAACCAACAGAAAGAGAAATCAGGAAAACAACTCCATTCACAATTGCATCAAAAAAAATAAAATACCTAGGAATAAACCTAACCAAAGAAGTGAAAGACTTATATTCTGAAAACTACAAGTCACTCTTAAAAGAAATTAAAGGGGACACTAACAGATGGAAACGCATCCCATGCTCATGGCTAGGAAGAATTAATATCGTCAAAATGGCCATCCTGCCCAAAGCAATATACAGATTTGATGCAATCCCTATGAAACTACCAGCAACATTCTTCAATGAACTGGATCAAATAATTCAAAAATTCATATGGAACCACCAAAGACCCCGAATAGCCAAAGCAATCCTGAGAAAGAAGAATAAAGTAGGGGGGATCTCACTCCCCAACTTCAAGCTCTATTATAAAGCCATAGTAATCAAGACAATTTGGTACTGGCACAAGAACAGAGCCACAGACCAATGGAACAGACTAGAGAATCCAGACATTAACTCAGACATATATGGTCAATTAATATTTGATAAAGGAGCCATGGACATACAATGGCGAAATGACAGTCACTTCAACAGATGGTGCTGGCAAAACTGGACAGCTACATGTAGGAGAATGAAACTGGACCATCGTCTAACCCCATATACAAAAGTAAACTCAAAATGGATCAAAGACCTGAATGTAAGTCATGAAACCATTAAACTCTTGGAAGAAAACATAGGCACAAACCTCTTAGACATAAACATGAGTGACCTCTTCTTGAACATATCTCCCCGGGCAAGGAAAACAACAGCAAAAATGAACAAGTGGGACTATATTAAGCTGAAAAGCTTCTGTACAGCAAAAGACACCATCAATAGAACAAAAAGAAACCCTACAGTATGGGAGAATATCTTTGAAAATGACACATCCGATAAAGGCTTGACGTCCAGAATAGATAAAGAGCTCACACGCCTCAACAAACAAAAAACAAATAACCCAATTAAAAAATGGGCAAAGGAACTGAACAGACGGTTCTCCAAAAAAGAAATACAGATGGCCAACAGACACATGAAAAGATGCTCCACATCGCTAATTATCAGAGAAATGCAAATTAAAACTACAATGAGGTATCACCTCACACCAGTAAGGATGGCTGCCATCCAAAAGACAAACAACAAATGTTGGCGAGGCTGTGGAGAAAGGGGAACCCTCCTACACTGCTGGTGGGAATGTAAACTTGTTCAACCATTGTGGAAAGCAGTATGGAGGTACATCAAAATCCTCAAAACAGACTTACCATTTGACCCAGGAATTGCACTCCTAGGAATTTACCCTAAGAATGCAGCAATCCAGTATGAGAAAGATCAGTGCACCCCTATGTTTATTGCAGCACTATTTACAATAGCCAAGAATTGGAAGCAACCTAAATGTCCATCGATAGATGAATGGATAAAGAAGATGTGGTACATATACACAATGGAATACTACTCAGCCATAAGAAAAGGGCAAATCCAACCATTTGCAGCAACATGGATGGAGCTGGAGGGTATTTTGCTCAGTGAAACAAGCCTAGCAGAGAAAGAGAAATACCAAATGATTTCACTCATCTGTGGAATATAAGAACAAAGGAAAAACTGAAGGAACAAAACAGCAGCAGAATCACAGAACTCAAGAATGGACTAACAGGTACCAATGGGAAAGGGACTGGGGAGGATGGGTGGGTAGGGAGGGATAAGGGGGGAGAAGAAATGGGGTATTAAGATTAGCATGCATGGGGTGGTGGGAGAAAGGGGAGGGCTGTACAACACAGAGAAGACAAGTAGTGATTCTACAACAGGTTGCTACGCTGATGGACAGTGACTGTAAAGGAGTATATAGGGGGGACCTGGTATAGGGGAGAGCCTAGTAAACAAAGTATTCGTCATGTAAGTGTAGATTAATCATTAAAAAAAAAAATGCAGTTCCTATGTGGTGACCTCTAATGAGTTCTACACAATGATTTAAAGGACATATAAAAGTGTAGGCAAAGGGTCTGTTTGTGTTTATACAGAGGATCAAAGCCTAATTTGGCTACCCCGAAAATGAACTAAGAAACGATATGAAAGAGAACTTCCAACATCAGCACTCTCGGGAAGACTCATGCCAGAAGATGATCATCAAAAAACCCCAACAAAGATCCACGCACTGCTACAGCTGTAGATGCACTCATCCCACCAGCTCCTGGACTTGCCATGGGAATGAAGGAGATATCTAAGCTGGCCTGTGCATACATTAAAACAACAAATTTGACTGGATCTATACTGTTGGAACTCAACCAAGAATTAGGAGAAGTGCAAATTGTAGCGCTCCAAAATCTACAACTACAGACTATCTACTGTTAAAGAACATATGGGATGTGAACAGTTCCAGGAATGGGTTGTTTTAATTTGTCTGATTTATCTCAGACTGTTCAAGTACAGTTGGATGATATCCATCATATCATATATAAATTTTCACCAATGCCTAGGATGCCTAACTGGTTTTCGTGGTTTCACTGGAGATGGCTGGTAATTATAGATCTGCTTTGGTTATGTAACTGTATTCTTATTATGTTAATGTGTGTGTGCAATTTAATTAGTAGTTTAAAACCTATACATGCTTAAGTAAGTCTACAAGAATATATGTCAAAGACATAATCAATCTTCCCATGTTTTCTTCTGCCTGCTACTTCTATAGCTTTTCTTCTTCCTTCCTAATTACAACCCTTAAATAGAATTCGTGCCTCATATCAAATTTACCGAGTATCATAATTCCTCCAAGTGGTAAAGATACCTCAAGACAAATGCTGGGCATAGAAGCCACAGGGCATAAATATGCAAAGAAGTAAAAAGCTAACCTTTTCAAACAATATGGCTTCTCTCTCACTTACCAACTTTACATTTCCCTGTATGGCCCTGGAAGATGACTGGTTAGCCAGAGATGGGTAAGATTCCTCAAGAGAGGAACAACCTAAGACAGGCACAGTCGCAGAGGGGCCATCAGGTGAGAAATTGAGGACCAACAGAGGTGAGGCTTAGAACCTCACCCCCCCCCGTTCTGAGAGAAATCTTCTGCATACGTGGATGTTTTATTGCCCTTGTCAAGCTTGGATTAACACATAGTCTACAGGCACACACCTGATCATCTACATTTGCTCTCTTACAACACTAAACTATGTTTTCTACCTTTATCTTGCATCTACCTACCACTTCAGCATTTTATTTAAAATAATAATAATAATAATAATAAAGGGAGAAATGTGGTGTCCACATATAAGTCAAGTAAAAAATCAAACGAATGTTCATATTTGAACTGATTCTTTATAGTTCATAATGCGTGATCAAAACCGAAAGTTTCTGTGATGACTGCCCTTGTACTGTTCACCATGTAATAACTTACTCACTATGTAACAATTTGTTCACCATGTAAGAACTTGTTTGTTAAGCTTCAGAAGATTGGAGACTGATGAAAATTAGGCTTGGAGTGGATTATTGATTGTGCATTGAGCATTGACTCCCCTATACACAATTTTATTGTTGTTAACAACCATTTGATCAATAAATACGAGAGATGCCCTCTCAAAAAAAAAATTGAACACCTGAATGTAAGCCATGAAACCATAAAACTCTTACAGAAACACAGGCGAAAATATCTTGAACATAAACATGAGCGACTTCTTCATGAACATACCTCTCCAGGGAAAGAAAAGCAAAAATGAACAAATGGGACTATACCAAGCTTAAAAGCTTCGGTACAGTAAAGGGCACCATCAACAGAACAAAAGGGCATCCTACAGTATGGGAGAATATATTCATAAATGACAGATCCGATAAAGGGTTGACATTCAAAATATATAAAAAGCTAACACACCTCAACAAACAAAAAGCAAATATTCCAATAAAAATGTGGGCACGGGAGATGAACAGGCAATTCTCCAAAGAAGAAATTCAGGTGGCCAATAGACACACGAAAACATGCACCACATCTCTTGTCATCAGGGAAATGCAAATTAAAACCACAATGAGATATCACCTCACACCAGTAAGGATCGCCACCATCCAAAAGACAAACCGCAACAAATGTTGGCGAGGTTGTGGAGAAAAGGGAACCCTCCTACACTGTTGGTGGGAATGTAAATTTGTTCAACCATGGGGGAAAGCAATATGTAGGTTCCTCAGAAACCTCAAAATAGAAGTACCATTTCACCCAGGAATACCACTCCTAGGAATTTACACTAAGAATAGAGCAGCCCATTTTGAATAGGAGGGATGTACACCTGTGTCTATCGCAGCACAATTTACAACAGCCAAGAAATGGAAACAACCTATGTGTCCATGAGTAGATGAATGTATGCACAGTGGAATATAATTCAGCCATAGGAAGAAAACAAATCCTACCATTTGCAACAACATGGTTGACCTTAGAGGGTATTGTGCTCAGTGAAATAAGCGAGGCAGAGAAAGACAAGTACCAAATGATTTCACTCATCTCTGGAGTATAAGAGCAAAGGAAAAACTGAAGAAACAAAACATCAGCCAAATCACAGAACCCAAGAATGGACTAACAGTTACGAAAGAGAAAGGGACTGAGGAGGATGGGTGGGAAGGGAGGGATAAGGGCAGGGAAAAAGAAAGGGGGCATTATGATTAGCATGTATAATGTGGGGGGTCACAGGGAGGGCTAGGCTACACACAGAAGACAAGTAGTGATTCTACAGCATGTTACTACACTTATGGACAGTGACTCTAATGGGGTTTGTGCGGGGTACTCGGTGAAGAGGGGAGCCAAATAACCATAATGTTCTTAAGGTAATTGTAGATAGATACAAAAAAAAAAAAAACATTTTAAAAGGCCGTGAATGATCTTCCTTTCTTCCTGTCTCTTAATGTGATTCTATCCCACTTTCTTTTATAACCGCTAGCCACACCTGGCTCTTCTCTACTCATGGAAACATAAGCTCATCTCTGCCTTTGGTCCTTTGCTCCTGTGCCTGGAATGTCCTCACCCCCAGCCGCTGTCCCTGCTCCCAACTCTGGAACTGCGGCCATGGCCTCAGTTTGCTATTGTCTCAGAAAGGCTGCCACTGACTACATAAATAGCTCCTCCGGTTATGAGTTACACTGCTACCTGATGCTGTTTCCAGATAACTTCTGTGATAACATCTAATTCTTCACCACAGCATAGAGCTCCAAAAGCGGAGACTGTGTCAGCACTGAAGACAGCTCCTGGCACTGCAGACCGAGCCAATTCCAAATCTAACCTGCAAACCCAGGCATGTTCTCATGCGTGCTGGCCACATGGAAAGCAGAGGGTGTGCTCTGGCCAGCTGCACCCAGGGAGTTCGGATTCAAGGCTCCCAGAAAGGGTTCCTGAGACCAGTTCTCCCACTCTGTCCTGACCCAAGGCCAAATGCCCCAGTGGTGGGGCTGCTGGGGGTTGGGGGCAGCCACACTTCTCCCCAAGCCCCCACTGCCAGTGGGGCCTGCTGATGCCCTGGACGTTAAGGGCGCTGAGATTGTGCTGCCAAACCCTGATGTACTGGTCCCTCAGCTGTTGGTCTGTGTCACAGCTCCAAAGCCGGAGGTGATGGCTGCAAAAAAGGAGGAAACATGGATCATGGTCTAACCGCATACACAAAAGTAAATTCAAAATTTATTGAACACCTGAATGTAAGTCATGAAACCATAAAACTCTTACAGAAAGACAGGCGAAACTATCTTGAACACAAACATGAGCGAATTCTTCGTGAACATATCTCTCCAGGGAAAGAAGAGCAAAAATGAACAAATGGGACTATATCAAGCTTAAAAGCTTTGGTACAGTAAAGGTCACCATCAACAGAACAAAAGGGCATCCAACAGTATGGGAGTATATATTCATGAATGACAGATCTGATAAAGGGTTCACATTCAAAATATATAAAAAGCTAAAACACCTCAACAAACAAAAAGCAAATATTCCAAAAAAAAATGTTTGCATGGGAGGTGAACAGGCAGTTCTCCAAAGAAGAAATTCAGGTGGCCAATAGACACATGAAAAGATGCACCACATCGCTTGTCATCGGAGAATTGCAAATTAGAACCACAATGAGATATCACCTCACACCAGTAAGGATAGCCACCATCCAAAAGACAAACCACAACAAATGTTGACAAGGTTGTGGACAGAGGGGAACCCTCCTACACTGTTGGTGGGAATGTAAATTCATTCAACCATTGTGGAAAGCAATATGGAGATTCCTCAAAAAATTCAAAATAGAAATACCATTTGACCCAGGAATACCGCTACTAGGAATTTACCCTAAGAATACAGCAGCCCATTTTGAAAAGGACAGATGTACACCTATGTTTATCGCAGCACAATTTACAACAGCCAAGAAATGGAAACAAACTGTGTGTCCATGAGTAGATGAATGTATGCACAGTGGAATATAATTCAGCCATAAGAAGAAAACAAATCCTACCATTTCCAACAACATGGTTGGACTTAGAGGGTCTTATGCTCAGTGAAATAAGCGAGGCGGAGAAAGACAAGTACCAAATAATTTCACTCATCTCTGGATTAGAAGAGCAAAGGAAAAACTGAAGGAACAAAACAGCAGCAGAATCACAGAACCCAAGAATGGTCTAACAGTTACCAAAGAGAAAGGGACTGCGGAGGATGGCTGGGAAGGAAGGGATAAGGGCCCGGAAAAAGAAAGGGGGCATTATGATTAGCATGTATAATGTGGTGGGGCACGGGGAGGACTACGCTACACAGAGAAGACAAGTAGTGATTCTACAGCATGTTACTACGCTGATGGACAGTGACTCTAATGGGGTTTGTGCGGGGTACTTGGTGAAGAGGGGAGCCAAATAAACATAAATTTCTTAAGGTAAATGTAGATAGATACCTAAAGAGAAAAAAAACGTTTTAAATCGCCGTGAATGATCTTCCTTTCTGCCTGTCTCTTAATGTCATTTTATCCCAATTTCCTTTACAACATCTAGCCACACCTGGCTCTTCTCTGCTCATGAAAACATAAGCTCATCTCTGCCTTCGGGCCTTTGCTCCTGTGCCTACAATGTCCTCACACCCAGCCTCTGTCCCTGCTCCCAACTCTGGAACTGCAGCCATGGCCTCAGTTTGCTATTGTCTCAGAAAGGCTGCTGCTGACTACCTAAATAGCTCTTCCGGTTATGAGTTACCCTGCTGCCTGATGCTGTCTGCAGATAACTTCTGTGATAACATCTAAATCTTCACCACAGCATACGGCTCCAAAAGTGGAGACTGTGCAGCACTTAATAGCGCCTGGCAGTGCAGACCGAGCCCATTCCAAATCTCACCTGCAAACCCAGGCGTGTTCTGAGGCGTGCTGGCCACATGGAAAGCAGTGGGTGTGCTCTGGCCAGCTGCACCCAGGGAGTTCGGATTCAAGGCTCCCCAGAAAGTGTTCTTGAGACCAGTTCTCCCACTCTGTCCTGACCCAAAGCCACGTGCCCCATTGGTGGAGCTGCTGTAGGGGGCAGCCACTCTTTTCCCAAAGCCTCCACTGCCAGTGGGGACTGCTGAAACCTGGGACGTGGAGGGCGCTAAGATTGTGCTGCCAAACCATGATGTCCTGGTCCCGCAGGTGTTGGTCTGTGTCACAGCTCCAAGCCGGAGTTGATGGCTGTAAAAAAGGAGGAAACATGGATCATTGTCTAACCCCATACACAAAAGTATATTCAAAATTGATTAAACACCTGAATGTAAGCCATGAAACCATAAAACTCTTAGAGAAACACAGGTGACAATATCTTGAACATAAACATGAGCGACTTCTTCGTGAATATATCTCTCCAGAGAAAGAAAAGCAAAAATGTACAAATGGGAGTGTATCAAGCTTAAAAGCTTCAGTACAGTAAAGGGCACCATCAACAGAACAAAAGGGCATCCTACAGTATGGGAGGATATATTCATAAATGACAAATCCAATAAAGGGTTGACATCCAAATATATAAAGAGCTCACACACCTCAACATACAAAAAGTAAGTAATCCAATTAAAAAGAGGGCAGAGGAGCTGAATAGACAGTTCTCTAAAGAAGAAATTCAGATGGCCAACGGACACATGAAAAGATGCTCCACATCACTTGACGTCAGAGAAATGCAAATTAAAACCACAATGAGATGTCATCTCACACCAGTAAGGATGGCTACCATCCAAAAGACAAACAACAATAAATGTTGGCGAGGTTGTGGAGAAAGGGGAACCCTCCTACACTGCTGGTGGGAATGTAAATTAGTTCAACCATTGTGGAAAGCAGTATGGAGGTTCATCCAAATGCTCAAAACGGGCTTACCATTTGACCCAGGAATTCCACTCCTCGGAATTTACCCTAAGAACGCAGCAATCAAGTTTGAGAAAGACAGATGCACCCCTATGTTTATCTCAACACTATTTACAATAGCCAAGAATTGGAAGCAACCTAAATGTCCATCGATAGATGAATGGATAAAGGTGATGTGGTACATATAAACAATGGAATACTACTCAGCCATAAGAAGAGGGCAAATCCTACCATTTACAGCAACTTGGATGGAGCTGGAGATTATTATGCTCAGTGAAATAAGCCAAGCGGAGAAGAGAAAGAGAAATACCAAATGATTTCACTTATCTGTGGAGTATAAGAACAAAGGAAAAACTGAAGGAACAAAACAGCAGTGGAATCACAGAACCCAAGAATGGACTATCAGGTACCAAAGAGAACGGGACTGGGGAGGATGTGTGGGTAGGGAGGGATAAGTGGGGGGAAGAAGAAGGGTTGTATTAAGATTAGCATGCATGGGGGGGTGGGAGAAAGGGGAGGGCTGTACAACAGAGAAGAGAAATAGTGATTCTACAACATTTTTCTATGCTGTTGGACAGTGACTGTAAAGAGGTTTGTAGGGGGGCCCTGGTATAGGGGAGAGCCTAGTAAACATAATATTCTTCATGTAAGTGTAGATTAATAATAACAAAAATAACAATAAAGAAAGAAAAGGGGGATTACTCCCTGATAGGTTAAAACTAACTGTAAATCAACGATTAATGGATCCTTTAAATATCCTTAATTTTGATCACTTAAAGAGAGTCAGATGATCGGCTATGGAGGTACATTTTTCTGATAATATTCCTTTCTCTTAAAAAAAAAAAAAGAAAAAAGCAGTTCCTGTGTGGTGACCTCCAAGGAGTTCTACACAGTGGTATAATGGGCATATCAAAGTGTAGGCAAAGGGTCTGTTTGTTTTTATACAGAGGATCAAAGCCTAATTGGACTACCCAGAAAATGAACTAAGATGCGATATGAAGAAGAACTTCCAACATCAGCACTCTCTGGAAGACTCATACCAGAAGATGATCATCAAAAAACCTCAACAGAGATCCAGGTGCTGTTACAGCTGTAGCTGCATTCATCCCACCGGTTCCTGAACTTGCCATGGGAATGAAGAAGGAGATATCTAAGCTGGCCTGTGCATACATTAAAACAACAAATTTGACTGGATCTATACTGTTGGAACTCAACCAAGAATTAGGAGAAGTGCAAATTGTAGCGCTCCAAAATCTACAACTACAGACTATCTACTGTTAAAGAACATATGGGATGTGAACAGTTCCAGGAATGGGTTGTTTTAATTTGTCTGATTTATCTCAGACTGTTCAAGTACAGTTGGATGATATCCATCATATCATAGATAAATTTTCACAAATGCCTAGGATGCCTAACTGGTTTTCGTGGTTTCACTGGAGATGGCTGGTAATTATAGATCTGCTTTGGTTATGTAACTGTATTCTTATTATGTTAATGTGTGTGTGCAATTTAATTAGTAGTTTAAAACCTATACATGCTTAAGTAAGTCTACAAGAATATATGTCGAAATGCAAGTCGGGGGCGGAGCCAACATGGCGGCGTGAGTAGGACAGTGGGAATCTCCTCCCAAAAACATATATACTTTTGAAAATACAACAAACACAACTAGCCCTAAAAGAGAGACCAGAAGACGCAGGACAGTGGCCAGACTGCAGCTACACCAGCGAGAACCCAGCGACTGGTGAAAGGGGTAAGATACAAGCCCCGGCCCGGCGGGACCCGAGCGCCCCTCCCCCCAGCTCCCGGCGGGAGAACAATAGGCAGAGCGGGAGGGAGACGGAGCCCAGGACTGCCGAACACCCAGCCCCAGCCATCCGGGCCAGAGTGCAGACACAGTATATGCCCAGGGGGCCCTGGATACTGGGAGAACAGGGGGTAAGACCTCAGAGCGGGTGCTGAAGCTGATGCCCCTGTGACAAAGAAAAGCGGGGGCTTTTTGAAAGTCTTAAAGGGACAGGGACTTAACAGCTTGACGGAAACAACCCAGGTCACAGTACAGCAGCTGGAAATTACAGGGAAAACCGTGTGCACTAACCCCCTGGGCAACAGCTCTGAGACCCCTCACGGAGGCAAACAGTCAAGCAGCCCCCCCATCCATCACCCCACCGGGCGCTGCGAAAGCAGAGAAGCAGCCTGAGACAAATTCCGCCCACAGAAAGGGAAATTTCTCCCTCCCGGCCAGGCAAGACACAAAGACCCACTCTACACGCAATTACCCAACACAAGCCACTAGGGGTCGCAGTTGCCCCAGTAAAGAAAGGCCAGTAGTAAGTGAAAATTTTGGCCCTCCCAGCTGACAGTCAATAGCACCTGTCAACATGAAAAGGCAAAAAAATATGATTCAGACAAGACTAACCCAGACAGCTTCAGCATCTGCTACATCTTCCCCTGAGAAGGAATCTGGGGAGATAGATTTAGCCAGTCTACCTGAAAAAGAATTCAAAACAAAAGTCATAACCATGCTGATGGACTTGCAGAGAAATATGCAAGAACTAAGGAAGGAGAATTCAGAAATAAAACAAGCTCTGGAAGGACTTCAAAACAGAATGGACGAGATGCAAGAGACCATTAATGGACTAGAAAACAGAGAACAGGAACGCAGAGAAGCTGATGCAGAGAGAGATAAAAGGATCTCCAGGAATGAAAGAATTTTAAGAGAGCTGAGTGATCAATATAAAAGAAATAATATAAGAATCATAGGCATTCCAGAAGAAGTAGAGAGAGAAAAGGGGATAGAAAATGTCTTTGAAGAAATAATTGCTGAAAATTTCCCCAAACTAGGGGAAGAAATGGCCTCTCAGACCACAGAGGTACACAGAACTCCCATGACAAGGGATCCAAGGAGGGCAACACCAAGACACATAATAATTAAAATGGCAAAGATCAAAGACAAGGACAAAGTATTACAAGCAGCCAGAGAGAAATAAAAGGTTACCTACAAAGGAAAACCCATCAGGCTATCATCAGACTTCTCAACAGAAACCCTACAGGCCAGAAGAGAATGGCATGATATACTTAATGCAATGAAACAGAAGGGCCTCGAACCAAGACTACTGTATCCAGCACGAATATCATTTAAATATGAAGGAGGGATTAAACAATTCCCAGACAAGCAAAATTTGAGGGAATTTGCCTCCCACAAACCACCTCTACAGGGCATCCTACAGGGACTGCTCTAGATGGGAGCACTCCTAAAAAGAGCACACAACAAAACACCCAACATAAGAAGAAGGGAGGAGGAGGAATAAGAAGGGAGAGAAATAAAGAATCATCAGATTGTGTTTATAATAGCTCAACAAGCGAGTTAAGTTAGACAGTAAGACAGTAAAGAAGCTAACCCTAAACCTTTGGTAACCACAAACTTAAAGCCTGCAATGGCAATAAATTCATACCTTTCAATAATCACCCTAAATGTAAATGGACTGAATGCACCAATCAAAAGACACAGAGTAATAGAATGGATAAAAAAGCAAGATCCATCCATATGCTGCTTACAAGAGACTCACCTCAAACCCAAAGACGCGCACAGACTTAAAGTCAAGGGATGGAAAAAGATATTTCAAGCAAACAACAGAGAGAAGAAAGCAGGTGTTGCAATTCTGGTATCAGACAAAACAGACTTCAAAATAAAGAAAGTTGTCACTATTTGCAGATGACATGATACTGTACATAAAAAACCCTAAAGACTCCACCCCAAAACTACTAGAACTGATATCGGAATACAGCAAAGTTGCAGGATACAAAATCAACACACAGAAATCTGTGGCTTTCCTATATACTAACAATGAACCAACAGAGAGAGAAATCAGGAAAACAACTCCATTCACAATTGCATCAAAAAAAATAAAATACCTAGGAATAAACCTAACCAAAGAAGTGAAAGACTTATACTCTGAAAACTACAAGTCACTCTTAAGAGAAATTAAAGGGGACACTAACAGATGGAAACTCATCCCATGCTCGTGGCTAGGAAGAATTAATATCGTTAAAATGGCCATCCTGCCCAAAGCAATATACAGATTTGATGCAATCCCTATGAGACTACCAGCAACATTCTTCAAAGAACTGGAACAAATAATTCAAAAATTCATATGGAAACACCAAAGACCCCGAGTAGCCAAAGCAATCCTGAGAAAGAAGAATAAAGTAGGGGGGATCTCACTCCCCAACTTCAAGCTCTACTATAAAGCCATAGTAATCAAGACAATTTGGTACTGGCACAAGAGCAGAGCCACAGACCAATGGAACAGACTAGAGAATCCAGACATTAACCCAGACATATATGGTCAATTAATATTTGATAAAGGAGCCATGGACATACAATGACGAAATGACAGTCTCTTCAACAGGTGGTGCTGGCAAAACTGGACAGCTACATGTAGGAGAATGAAACTGGACCATTGTCTAACCCCATATACAAAAGTAAACTCAAAATGGATCAAAGACCTGAATGTAAGCCATGAAACCATTAAACTCTTGGAAGAAAACATAGGCGAAAACCTCTTAGACATAAACATGAGTGACCTCTTCTTGAACATATCTCCCCGGGCAAGGAAAACAACAGCAAAAATGAGTAAGTGGGACTATATTAAGCTGAAAAGCTTCTGTACAGCAAAAGACACCATCAATAGAACAAGAAGGATCCCTACAGTATGGGAGAATATATTTGAAAATGACACATCCGATAAAGGCTTGACGTCCAGAATATATAAGGAACTCTCACGCCTCAACAAACAAAAAACAAATAACCCAATTAAAAAATGGGCAGAGGAACTGAACAGACAGTTCTCCAAAAAAGAAATACAGATGGCCAACAGACACATGAAAAGATGCTCCACATCGCTAATTATCAGAGAAATGCAAATTAAAACTACAATGAGGTATCACCTCACACCAGTAAGGATGGCTGCCATCCAAAAGAAAAACAACAACAAATGTTGGCGAGGCTGTGGAGAAAGGGGAACCCTCCTACACTGCTGGTGGGAATGTAAGTTAGTTCAACCATTGTGGAAAGCAGTATGGAGGTACATCAAAATGCTCAAAACAGACTTACCATTTGACCCAGGAATTGCACTCCTAGGAATTTACCCTAAGAATGCAGCAATCAAGTTTGAGAAAGACAGATGCACCCCTATGTTTATTGCAGCACTATTTACAATAGCCAAGAATTGGAAGCAACCTAAATGTCCATCAATAGATGAATGGATAAAGAAGATGTGGTACATATACACAATGGAATACTACTCAGCTATAAGAAAAGGGCAAATCCAATCATTTGCAGCAACATGGATGGAGCTGGAGGGTATTATGCTCAGTGAAACAAGCCAAGCGGAGAAAGAGAAATACCAAATGATTTCACTCATCTGTGGAATATAAGAACAAAGGAAAAACTGAAGGAACAAAACAGCAGCAGAATCACAGAACTCAAGAATGGACTAACAGGTACCAAAGGGAAAGGGACTGGGGAGGATGGGTGGGTAGGGAGGGATAAGGGGGGGAGAAGTAGGGGGGTATTAAGATTAACATGCATGGGGGGGTAGGAGAAAAGGGAGGGCTGTACAACACAGAGAAGGCAAGTAGTGATTCTACAACATTTTGCTATGCTGATGGACAGTGACTGTAAAGGGGTTTATAGGGGAGACCTGGTATAGGGGAGAGCCTAGTAAACATAATATTCGTCATGTAAGTGTAGATTAGTGATAGCAAAAAAAAAAAAAAAAAAAAAAAAAAAGGGCAGTTCCTGTGTGGTAACCTCCAACGAGTTCTACACAAGGGTATAAAGGGCATATAAAAGTGTAGGCAAAGGGTCTGTTTGTGTTTATACAGAGGATCAAAGCCTAATTGGGCTACCCCGAAAATGAACTAAGATACGATATGAAAAAGAACTTCCAACATCTGCACCCTCTGGAAGACTCATGCCAGAAGATGATCATCAAAAACCCCAACAAAGATCCACGCACTGCTACAGCTGTAGATGCACTCATCCCACCAGTTCCTGGACCTGCCATGGGAATGAGGAAGGAGATATCTAAGCTGGCCTGTGCATACAGTAAAACAACAAAATTGGCCTGGATATATACTGTTGGAACTCAACCAAGAATTTGGAGAAGTGCAAATTGTAGCGCTCCAAAGTCTTACAACTACAAACTATTTATTGTTAAAAGAACATATGGCATGTGAACAGTCCCCAGGAATGGGTTGTTTTAATTTGTCTGATTTCTCTCAGACTGTTCAAGTACAGTTGGATGATATCCATCATATCATAGATAAATTTTCACAAATGCCTAGGATGCCTAACTGGTTTTCGTGGTTTCACTGGAGATGGCTGGTAATTATAGATCTGCTTTGGTTATGTAACTGTATTCCTATTATGTTAATGTGTGTGTGCAATTTAATTAGTAGTTTAAAACCTATACATGCTTAAGTAAGTCTACAAGAATATATGTCAAAGACATAATCAATCTTCCCATGTTTTCTTCTGCCTGCTACTTCTATAGCTTTTCTTCTTCCTTCCTAATTACAACCCTTAAATAGAATTCGTGCCTCATATCAAATTTACCGAGTATCATAATTCCTCCAAGTGGTAAAGATACCTCAAGACAAATGCTGGGCATGGAAGCTACAGGGCATAAATATGCAAAGAAATAAAAAGCTAACCATTTCTAACAATAAGGCTTCTCTCTCACTTACCAACTTTACATTTCCCTGTATGGCCCCGGAAGATGACTGGTTAGCCAGAGACGGGTAAGATTCCTCAAGGGAGGAACAACCTAAGACAGGCACAGTCGCAGGGGGGCCATCAGGTGAGAAATTGGGGATCAACAGAGGTGAGGCTTAGAACCTCACCCCCCCGTTCTGAGAGAAATCTTCTGCATACGTGGATGTTTTATTGCCCTGGTCTAGCTTGGATTAACACATAGTCTACAGGCACACACGTGATCATCTACATGTGCTCTCTTACAACACTAAACTATGTTTTCTACCTTTATCTTGTATCTACCTACCACTTCAGCATTTTATTAAAAATAATAATAATAAAGAGAGAAATGTGGTATCCACATATAAATCAAGTATAAAAACCAAATGAGTATTCATATTTGAACTGACTGTTTATAGTTCATAATGCATGAGCAAAACCGAAAGTTTCTGTGATGACTGCCCTTGTACTGTTCACTATGTAACTTATTCATTATGTAAGAATTTGTTCTACATGTAAAAACTTGTTTGTTATGCCTCAGAAGATTGGAGACTGACAAAAATTAGGCTTGGGGTGGAATAATGATTGTGCATTGAGCATTGACTCCCCTATACAGAATCTTATTGTCGTTAACAACCATTTGATCAATAAATATGAGAGATGCCCTCACAAAAAAAAAAAAAAAAAAAAAGGACAGACTTCCAATGGTAAAATAAATTAGTAACCGGGATGTAAGGTATAGCATAAGGAATATAGTCAAGATATTGTAACAGCCTGGTAGGGTGATAGCTGGAACCTAGAATTATGTATATAAATGTTCTACCACTGTGTTGTACACTTGAAACTGATGTAATGTAATACTGTGTGTCAACTACCCTTCAATAAAAAATAATCATTAAAAAAAAAAATAAATAAAAATAAATAAAAAAATAAATAAATAAAAAGTAAAGAAAGTAACAAAAGACAAAGAAGGACATTACATAATGATAAAGGGCTCAGTCCATCAAGAGGATATAACCATTATAAATATATATGCACCCAATACAGGAGCACCAACATACCTGAAACAAATATTAACAGAACTAAAGGAGGAAATAGAATGCAATGCATTCATTCTAGGAGACTTCAACACACCACTCACTCCAAAGGACAGATCCACCAGACAGAAAATAAGTAAGGACACAGAGGCACTGAACAACACACTAGAACAGATGGACCTAATAGACATCTACAGAACTCTACATCCAAAAGCAACAGGATACACGTTCTTCTCAAGTGCACATGGAACATTCTCCAGAATAGACCACATACTAGGACACAAAAAGAGCCTCAGTAAATTCCAAAAGATTGAAATCCTACCAACCAACTTTTCAGACCACAAAGGCATTAAACTAGAAATAAACTGTTCAAAGAAAGCAAAAAGGCTCACAAACACATGGAGGCTAAACAACACGCTCCTAAATAATCAATGGATCAATGACCAAATCAAAATGGAGATCCAGCAATATATGGAAACAAATGACAACAACAACACTAAGCCCCAACTTCTGTGGGACGCAGCAAAAGCAGTCTTAAGAGGAAAGTATATAGCACTCCAAGCATATTTAAAAAAGGAAGAGCAATCCCAAATGAACGGTCTAATGTCACAACTATCAAAATTGGAAAAAGAAGAACAAATGAGGCCTAAGGTCAGCAGAAGGAGGGACATAATAAAGATCAGAGAAGAAATAAATAAAATTGAGAAGAATAAAACAATAGCAAAAATCAATGTAACCAAGAGCTGGTTCTTCAAGAAAATAAACAAAATAGATAAGCCTCTAGCCAGACTTATTAAGAGGAAAAGAGAGTCAACACAAATCAACAGTATCAGAAATGAGAAAGGAAAAATCACAACAGATCCCGCAGAAATACAAAGAATTATTAGAGACTACTATGAAAACCTATATGCTAACAAGCTGGGAAACCTAGGAGAAATGGACAACTTCCTAGAAAAATACAACCTTCCAAGACTGACCCAAAAAGAAATAGAAAATCTAAACAGACCATTTACCAGCAACGAAATTGAAGCGGTAATCAAAAAACTACCAAAGAACAAAACCCCCGGGCCAGATGGATTTACCTCGGAATTTTATCAGACATACAGGGAAGACATAATACCCATTCTCCTTAAAGTTTTCCAAGAAATAGAAGAGGAGGGGATACTCCCAAACTCATTCTATGAAGCTAACATCACCCTAATACCAAAACCAGGCAAAGACACCACCAAAAAAGAAAACTATAGACCAATATCCCTGATGAACGTAGACGCAAAAATACTCAACAAAATTTTAGCAAACCGAATTCAAAAATACATCAAAACCATCGTACACCATGACCAAGTGGGATTCATCCCAGGGATGCAAGGATGGCACAACATTCGAAAGTCCATCAATATCATCCACCACATCAACAAAAAGAAAGACAAAAACCACATGATCATCTCCATAGATGCTGAAAAAGCATTTGACAAAGTTCAACATCCATTCATGATAAAAACTCTCAGCAAAATGGGAATAGAGGGCAAGTACCTCAACATAATAAAGGCCATCTATGAAAAACCCACAGCCAACATTATATTGAATAGCGAGAAGCTGAAAGCATTTCCGCTGAGATCGGGAACTAGACAGGGATGCCCACTCTCCCCACTGTTATTTAACATTGTACTAGAGGTCCTAGCCACGGCAATCAGACAAAACAAAAAAATACAAGGAATCCAGATTGGCAAAGAAGAAGTCAAACTGTCACTATTTGCAGATGACATGATACTGTACATAAAAAACCCTAAAGACTCCACCCCAGAACTACTAGAACTGATATCGGAATACAGCAAAGTTGCAGGATACAAAATCAACACACAGAAATCTGTGGCTTTCCTATATACCAACAATGAACCAACAGAAAGAGAAATCAGGAAAACAACTCCATTCACAATTGCATCAAAAAAAATAAAATACCTAGGAATAAACCTAACCAAAGAAGTGAAAGACTTATATTCTGAAAACTACAAGTCACTCTTAAAAGAAATTAAAGGGGACACTAACAGATGGAAACGCATCCCATGCTCATGGCTAGGAAGAATTAATATCGTCAAAATGGCCATCCTGCCCAAAGCAATATACAGATTTGATGCAATCCCTATGAAACTACCAGCAACATTCTTCAATGAACTGGATCAAATAATTCAAAAATTCATATGGAACCACCAAAGACCCCGAATAGCCAAAGCAATCCTGAGAAAGAAGAATAAAGTAGGGGGGATCTCACTCCCCAACTTCAAGCTCTATTATAAAGCCATAGTAATCAAGACAATTTGGTACTGGCACAAGAACAGAGCCACAGACCAATGGAACAGACTAGAGAATCCAGACATTAACTCAGACATATATGGTCAATTAATATTTGATAAAGGAGCCATGGACATACAATGGCGAAATGACAGTCACTTCAACAGATGGTGCTGGCAAAACTGGACAGCTACATGTAGGAGAATGAAACTGGACCATCGTCTAACCCCATATACAAAAGTAAACTCAAAATGGATCAAAGACCTGAATGTAAGTCATGAAACCATTAAACTCTTGGAAGAAAACATAGGCACAAACCTCTTAGACATAAACATGAGTGACCTCTTCTTGAACATATCTCCCCGGGCAAGGAAAACAACAGCAAAAATGAACAAGTGGGACTATATTAAGCTGAAAAGCTTCTGTACAGCAAAAGACACCATCAATAGAACAAAAAGAAACCCTACAGTATGGGAGAATATCTTTGAAAATGACACATCCGATAAAGGCTTGACGTCCAGAATAGATAAAGAGCTCACACGCCTCAACAAACAAAAAACAAATAACCCAATTAAAAAATGGGCAAAGGAACTGAACAGACGGTTCTCCAAAAAAGAAATACAGATGGCCAACAGACACATGAAAAGATGCTCCACATCGCTAATTATCAGAGAAATGCAAATTAAAACTACAATGAGGTATCACCTCACACCAGTAAGGATGGCTGCCATCCAAAAGACAAACAACAAATGTTGGCGAGGCTGTGGAGAAAGGGGAACCCTCCTACACTGCTGGTGGGAATGTAAACTTGTTCAACCATTGTGGAAAGCAGTATGGAGGTACATCAAAATCCTCAAAACAGACTTACCATTTGACCCAGGAATTGCACTCCTAGGAATTTACCCTAAGAATGCAGCAATCCAGTATGAGAAAGATCAGTGCACCCCTATGTTTATTGCAGCACTATTTACAATAGCCAAGAATTGGAAGCAACCTAAATGTCCATCGATAGATGAATGGATAAAGAAGATGTGGTACATATACACAATGGAATACTACTCAGCCATAAGAAAAGGGCAAATCCAACCATTTGCAGCAACATGGATGGAGCTGGAGGGTATTTTGCTCAGTGAAACAAGCCTAGCAGAGAAAGAGAAATACCAAATGATTTCACTCATCTGTGGAATATAAGAACAAAGGAAAAACTGAAGGAACAAAACAGCAGCAGAATCACAGAACTCAAGAATGGACTAACAGGTACCAATGGGAAAGGGACTGGGGAGGATGGGTGGGTAGGGAGGGATAAGGGGGGAGAAGAAATGGGGTATTAAGATTAGCATGCATGGGGTGGTGGGAGAAAGGGGAGGGCTGTACAACACAGAGAAGACAAGTAGTGATTCTACAACAGGTTGCTACGCTGATGGACAGTGACTGTAAAGGAGTATATAGGGGGGACCTGGTATAGGGGAGAGCCTAGTAAACAAAGTATTCGTCATGTAAGTGTAGATTAATCATTAAAAAAAAAAAATGCAGTTCCTATATGGTGACCTCTAATGAGTTCTACACAATGATTTAAAGGACATATAAAAGTGTAGGCAAAGGGTCTGTTTGTGTTTATACAGAGGATCAAAGCCTAATTTGGCTACCCCGAAAATGAACTAAGAAACGATATGAAAGAGAACTTCCAACATCAGCACTCTCGGGAAGACTCATGCCAGAAGATGATCATCAAAAAACCCCAACAAAGATCCACGCACTGCTACAGCTGTAGATGCACTCATCCCACCAGCTCCTGGACTTGCCATGGGAATGAAGGAGATATCTAAGCTGGCCTGTGCATACATTAAAACAACAAATTTGACTGGATCTATACTGTTGGAACTCAACCAAGAATTAGGAGAAGTGCAAATTGTAGCGCTCCAAAATCTACAACTACAGACTATCTACTGTTAAAGAACATATGGGATGTGAACAGTTCCAGGAATGGGTTGTTTTAATTTGTCTGATTTATCTCAGACTGTTCAAGTACAGTTGGATGATATCCATCATATCATATATAAATTTTCACCAATGCCTAGGATGCCTAACTGGTTTTCATGGTTTCACTGGAGATGGCTGGTAATTATAGATCTGCTTTGGTTATGTAACTGTATTCTTATTATGTTAATGTGTGTGTGCAATTTAATTAGTAGTTTAAAACCTATACATGCTTAAGTAAGTCTACAAGAAGATATGTCAAAGAAATAATCAATCTTCCCATGTTTTCTCCCGCCTGCTACTTCTATAGCTTTTCTTCTTCCTAATTACAACGAATTCTTAAATAGAATTCGTGCCTCATATCAAATTTACCGAGTATCATAACTCCTCCAAGTGGTAAAGATACCTCAAGACAAATGCTGGCCATAGAAGCCACAGGGCATAAATATGCAAAGAAATAAAAAGCTAACCATTTCAAACAATAAAGCTTCTCTCTCACTTACCAACTGCACATTTCCCTGTATGGCCCCGGAAGATGACTGGTTAGCCAGAGACGGGTAAGATTCCTCAAGGGAGGAACAACCTAAGACAGGCACAGTCGCAGGGGAGTCATCAGGTGAGAAACTGGGGATCAACAGAGGTGAGGCTTAGAACCTCAACCCCCCTGTTCTGAGAGAAATCTTCTGCATATGTGGATGTTTTATTGCCCTTGTCTAGCTTGGATTAACACATAGTCTACAGGCACACACCTGATCATCTACATTTGCTCTCTTACAACACTAAACTATGTTTTCTACCTTTATCTTGCATCTACCTACCACTTCAGCATCTTATTAAAAATAATAAAGAGAGAAATGTGGTATCCACATATAAATCAAGTATAAAAATCAAATGTGTATTCATATTTGAACTGACTGTTTATAGTTCATAATGCATGAGCAAAACCAAAAGTTTCTGTGATGACTGCCCTTGTACTGTTCACCATGTAAATTATTCACTATGTAAGAATTTGTTCTCCATGTAAGAACTTGTTCGTTATGCTTCAGAAGATTGGAGACTGACGAAAATTAGGCTTGGGGTGGATTAATGATTGTGCATTGAGCATTGACTCCCCTATACAGAATTTTATTGTTGTTAACAACCATTTGATCAATAAATATGAGAGATGCCCTAACAACAACAACCAAGAAAAAGTACACACTTCCAATTGTAAAATAAATAAGCAACCGGGATGTAATGTATAGCATAAGGAATATAGTCAAAATATTGTAACAACTTGGTATGGTGATAGCTGGTACTTAGAATTATCATGTATATAAATGTTAAATCACTGTGTTGTACACCTGAAACTAATGTAATGTAATACTGTGTGTCAACTACCCTTCAATAAAAAATAATTATCTAAAAAAAAAAAAAAAAGTATATATGTCAAAGACATAATCAATCTTCCCATGTTTTCTTCTGCCTGCTACTTCTATAGCTTTTCTTCTTCCTTCCTAATTACAACCCTTAAATAGAATTCGTGCCTCATATCAAATTTACCGAGTATCATAATTCCTCCAAGTGGTAAAGATACCTCAAGACAAATGCTGGGCATAGAAGCCACAGGGCATAAATATGCAAAGAAGTAAAAAGCTAACCTTTTCAAACAATATGGCTTCTCTCTCACTTACCAACTTTACATTTCCCTGTATGGCCCTGGAAGATGACTGGTTAGCCAGAGATGGGTAAGATTCCTCAAGAGAGGAACAACCTAAAACAGGCACAGTTGCAGAGGGGCCATCAGGTGAGAAATTGGGGACCAACAGAGGTGAGGCTTAGAACCTCACCCCCCCCGTTCTGAGAGAAATCTTCTGCATACGTGGATGTTTTATTGCCCTTGTCAAGCTTGGATTAACACATAGTCTACAGGCACACACCTGATCATCTACATTTGCTCTCTTACAACACTAAACTATGTTTTCTACCTTTATCTTGCATCTACCTACCACTTCAGCATTTTATTTAAAATAATAATAATAATAATAATAAAGGGAGAAATGTGGTGTCCACATATAAGTCAAGTATAAAAATCAAACGAATGTTCATATTTGAACTGATTCTTTATAGTTCATAATGCGTGATCAAAACCGAAAGTTTCTGTGATGACTGCCCTTGTACTGTTCACCATGTAATAACTTACTCACTATGTAACAATTTGTTCACCATGTAAGAACTTGTTTGTTAAGCTTCAGAAGATTGGAGACTGATGAAAATTAGGCTTGGAGTGGATTATTGATTGTGAATTGAGCATTGACTCCCCTATACACAATTTTATTGTTGTTAACAACCATTTGATCAATAAATACGAGAGATGCCCTCTCAAAAAAAAAATTGAACACCTGAATGTAAGCCATGAAACCATAAAACTCTTACAGAAACACAGGCGAAAATATCTTGAACATAAACATGAGCGACTTCTTCATGAACATACCTCTCCAGGGAAAGAAAAGCAAAAATGAACAAATGGGACTATACCAAGCTTAAAAGCTTCGGTACAGTAAAGGGCACCATCAACAGAACAAAAGGGCATCCTACAGTATGGGAGAATATATTCATAAATGACAGATCCGATAAAGGGTTGACATTCAAAATATATAAAAAGCTAACACACCTCAACAAACAAAAAGCAAATATTCCAATAAAAATGTGGGCACGGGAGATGAACAGGCAATTCTCCAAAGAAGAAATTCAGGTGGCCAATAGACACACGAAAACATGCACCACATCTCTTGTCATCAGGGAAATGCAAATTAAAACCACAATGAGATATCACCTCACACCAGTAAGGATCGCCACCATCCAAAAGACAAACCGCAACAAATGTTGGCGAGGTTGTGGAGAAAAGGGAACCCTCCTACACTGTTGGTGGGAATGTAAATTTGTTCAACCATGGGGGAAAGCAATATGTAGGTTCCTCAGAAACCTCAAAATAGAAGTACCATTTCACCCAGGAATACCACTCCTAGGAATTTACCCTAAGAATAGAGCAGCCCATTTTGAATAGGAGGGATGTACACCTGTGTCTATCGCAGCACAATTTACAACAGCCAAGAAATGGAAACAACCTATGTGTCCATGAGTAGATGAATGTATGCACAGTGGAATATAATTCAGCCATAGGAAGAAAACAAATCCTACCATTTGCAACAACATGGTTGACCTTAGAGGGTATTGTGCTCAGTGAAATAAGCGAGGCGGAGAAAGACAAGTACCAAATGATTTCACTCATCTCTGGAGTATAAGAGCAAAGGAAAAACTGAAGAAACAAAACATCAGCCAAATCACAGAACCCAAGAATGGACTAACAGTTACGAAAGAGAAAGGGACTGAGGAGGATGGGTGGGAAGGGAGGGATAAGGGCAGGGAAAAAGAAAGGGGGCATTATGATTAGCATGTATAATGTGGGGGGTCACAGGGAGGGCTAGGCTACAC
The DNA here is from genome assembly GCF_030020395.1 of Manis pentadactyla. NCBI lineage: Eukaryota > Metazoa > Chordata > Mammalia > Pholidota > Manidae > Manis > Manis pentadactyla. Next base: position 55,451,419 of record NC_080028.1, on the reverse strand, counting down.
ACAGAAGACAAGTAGTGATTCTACAGCATGTTACTACACTTATGGACAGTGACTCTAATGGGGTTTGTGCGGGGTACTCGGTGAAGAGGGGAGCCAAATAACCATAATGTTCTTAAGGTAATTGTAGATAGATACAAAAAAAAAAAAAAACATTTTAAAAGGCCGTGAATGATCGTCCTTTCTTCCTGTCTCTTAATGTGATTCTATCCCACTTTCCTTTATAACCGCTAGCCACACCTGGCTCTTCTCTACTCATGGAAACATAAGCTCATCTCTGCCTTTGGTCCTTTGCTCCTGTGCCTGGAATGTCCTCACCCCCAGCCGCTGTCCCTGCTCCCAACTCTGGAACTGCGGCCATGGCCTCAGTTTGCTATTGTCTCAGAAAGGCTGCCACTGACTACATAAATAGCTCCTCCGGTTATGAGTTACACTGCTACCTGACGCTGTTTCCAGATAACTTCTGTGATAACACCTAATTCTTCACCACAGCATAGAGCTCCAAAAGCGGAGACTGTGTCAGCACTGAAGACAGCTCCTGGCACTGCAGACCGAGCCAATTCCAAATCTAACCTGCAAACCCAGGCATGTTCTCATGCGTGCTGGCCACATGGAAAGCAGAGGGTGTGCTCTGGCCAGCTGCACCCAGGGAGTTCGGATTCAAGGCTCCCAGAAAGGGTTCCTGAGACCAGTTCTCCCACTCTGTCCTGACCCAAGGCCAAATGCCCCAGTGGTGGGGCTGCTGGGGGTTGGGGGCAGCCACATTTCTCCCCAAGCCCCCACTGCCAGTGGGGCCTGCTGATGCCCTGGACGTTAAGGGCGCTGAGATTGTGCTGCCAAACCCTGATGTACTGGTCCCACAGCTGTTGGTCTGTGTCACAGCTCCAAAGCCGGAGGTGATGGCTGCAAAAAAGGAGGAAACATGGATCATGGTCTAACCGCATACACAAAAGTAAATTCAAAATTTATTGAACACCTGAATGTAAGTCATGAAACCATAAAACTCTTACAGAAAGACAGGCGAAACTATCTTGAACACAAACATGAGCGAATTCTTCGTGAACATATCTCTCCAGGGAAAGAAGAGCAAAAATGAACAAATGGGACTATATCAAGCTTAAAAGCTTCGGTACAGTAAAGGTCACCATCAACAGAACAAAAGGGCATCCAACAGTATGGGAGTATATATTCATGAATGACAGATCTGATAAAGGGTTCACATTCAAAATATATAAAAAGCTAAAACACCTCAACAAACAAAAAGCAAATATTCCAAAAAAAAATGTTTGCATGGGAGGTGAACAGGCAGTTCTCCAAAGAAGAAATTCAGGTGGCCAATAGACACATGAAAAGATGCACCACATCGCTTGTCATCGGAGAATTGCAAATTAGAACCACAATGAGATATCACCTCACACCAGTAAGGATAGCCACCATCCAAAAGACAAACCACAACAAATGTTGACAAGGTTGTGGACAGAGGGGAACCCTCCTACACTGTTGGTGGGAATGTAAATTCATTCAACCATTGTGGAAAGCAATATGGAGATTCCTCAAAAAATTCAAAATAGAAATACCATTTGACCCAGGAATACCGCTACTAGGAATTTACCCTAAGAATACAGCAGCCCATTTTGAAAAGGACAGATGTACACCTATGTTTATCGCAGCACAATTTACAACAGCCAAGAAATGGAAACAAACTGTGTGTCCATGAGTAGATGAATGTATGCACAGTGGAATATAATTCAGCCATAAGAAGAAAACAAATCCTACCATTTCCAACAACATGGTTGGACTTAGAGGGTCTTATGCTCAGTGAAATAAGCGAGGCGGAGAAAGACAAGTACCAAATAATTTCACTCATCTCTGGATTAGAAGAGCAAAGGAAAAACTGAAGGAACAAAACAGCAGCAGAATCACAGAACCCAAGAATGGTCTAACAGTTACCAAAGAGAAAGGGACTGCGGAGGATGGCTGGGAAGGAAGGGATAAGGGCCCGGAAAAAGAAAGGGGGCATTATGATTAGCATGTATAATGTGGTGGGGCACGGGGAGGACTACGCTACACAGAGAAGACAAGTAGTGATTCTACAGCATGTTACTACGCTGATGGACAGTGACTCTAATGGGGTTTGTGCGGGGTACTTGGTGAAGAGGGGAGCCAAATAAACATAAATTTCTTAAGGTAAATGTAGATAGATACCTAAAGAGAAAAAAAACGTTTTAAATCGCCGTGAATGATCTTCCTTTCTGCCTGTCTCTTAATGTCATTTTATCCCAATTTCCTTTACAACATCTAGCCACACCTGGCTCTTCTCTGCTCATGAAAACATAAGCTCATCTCTGCCTTCGGGCCTTTGCTCCTGTGCCTACAATGTCCTCACACCCAGCCTCTGTCCCTGCTCCCAACTCTGGAACTGCAGCCATGGCCTCAGTTTGCTATTGTCTCAGAAAGGCTGCTGCTGACTACCTAAATAGCTCTTCCGGTTATGAGTTACCCTGCTGCCTGATGCTGTCTGCAGATAACTTCTGTGATAACATCTAAATCTTCACCACAGCATACGGCTCCAAAAGTGGAGACTGTGCAGCACTTAATAGCGCCTGGCAGTGCAGACCGAGCCCATTCCAAATCTCACCTGCAAACCCAGGCGTGTTCTGAGGCGTGCTGGCCACATGGAAAGCAGTGGGTGTGCTCTGGCCAGCTGCACCCAGGGAGTTCGGATTCAAGGCTCCCCAGAAAGTGTTCTTGAGACCAGTTCTCCCACTCTGTCCTGACCCAAAGCCACGTGCCCCATTGGTGGAGCTGCTGTAGGGGGCAGCCACTCTTTTCCCAAAGCCTCCACTGCCAGTGGGGACTGCTGAAACCTGGGACGTGGAGGGCGCTAAGATTGTGCTGCCAAACCATGATGTCCTGGTCCCGCAGGTGTTGGTCTGTGTCACAGCTCCAAGCCGGAGTTGATGGCTGTAAAAAAGGAGGAAACATGGATCATTGTCTAACCCCATACACAAAAGTATATTCAAAATTGATTAAACACCTGAATGTAAGCCATGAAACCATAAAACTCTTAGAGAAACACAGGCGACAATATCTTGAACATAAACATGAGCGACTTCTTCGTGAATATATCTCTCCAGGGAAAGAAAAGCAAAAATGTACAAATGGGAGTGTATCAAGCTTAAAAGCTTCAGTACAGTAAAGGGCACCATCAACAGAACAAAAGGGCATCCTACAGTATGGGAGGATATATTCATAAATGACAAATCCAATAAAGGGTTGACATCCAAATATATAAAGAGCTCACACACCTCAACATACAAAAAGTAAGTAATCCAATTAAAAAGAGGGCAGAGGAGCTGAATAGACAGTTCTCTAAAGAAGAAATTCAGATGGCCAACGGACACATGAAAAGATGCTCCACATCACTTGACGTCAGAGAAATGCAAATTAAAACCACAATGAGATGTCATCTCACACCAGTAAGGATGGCTACCATCCAAAAGACAAACAACAATAAATGTTGGCGAGGTTGTGAAGAAAGGGGAACCCTCCTACACTGCTGGTGGGAATGTAAATTAGTTCAACCATTGTGGAAAGCAGTATGGAGGTTCATCCAAATGCTCAAAACGGGCTTACCATTTGACCCAGGAATTCCACTCCTCGGAATTTACCCTAAGAACGCAGCAATCAAGTTTGAGAAAGACAGATGCACCCCTATGTTTATCTCAACACTATTTACAATAGCCAAGAATTGGAAGCAACCTAAATGTCCATCGATAGATGAATGGATAAAGGTGATGTGGTACATATAAACAATGGAATACTACTCAGCCATAAGAAGAGGGCAAATCCTACCATTTACAGCAACTTGGATGGAGCTGGAGATTATTATGCTCAGTGAAATAAGCCAAGCGGAGAAAGAGAAATACCAAATGATTTCACTTATCTGTGGAGTATAAGAACAAAGGAAAAACTGAAGGAACAAAACAGCAGTGGAATCACAGAACCCAAGAATGGACTATCAGGTACCAAAGGGAACGGGACTGTTGAGGATGGGTGGGTAGGGAGGGATAAGTGGGGGGAAGAAGAAGGGTTGTATTAAGATTAGCATGCATGGGGGATGGGAGTAAGGGGAGGGCTGTACAACAGAGAAGAGAAATAGTGATTCTACAACATTTTTCTATGCTGTTGGACAGTGACTGTAAAGAGGTTTGTAGGGGGGCCCTGGTATAGGGGAGAGCCTAGTAAACATAATATTCTTCATGTAAGTGTAGATTAATAATAACAAAAAGAACAATAAAGAAAGAAAAGGGGGATTACTCCCTGATAGGTTAAAACTAACTGTAAATCAACGATTAATGGATCCTTTAAATATCCTTAATTTTGATCACTTAAAGAGAGTCAGATGATCGGCTATGGAGGTACATTTTTCTGATAATATTCCTTTCTCTTAAAAAAAAAAAAAAGCATTTCCTGTGTGGTGACCTCCAAGGAGTTCTACACAGTGGTATAATGGGCATATCAAAGTGTAGGCAAAGGGTCTGTTTGTTTTTATACAGAGGATCAAAGCCTAATTGGACTACACAGAAAATGAACTAAGATGCGATATGAAGAAGAACTTCCAACATCAGCATTCTCTGGAAGCCTCATACCAGAAGATGATCATCAAAAAACCTCAACAAAGATCCAGGTGCTGTTACAGCTGTAGCTGCATTCATCCCACCGGTTCCTGAACTTGCCATGGGAATGAAGAAGGAGATATCTAAGCTGGCCTGTGCATACAGTAAAACAACAAATTTGACTGGATCTATACTGTTGGAACTCAACCAAGAATTAGGAGAAGTGCAAATTGTAGCGCTCCAAAATCTACAACTACAGACTATCTACTGTTAAAGAACATATGGGATGTGAACAGTTCCAGGAATGGGTTGTTTTAATTTGTCTGATTTATCTCAGACTGTTCAAGTACAGTTGGATGATATCCATCATATCATAGATAAATTTTCACAAATGCCTAGGATGCCTAACTGGTTTTCGTGGTTTCACTGGAGATGGCTGGTAATTATAGATCTGCTTTGGTTATGTAACTGTATTCCTATTATGTTAATGTGTGTGTGCAATTTAATTAGTAGTTTAAAACCTATACATGCTTAAGTAAGTCTACAAGAATATATGTCAAAGACATAATCAATCTTCCCATGTTTTCTTCTGCCTGCTACTTCTATAGCTTTTCTTCTTCCTTCCTAATTACAACCCTTAAATAGAATTCGTGCCTCATATCAAATTTACCGAGTATCATAATTCCTCCAAGTGGTAAAGATACCTCAAGACAAATGCTGGGCATAGAAGCCACAGGGCATAAATATGCAAAGAAGTAAAAAGCTAACCTTTTCAAACAATATGGCTTCTCTCTCACTTACCAACTTTACATTTCCCTGTATGGCCCTGGAAGATGACTGGTTAGCCAGAGATGGGTAAGATTCCTCAAGAGAGGAACAACCTAAGACAGGCACAGTCGCAGAGGGGCCATCAGGTGAGAAATTGGGGACCAACAGAGGTGAGGCTTAGAACCTCACCCCCCCCCCGTTCTGAGAGAAATCTTCTGCATACGTGGATGTTTTATTGCCCTTGTCAAGCTTGGATTAACACATAGTCTACAGGCACACACCTGATCATCTACATTTGCTCTCTTACAACACTAAACTATGTTTTCTACCTTTATCTTGCATCTACCTACCACTTCAGCATTTTATTTAAAATAATAATAATAATAATAATAAAGGGAGAAATGTGGTGTCCACATATAAGTCAAGTATAAAAATCAAACGAATGTTCATATTTGAACTGATTCTTTATAGTTCATAATGCGTGATCAAAACCGAAAGTTTCTGTGATGACTGCCCTTGTACTGTTCACCATGTAATAACTTACTCACTATGTAACAATTTGTTCACCATGTAAGAACTTGTTTGTTAAGCTTCAGAAGATTGGAGACTGATGAAAATTAGGCTTGGAGTGGATTATTGATTGTGCATTGAGCATTGACTCCCCTATACACAATTTTATTGTTGTTAACAACCATTTGATCAATAAATACGAGAGATGCCCTCTCAAAAAAAAAATTGAACACCTGAATGTAAGCCATGAAACCATAAAACTCTTACAGAAACACAGGCGAAAATATCTTGAACATAAACATGAGCGACTTCTTCATGAACATACCTCTCCAGGGAAAGAAAAGCAAAAATGAACAAATGGGACTATACCAAGCTTAAAAGCTTCGGTACAGTAAAGGGCACCATCAACAGAACAAAAGGGCATCCTACAGTATGGGAGAATATATTCATAAATGACAGATCCGATAAAGGGTTGACATTCAAAATATATAAAAAGCTAACACACCTCAACAAACAAAAAGCAAATATTCCAATAAAAATGTGGGCACGGGAGATGAACAGGCAATTCTCCAAAGAAGAAATTCAGGTGGCCAATAGACACACGAAAACATGCACCACATCTCTTGTCATCAGGGAAATGCAAATTAAAACCACAATGAGATATCACCTCACACCAGTAAGGATCGCCACCATCCAAAAGACAAACCGCAACAAATGTTGGCGAGGTTGTGGAGAAAAGGGAACCCTCCTACACTGTTGGTGGGAATGTAAATTTGTTCAACCATGGGGGAAAGCAATATGTAGGTTCCTCAGAAACCTCAAAATAGAAGTACCATTTCACCCAGGAATACCACTCCTAGGAATTTACCCTAAGAATAGAGCAGCCCATTTTGAATAGGAGGGATGTACACCTGTGTCTATCGCAGCACAATTTACAACAGCCAAGAAATGGAAACAACCTATGTGTCCATGAGTAGATGAATGTATGCACAGTGGAATATAATTCAGCCATAGGAAGAAAACAAATCCTACCATTTGCAACAACATGGTTGACCTTAGAGGGTATTGTGCTCAGTGAAATAAGCGAGGCGGAGAAAGACAAGTACCAAATGATTTCACTCATCTCTGGAGTATAAGAGCAAAGGAAAAACTGAAGAAACAAAACATCAGCCAAATCACAGAACCCAAGAATGGACTAACAGTTACGAAAGAGAAAGGGACTGAGGAGGATGGGTGGGAAGGGAGGGATAAGGGCAGGGAAAAAGAAAGGGGGCATTATGATTAGCATGTATAATGTGGGGGGTCACAGGGAGGGCTAGGCTACACACAGAAGACAAGTAGTGATTCTACAGCATGTTACTACACTTATGGACAGTGACTCTAATGGGGTTTGTGCGGGGTACTCGGTGAAGAGGGGAGCCAAATAACCATAATGTTCTTAAGGTAATTGTAGATAGATACAAAAAAAAAAAAACATTTTAAAAGGCCGTGAATGATCGTCCTTTCTTCCTGTCTCTTAATGTGATTCTATCCCACTTTCCTTTATAACCGCTAGCCACACCTGGCTCTTCTCTACTCATGGAAACATAAGCTCATCTCTGCCTTTGGTCCTTTGCTCCTGTGCCTGGAATGTCCTCACCCCCAGCCGCTGTCCCTGCTCCCAACTCTGGAACTGCGGCCATGGCCTCAGTTTGCTATTGTCTCAGAAAGGCTGCCACTGACTACATAAATAGCTCCTCCGGTTATGAGTTACACTGCTACCTGACGCTGTTTCCAGATAACTTCTGTGATAACACCTAATTCTTCACCACAGCATAGAGCTCCAAAAGCGGAGACTGTGTCAGCACTGAAGACAGCTCCTGGCACTGCAGACCGAGCCAATTCCAAATCTAACCTGCAAACCCAGGCATGTTCTCATGCGTGCTGGCCACATGGAAAGCAGAGGGTGTGCTCTGGCCAGCTGCACCCAGGGAGTTCGGATTCAAGGCTCCCAGAAAGGGTTCCTGAGACCAGTTCTCCCACTCTGTCCTGACCCAAGGCCAAATGCCCCAGTGGTGGGGCTGCTGGGGGTTGGGGGCAGCCACATTTCTCCCCAAGCCCCCACTGCCAGTGGGGCCTGCTGATGCCCTGGACGTTAAGGGCGCTGAGATTGTGCTGCCAAACCCTGATGTACTGGTCCCACAGCTGTTGGTCTGTGTCACAGCTCCAAAGCCGGAGGTGATGGCTGCAAAAAAGGAGGAAACATGGATCATGGTCTAACCGCATACACAAAAGTAAATTCAAAATTTATTGAACACCTGAATGTAAGTCATGAAACCATAAAACTCTTACAGAAAGACAGGCGAAACTATCTTGAACACAAACATGAGCGAATTCTTCGTGAACATATCTCTCCAGGGAAAGAAGAGCAAAAATGAACAAATGGGACTATATCAAGCTTAAAAGCTTCGGTACAGTAAAGGTCACCATCAACAGAACAAAAGGGCATCCAACAGTATGGGAGTATATATTCATGAATGACAGATCTGATAAAGGGTTCACATTCAAAATATATAAAAAGCTAAAACACCTCAACAAACAAAAAGCAAATATTCCAAAAAAAAATGTTTGCATGGGAGGTGAACAGGCAGTTCTCCAAAGAAGAAATTCAGGTGGCCAATAGACACATGAAAAGATGCACCACATCGCTTGTCATCGGAGAATTGCAAATTAGAACCACAATGAGATATCACCTCACACCAGTAAGGATAGCCACCATCCAAAAGACAAACCACAACAAATGTTGACAAGGTTGTGGACAGAGGGGAACCCTCCTACACTGTTGGTGGGAATGTAAATTCATTCAACCATTGTGGAAAGCAATATGGAGATTCCTCAAAAAATTCAAAATAGAAATACCATTTGACCCAGGAATACCGCTACTAGGAATTTACCCTAAGAATACAGCAGCCCATTTTGAAAAGGACAGATGTACACCTATGTTTATCGCAGCACAATTTACAACAGCCAAGAAATGGAAACAAACTGTGTGTCCATGAGTAGATGAATGTATGCACAGTGGAATATAATTCAGCCATAAGAAGAAAACAAATCCTACCATTTCCAACAACATGGTTGGACTTAGAGGGTCTTATGCTCAGTGAAATAAGCGAGGCGGAGAAAGACAAGTACCAAATAATTTCACTCATCTCTGGATTAGAAGAGCAAAGGAAAAACTGAAGGAACAAAACAGCAGCAGAATCACAGAACCCAAGAATGGTCTAACAGTTACCAAAGAGAAAGGGACTGCGGAGGATGGCTGGGAAGGAAGGGATAAGGGCCCGGAAAAAGAAAGGGGGCATTATGATTAGCATGTATAATGTGGTGGGGCACGGGGAGGACTACGCTACACAGAGAAGACAAGTAGTGATTCTACAGCATGTTACTACGCTGATGGACAGTGACTCTAATGGGGTTTGTGCGGGGTACTTGGTGAAGAGGGGAGCCAAATAAACATAAATTTCTTAAGGTAAATGTAGATAGATACCTAAAGAGAAAAAAAACGTTTTAAATCGCCGTGAATGATCTTCCTTTCTGCCTGTCTCTTAATGTCATTTTATCCCAATTTCCTTTACAACATCTAGCCACACCTGGCTCTTCTCTGCTCATGAAAACATAAGCTCATCTCTGCCTTCGGGCCTTTGCTCCTGTGCCTACAATGTCCTCACACCCAGCCTCTGTCCCTGCTCCCAACTCTGGAACTGCAGCCATGGCCTCAGTTTGCTATTGTCTCAGAAAGGCTGCTGCTGACTACCTAAATAGCTCTTCCGGTTATGAGTTACCCTGCTGCCTGATGCTGTCTGCAGATAACTTCTGTGATAACATCTAAATCTTCACCACAGCATACGGCTCCAAAAGTGGAGACTGTGCAGCACTTAATAGCGCCTGGCAGTGCAGACCGAGCCCATTCCAAATCTCACCTGCAAACCCAGGCGTGTTCTGAGGCGTGCTGGCCACATGGAAAGCAGTGGGTGTGCTCTGGCCAGCTGCACCCAGGGAGTTCGGATTCAAGGCTCCCCAGAAAGTGTTCTTGAGACCAGTTCTCCCACTCTGTCCTGACCCAAAGCCACGTGCCCCATTGGTGGAGCTGCTGTAGGGGGCAGCCACTCTTTTCCCAAAGCCTCCACTGCCAGTGGGGACTGCTGAAACCTGGGACGTGGAGGGCGCTAAGATTGTGCTGCCAAACCATGATGTCCTGGTCCCGCAGGTGTTGGTCTGTGTCACAGCTCCAAGCCGGAGTTGATGGCTGTAAAAAAGGAGGAAACATGGATCATTGTCTAACCCCATACACAAAAGTATATTCAAAATTGATTAAACACCTGAATGTAAGCCATGAAACCATAAAACTCTTAGAGAAACACAGGCGACAATATCTTGAACATAAACATGAGCGACTTCTTCGTGAATATATCTCTCCAGGGAAAGAAAAGCAAAAATGTACAAATGGGAGTGTATCAAGCTTAAAAGCTTCAGTACAGTAAAGGGCACCATCAACAGAACAAAAGGGCATCCTACAGTATGGGAGGATATATTCATAAATGACAAATCCAATAAAGGGTTGACATCCAAATATATAAAGAGCTCACACACCTCAACATACAAAAAGTAAGTAATCCAATTAAAAAGAGGGCAGAGGAGCTGAATAGACAGTTCTCTAAAGAAGAAATTCAGATGGCCAACGGACACATGAAAAGATGCTCCACATCACTTGACGTCAGAGAAATGCAAATTAAAACCACAATGAGATGTCATCTCACACCAGTAAGGATGGCTACCATCCAAAAGACAAACAACAATAAATGTTGGCGAGGTTGTGAAGAAAGGGGAACCCTCCTACACTGCTGGTGGGAATGTAAATTAGTTCAACCATTGTGGAAAGCAGTATGGAGGTTCATCCAAATGCTCAAAACGGGCTTACCATTTGACCCAGGAATTCCACTCCTCGGAATTTACCCTAAGAACGCAGCAATCAAGTTTGAGAAAGACAGATGCACCCCTATGTTTATCTCAACACTATTTACAATAGCCAAGAATTGGAAGCAACCTAAATGTCCATCGATAGATGAATGGATAAAGGTGATGTGGTACATATAAACAATGGAATACTACTCAGCCATAAGAAGAGGGCAAATCCTACCATTTACAGCAACTTGGATGGAGCTGGAGATTATTATGCTCAGTGAAATAAGCCAAGCGGAGAAAGAGAAATACCAAATGATTTCACTTATCTGTGGAGTATAAGAACAAAGGAAAAACTGAAGGAACAAAACAGCAGTGGAATCACAGAACCCAAGAATGGACTATCAGGTACCAAAGGGAACGGGACTGTTGAGGATGGGTGGGTAGGGAGGGATAAGTGGGGGGAAGAAGAAGGGTTGTATTAAGATTAGCATGCATGGGGGATGGGAGTAAGGGGAGGGCTGTACAACAGAGAAGAGAAATAGTGATTCTACAACATTTTTCTATGCTGTTGGACAGTGACTGTAAAGAGGTTTGTAGGGGGGCCCTGGTATAGGGGAGAGCCTAGTAAACATAATATTCTTCATGTAAGTGTAGATTAATAATAACAAAAAGAACAATAAAGAAAGAAAAGGGGGATTACTCCCTGATAGGTTAAAACTAACTGTAAATCAACGATTAATGGATCCTTTAAATATCCTTAATTTTGATCACTTAAAGAGAGTCAGATGATCGGCTATGGAGGTACATTTTTCTGATAATATTCCTTTCTCTTAAAAAAAAAAAAAAAGCATTTCCTGTGTGGTGACCTCCAAGGAGTTCTACACAGTGGTATAATGGGCATATCAAAGTGTAGGCAAAGGGTCTGTTTGTTTTTATACAGAGGATCAAAGCCTAATTGGACTACACAGAAAATGAACTAAGATGCGATATGAAGAAGAACTTCCAACATCAGCATTCTCTGGAAGCCTCATACCAGAAGATGATCATCAAAAAACCTCAACAAAGATCCAGGTGCTGTTACAGCTGTAGCTGCATTCATCCCACCGGTTCCTGAACTTGCCATGGGAATGAAGAAGGAGATATCTAAGCTGGCCTGTGCATACAGTAAAACAACAAATTTGACTGGATCTATACTGTTGGAACTCAACCAAGAATTAGGAGAAGTGCAAATTGTAGCGCTCCAAAATCTACAACTACAGACTATCTACTGTTAAAGAACATATGGGATGTGAACAGTTCCAGGAATGGGTTGTTTTAATTTGTCTGATTTATCTCAGACTGTTCAAGTACAGTTGGATGATATCCATCATATCATAGATAAATTTTCACAAATGCCTAGGATGCCTAACTGGTTTTCGTGGTTTCACTGGAGATGGCTGGTAATTATAGATCTGCTTTGGTTATGTAACTGTATTCCTATTATGTTAATGTGTGTGTGCAATTTAATTAGTAGTTTAAAACCTATACATGCTTAAGTAAGTCTACAAGAATATATGTCAAAGACATAATCAATCTTCCCATGTTTTCTTCTGCCTGCTACTTCTATAGCTTTTCTTCTTCCTTCCTAATTACAACCCTTAAATAGAATTCGTGCCTCATATCAAATTTACCGAGTATCATAATTCCTCCAAGTGGTAAAGATACCTCAAGACAAATGCTGGGCATAGAAGCCACAGGGCATAAATATGCAAAGAAGTAAAAAGCTAACCTTTTCAAACAATATGGCTTCTCTCTCACTTACCAACTTTACATTTCCCTGTATGGCCCTGGAAGATGACTGGTTAGCCAGAGATGGGTAAGATTCCTCAAGAGAGGAACAACCTAAGACAGGCACAGTCGCAGAGGGGCCATCAGGTGAGAAATTGGGGACCAACAGAGGTGAGGCTTAGAACCTCACCCCCCCCGTTCTGAGAGAAATCTTCTGCATACGTGGATGTTTTATTGCCCTTGTCAAGCTTGGATTAACACATAGTCTACAGGCACACACCTGATCATCTACATTTGCTCTCTTACAACACTAAACTATGTTTTCTACCTTTATCTTGCATCTACCTACCACTTCAGCATTTTATTTAAAATAATAATAATAATAATAATAAAGGGAGAAATGTGGTGTCCACATATAAGTCAAGTATAAAAATCAAACGAATGTTCATATTTGAACTGATTCTTTATAGTTCATAATGCGTGATCAAAACCGAAAGTTTCTGTGATGACTGCCCTTGTACTGTTCACCATGTAATAACTTACTCACTATGTAACAATTTGTTCACCATGTAAGAACTTGTTTGTTAAGCTTCAGAAGATTGGAGACTGATGAAAATTAGGCTTGGAGTGGATTATTGATTGTGCATTGAGCATTGACTCCCCTATACACAATTTTATTGTTGTTAACAACCATTTGATCAATAAATACGAGAGATGCCCTCTCAAAAAAAAAATTGAACACCTGAATGTAAGCCATGAAACCATAAAACTCTTACAGAAACACAGGCGAAAATATCTTGAACATAAACATGAGCGACTTCTTCATGAACATACCTCTCCAGGGAAAGAAAAGCAAAAATGAACAAATGGGACTATACCAAGCTTAAAAGCTTCGGTACAGTAAAGGGCACCATCAACAGAACAAAAGGGCATCCTACAGTATGGGAGAATATATTCATAAATGACAGATCCGATAAAGGGTTGACATTCAAAATATATAAAAAGCTAACACACCTCAACAAACAAAAAGCAAATATTCCAATAAAAATGTGGGCACGGGAGATGAACAGGCAATTCTCCAAAGAAGAAATTCAGGTGGCCAATAGACACACGAAAACATGCACCACATCTCTTGTCATCAGGGAAATGCAAATTAAAACCACAATGAGATATCACCTCACACCAGTAAGGATCGCCACCATCCAAAAGACAAACCGCAACAAATGTTGGCGAGGTTGTGGAGAAAAGGGAACCCTCCTACACTGTTGGTGGGAATGTAAATTTGTTCAACCATGGGGGAAAGCAATATGTAGGTTCCTCAGAAACCTCAAAATAGAAGTACCATTTCACCCAGGAATACCACTCCTAGGAATTTACCCTAAGAATAGAGCAGCCCATTTTGAATAGGAGGGATGTACACCTGTGTCTATCGCAGCACAATTTACAACAGCCAAGAAATGGAAACAACCTATGTGTCCATGAGTAGATGAATGTATGCACAGTGGAATATAATTCAGCCATAGGAAGAAAACAAATCCTACCATTTGCAACAACATGGTTGACCTTAGAGGGTATTGTGCTCAGTGAAATAAGCGAGGCGGAGAAAGACAAGTACCAAATGATTTCACTCATCTCTGGAGTATAAGAGCAAAGGAAAAACTGAAGAAACAAAACATCAGCCAAATCACAGAACCCAAGAATGGACTAACAGTTACGAAAGAGAAAGGGACTGAGGAGGATGGGTGGGAAGGGAGGGATAAGGGCAGGGAAAAAGAAAGGGGGCATTATGATTAGCATGTATAATGTGGGGGGTCACAGGGAGGGCTAGGCTACACACAGAAGACAAGTAGTGATTCTACAGCATGTTACTACACTTATGGACAGTGACTCTAATGGGGTTTGTGCGGGGTACTCGGTGAAGAGGGGAGCCAAATAACCATAATGTTCTTAAGGTAATTGTAGATAGATACAAAAAAAAAAAAACATTTTAAAAGGCCGTGAATGATCGTCCTTTCTTCCTGTCTCTTAATGTGATTCTATCCCACTTTCCTTTATAACCGCTAGCCACACCTGGCTCTTCTCTACTCATGGAAACATAAGCTCATCTCTGCCTTTGGTCCTTTGCTCCTGTGCCTGGAATGTCCTCACCCCCAGCCGCTGTCCCTGCTCCCAACTCTGGAACTGCGGCCATGGCCTCAGTTTGCTATTGTCTCAGAAAGGCTGCCACTGACTACATAAATAGCTCCTCCGGTTATGAGTTACACTGCTACCTGACGCTGTTTCCAGATAACTTCTGTGATAACACCTAATTCTTCACCACAGCATAGAGCTCCAAAAGCGGAGACTGTGTCAGCACTGAAGACAGCTCCTGGCACTGCAGACCGAGCCAATTCCAAATCTAACCTGCAAACCCAGGCATGTTCTCATGCGTGCTGGCCACATGGAAAGCAGAGGGTGTGCTCTGGCCAGCTGCACCCAGGGAGTTCGGATTCAAGGCTCCCAGAAAGGGTTCCTGAGACCAGTTCTCCCACTCTGTCCTGACCCAAGGCCAAATGCCCCAGTGGTGGGGCTGCTGGGGGTTGGGGGCAGCCACATTTCTCCCCAAGCCCCCACTGCCAGTGGGGCCTGCTGATGCCCTGGACGTTAAGGGCGCTGAGATTGTGCTGCCAAACCCTGATGTACTGGTCCCACAGCTGTTGGTCTGTGTCACAGCTCCAAAGCCGGAGGTGATGGCTGCAAAAAAGGAGGAAACATGGATCATGGTCTAACCGCATACACAAAAGTAAATTCAAAATTTATTGAACACCTGAATGTAAGTCATGAAACCATAAAACTCTTACAGAAAGACAGGCGAAACTATCTTGAACACAAACATGAGCGAATTCTTCGTGAACATATCTCTCCAGGGAAAGAAGAGCAAAAATGAACAAATGGGACTATATCAAGCTTAAAAGCTTCGGTACAGTAAAGGTCACCATCAACAGAACAAAAGGGCATCCAACAGTATGGGAGTATATATTCATGAATGACAGATCTGATAAAGGGTTCACATTCAAAATATATAAAAAGCTAAAACACCTCAACAAACAAAAAGCAAATATTCCAAAAAAAAATGTTTGCATGGGAGGTGAACAGGCAGTTCTCCAAAGAAGAAATTCAGGTGGCCAATAGACACATGAAAAGATGCACCACATCGCTTGTCATCGGAGAATTGCAAATTAGAACCACAATGAGATATCACCTCACACCAGTAAGGATAGCCACCATCCAAAAGACAAACCACAACAAATGTTGACAAGGTTGTGGACAGAGGGGAACCCTCCTACACTGTTGGTGGGAATGTAAATTCATTCAACCATTGTGGAAAGCAATATGGAGATTCCTCAAAAAATTCAAAATAGAAATACCATTTGACCCAGGAATAC